>NW_027223755.1:42005568-42605568 GCF_028538775.1 Myotis yumanensis
GGTAGTCCTCAGTGCAGGCTGGCTGGACGGGAGCTTCCAGAAGCTGCCACCTAAGATGACACCACAGATAAGGGCCTATGGCACTGGAGCCAAGGGAAAATGCTACACATCCAAACGTCAGCCTTACTCATTTATAAGGCCTGAGGGCATGAAACTTTAAGATTGCTTGTATGCTATTTCTCCCTAACCCAGAGACAGAAGTCAACCATACTCATTGTGGCTAAGACTTCTCTTTTTTAACCAATTGTCTTAAGCCAGAAATCCTTTCTCTTGCTCTCCTTTCCACATCACCACCTAAGCAGGTCCCAACCCACTCATCTGCTTTGCTCTACTTCTTTCTAACCCATTAAGCAGTGTTGCCTATAAATATTACTTGGGAATTCAAGGAGGTTTCATAGTGGGCCAAGCTGAGAACTGCTTTTTAGAACTGGCTCTCAGAAAATGCCATCGAAAGGTAACTAGCCACTTCCAGCTTCTGATCAAATTTTAATGACCACACTGATGCAAACCACTTTCTGTTCCTGATCTATTTCCCAGGATCTTTCCTGCAATTAATCACCAGCTGAATGGATTCTGGGGCTCCACGCCAAAGTGAAACTGCGTGCAAGAGTCTTAAGTTTGCGCAGGGACATTGCAGAGCACTTTTTATGAGCTCTGACTCACTCTGGGCTGGCTCCACAGCCTGAGGTAAGGCTGCCTGTTACCTTTGTTTGCTCCAGTTTCCATGGATATCGCTCAAGAGGTTTTGAAAGCTTCTAATACAGGCCTCTTCTCTCTTTTAGTCCATCTCTTGGAAATCCAGGGTGGGTTCTCTCTGGCTCTTAGTTTTCTGAAGGCGAGTCATTCTCTTGATCACCTGCCCCCAATATGGCACCAGTTCCCTTCAACCATCAGAAAGGGGCCACTGAGGTGACCAAAACACATGGCTGCCTCTAGAAGCAGCCTCTTGGATGTGGGATTGGAACCTCGTCAGGAACAAGGCAATGGACTGAGTTCCCTGTAAAATTACTCAACAAGTGAACTGAGGAAGAAAACTGAGCTCATTCTTTAAGACAGTCGGGCTAGAAATAAGTAAATAAATAAGAGCAACCTCACTTCAGTTTTCTGGGTCTTTCAGTAAAAGAATTTTAGCCCAAATGATCAGAATTGCCTGCCCTTCCTTCACAATGTATGTGGAGACCAGGCCTTAGGCTGTCATTCCTTTATCCCCCAAGCCCTCCCCAACACCCCCAACCAAACATCTCTAACCTGCAGTCCCTTTTGTAAGAGTGCAGAAGTACTTCCTGGTTTCCTCCTTTTTCTTTAGATTCCAAGTAGGGGAAAGAATCATTCCTACTTCCTTTTCTCTTCCAAGCAATGCCCGTACTTGGTCACTGCTGGAAATGTAATAAGCAGGATGGAAGAAAGCACACCCTATTCCCAGGTAATAGGTGTGCCTGCAAATTAATTGCTCATGCAGATACTCAAAACGAGTTGCTGAGGAGCCAGGTAAAGCTTGTGGATGAGCTCAGGGCAGGGAGCTGTCCTTAGCTGAGACCCCATTCCTCCCTGTGTCTGGGCGGGCCAGAGGGTGGGGCTGGGGCAGGGAAAGGGCAGTGGGGAATTTTGTTTCCTTGGTAGCCCATCTGCTGAGGCCATGAACAAGCCACACTCGGCCTGTGGGTGGTCTCTCATACTCACACTCGACCAATTGCACAACACAGCCCACCCCAGCTTATGGCCTCTGCCAGAGTATTTATTAGGAACACTGCCTCCTCTGAAGACTAAATAGCTAGGACTTCATAATTAGAGACTTCTTTAGTTTCCTACTGCAAATCTCCATAAGTAATGGGACTTAGGCCTGCATTGTTTATGACATCAGAAGGGGTGCCATGCATTAGTAATTGTAGCTATCCTCTAACAACCAGTGCCCACCCCTCACCCCCCTGAGCCTGCCAGCAGAATAGGAGGTAGTCAGTCCTAGAGTTAGCAAGAAATAGACTCTCAGGCTCTCCACGCTGGTCTGCATGAAGTTGTAGTGTGGCCAAAACAAGGCTGGGAAATGTAGCAAGTGTAACACTCATTTGTCATCTTTTCATTGTCTTCTAGTCTCCGCTCATCCTAGAAGCAAACAGGGCATTCAAGCAGTTGCAGATGGACTTTCTCCCTGGCTTGTCTTTCAAGATTCTCACTAGGGAGAATTTTAGAAGCTCTTTGGGGCAGAGGAATGAAGGCCCTTGGAGAAGAGGGGCTGAGAGCTGTGCTCCAAGCTGCCAAAGGAAACTGGCAGAAGATGAACATGAGATCAGTACATTTTTCCTAGAAAGAGTCATTTGGTGGCCTACTTTGAGGAAAAGCTTTCTTTTCTGAGTCCTATTGCATGAGAGAATAATGCTGAGATAGCTATTATGTGTGTACTACCTGTGTCAGAGAATGTTTAAGCACTTTATATACACCAGGGGTCCTCAAACTACGGCCCGCGGGCCACATGCAAATACAAATATTGTATTTGTTCCCGTTTTGTTTTTTTACTTCAAAATAAGATATGTGCAGTGTGCATAGGAATTTGTTCATAGTTTTTTTTAAAACTATAGTCCGGCCCTCCAACGGTCTGAGGGACAGTGAACTGGCCCCCTGTTTAAAAAGTTTGAGGACCCCTGATATACACTATTTTATCTACTCCTTGGGCAGCAGCTCTCCACACAATCTGTTCCCTCTTCCCTGGCAAGAGTTGTAGCTGGAACATGGCTATCAGCTTGGGACTACATTTCCCTGTCTCCCTTAAGCCAGGTGAGGTCATGTGTCTACAACTTTCACCAATGGAAGGTGAGCAACAGCATGCTACACTAGCTGGAACCTTCAGGGGGAGCCACCCTCCTTCATGCTCTTTTCCCCTTTCCCTTTGGTTGAGTTGTAGTGGTCTTAAAATCCATGAGTTGGTGTCCTAAGCCAGTTACCAACCCAGGGTACCTGTCCTGATGGTTTCATGACAAAAATAAACCACTTGTTCTAAGCACATTTTAAGGATCTTCATTAGAAAGCTTATGTTACCCTAGCATTCTTTGCAACAACCCTCCAAGGCAAGTTTTTTTTTTTTTTTAAATTAACTCCATTTTACTAATGATAAAACTGCAACTCAGAGTAGTTAGGTAACTTATCTAAAGCCATACTGTTAAAAATTAGCAGCATTGGGATTCAGATCCAGGTTTGCTGACAATAGGATGATAGAAGTCAGAACAGTGGTTGCCTTGGGTAGAGTAAGTTGAGTGGGAGGATTCATAAGGGAGTCTCAGACCTCTCCCTGCCCCACACACACCTTTTTTTTTTTTAGGTTAAGCCTCACCTGAGGATATTTTTTCCTTTGGTTTTTAGAAGGTGGAAGGGAGGGAAAGAGATACGGAGAGAGAAACATTGATGTGAGAGAAACACATTAATTAGCTGCCTACAGCACGGTGCCCCAACCAGGGCCAGAATCTAGCTTGCAGCCAAGGTGCCAGTGACTGGAATTGAACCTGGATCCTTCAGTCTGCAGGCTGGTGCTCTATCCACTGATCCAAACCAGCGAGGGCCCACACACACCTTTTTAGGAGAAGGGCGCTTGGATTAGAAACATTTAACATTTAGACAACATTGTATTATTACCCAAAGCACTTTCACACAATTACTCACTTAACCCACACAAATATCTTGTTCATTATATAGATGAAGAAACTAAAGTTTGGATACATTAGATATCTTAAACACAGTAAATAAGAACTGGCTTTGGGCTTTGAACACAAGTCCTCCCTCTAAATCCTGTACCCAATCCATTATATGCATGCTGAAGCAACAACCTCAGGTGTAAATTACAAAAAAACAACTCACACCAGGTTAAGCAACAACCAACACCCCCCTCCAGCCCCCGCCCCGCCATGCACACACCCTATTTGTTCAGTCACATAAGTGGGTGGGGGGAGACAAATAGAAATAGAACTGGCTTCCAAGCTTAGCAACCCCATAGGGAAAACTGAGTTCTTGCCTGCTGCTTTAATATTTATATGTCTAGGGAAAAGACCCTGACTGGCCCAGCTTAGGTCTGTTACCTTTTCCATGAACCAATCACTGAAGCCAGGGGGATGAGGCAAGACACTGTGATTGGCAGTCCTACTAGAACCACATGGTATAGGTAGCAGGACAGGAACTATTATCCATAGGAAGCAGAGGAAGTTGGAAGCTAATGTCAGAATCAGGAAAGGAGAGACAAAAACAGGTCCATTCTACATACCCTGCATTATAGAACTGGTAGCAGTATTCCTTAGGTTTGAAAACATTGTGATGTGTGTGTGTGTGTATGTGTGTGTGTGTGTGTGTGTGTGTGTGTAGTGATATATCACCTCAAATCTGTCAGAATGTCTATTATCAAAAAGTCAACAAATAAGTATTGGTGAGGATGAGGAGAAAAGGAACCCTTAAACACTGTTGGTAGGATTGCAAACTGGTGCAATCACTATGAAAAACAGTATAAAGGCTCCTCAAAAAATTAAAAATAGAACTACTATATGATGTAGCAATTTGACTTCTGGATATTTATCCAAAGAAAATGAAAACACTAATTCAAAAAGATATATGTGCCCCTATATTCATTGCAGCATTATTTATAACAGTTAAGATATGAAAACAATCTAAGTGTCCATTAACAGACAAATGGATAAAGAAGATATAGTACATATATACAATGGAATATTTATTACTCAGCCACACATACACACACACAAAAAGAATGGAATCTTGCCATTTGTGACATTAATGAACCTAGAGGGTATTATGCTAAGTGAAATAAGTCAGAGAAAGACAAATACCATATGATTTCACTTACATGTAGAATCTAAAAAAAAAGCAAAACAAACTTTCATAGAATACATTCATAGATACAAAGAACAAACTGATGGTTGCCAAAGAGAAGAGGATGGGGGATGGGTGAAACAGATTAGGAATTACAAACCTCCAGTTATAAAATAAATAAGTCATGGGGATGTAATGTACACCATAGGGACTATAGCAATAATAGTATAATAACTTCGGTGACAGATGGTTATTAGACATAGCATGTTGGTCATTTTGTAAGGTAATTAAATGTCAAATCACTATATTGTACATCTAAAACTAATATAATATTGCATGTTAACTATACTTCAATAAAAAATCTATGGAGCATTTAGAAAAAAATAGCAATAGGTGTATGGGCAACAGTCATTAAAAAACTGAGGCAATTTCTTAGTCTGAAAAAAAAGCGGAAAGTTATATAAGAAGGAAACATAATCAGGGTACATTATTTAGCTATAAATATATAATCATATTTATATCACCATGGTGTAAACATTGAGTATTAATTGAACTTCAAAAATTATATAATTGTTGAGAGATGGAGTGGAAAGGAAAAGAAGAGATAAAAGGCATGTAAAAGACAAATCCTTGTTTATGAAAACAACATATCAACAGATGTTAAAATTGATAAAAACAATAAATAGCAGTTAAGCATATAATTCTGAAATATGGAAAATGAAATAGAATGAAAAAAATTAAAAGAAATGGACATAGTTGCTTCTGAGGGGCAGTAAGTACCTGGAGATAGGTAGGAAGGAAGAGTGGACAGGAACTGCTAAATATTTTTTAAAATGTTATTTATATTATTATTTTTTAATCCTCACCTGAGGAGATATTTTTTAACACTGATTTTCAGAGAGAGAGAGAGAAAGAAACATCAATGTGAGAGAAACATTGATTAGTTGCCTCCAGTATGTGCCCCAACCAGGGATTGAACCTGCAACCTAGGTATGTGCCTTGACCGAGAATCAAATCTGTGACCTTTTTGGTGTATGGGACCATGCTCCAACCAACTCACTCACCTGCCAGAGCAATTTTATTTTTCAATTACAGTTTACATTCAATTTTATTTTGTATTAGTTTCAGTGTATGCATAGTGGGTGGACAACCATATACTTTACAAACTGCTAAATCTGTAATGCTAAATTTGAACTGCTAAATTTTGTTGTCCTTATATTTGACTTTTAAAACTACTTGCATGTATTACTTTGACAAAAATACAATAAAAAAAATATTATTCGATGTTTCCAAAAGAAGTGGCCTTGCTGCCATGTGCATACCTCCATCCTGGTTCTGCCCTTTGAAGCCAGGTGAGTCAAATCTAGTTTCCAACACTTTATTTTAAAACCTTTGAAGACAACACAACACCCATAACTGACCTGACTCCTCCATCACCAATTCCTCCCATCTATAAGGGGCACAGTTCCCAGGCCCCTTGTCATCCTGCCTGCAGTTTCTGTACACACTCTTGTTTGTCAACACCCTTCCAAAAGTTAGCTCCCAGGACAATATATACTTATCTTAATCACATTTTAAGAAATCAGCTGGTGTAACAAACAGAGCTTTTGATTCCAAGATTGTTGACCCTTGTCCTAGCTGCTTGAAACTGGCCCAGTCTCCCTCCTTTTTGTTTGACTTCTTCTTTGTTAAATTGAGAGGGTTGTGTTGTTTAATGGTACAGAGTTTCAGTTTGAGATGATGAACAAGTTCTGAAAATGGGTAGTAGTGAAGATTGTACAACATTATGAATGAACTTTATGTGATGGAAGTGTACACTTAAAAATGGCTAACATGATAACTTTTATGTTTATTTTATTACAATTTAAAGGGAGAGAGAGTTGGATGTGATAATCTCTAACATTCCTTCCAACATTTCTAAAGCCTTTACATCTGACCCCACATGTTAAGGGGCCTTCCATGGAAGGTGGTGGGAAGATGCCGAGAGTCCCAGTGGGTACCAGGGAGGCTGGCATCCAGCCCCTGGAGCACAACCCCCTCACCCCATTATCTTGGAATCCTGTGGTCTAGCAAAGCTTAAAGTCTAAGCACATCCCTAGCGAAACTAGAACAGTGATCCTGGCTAGAACCCCAGGGCTCAGAGCCCCTGCAGGGCACTTAAACCAAGCCTGGCCTTAGGGTTAGCAGGGCCAACTCAAAGAAGACTTGGAGACTTGGACTTGAAGAATTCCTTCCCTACCCCTGGCTCTGGGTTTTAAACTCATTTTTCTCCTGCTCTCTATGCCAGGGCAGTGGTGGGCTCAGAGAGCTTTGGGGTGCCTGCAGGTGGAAAGGCCATTGCATTGGGCTTTTGTGCCTTCTTTCTAGTTTTGGGAAGCAGCCTTTGCCTTCCTTTTAACAATAGAAACTCAAACAAGCCTAATCTGAGGACAATATGTAATCCGACAATGGGTCCAGGCTGCCTGTCATTACTTGAGCCAATTAAGCAGAGACAGGGTTGAATCATATGAGCGTTTACTCCAATACTGCTGGCAGTATGGGAGAGCAGCAGGTCATCCACAAAAATCTGCTCTGCCCCTCCCCATAAGCAATCTGCTTATATTGGGTAGAAGGACAAAGATTACAAGGGGAAGTAGGCAAGAGGGTATGCCAAATGGACAGTTAACAGGTAATGCAAAGGCCTGAGGGTATGCAAAGACTGGGAGTCTTCAAGGGGCAGGCAGTTCTGGTTTATGAAACAAGGTTGTTAATCTTTCCATGATAATAGGGAGCTCCCTGATGGGGAGGATGGGCTGCATTTCCAGGTGAGCTCCCAGGACCCACGTGCAACTCCCAGCCAGGTTAGAATGTGCCTTCTTTAATCAAAACAAAACAATCACGGTTAACAGAGCGTGATGAATATTTCTGGTCCCCAGTATTCTATTTCTGCTCCTATCATAAACAGAGGGCCTGGTGGGGACCAGCACAAGGCCACCAGAGGATTGTGTGACACCATCAGCATCTCATAACGCCTCTACCTGGGCTGTACTGGGACTCCAAGTCCCTCTGGAGAAATGGCATCCAAGACTGATGGCTAAGCTCTCCTGGGACCTTGTAAAAGGCTCTGCATCTCAATCAAGCGATATTTAGGGTCTTTGAAGTGAAAAACAAAGGGGTAGAGTGTTGGATTTTCAATAATTTTTTTTTCTTTTTCCAAACTATGACAGAATGGTTTCCAGTGGGCAGTGCAAATGTAGAAAGTCCAGCTCCATCCACATCCTGTTCATTCTGTTCTTCTCAGTTCATTCACAGGAAACCCAAGATGAAATGCCTCGAAGGAAACTTTCTTTGCTACCACAAACGCCTCCATTTCAGACTGGCAGAGACTCTACCAAGTCAGCGGGTATTTTTTCAGGTTGCGTTTACAAAAAGGAAAAGCCATTTTTACCAAGGCTTTATCTCTCTGCCTCCCGTGAAACCAAGACTTAGCCAGAAGCCAAATAATCACTCTGACAACATAACTGTCTCATTACCCTGAATGTGTTTCTTTTCTTCCAAAATTAAGAAAAAACAAAACCCTCCAAAGCTATGATCACGTATGGTTTTTCTCTGCCCAATGGGGCCTGGGAGGCACTGGTTCTGCCCTGGGGCTGGGAAGGGCTTCTCATGAGTGTAGGGAATTGGAGCAGGAGCCTCTTGCAATGACTCATCTCCACGAGGAGCTTAGAAACTGTGCAATAAGCCTATGTTGGTTTTTACTGCAAAAGTCAGGTCCACCAAAAAAGGTTGCATGCTCAATCCCTAGTCAGCGCACATAAGAAAGGCAACCAATCAATGTTCTCTCATGTCCATGTCTCTCTCTCTCCCTTCCTCCCTCTCTAAGATCAATAAGCATATCCCTGGGTGAGGATCTCCAGCAGCACCATGGCATTCAGAAGGGCTTCTCTGAGGAGACATCATCTCTAAAAAAGGAGCAACTTAGGATCTCAATGTTTTTGGGAAAATGTACGTTGTTCACTCCCTCATCCAACCCCCACCTGTTGCATATGGCCCTGTGGTCCATGCAGGAGTTGCAGACTCTTAGTTACCACTGGTTGTTCTCACGAGAGGCTGGGCCTCATCCGGTGGAAGTGCTGAGAGATGTTTCCGGCAACAGCCGAGAGCAAGGAGGCCAGAGGGAGTGTGTCAGGCCTGGGATGCACCAAGGGTCAAGCCTGGGGGAGTTCAATTTTAGGTCCAGTGCAGTTCACATGGAGTCTCGGACAAGGACAAAGAATCCACTGCGATGGCCACCGAAATGAATGGAAAGTGAAAAAGAGACAGGAGATTATGGAGAGAGGCCAGCACAATTTCCTGGAATATTGTCCTGGGTAATCAGGACGGTTTCCCTGAGCAGAAATAGTGTATTTTAGTGCTTGCCCAGTACGTGGTGAGTCTGTTTGGTTTACATGAAAGCTCAATACCCAGGAAAACAGCTGCCTTTAAAACAGGGCATTAGCAGTTTCACCTTCACTCCGGGGTCAGAAAGATCTGCCCCTTAAATGTACAAGTCAAAGCTACACTGAGTCGAATGTTTTAAACCTATGACCTTTAACCACATTGTTGATTCACAGTGTTAAAAGCCTCAATATTCTTCTGGACTGGAAAGTTTAAAGATACTTGGCACAAAGTTGGATCCCGAATCCACATTTGAAAGAAATATCTTTCCGCTCAGCTAGAAGAGCTTCATTTTAGCAGTCAGAGTACTGCCTGAGAGACTGCGTAAGCCAACCTAATGAACCTTCTAAACAAACACATTAGAATTGTAATCCAAATAAATGTCGGTCTTGAGAGCAATTTTGTAGTCAAATGATACAATTATTGCGCAAAGCATTTTCAAAATTTCTCTTTCAGAGTAGCCTTCAAAACTGGCTGGCACAAAAGCAGAAAGGTGTCACAGGATAGTCACAGGTTTGCTTCCTTGATCCAGTGCAATTTTCTGCCTTGTACACTTTTTGCAGCTACAACCATGCCCTTCTCCTCTCCTTGGCTTTGCAAACTAATCAACAAGGGGTTTCAAGAGATGTGTTGTAATGGTGCCACTCGAGAACAGAAAGATCTGGGAAAAAGACCACGGGGCCAACTATAGCTGGGAATCTAAGAGGCCCAAGGAGCCTGGCCACTGCCCCAATTCCTTTGGGCACTGAGTGACATTAAGAAAGCCAAGTGTCCTCAACCCAAATTATGTCAAATTCAACCTCCACTGGGGATATTCCCTGGCTACAGCCAAGAGGAGGCAGCATGCATCTAACACAGATCTGGACTTGGTCAACGTCCTTTCCTGTGATAGTCCAGACCATGAACATGGCCGGCGTGCTGGAGCTAGCTGCCACTGGATGGCAGGGAAGTCTGAGGCACAATGATAAGGTAGAAAAAGCCAATTGGTTGGATTCCCTCAATCGTAGCAGCTGTAAGGGAGACTCGGAAAAGTTGGCTTGGGCCAATGCATGAGGGAAGGTTAGTCTGAGTTCTAGCTGTGTGAAGGGAAAGCACTGGCCCAGGGTCTCTAAGAGTAAAGAGAATCTACAGTGTGTACACAGGTTGGAACCAACCAGAACACATGTTTGGCTTGATTTGAGGATTAAATGAAATATTTGTTCAGATTATATATTTAATCCTCACCCGAGTATATGTTTTTATTGATGTGAGAGAAGGAGGAAGGGGGGGCCCAAGAGAGAAACACAGATTGGTTGCCTTCCGTATGCTCCCCTACCAGGGGTTGAACCCGCAACCGAGGTAATGTGGCCTGACCGAGAAATGCACCCACAACCTTTGGGTGTATGGGACAACGCTCCAACCAACTGAGCCCCTGGGCCAGGGCCTCAAATATTTTGAAACTAACAAATGCTTTTATGTGATTCCTTATTATCCACCAGGAAAGCAAACAAACTTCAATCTTTCTGCCCCTCTAGTTGTCACTTACCTACATCTACTCCTATGTATTTCCTCTCTCCCAGCTTAGGGAAAGCCTGTTCCTGCTCTTGCCCAAGCCTAATTTCTATACCTGTGCAACACATGTGTTCTTCCAGAGCCATCCCTTCCTGCTACCTGAGTTCTTGTTGCATTTAGTTATGCCTTATCCATTCTCCTCTTCAACCTTTTCCCCACTCTTCCTGTCGTTATTCAAACATGCTCTAGAGCAGCGGTTCTCAACCTGTGGGTCGCGAACAATGAAAATACATCCTGCATATCAGATATTTACATTACGATTCATAACAGTAGCAAAATTACAGTTATGAAGTAGCAACGAAAATAATTTTATGGTTGGGGGTCACCACAACATGAGGAACTGTATTAAAGGGTAGCAGCATTAGGAAGGTTGAGAACCACTGCCTAAAGTCTCCTGAAATAAAAAGAGAGAAACCTTCTTTCATGCCATTATATCCCTATTGGTACTTGTTGTTTCTCACACTATTGCCTTCTGGAAAGGGCAATCTCTACTCATTGCCTCCAGATGCTTGCATCCCATTCATCCTCGAGCACTCACAGTCTGGCTCCCGAATCCATCACTGGGCCGGAAGTGGTTTTGTCAAGGTGACCAGGGACCATCCCCCATCAAATCCATTTTGTTCTTCTATCAATCAACTTTCTACCTAGACTCTCAACCCTCAGCTTCTATGGGAATACACCTTCCTGTTGCTTCTCCCACCTTTCTAACTGCTTTGTCCATTTTTCCTTCCTCCATCCATTCCTTGAACATTGGGAATCCTTCTTGGCCTCTAGGGGCTTGGATGGTTCTTCAACTCTTACGGGAAAACTGGTGGACATGTAATTCACAGTGAAGCCCTTTTTTCAGCCAAAGGGTTTGGAGTTGATGCTTTCTTCCTCTTGGAACCTCCTTCGGGGTTCTTATCTTCCCAAGTGTCTGGTGTGGGAGTCAGCCTGTGGCCATCTGCGGCTGGGAAAGTACTTGTCCTACAGGTGCAGTTTCCATCAGCAATGCTCCAGGCACCAGAACAACGCCCCCTTTGTTTCCTTGTCATTTTTTTGCCATGGGTTTTCTAGGCTTCATCCTGCCTCTCATAAGAGGGGTAAGACGGAGGGCAGATTTGCATCTGGGCTTAAGAAGACAGGTGGCTTAGTCTGTTGGATCTAAGCCTTACGTCTGCCTCCCGCAGGCCGGAGAGTCTGTGTGGTTCCGTAAGGAATCCCAGTGCGCCGGGCTAGGGTTCCTCCCCAATCCAGGGGCCAAAGCCCATTCCTTGGGAGCTTCCTTTATGAACACATCTGCCTCAGAGTCCCAGGATGGGATCCAGGTGGTGAAGTCCTAGGTGCAGGCATTCTCAAATGTATCCTGACCTGATCAACTTGTACTCATGGCCTCTGTCTTCTCTATGGGGTTGGCAAAAGTAGGCTTATAGCCATGAGTACATGAAACAGTTTATTCTTGTATAATTAATTATTAACTATGTATTATTTTCCACATGAACTGTAAACCTACTTTTGCCCCCCTGCCCCTATATGTGCACTTATCCTGAGAGATCTGATCTGCCCACAGGGCTCCAAATATGGCATGTGGGGATGGTGCCGAATTACACCTTGAGCCCACAGACAGGCCTCCTGACCTGCAGGCTCATATCTACTTATATGATCAATACACTTAAAAGTCAATTCATCAACACTCCCCAAAACCCTCCTTTCTTTGACCCTCTTCCCATTCTGTCTTTAACCTCCCTCCTACCCCCTCTTTGGTCTGGTCAGCTCTTACTTTTCTATAAAAATGCAGCCAAGATGTCAACTCATTGAAAGTCTTCCCTGGCCCCCAAGATGGGGTTGGTGGCCCTCCTCTATGTTCACATGATGCCCTGTACCTTCCCAATACATGTATCATAATCACTTATTCCCTTTCCAGTTTTTCCACCAGACTGTGCATTCTTCCATAGCAGGAGCTCTGTCTTGAAAGGCTAAGAGTAAATGCACATGTGAAATGGAAAACCTCTTCTGTTGCAAATTGGAATATTACTCTTTTTCAAACACATGTCGCCAGTTTATTGAGCAAGCGTAACTTGGTAAGATTCAATTTCGTGTTGTTTTTTTTCTCCTACCACTATCTTCAAATAAGTTCTGTCTGACTCTCCTTTCTTGCTCTTTGGTGATTTCTTCTGGCAGATCTCAAACCTTGATCACTTTCAGATATCAGAACAGTACCATCTGGGCTATCAAAAGCTCCAATCTAAACCCAAACTTGAATCTCATACCCACTTTAAAGTTTCTCCACTCTGTGTAGCTCAGATCTGACATGGGGGTTAAGAACCTTCAATGGGGAAGGGGGCATGTTTTATTCTTTCATTTTTCTTGATTTGCCTTCTCCACTTCCCCCTCCCCCCACCAGCCTTCTTCAGGATCCTCTAGGGCTGAGCAGATGAGGAAAAATGAGAGCAAAGGGGCAGAGGTCATTCTGTTCAACACATGCCATTGGTAGCTTTTGCCTAAGTGTCTGGAGTTTTCTGTATTCTAAGCCCAACCCCTTTAAGGGCTACTAAGGGCACTTTTGAGATCTCCTCCCCTAATCCCACATGAGATTTCCCACACCGCACCGGGGTAACCCGCTCTCCCACACCGCACCGGGGTAACGCACCTAACCGGGATAATGCACTCTCTGCTGGGACCCTCTCCCCCAAAAGGTAGCCCTCTGGCCAACACTTGGCTCATAGGAATTTACTCACCCATCGCCTTTCAAATGGCAGAAATGCATCGTACTATCCCCCTTACCCTGCCACCTAGTTTCAACTGGCCTTCTGCTTTCAGAACTCCCTGACTGCCACGTGCCAGTCTTTATCCCCTTTCTCCTCCTTCTCCCCCACAAACTTCAGCAGACACACAGCAAGCTCTCCCAAGACCCATGGCATTCTTCAGTCTGGTGGTTGCGCTGTGCAGTCTGAAATGTTTTCGTCATTCAACAAGCTTCTATCCATGAAATGAGGGACCAGTCACTTAAGAGGCCTATTTGCCTCTGTTCTTGCAGGCCCTCCCCAACCCTGAGGTTCTCTTGGCCCCCCTCTTTGCTTGCTTGGGTGACTGGCTCCCTTCCCCATGGAGAAGGAAGGAAAAAGCAAAACGTGCTCCTCTTACAAACTCCCTTCAAAGAACTTTCTCAGGAACCTCTAGCCTTTCCCTAGGAAGCGCTGTGGGATTTCGTTAGCACCTCTCTTTAGAGTGTGGGGTTCCTTATCACACATTGACTTCAGCTTTGAAGCTCTAGACAACAGGAAACAGTCCATTCCACATCCTGTTAGCAGTTGCTTAAAATATTCTCTCTCCTTTCTTAGGCCTGCCTTCAGCCTCATGTCACTGCCCTCACCAACCTTATCTAAAATGCCATAATAAATGGTGAGAAAAAAAGGGGAGGGTTTGATCAGAATTTAATCTTTGAACAAAACTAAAAATCATAAATATATATTTCATCTACTTAATAAAATGGATGTTGTGTGTTCTTAGACTAACAAAAAAAGAATGAGTGGATATTTTTGGCATTAGCTGTTTGACAAAATTAGATGACAGCACAGTATGTCTTCCTTCATTTTACAAGGACAGGAAGATAAAGAGGAATCTCTTTGCAAAAATATTAAAGAGTTTCATCAGTTTCCTGAGGGCCTCTCTTCCACCTTTGATATTCAAATTGCCTTCTTTTGAAGCGCTTGTGTCAGTGTCCTTGTCAATTTTCTGTCCTTCTTTCTGAGCTGCTCTATTTCTGCCAGATCCTTCTTTGCTAGTGGGAGGACATTGTTCTCCAACCTCATTGTCCCACTTGATGAAAGGGCATCCGATTTGCCTCTTATTTCTTCGTATGTGCAACACTGGAAGGTCAGCTGGGGGATGGCTGACCAGGAGGATGGGGTGCCTGGCTGGCTAGGAAGAAGGCTGGTTTGGTTGGAATTGAGATATCTGCTATGGCCCATGGGAATCTACTCACCCATAGCCTTTCAAGTGGCAGAAATGCATCTTACTATCCCAGTTGCCATCTCCCCCTTACCCTGCCACCTAGTTTCCCTGCCACTTTTGTGAGTGGTGGATAAGTTCATCAGTTGTGTTATAATAAGGTTATAACTTTGGGACTTAGATACTGAAGGCCCAGATAGCCAGGGGCCTCTGAGCGCACCCAGGAAGAAGTTGTGCCTTAAGTGATTCCCAGCTAAGATCCAGGCCAGGACTGGCTGGAGCTGGTAGAGAGTTCACAGGAGACAAGGATGACTTGGGGCTAAGGGTGCTTATGCTGCATCACAGAACGGGAAAGGGATTGGGAGTGTCTTGTAGGGGTTCAGAACAAGTCACCCCAAGATGTGCCTCCGTGGTATGTGGATTGTTTTGAGCTAAAGGTAACCAAGACCCTGTGTGCTCAAGAGAACACACCCTCCCTCCTTAACTACCTAGAAGAACTTGAATTAGGGGCCTTGCCCATAATAAGAGATTATCAGACATAATCTTTTTTGACCTATTTATAGGGCAGGCAAACTTCTGCTCTTCTTATCATTCTGCAATGACCTCCCTCCCCGCTGAAACCTCAAGGTGACCCTCAGCTCAAAATGCCACGTATAGTATACCAAATCATTTTCCCTGTCTGTCTTTGAAGCTTTTGTGTATGTGAGGTCTCTGACTCTCATGTATGCAGGGTTCCCATACTTACTGTATGTATGTAATTAAATTTGGTTATTTTTTCTTGGGAGTCTGTCTCATGTTTCTCTGATTAGACCAGTCCAAAGAACCTTGGGGGTAGAGGAAATGTTTTTCCTCCTCCACAGGCTGCAGGAAGATGGGGGAGGTACGAAGATCAGTGTGGACTCTGTCACCACATGCATAGACTGTCCTCTCCTGCAAGACAGCTCTTTGGTCCTGTCCTTTAAGAGAACTACAGCGTCTTCATAAGATGGCAGGCTACTTAGCATCAAGGACAGGCCAGGACTCGAGTCATTTTGCAAAATGGATCTCCTCTAGGTAAGCAATTCCAGAAATGACCTCTTCCTGAACCTAGCACCTCTGACCCAGTACGTGGCCTCTTTGGAGGGAGGCTCCGCCAGCACCACCAAGTCCTTCTGAGTCACCTATGTACACAAGCAGAACAGCCAATCTAATGTCCTGTTGTGATTTAGGGCCACCCATTCCCTACTCTTGGTGACACAGAGGGAAGAAGGAAGCAACCCCCAGTCATCCTGAACTGGGAAGAAAGCAATGAGATAAGAAGGAAAATAGCCTTTATGGTCAATTAATATTTGACAAAGAAGGCAAGAATAGCCCTCGCTGGTTTGGCTCAGTGGATAGGGTGTCGGCCTGCGGACTGAAGGGTCCCAGGTTTGAATCTGGTCAAGGGCACATGCTAGGGTTGTGGGCTCGATCCCCAGTAGGGGTCGTGCAGGAGGCAGCTGATCAATGATTCTCTCTCATCGTTGATGTTTCTATCTTTCTCTCCCTCTCCCTTCCTCTCTGAAATAAATAAAAATATATTTTAAAAAAAGAAAAAAAAGAAGGCAAGAACATACAATGGGGTGAAGATAGTCTATTCAATAAATGGTGCTGGGAAAATACATTAAAAAATGAAAGTACAAGTTATAACAAGTTATAACTATACTAGAGGCCCGGTGCACAAAAATTTGTGCTCTCGGGGGGCTCCCTCAGCCCAGCCTGTGCCCTCTCGCAGTCTGGGACCCCTCGGGGGATGTCCACCTGCTGGTTTAGGCCCACTCCCCGGGGGATCGGGCCTAAGCTGGCAGTCAGACTTCCCTCTGGCAGCCCAGGAGCCCTCGGGGGATGTCCACTTGCCAGTGGGGAGCAGGCCTAAGCTGCAGTTGGACATCCTTAGCGCTGCTGAGGAGGCGGGAGAGGCTCCCGCCACCACCGCTGTGCTGGCAGCCATAAGCCTGGCTTGTGGCTAAGCAGAGCTCCCCCTGTGGGAGCGCACTGACCACCAGGGGGCAGCTTCTGCATTGGGCGTCTGCCCCCTGGTGGTCAGTGTGTGTCATAGTGACCAGTCATTCCCAGTCATTCTACTGTTAGGGTCAATTTGCATATTACCCTCTTATTATATAGGATACTAGTATAAGAATAAACTCAAAATGAATTAAGACTTAAATGTTAGGCTTGAAACCATAAAAATCCTAAAAGAAAACATTATAAAATCTCGGACATATCTTATACCAATATTGGTGATGGAAGGAGACTTGACTTAGGGTGGTGAACACACAATACAATATACAGATGATGTATATATTGCCTCAGGCAAGGGAAACAAAATGAAAAATAAATAAATGAGACTACATCAAAATAAAAGTTTTTGCACTGCAAGGGAAACCATCAACAAAATGAAAAGACAACTCTCTGCATGGGAGAACATATTTGCCAATACATCTGATAAGGGGTTAATTTCCAAAATTTATAAAGAATTTATAAAACTCAACACCAAAAAACCCAAACAATCCAATTTAAAAATGGGCAAAGGACCTGAAGAGACACTTCTCCAAAGAAGACATACAGATGACCAAGAGACATATGAAAAGATGCTCAATGTCATTAATCATCAGAGAAATGCAAATTAAAACCACAATGAGATATCACCTCATACTTGTCAGAATGGCTACCATTAACAAATCAACAAACAACAAGTGTTGGCAATGATGTAGAGAAAAGGGAACCCTTGTGCACTGTTGGTGGGAATGAAGATTGGTGCCGCCACAGTGTAATGGAGTTATCTCAAAAATTTAAAAATGTAACTGCCTTATGCCCCAGTGATCCCAATTCTGGGAATATATCCAAAGAAACCCAAAACACTAATATGAAATAATATATGCACCCCTATGTTCATTGCAGCGTATTTACAATAGCCACCATTTGGAAGCAGCCCAAATACCCATCAATAGATGAGTGGATAAAAAAGCTGTGGTACATCTACACAATGGAATACCACTCATCTGTAGAAAAGAAGAAATTCTTACCCTTTGCAACAGCATGCATGGACCTGGAGAGTATTACGCTAAGTGAAATAAGCCAGTCAGAGAAAGACAAATACGATATGATTTCATTTCTATGTGGAATTTAATGAACAAAATAAACCAACAAACAAAATAGAAACAGACTCATAGATACAGAGAACAGACTGACAGCTGTCAGATTGAAGGGGATTGTAGGGCTGGGTGAAAAAGGCAAAGAGATTAAGCAAAACAAACCACAAAACAACAACTCACGATACTGGTGATTACCAGAGGAAAGAAGCAGTGGGGGAAGGTAGAAGAGGATGTAGAGGGGAATAAATGGTGATGGAAGGAGACTTGACTTAGGGTATATACAATATACAAATGATATATTATAGAATTGTACACCTGAAACCTAAACAATTTTATTAAGCAATATCACCCCCATAAATTCAATTAAAAAAAATGAAAATGGGACTGGGTGGAGGGGTACAGTGAGCAGCCTCTAAAATGATACCCGGGAATCCCAGCTCCCTGGCATCCATACCATTAAGTAATCCATTCCCTTGAGTATGGGCTGGATTTAGCAACTGGCTTCTAACAAATACAATATTTGAAATGGATGGCATTTCTGAGAGACTAGGTTGTAAATGACTGTGGCTTCCACCATGGGTACTCATGTTCTCTCTGAGTCCTACCATCCCCCACCAAGTCGAGCCATCGGTAGAGATGGCCACCCCATGATTGCCCTTTAGCCAGAGCCACCTAGCTAAGCTGCACCTGGATTCCTGAGAGAGATAATAAATATTTTTTGTCTCTGGATATAATTTTGTGGTATTTTGTTACACAGCAATGTATAATACACAGGGCAGGTGATATGGGGGATGTGGGGGGGGGGGGGGCAAAAACATCAGAATCTCCAAACAATCTTGACCATGGAAGTCACCTGTGATCTTGGGCCCCAAGTGTTTGAGGTTTATTTATTTACTAGAGGCCCAGTGCACAGATTTGTGCACATTGAAAGTAAATTAATTAGAAGGTAGCTGGCGGGGCAGGACTGGGTGAGACGGGCCAGACATGCCCTGGAGCCAACCTCCCGCAGTCCCTCCCCAGCCAGCCGCATCTGGTGTGGCACCAGGGCTCGAAGGGCATCTTCGGAGTGGGGTTCCTCTGGCAGGTGGAGTCCCTCAGCCTGGCCTACGGGGATTGGGCCAAAACCGGCTCTCCAACATCCCTCAAGGGGTCCTGGAGTGAGAGAGGGCACTCTGCAAAGTTTCTGTTGCTTGGCAGCTCCTGCATTGAGCGTCTGCCCCCTGGTGGTCAGTGCATGTCATAGCTACTGGCCAGTTGGCTTTTTATCTATATATATAAAAGCCTAAGCTACCAGAATGCCAGAACAACTGGAATGATGGGAACGACCAGTCGCTATGACACACACGGACCACCAGGGGGTAGACGCTCAATGCAGGAGCTGTCCCCTGGTGGTCAATGTGCTCCCACAGCCAACCTCTTGCAGCCAGCCAACCTCCCCGGTCCCTTCCACAGCCGGCCAATTTCCTGCGGTCCCTACCCCTGTCTGGCTGGCCACCAGCAGCCGGCAAGAAGGCCCCAGCCGGCAGCTGGAAGGCCTCGGCCAGCAGCCGGAAGGCCCCAATTGGCCCTGATCACTAGCCAGACCTAAGGACCCCACCCATGCACAAATTTTGTGCACCAGGCCTTTAGTATACATAGATTTTTTTAATGGTTTTCTGGGTCCAATTGCCACAGTCAGGGCCAAGAGTGCCAGGTCAGGGGATGTGTGTGCAATCCAAGTAGTTCTGCTCCCCCTGTCCCTGACTCTCACCTGCAAACCTGTACATGACACTCCCCATTCTGTACTGCTGTTGTCCTAGCAGACTCTTAGCTGCTTGAGGGTACGGACTGCTGCTTATCTATCTTTGTATATGGGCATACATAGAAGATGCTCAGCAAACGTGCGTGTGTGCTCTTACACAGGTTTGTGCCTTACACCGTCACCAAGATCCATGCTACCCTAGTTTGTCCCTAGGTAACTAAGCTTGTATCTCTAGTAACCCTAAACCCTGCCTTTAAAATTTTTTCCCAATTCCACTTTCCTTAAGGAAAGCAACCACTAGTTTATCTCCAATGTATCTATACCAAAACCCCACAAACACCTACTCCCATTCTTTGGAAGGAGAAAAGCCTCAATAAATAGGGGTCCATAATTAACAAGCATCAGGAAACATGCCCTCTGTCCTTGGAAGCTTGTCCTTGGCATTTGCAAGACGTATCTCAGCACTAAGTGTAAGCCAAGAAGCCAGTTTTCTTCAGGAAAAGTCGCACATGGAGAAGCATTTGTGACAAAGTTGAACAAATGAAGGGGGTGAATCTTAGGGAAGGATTGGAAGATGAAGGGGGAAAATCTGAGTCTGTGCAAGCCTGAGACCATAAAAAGTGTCTGAAGCCATCAGCTAATATCTTGGAGGAGATCCCAGGGCAAACAAAACCTGCCTGAGGAGTCTGGAAAGTGTAACGTCCACCCGGATTTCACAAAGGCGCTGAAATCCTTCCCGCTGATACGGAGGAAGCCCTTTGAAGATAGCCAAGGCTCTAGGACACGTGCCCCCGCTGGGAGCAGGCAGCAGGGCAGGGCTGCCATCAGGGCTGAGTCAATAGGCCTGCAGGTTGGATGGAAGGCTTGGGAACAGGGCCAGACTTTGAAATCAGGGACTCAGATGTCATCTTGAAATCAGAAGGTGGTTAGGCCCTTTGCATTCAACAAACGGAACATTTATCCAACAAGTACTGTTTAAGTGCCAACCCCTGTTCTATGAGACAAAGATATCCATTAAACAAACTAGACAGGAGACTTCTGCCTGGTGAGGAAGACAGACTTGTACAGGAATAACAACACAGTGTGCTGTCCACTCTCACAAGCTACGTGTGAGTCAGGAGCAGGATTCCAGCTCAGAGGTTAGGGAAACCTTCCGGGGAAGGCACCTTTCCGTTTAGACCTGGAGGATGAGCTAGTCAAGCAAAGAGGAAATGAGGAGAAGGAACTACACAAAGAGACTAGCCTGGGTTCAAGCCTGAAATCCTGCGAGCGCTGGCAGATTGGCTGAAACACACGCAGGAAGTCAGATGAAAGGCACTGGGATTTTTCATACTGGAAAAGGAAGGGCTAAAAGTTGAGTGAAAGTTTTCAGTTATAATAAGGTATTTATACAGAGGGAAAGTGGATGTAGGGGTCTGCCAGAGGCCAGCCAGTGTATAAGAGTTCAAGGACATAAAAGCACTGTTACCAGGGAGAGGCAGCTGAGCCACGTAGCTCCTCTCCAGTGGGGATGAGGTCAGGTCACACCAAGGGCCATGCTTGGTAAGAAGCAGGTGGCTGTTAACTGCCTCTAGGAAGGGTGAGTCACTTACCTGCAGGGCTTTTGTTTTGTGGGAGGGGTGTGCCTCAGGACCAGACTTGCTGAGTTTGAGATCACAGAGCAGTGACTGGGCAGCTGCTCTCCAGTCTCCCTCAACCCTCCGCCCCCACCCCCAAGTGCTCCTGGCCCAATATTAATATCCCAATATGAAAAGAACATCACTTTGAAGGAGCCCCGAATTGTTACCCTTCCCAGAGTCTCAGCTTGGCTCTGTCCATAAGAAAGGAAACAGACTTTGAACATTTATTCTCCATCTCTTTACTTTTCCCTGCCTTCTGATGCAGTTCCAAAGACTGAATTAAAGCAGAGGCAATGAGCCACTCAAAAAGCACCGCTTGCAAGGGTGGACTGGGCGCCCTGCTGAGATGGTGGTTCAGGTCCATACAAAGGCCTGGCTTTTCCCTCAGCGGCTGGGGCTTGGGTTCCACCCCCTCCCACTCCTGCTGGATAGGGCCCTGGGATTGCAGAGGGGGATGGGGCTGATCAGGAAGAGCCATAGTGGCCAATAAATTTATGGAAAAGTCCAATCTCCTGGCACCAAAAGGAATACAAAATAATGTAACCTTTTAAAGCCTGCCAACTAGGAAAATTATCCTATATAATAAAAGGCTAATATGCAAATTGACCGAATGGCGGAACGACCGGTCACTATAATGTGCTCTGACCACCAGGGGGCACACGCTCAATGCAGGAGCTGCCCCCTGGTGGTCAGTGCGCTCCCATAGGGGAAGCGCCGCTCAGCCAGAAGCCGGGCTCATGGCTGGCGAGTGCAGCGGCGGTGGCGGCAGCCTCTCCCACCTCTGCGGCAGTGCTAAGGATGTCCAACTGCCAGCTTAAGTGGGGAGCGGGCCTAAGCCATCAGTCGGACATCCCCCAAGGGCTCCCAGACTGCAAGAGAGCCCAGGACGGACTGAGGGACCCACCCCCCCGCCCCCCGGCCCGTGCATGAATTTCATGCACCAGGCCTCTAGTATAACAATAAGTACTGATAAAAGTAAGGTGAAGTTCTATTCACTGATGGTGTTATGCATAAAACCTTAGGGATCAAAGTTGGCTAATGGTACCAACTGCTCATGTTTTTGTTCTGCCATCCCTGTCCCAGGACAGGATGTTTCTTCTCACTGGGATGGTGAGCTAGACCTTGGCTTGGCTCTGCCTGGTAAGCAGGGGGGTCATCACTGGGATGACTGAGCCTGAAAGCCAGCAGCAGCCCATAGCCGTGCAGTCCCCCGCAGCACCCACGGATCCAGCCTTCAGGAGCAGACCAACCAGCCAACCCAGATGGTGTGTAAGAAGCAGGGAATTTCCTCTCACTGACATTTTTCCTTCAACCAGTACATGTTGTGGGCACAATTCCTATGACTCAGCCACAGGACTATTTTACCTAAGGCAACAACGTTTAACCAACTACAGAAATCCAAGCATTTCTCTAACCAGGTCCTGTTGACCAATATGGAGCTCTCTAACTATGTAATATTTAAACCAAAACATGCTGCCTGCACCTAAACCGTCATTATTTGTTCCTCTTTTCAAGGAGAGATGCTCACAAAGCAATATCCCTTAGAAACAAGTCCCCGTGAGCAGGCTAGCCTCTGCATGACCTTCTTTCACCCCAACGCCAGAGAGAAGGCATGACAAGTAGAACTTGAAGGGATAGCCTGGGTATCTGGAGTGTGTTCCTCTTCATTTCAGAGCCTCAAACACGGACGGTGGCTGAGGTCCTGTGGACTTTGTGTAAATGAGAGTAGTCAGGGGAACACCACTCCTCCAGGATGTAGCAAGATGGAAACTGATTGTAACTAGAGATTAAAGACTGGTTGATGCCAATCTGTTATAGAACGAGACACGACATTTCATTCCGAAGCCAGGGAAGCCAGCACCGGCATCAGAAGCCACAATGAGCTTTAAGAACCCACCTGTGAGTCTCACCCCGCCTCCTTCAGAGCAGCCTATGCTGGTGGATTTGCCTGTGGTCACTGGGACGAGGGCAGATGGTCACTAGCCTCGGTGACCTGTATGTGGGAAGGCGATTTTCCTATGAGATACAGAAAAAACATTAATAAAGTTCCTTTTCAGGCTGAGTAATTCCAACTACTTTCAATTTTTTTTTCTTTTTCAATTTCTAAGCCTCCAATGAGCCTTTTCCTGTTTCCATGTCTCTTTAGCTGGCATTACTTCTTGGTGAAACTGTTGCACTTGCCTCCCCACTGCCCTCCCTGCCCCCCACCCAGCACAGGCCCTCTGCCAGGTGGATGGTCACTCACCCGAGGCTCCTGAGGTGAAAGAACAGGACTTCCTACACATTATCCTCTGTCCTTAAAGGTACAGGGCAAAGGGAAGGGAAGGAAGCCCAGCACTGGAGGTTGCAGGAGAGCACAGTAGAGAGTAGGGCTTTTTAAGAGCAAGTTGGGCTCCATTTCCAGCTCTCCTGGCTGTGCGACTTCCTGCAACATAATTTCTGAAACGCAAAAACCATTTACCTAATGCGTGAATACGATTGTGAAGAGTTTGGTAGCCATCATAAAAGGCAAATGGTGTTTGGCGTACAGCACGTCCTCAGCGAGAGTTCCTTGCCTTGCCCCTGTGATTAGCAAGATATGGCATACCTGATGGGCTCATTTACAGCCTCCGAAGAGGTGGTGGTGAATTTGGGCCTCATCTCTGGGGATTGAGCTGGCTGGTGAGGCAAGAGAGTAGGAGCAATTTCTAAGGCATTGAGTCTCCTGGGAGGGCTGCTTTATGAGCGAGGGGACCATCGACTATAATCCTGGAATTTAAGATTCAGCAGAGCCTTGCCTGGTTTGGTTCAGTGGATAGAGCATCAGCCTGCGGACTGAAGGGTCCTGGGTTCGATTCCAGTCAAGGGCACATGCCCGGGTTGCCGGCTGTGTCCCCAGTGGGGGCCGTGCAGGAGGCAGCCAATCAATGATTCTCTCTCATCATTGATGTTTCTCTCTCTCTCTCTCTCTCTCTCTCTCTCTCTCCCTTCCTCTCTGAAATCAATAAAAATATATTTTAAAAAAAGATTCAGTGGAAACCTCCGTGTTTCTCCTCTCAGTGTTTCTTTCTTCAAAACATTTATTCTCTACATGTTGCATCTCCACCAGCTTGTTTGTTGACTTTCCTGCTTCTTCCTTTGGTGGGATCCTGTGCTACTTTCCCACTGCACTGCCCAAGATGGGTGTCCATTTCCTCTTGTGTTTATACATTTAAAGCATTTTGGATGCGTCCCTAGGTTTGAGGTCTGCAGGTACATGAACAAAACACACTGTTCAGGGAAAAGTGCAGCTATGGTTCTTGGAGGAAACAGCCCCGCAGGGGACAGAGGCAGATCAGATCGCTGAGTGAAGTCACCAGTCACCGTGAGGCACCACCCAGCACATACTGACCATGTGCCCTGAGGGAGTTTCCTTATCTCCACCCCAGTGTTGCCAAGACACAGCTCTGCACTGGTGGTAATAAATCATCTAGTGACAAATTGACTCACTCTTAAAATTTTTCCTTTCCTTCCAGGTCAGGAATAGTTCTCAGCTCAAACTCAGGAGCAATTTGGAGTTACTGTACTGTATTTTTATGATTATAATAACACTAGTTTTCCCTTCACTGAGGTGATAAAACAGCATCCCTTAAACTTACTTATTCTGGTAAAGAATGCCAATGTCTTCTGGCAGTGAGAGGGCCTGAGGAGCTGTGGGATGGCTGGGGCGTCCTCCTGGCCCTGGCTGCCTAGGGAGTGAGACCAGCTTTTGGGGGGAAAGAAGGACCTGTGAACCCCAGTGACAGAACACACGCAGGTCCCACTCAGAGAGGCCTGCTCCTCGGCCTGGAGTCCTAGATGTAGCCCACATCCATCCATCACCTGTAACGCCTTAAACCCAAGCACTTGCATTCAAGCGCTGGCTTAAGAACAAGAAAACACAGCTACCTTAGTGAAGCCCAAGTAACATGTCCACACCATACAGCTGCTTCCCACACACCATCAGTGTATCCTCTAATCCAGTGGTTCTCAACCTTGGCTGCACATTAGAATCACCTGGGAACCTTTTTAAAATCCTGATTTCTGGGCCCCATCCTCCGGATATTCTGTTTCTTTGTTACTAATGTTGTGGCCCCACCCCAAAGAAACAGAATTTCTGGAGGATGAGGCCCAGAAATCAGGATTTTAAAAAGATTCCCAGATGATTCTAATGTGCAGCCAAGGTTGAGAACCACTGCTCTAATCAAAGGCTTTAATGCAAAAAGTTTATGCAGAAAGAACTCACTAGCCTCATGGGTGTAAAAAATAAAAAGCAAAATTTCAGGTAAACACATTCCGCTGTGGATCTTCAGGCTGAAGTTCCTCGACTCCTGAGCCTCTCCACCTCCCCTCTGCCCTGTCCGGGGACCTCCTGTCTGCTGAAATCCCTGGTGGGTGAGCCTCCAGGAGCAGGGTCTGATCCCATGCACCCTCCTCCCCTTACTGCACAGCTGCCCGTCCTTGCCTCCAACGCAGAGTGCACTTGAATGATCCTGGCTACAAAACGATTGCCGAGAGGGCAAACCCCAGCTTCGATTTATTTAATGTAAATAAAAGCACAATAAGTCCTGTTTACCGAGGAGGGGAGGAGTGTGTGTATCGACTCTGCCCTGCTCTGCAAGGCTCTGGTGTGATGTGAACAGGAGGCAGGTGCCTGCTTACTGGCTTGCTTGCAAGCTGGCTCCTCAGTGCCCAGGCTCGGTCTTGAGGCCCATGGAGGAGAGGGAGCGAGGAAGGGAGAGAATGTGTGTGTGAGCGTGTATGTGAAACCATGAGCCCTTGGAGTAAAAATCCTGGGGACATCCATGTTTAATAATGGGATTAAAATGAAGATTTCCAGAAGAGGTGAGATTTTATTTATCTACCATCTTGAGTCTCCAATGAGGGCTCAGCTGGGCACAGTGGGATATGAAAACCAGTCTGGAAAGTGGGCCACTTCATTCTTCTCTTAAAAGGGTGTAAGAGGTTTATAGTGGCTATCTGGGGGGTAGCTTACAAAGTGTTTAATTTTCTTTTATAGTGTTCTGTATTTTAAAAAAATTGTTAGAGACATTATTATCTCTATTGTTAGAATGACAAAGGTTATTAAATGAAATACCTTAAGCTCAATGATTGATTACTTGGGTGAATTAGTTTGAGAACGAAATCGCCTCTCCTGATGGTCACAAGGTTCTGAGGCCGGGCCCAGGGCAGTCTGAGTCACCCTCTTCTTCCTTGTGTCACCTGATGGGTGGCTCCTATGGCAACAGAGCAAAGGTGAAAGAGCTGTGGCAGGTACCTCAACACTGACTGAACATATCTGCTCTCAGCAACTGGTAAGGGTGGTCACAGGTGGGCAGGCTGGTCTTTCAACAGCCTGGAATCAAACCTACACAAGTGATAGCTATTAGAAAAAATAGATTTTAAAGTTTAAGAGTTTGCCGAAACCGGTTTGGCTCAGTGGATAGAGCGTCGGCCTGTGGACTGAAAGGTCCCAGGTTCGATTCCGGTCAAGGGCATGTACCTGGGTTGCGGGCACATCCCCAGTGGGAGATGTGCAGGAGGCAGCTGATCGATGTCTCTCTCATCGATGTTTCTAACTCTCTATCTCTCTTCCTTCCTCTCTGTAAAAATCAATAAAATATATTAAAAAAAAAAAAAAAAGTTTAAGAGTTGATTGGGGAAGAATAAAAACGGGCCAACACATTTAAAAAACTGGGATAAGCCCTTGCTGGTTTGGCTTAGTGGATAGAGCCTCAGCCTGTGGACTGAAGGGTCCTGGGTTCGATTCTGGTTCAGGGCACATGCCAAGTTGTAGGCTCATCCCCAGTAGGGGGCATACAGGAGGCAGCCAATCAATGATTCTCTTTCATCATTGATGTTTCTATCTTTCTCTCCCGCTCCTTTCCTCTCTGAAATCAATAAAAATATATTAAAAGAATAATAAAATAAATAAAAATAAAAAATTGGGATAAAAATGAAATAACTTAAAATTTATCATTTTAACCATTTTAAAATGTACAATTCAGAGGCATTAAGTACATTGATGATGTTGTGCAACCATCACCTCTATTTAGTTCCAGAAATTTTTCATCGTACAAATCGAAATTCCACACTCACAGCTGACACGTTCTAAAAGATAATTTATTCTTTTTGTTCCCCCATATGTGGGACAATTGTGAAGTAACAAGGAAAAACAGTTAAACAAAACCTTTCTTTAAACATAAACAAATTAAAAAGAAATGACATTAATACTTCTAATGAAAACATATGAATCTGTTCACAGTCTGGTACAGAAAAAAAAATCTAATGCAGTCTATTATGGATAAAATAAAATCTCAGATAAAAGTGTTACAGAAAATTAATCTTTAAAATTCCCTTTAAGTCCTGAGTGCCGAATGTGCACACTGTACACAGCAACCAAGAAGCCAGAATCGGGGACAGCTGCCGGGAGAGCAAGAGAGGTCATCCGGCGATGCCTCCAACCTTAAAGTATTAATGGTACCTATAGCGCTGGGATTAGAAGGATCCAGAAGGAATATCTGGGCTCAGTTAGTTCATAAATCTGCCACAGGCTCGGGAGAGGTAATAGTATTTTGGCCGGCTGTGTGCCAACCCAGGAGTGTGGAATAGGCTGGTAATAGGTGTCATTAGTTCTAGCACCATTTCCTTCCAATCATCCTATTTTAATACAATCCAAGTTGGTAGCGACCAGAAAACACAGCTACTGAATGGAAGGAACCTAGCATATTAGTTGGTGGTTTTGTTTCTAGTGTCCTATGAAGAATAGATAGAACTGAGGATTACTGGCAAACGAACGGTACCTTTGGCAGGCACATTCCACCCCTACCCCAGCGGACATTACAACTTTACTGTGGCGTGTCCAATGACTGCCCAGATGTGCAGACTGTGCTCCTACCCAACGAGGCAGCTTGAGAACAGAAAATCAATGGTTGGAAGATATTTATATTATCCCTGTATTCAATTCATTGGACCTCCACCTTTCATGGTGTGAGACTTTCTCATTTGCTCATTCATTCACTCATTTATTTTTTTAAAAGTGTATTGAGTCCCTGACCGGTTTGGCTCAGTGGATAGAGCGTCGGCCTGCGGACTGAAGGGTCCCAGGTTCGATTCTGGTCAAGGGCATGTACCTGGGTTGTGGGCACATCCCCAGTAGGGGTGTGTGCAGGAGGCAGCTGATCGATGTTTCTCTCTCATCGATGTTTCTAACTCTCTATCCCTCTTCTTCTCCTTCCTCTGTAAAAAATAAAAAAAAAATTTAAAAAGTGTATTGAGTGCCTTCTATGTACCAGGCACTGGTGATAAGCAGAAAATGAAACAGTGGAGCTAATGCAAAAAAAGGTATAATTTTTGCACACATTTCTCTGAGTCTGATACTCTTTGGAGCTAATCTGGACCGATGCATGTCAGTAGGACGTTAGTGGGACTGAGAAAGGGCTGGCAGGCCACACTGTGCATCCTGCCCCTCGCCCCAGAACCTCAATAAAAGCAGTGAGACTGGGAGAATAAGAGAAATGTGGATGTGCCCTCCTGGCTTTCTCAAGGCCCAGAATCCCAGATGCTGGCCATTTCCTTTTTTAAATTGACCACTTCCATCATCTCGAAAAATAGTGCCCTTTCTTTCCTGGGGCTTCTCCTCACTGCCGGGGAATAGCAGTCAGTGCACTCATCCTACATCGTGAGACAAAGCCATAGCCATGATAATAAACTCCATGTAACTAGAAAAGTGCTCACCAGACAGATGACCCCGACCCAAGCCTTGCCCACCCAGGCCTCTTCGTGTCTACCATGAACTCACAGAGCCAGGCGGGCTGCCTTCTCTGGCAGGGCTCTCACTTGGGTGTTAGGGGGAAAAGGAAGGCAGAGCTCAGTGTTCCCCAAACCAGTGGTGCTCACAGTGGAGAAGCAAGGCAGCCTTCTCAGGCGCAGGACGCCTGAGTCACAGGGAAGGGGAGGAAAAAACCAGGGGGGATCTGCGGGTAGCAGGAAGTCTGGACAAAATGAGCAATGGCTGGGGGGAAGTTGGGGCTAAAAACACAGTTCTTTATTGTAAAAAGCAGAACCAAGGAGTAGGCATGTTGCCATACTGACCTTACCAGTGAAATGGGCCTTATGCTCCAGGACGGGCTGAGTGATGAGGTGTGTGAGCGAGGGTGACCAAGGCGCGTATTCACATGGAACGTCTGAACATGATCTCTCCCAGACAGGGAGACCCCCTGGCCAACAGAGCCATTAACAATTGTCTGCTCCCTTCATTTGTTACAAGAAATGTGAGTCACGCCAATAAAAGCTGGCTATTGGCAGAGGGAAACCTAACATCTGACTTGTGAGGCAAAAGGAGCCAGCTGCTCCGGCCTCCAGGACTCACTAACTTCCTATTTCAAATCAAGTTCCCAGCGGACCCACGGCTCCGGAAAAGGGGGATGAACCCAATCACCCTCTCCTCTAGACACACACACCCCAGCCAACAGCGGGAGGGTTCCAGATTTTATCGTCTTCTTAAATGCACAAGGGGTTGAAATAAGACAACCACGTTAATGTGGTTTAGGGGCAAAAGAAGGACTAGGTGAAGCCATTGGAAGAACAAATGAGTCACACGAGTAGAGTCTGAAGTCCAACTTGCAACAGAAAGGCTTTCTAGCGACCCACCCAAGGCTGCCCCAGATCCTACATCCAAGGGCCCCAAGCCCCAGTGCTCTTGGGGTCACAGCGGGGGTCCTGATCCGGGTAGAACACAGGCACCGAATGTTTGTGGTAGAACTGTAGCCGGGAAAGGAGCTGCTTGACCACATGGGGATACTCCCTGGACAGGTCATGTCTTTCTTCTGGGTCCCGATCAATATCAAAGAGCCAGAGGGTCTTGCTTGGTGGGTCCGATGAGGGTATCTCAGAAACATTGTATTGTGATGGTGGAGGGAACCAGTGACCACAGCCTGGCAAAGAAATATAGCAGTTTATTGAAGAGAGACATGGTAGGTCAGTTCTAATTCCGTGGAGCGTGCCCGGGGGACGAAGCTGAGCTGGGTTGTGGGCATGGACACACGAAAAAGACGGAGCCCTTGATGCTATGTCTGGACCGAAGACTCGGACGTCTGGTGCTTTAATGAGACATGTCTCACTGCTTCACACCCAGGGTGTCCAGAAAGATGAATGCATGTGTGTGTGTGTTTGGGGGGGGGGGGGAGGGAGGGTATTTGTCACATGACTTGGTATTTAGTGGACATGGGCCAGGGATGCTAAAATGTCTTGCAACACATGGTGCAGTCCCAAACAATGAAGCATTGTCTTGCCATAGTCACCAAGAATGTCCTCATTATACACACTGCTTAATCGAATCATGACCTTAACCATCATGCCACATACTCAACAAGTCCTTCACAGCTGTCGCTGTTAGAGAAGGTGCTCAGGGGAAGCAGCCTCCTCCCCCAGCTACACAGTGGGTTGAGGATGTAGCTCTCAGAGGTTCTCTTTGTTGTGCTTGAGAACCACGTGTATCTGAAATCCTTATTTTCCCTGAAGCACCAGAGTGGCATTTCTTTCCTTTATTCCTCCTACAGTTAATTCTTAGCTTTTTGGGGGTGAGGAGTCAGGGTTAGTAGTAGATCCCACCACTCCCCGAGCCCTCATTCAACAGCCCCAGAGTTATGAGTTGTTCCACTACGGGGAGTGCTGAGCATTCTACCTGGGTAGCCTGTGAGGAGTTTCCAGCTTCTGTGTCTAATTGCAGCATGGACAGATGTGTTGAAGGCTGAATATTCTGGAAGAGAAGAGTCACCCTTTGCTGGAGCTGTGCTGTTCCCAGGACCTGGGAAGAAATAGTTGGGGAGAATTAGATCACTGCTATCGGAATGTGTCATTATAAATCAACATTTTATTTCCTTCTTGCAGAACAGTAGCTTTTATTCAACACTGGAGTGTAAATGTGTATGTATCCTGCCACAGAAATGAATCTTCTATTAAGTATAAACAGAGCCAAAGTTACATCAAACGTCAGTCATAAACCACCACGAATATAAAAGAAATCCCAAAGAGATTAGAATACTAATTCATCCTTAAAATCACTGCGTTCTGCCAACGCACAGCTGGCCATGTGCAGAACAGTGTTCTGTTACAGCATGCTGGGTTGTTTGTGTGTTTTGCTTATGCTGTTAAATGACTGAATTAAATAAGTACATTTTCTGTGTAAACTTATACCTAGGGAGAGAATATAATACACCATAAAATGTACATTTTAATGGAGTCTATTTCAAGCTATGCGAGGTCAAGCATGCAATGATAAATAGTGCATATATTAATTTTTTAACCACAGGTATGAAATCTACAAGTAATTGAGCAGTGCTCAGCTAACCATTCAGACAGGATAATTATGGGTGTAGGAATAAATTTGATACACAAATTATTGGCTGGTATTGTGGAGGACATTAATTTATCATCTTGAGGTCTTATATTAATTGATCAATAGCTTTTTGAGGAGAGCAATGAATACCTGTTCCTCTTCCCCTTTTGAGTTTGGAACCAATTGAGGTAGAGGCCAAACAGACGAAGCTGAAAATATTGCTTTTGTTTCTGATAAACTTGATTGGCGAGAACACAGGTTCAGATCTGTGACAGGGAAGCCTTGCTAATAACTGGCCCCTGGCTTAGGAAGCTAAGCCACCCAGCACTGGTCTCGCTGGACACCCAACAGGCTCCCCCGGGATGCACAGCTCAGAGCAGACCAGGGTGCTTCCAGATACCCACAGACAAAGGCTCTGACCTGAGCAAGTTTAGTTCCTTCTGCAGGAGAACTCCCTCTTTCACCTGCTTATGGGGAGGAGGAGTAAGGTCCAGAGAGACCCAAGTTCACCTCTAGTTGATGATCCTGGAGGGCAAGGATCCTGAAGGCTCCCACCTCCTCTTACCTGTCTATGTTTAAAAGCCTCAACTTAGGGCCTAACTGTATAATATTTAGTCTAAGTCCACATTTATCTGTTAACTTCTCAAACATGGTCACAGCAATCACCTTGGGTGCACATCCAAAGACGGCCAGACCACCCGCCCAGTGACTAATGGCCGTATTAGCCTGTGATAAGCCTGTGCCCGTGGTTGGTCCATCTGTCCATCTGGTGCATGGACTTTGAGGGCGCCCTGCTCCCTGCCAGAGCAGACTTCTGTGCTGCTCAGGGCTGCAGGCAGAAGTGTTGGGAAAGGCAGGGTCCCATTCTTTTGCCAGTCTTGTGGAAATGACCCTGAAGACATCTTGGAGAATGAGCCAATCAACATGGGTGGTTTTAGACCTCCAGTCCTAACAACTGCATACCAACAAGTCATTAGCACCAAAGGAAATCTTTTTGACTTCTTGATTCTGTTTGCTTGTGGCTGTTTTGGCTCCAATAGCTTGAGGAGGTCGATCACAGGAAGTGGTTGTTAATAGACAGACTGTGGTGAACTGCAGCCCTCATGATTTACTCCTCACAAGTCTGCATGGCGGCCACGTTTTGATACCAAAGAATGTTAAATAACACAAGTTTGCTTTGTGGAACATAAACAGCAACAACAAAAAGGAAATTCAGCTATCTCAGCTATACTTATATTTACATACCTTTTTTTTCTTAAAACAAACAGGAACATAAAATACCCAAACAATAAATAAGACTAAATGATGAAAGATGCTGTTATCTCAATGAATTTTTCATTTTTAGAAATTAAACAAAGGAAAAATTACTAGAAATAGTATAGCTAGTACCCTGTGAGCTGTCACCCAGAATGAACAGATGTTAGCATTCAGTCACATTTGCTTTTTATTTTTTAATTAAAGAAACAGGACAATGAAGATGAAGTGACAGTTTCCTTTGTCCCCATCCTCAATCCCAGACCCTCACCCACTCCCCAGAGGCTCCTGCTTCACTATGGAAGTGCACAGTGTTTCCTTCAGCTGTTTAAAAATACGTTAACATAAATATGTGTCAAGGAATAATATATAGTACTATTTGATACTTTAAAAATGCATGTGTGTGTAAAGCTATACATATTCTGCATCTGTTGTTCACCCATAATAGTATTTTTAGAGCCCTATTATAAACGCATATATATTTAACTGTTTAACATTTCACTATATAAAAAACACATTTTATTTAACCTGTAAGGGGCTCTTAGGTTCCTTCACTTTTGCTTTTTCCTATTATACTCTATCCTGCAGGGAACATGTTGCCCACAGCTCCTTATGCATACGGGCTCTGGGTGTGTGCCTGGCAGAACTGTCTAGTTCAGTGGTTCTCAACCTTCTGGCCCTTTACATACAGTTCCTCATGTTGTGACCCAACAATAAAATTATTTTCGTTGCTACTTCATAACTGTAATGTTGCTACTGTTATGAATCATAATGTAAATATCTGATATGCAGAATGGTCTTAGGTGACCCCTGTGAAAGGGTCGTTCGACCGCCAAAGAGCTCGCGACCCACAGGTTGAGAACCACTGGTCTAGTTGCAAGGTGCACACATTTCCAACTTCACAACATGTACTGATTGGCCCGCCTACCAGTAATGTCCCTATTTCTTCACATCCTCTCGGATACTTTCAGAATTTAAATTTTCTACCTCTCTAAAAATTTGAGAGAGAATCTATAGCTTAAAAAAAAAATCATTTGACCAGCAATCATATCTTTCTTTTTCTGTGTCAATCCTAAGACTGCTTTAAAACATTTTAAAAAAACACTCATATAAAAATGTGCACAAATCTCACTTGACAAAGAGTGGACTCTCCCTTGTAAACACCAGCCCACTCAAGAAAGAGAACATTACTAGGCCTGCAAAACCCTCCTCTCCCCAAGGTAACTGCTTTCCTAACTTCAACTGGTATTTTCAGGATTAAATCCACAGTGTATGAGATAAGACTATCAAGATGAGGGATAGGAGGCAGAGATTACTTAGAATGTTAACAAACTTTTAAAATTTCTCTGAGGCAGTTGGATTAGATCCAGATTTAAGAAATACTTATTGCCCAGCTGGTGTGGCTCAGTGGTTGAGTGTCAACCTATGAACCAGGAGGTTAAGGTTTGATTCCTGGTCAGGGCACATGCCCAGGTTGCAGGCTTGATCCCCAGTAGGGGGCATGCAGGAGGCAGCCAATCAATGATTTTTTCTCATCATTGATGTTTCTCTCTCTCTCTTTCTGTCTCTCTCTCTCTCTCTCTCTCTCCCCCTCCCTCCCTCTCCATTCCTCTCTGAAATCAATAAAAATACATTTTTAAAAAGACATATTTATTGATTAAAAACTATGTGGTAAGAAAGCTTTGTGTTCTAAAATTCTATGACATGAAGTAGTAAGCAAAGAGACATCTAAGAGAAGTTTTGAATGTAAAATCTAAGATATTTAGGGGCTGTTATAAATAATAAAATTTCAAGTTTGGTGACTGGGAGAATAGAGTTGCTGCTGGCAGAATAGAGAGGCTGGAACAAGAAATAGTGGCAATAATATGATTCTGGAGTCAGGTATACCAACTTTAAAGAATTAATATTAGCTCAAGGTAGAACTATCACTACACATTGGAGCGAACAGACTGGCCCTGCATGAGAGACTGAAGCATACTTTCTTTCACTCAAGCACCACCCACAATGCAGTGATCACTGAACCCTGGGCACGCATTAGTTGTCTGGAGAGAGAAGCAAGAAGAAATCACTTGCCCAGAGACAGAGCACTAAATGCCAAAACCCCCACAGAACTGTTATCAAATGAAGCAGAGAAGAAAATAATATGAGGAAGAAAAGCAGTTGAACAGGACATCACACAAGTCAAGAGAGCGAGCGTTTCAGACCATGAATCACAAGTACCAAATATTCCACCCATCAGCTTGGTGAATAAAAAAATAAATAAAAAATAATAAGCAAACTGAATTTGTTAACCTTTGGGAAGAAAGTAGGGAGTTCAGAGAGAAGCATAAGCAAACAAATCTTTCTCTTTTCCTTCTGAGCTAAAAGCCACCTCTACGATGATAAGGCTTTCTGGCTATAAGCTATAAGATGGATTAGTCATGTGTATTGGTTTTGATGTGAAAAAGATCAGCAGAAACTCTGAGGGCAAACGAAGGAAATCAGTATTTTACATAACATTTAATGAGCTTAATAGAGGTCCTTGTCTGCACAGCCTCTGGAAATGTGAAGCAGTTCAAGTATCCCTAGTGAGGAGGACCAATCAATGGCTTCGTGGAGAATTGTGCTCTCCAGAGCCAGGGGTCCCAGACACGCCTGGGAGTGGTCTCTAGGTGGGATGGTGAGTAAGTGGGTGGGGGTCCAGGTTCCCATCTCCACTTCAATCAGCACCCACCATTTAACCCTTTAAGGAAGCACCTGTAGTATTTGCTCAATATACTGTACATCTCTACATTTTTGTTTGAAGAAAGGGCCTGTGGCTAAAATATAATTTGAAAGACAGTAATTAGTGATAGGTGAAGGATTCACCAAATGGAAAAGGGACTGAGAAATGCCCAAGGACACATCTGACCTCCTGGTATTCAATGCTTCTGTCTCTTGTTTGTACAATGCATCCTCCTGACTCCTTGGAAACTACTGTCTCATATCATCTATGTGTGTTTTATAAAATACATTCATTTTTCTGACTATGTACTTTACACATTTATTGTAGATATGTTGAAAAACACACAAAAAAGTATGAACAGGAAAATTAAAATTACCTGTAGATTTATTAGCTGTTGTTTAGATTTTGGTGCATAATCCTTGAGACTTTTAACTACACAAAACTTAAATAATAAAATAAACGTGTTAGCTGACTTGCAAATAAGAGGTAGTTTCACAGAAAACAAACTTTTCATGCCTAGAGGAAACGGGGCAGGGTGGGGAGGAGTCCCCAGCATCAGTGCAGGCCGGGTCTCCTCTGCCCGAGAGTGAGCGTGGCTGGAGAATGGGGCTTAGAAAGAGTTAATGCTCTGACTGTGTAGGAAGGGATGGTAATGAGGACCTGGCTGTGGGACTGAAGTGAAGGCCCGCCCCCCCCCCCCCCCCCTCTCCCAGAAGGCAGGGTGCACAGCAGTTCAGAGCACACACTTTTAGAGCCCAATTGCTTGGGTTTGAATCTCAGCTCGGTCACTCACTGGCTGTGGGACCTTAGGCATTAGCTGACCTTCCTAGGCCTGGATTTCCTCATCTGTAAATGAGGATAATATCATCTATTTAACAGGATTGTTGTGGCCTAAATGTGATGATAAATATTAGCACTATACCCAGTATATAGTAAGTGCACAATAAATGTTATTATTACCAGTTGTGCAATCTTGGGCAAGTTTCTTAACTTCCCATGCCTCAGTTTACTATCTATAAAATTAGTATAACAATAGTTAGTGGTATAAGGCACATACAGGACTTAGCACAGTATCTGGTACACTGTAAGACTACTGTCAACATTAATGATAACAGCTTTATGTTTGAAGCAGATAGTAAGCACTTACTATCTGCTTCAAACATAAAGCACTGTGTTAAGTGTTCTAAGTTAACTCATTTATTCCTTGCAATAGTTCTATGAAATAGGTAATAATGTCTGCCAAAAACTGTCATTAAATGCTAGAAAGGTTTTTTCCTTTTATATCCTCTTTTACTTCAGAACTTAAAAAAAGGAGAAAAGTAGGCAGAAGCAATTACTATATCAGAAAACAAAAAAACACACAAAACAAATCACTTCTTTGGCCTGGGCTTGGAGAGGATCTGTATTTGCTCCCCCATTAGTGTTCCAGACTTCGAACAGGGTTAGGGGGGAACTATCAATGGCGGAAGTTTTAATTTGCTGCTTTTAGGGTTTAGTCCCTTTTCTGCCCTGTTGAGGGGCCTGCCATTTATTTCCTCTGAGCTCTCTTTCTTTTTGATCACTTTAATAATGTACAAAGATAAGTTTAAATTTTTGTTCTAGCTCTAATGACCCATTTTATTCCTCCTGCTGATATGAAGCCATCTTCACACTTTAATGTCACATGCCTATTAGAACAAAACTTACTCACTTGGGCTAAGTGAAGAAAACCCCCTAGCTTTTCTAGATATCTGGCTGTCAATGTTTTTCCTAATATGGAATCCTTCATGTATGTTCTTTAAAGTGTTTCTTTTTTAATTGATTTTTTTTTTTAGAGAGAGGAAGGGAGATAGAGAAAGAGAGAACGAAACATTGATATGAGAGAGAAATATCGATCAGCTGCCTCCTGACTAGGAATGAAACCCACCACCTTTTGGTGCATGGAACAACGCTCCAACCAACTGACCCACACCGGCCAGGGCTCACGTATGTTTTTTAATGAATAGGTAAGACTGAGGTTTAATTAGCACAACTACCTTCAACTTCTGTTCTTAAGTTAAAAGTTCTTGAAAGTAGATTGTTTGCTAGCTTATTACGTGAGTCAATATGCCTCAGAGTCTATTTGCACTAAACATTTGATTGGTGGACAATTTCTTCATGGCTAAATCCAAAAAAAGTTCAAAGGACCCCAAATTCAAGGGAAGTTCAAGTCAATAGGATCCTTATTGTGCGGCTAGTCTGAGCCTCAGTGCCCACAGCCTGCACGTTCCCCAGATCATAGCACACTGGGGCTACATCTGGCCAGATGCACTTGGGCACATGTGGATCAAATCTCCAGTCTGCTCATGGTTTTACATGTTCCCAGAGCTGTGGGCTCAGGCCAGGCTGCCTCGCATCCCGCTGTGTGGCAAGGACTTACCTACCCAGATGCAAATGTGTACACTGTTGTCTTGATGCTTGTTTTTGAAAACCATTCTGAATCTAAAAATGTAGGTTTTCTCTAAAAATAATTCCCAAAGAAACACTGGCCAGAAGCCCCACACTCTGAGCTAATGCTTCACTGACTCTCTTTGCATAATTTTCAGAAGCGAAAAAAGACCCCAATAGCCATATGTACGGCCCTTGGGGCTGGAGAGCTGGGACTTATAGAACTGTGAGGAATTAGCAGCAGCACTCTCTACACTGTGGCTCTAGTTCTGGGAAGGAACTCAGAATTAGTGGCTTTCAGAATAATCTCTCCTCCTAGTATCTCATTAAGTTACTTAACCACTCTGACTTCCTGTTTCCCTGTATGTAAAATGGGGATAAAAATAATGTCTACCTCCCAGGATGACTGTGAGGATGAAATGAGATCCTATGGGTGGTGGGTGTGCTGTGCTGTGAGTATAAATGTCCTGGTTCCCGGTCTCCGAATTCCCGCAGCAGTTGCACAGGACTGGTTGACCAACTGAGAGAAATCATTTCAGTTTTGGTTGAACCTATGGCCTTTGATTGATAGCCATCAAAATCAAGGTGTGATCAACAGCCCAACTCTATAATGACCGTTAGATCTGAACCAGCTGCCAAGGGACCAAGGTATTAGAAAATCATGGGTAAGAGGGGATGAGGAAATGTGGAGGTGTTAGTCATAGGGTACAAAGTTTCGGTCATGTAAGTCCCAGGGATTTACTGTATAGCCTAGTGCCCATAGTTAACAATTCTGTTTCATCAATACTGTGTCATCAGTACTGTATCATCACTACTCTATCATGCACTTAAAAATTGGTTAAGTGTTCTTATCAGACACACACACACACACACACACACACACACACACATAATAAATAAAGAGGGCAGGAGGAAACTTTTGGGAGGAGACGGATATGTTTATATTATAGATTGTCATGATGGTTTCACAAATGTATATTTATCTCAAAAGTCATTGTCGTATACATTAAATATGTACAGCTCTTTGTATGTCAATCAGACCTTAATAAAGCTGTTTAAAAACAAATGAATAAAAACTAATGTGAAATAATAAAGCAATGCCACATAAATTCTATATGCTAAATCAGAGATTTAGCCAAATATTGTGAAAATAGAGTGAAACAGAACAGGGATTGCCAATTATGGTTCTACTTTGGGATTGCCTGACACCCCAGTCACCATCACACAAACTCGGTCTCCTTGAGCCCAGCACAGCTCAGCCCTGGGCTCTTGCCTGGCCCAATGTGGGCTGTTTGGTCTTCTGTCACCTCCAGTGAGTTGAAATCACCATCTTTAGCAGCAGCATCTATTATGCTTGCGATTGTCTTGAGTAGCTCCTCCCTGCAAACAAACTCTATGCAGCTGCCCCTATAACACAGCTAAAAGCAGGAAAGTCCAATGTCCACTTGCTTCCGTGTTTTCAGTCCGCAGAGGACTCCTCAGGCTCCAAAGATCTCAGGTGACAGACAGTGGCCAGCACACTCTGCTGGAGGCACCCATGTGGGCAGAGGTGCAAAGAATGAGGGAGCCTGTGGGCATGGGCAGCATGTCAGCCTTGGGGGACGGTGGAGCTGGTTTGTGGTTCTGGGTGACAGTGGCCACATGCCCTTTGCCTGTTGGAGCCAGTCCCACCCCTCGGTCCCTGTACAGCTCTACCGGCATGAACTCTGGAGAAGGGGAAAATAAAGGAGGTCTGCCCACCACTAGAAATCCCCCCTAAATTCATCCTGCCTTATTTCTGGACATAAACCTGATTGCTGCACGTTTTCTGTTGCATCCACACCACTCATTTAGAATCCTCTTGGCGAAATCCTTACAACACAAAACAGGAGTATCGAGGAAAATATAACGCCAGACATAAAGCTAATCAGAAAAAGGTGAGGAGGAATATTACAGATGGTATTTATTACCTACTAGGGACAAATCAAAATGCTCATAATTTTTATACACGCAGTCCACATGACATATTTCAAATGAATCTTAAGTTTACAATTTTCAGTTTACAAAGTCAGTTTCTCTGACACCTACTCATTCCGTCCATATTTGACATTTTGAAAGTCCTAGTGAAAAAAAGGACCTTTGATGTGGCTTTCTCAGCCTCGGTGGAGTTCAAATGTTAATCATTACTGAATTGTGCACAATAAGTATTCAGAGAACGTGCCTGTGTTACAGGGAACTTCAACAGTTGGTTAACGTCTGACACTAGCCCAGAGTGTCAATTGAGCAGTATAAACCAAGGACTCAGTGAATCCTCAACTCAAGACCGTGCTAGTAAATTAATCCATTTATATCTGAAATGGGTTACTCATTCATTTGCTTATAAAAAAAAATATTTGTTTTGTTGATCATTCTAGGTGCAATATATTAAATCTTCAAAATGAATAAACCAAAGTCCAGCTGTTGATAATAAAATAATTTTGTTAAGCCTGGCCGGTGTAGCTCAGTGGTTGAGCATCGACCCATGAACCAGGAGGTCACAGTTCCATTCCTGGCACATGCCTGGGTTGCGGGCTCGATTTCCAGTTGGGGATATGCAAGAGGCAGTTGATCAATGATTCTCTCATTGATGTTTCTATCTCTCTCTCTCTGAAATCAATAAAAATATATTAAAAAATAATTTTGTTAAAACACCACAAATTCTGAAATAGTGGAAAATACATTTGTTGACTGAGTGAATAAAATGCATTCATCCTGAGAGGGTCCAGGAAGGCAGTGCTCACTGATCTGGGCCCTCAAGGACAGGATGAATGTGACAGCTAAAGAGAGTGTGACAAAAATGATCCCAAAAGTGGGGGGTGTCTCTCTTCTTGAATATTTCTTCTCCCTATGGAAACTTCCTCCTTCTCATAGTTTATGTACTCTCTCTGGCTCCATCACATTTCCGTTGCACCCTCTTACCCGCCGAGCCACCCTGCCCTCTTTCGACCCTGTGCCCAGGTGAGGAGCGGGGGTGGGGGCAGAGAGATCCTGTCTATCTGACTGCCCCTAAGACAGCTTCCACAAGAGCTCCTCTCTGATGCACCATGTGCACTGACACATCCTGCACCCCCGAGCTGGGTGCCTCATCTCCACATTTTCCGGTTGTAGCTAAAGTGGTAGAAACATTCAGACTGAGATGAGAGAGGGGCAGAGGATGGAACCCTAGAGAGAAACAGCAAGTGAAAGGCAGAGCAGAGGGAAAGGAGCCTCCCAGAGACAGAGGAGGAGGTAGACTAGAAGGATGCTTTGGAAGTCACGCAAAATAGTCCATGGAGAAATGGTTGCTGTCAAAGAGAGGAAAAGCACAAGAAAGCAGGGAAGGAGAGCCTGGATTTGGAGACTAGATCCCATCCATGACTGGGAAGACAGCAATGTCCCTGGGCTTGTTATATATAATGCCCATAATAAACATGAACGAGGGCTCCAATGAGCTTACAATAACAAAGGCAGATAGAAGAGTGTGTACTTTCTCTAATCATCCTCCAATTAAAGTGAAAACAGATGATCATTTCTAGCTCTGACATCACTGTGCATGTGCCAACCACCGTTTCCATTCTGGGCCTGCCCCACAGCAGGCTAATCTAATGCAGAACTGTGGCTAGCCTTTGAATTCACATTTTTAGTTTTTCTTTCTCTAAATACAAGTTTTTCAAGTAATTGGTAGAGTCCGTCAGCAAATCGCTATAAATGGACACTGTGTATATATAAAAAAAGGGGAAACTAACCAAAAATATTCCTCTTCAGCCTGTGATTAAGATGATGAGCATGAACCAGGCGGAGTCGTCTGTTCTCTGGCCAGGGATGAAAGAAGAAAGGCTCCCCGCCCCGCAACATGGCATTTATTGAAATCCCAACTTTCACAAAGCCCGGCGGTCCAAATGCCTTGCTGAAGGCCACACTCCTGTGCCTTACGGCTCATATTCCAGAGCGCAGGAAAGACGTGTCTAGGCTCTGAGCACATTTTTGGAGAAGGATAAAATAATGCAAATTTAATACTTAATTTGGAAAGGGGGCCCTGCCCATGGACTCAGCCCGTGATGGCTGTCAGGTGGGCCTGGCCTCTCCCCCTTGGCAGGGTGGTGGTGCCGTCCTTCCAGACCCTGGGAGCTCACACCGGGGCAGCAGTGGCGGCAAGCACATGCAGAAAACTAAAGCTGGCTGGCGCTCTCCCAAGGACAGCCCTGCAGAGCATCGCTATCCCACGTCCCAAACCCGGCATGTTACACAAACCTATAATCACTGAAATGAGGGCCACGAGGTGCTGCTTGCCAAAGGTAAAAAAGCAAACGTTTGAGACAACTCTTTCTAGCCTGCCCTGGTTCTTGGCAGCAGCCCAGTTGAAACTAAGGATGTTTTATATTTTGAATCTATCAAGGTCTCCAATAACCCAGGATTCAGAACAATCTCTCTTTCCAAGGAAAACTGAACACACATCTGAGACAGTAAGCAAAGACAGTGTCTTTAAAGAGGTGCCACCAATTCTCCAGATCAACGTGCAAAGTTGGGTTGCAGAGTATCCACCTTACGTGTTCATGAATTTATACACACTGATTTGAATCTGGCAGCTTGATTAGGGCGTCCAAACAGCCAGCCAGACTGAGATTCCTGATGCCTCAGTCCTTTCCCTAAAAACCTTGTGTTAACTGTCCCATCCATAACCCCAAAGTGATTCCTGGCTGCCAGGCACCTCACACATATCCATGAAATGACTCACAGAAGGGGCAGATCTAAATCTGTGCTGGCCAACCCAGTTCTGAGAGACACTCTCTCCCTCCCAGCCATGGTGCCATCATTTAAAGCCCAAAGGAGATGGGAGGGGGGGGGGGGGGGCGGGGAGACTCGACTCTATTGTCACTACCCACTCCTTCTCTTTCCTCTGATAGTACTGTTAGCGTTCACATGGGGGGCTGATGTGTACAGATAAACCTCACTTCTAAGACCTGCATATGGAAAACCAATTAAGATGGGGAAGGAAAAAAAAAAACAGAACTGAATTTTCCATCTGACTCGAATAAGAATGCTGAGACCTTCAGGCAGATGAGGACATGGATGGCAAGCCTGCTGTCATAGCAGGGGCTCATGGCACTAGAGGGGGGTGCTCTGCAAACAAAGGTTAGGTGGTTCTCTGGTGTACCACACACTCAGCGCCTAGCACTGCGTAGGTATCTGGTCAATATGACTGAATAAGTCAATGAACTGGAGCTCCAAGGTTGTGGGTAGATTTTACAGCGAGCTCAATAAGGTCAGACAGAGAGAAGAGAACAGCAGGCTGAGACACAGCCCGACCGTGGGAAATGTACACTCCTCAATTTCACACCTCCAGACAGGGCCATGGTAGAAGAATGAGGTTTAGAGAGAAGACACTAGAAAAATGAAGGAGATCGTTATTATAGAATGAAGTTAGAACTACCAAGGGGCCTTAGACATCATGTAATTGCTCTCCCCTTTGCATACAGGAGGAAACAGAAGTTCAGTTCCCTGACCCAGCTAGTTGATGTCCAAGATGGGAGCCGCTGGTCAGGTACCCAGCTCTGTATTAGGTCATACTAACAAGAAGTTTGGGCTTTTCTTTTTGTAATTATACTGAGAAGGAATGTACCTTTAAATTTGTGGCCAGGATAAACCTGTGGTCCCATTGCTAGATCTAAGGGGCATCTAATGATGTTAAATGATAGATTTAAATGAACAGATAATTCCTAACATCTTAACTCCATTCCTGAGTGGTCAAAGGGAGCGAGGCTGTTTGCAAGCATGAGGAAGGGACATGTCGGCCCTTATTCGGTTGTGTTTGCTCTACTACCAGTGAACTTCTTATCTGCATGCGGTGAAGAGCCTTCCTCAGAACAATGAGGAGCACACATCCTGGGACCTGGAAAGAAGCCTTTATTTATTTATTTATTTTTAAAATTCTCACCCAAGGATATGTTTACTGATTTTAGAGAGAGAAGAAGGGAGGAAAGGGATATGGAGAGAGAGAGAGAGAGAGAGAGAGAGAGAGAGAGAGAGACATCAATCGGTTGCCTCCTGTACGTACCCCGACAGGGGATGGAACCCGCAACCTAGCTATGTGCCCCGACCAGGAACCGAACCCACAGTCTTCTTGGTGTACAGGACAACACTCCAACCAACCAAGCCACCCAGCCAGGGCTGGGAAGAAGCATTTTTCCTTCTCCCATGTGACTCACCCTCTCTCATGGAGAGTGTTTTCGATCATGCATTGGAACTGGAGCTCCAGGTCCAAAACTGACAATTCACCATAATACGTTTCCCTCTGCATTGGGGACACTTTTTGTATTAATATGATTAAATTCACCTGTCAGTCCACCGGTATACCCTTTGAACACTTGAGAGAAAGCCAGCAGCTTACTGGGGCTTTTCCAATAGAAATATCTGCTACTAAAAGGTGATTTCCACACATATCCCCTGCCTCCCTTGATCAGGAGATAATTACTGGGCTGTTAAAGCCGCTGAAGCTGAGGCGTGGCACATACAGTGTGCTGTTGTAAGAGTGCCAGAGGGAGCGCAGAAAGCCCTGGATGTGCACCACTCCACCCACCCCTGCGAGCTTCCATGAGGTCAGAGCATCCAAGTTCTCACAGAAACAGCGCTGGTCTCCTTGGCTGGAGGGCTTGGATCAGCCCTCTGCCTCCCTGCTTGTGGCTGCTTTCCTATGTTATCCAGCCTAAATGTCTTCCAGAGGCTCAAATGATGCAAGCTCTACGAAGACTGGGATTCGTCCCCATGGAATACAGGAATTTACATTATTTCAACAAATATTTCTTGAGCATTTACTCTGCACCTGGTGCCATACCAGGAACTGGTTTTATTCCATTAGGTGATTATTTACTAGTATTGAACAGCTACTATGCACTAGGAACTGGGCTTGAGTGCCATTCCCTGCAAGGAGGTCCTGGCCTAGTGAAGGGCCTGTTCATTATTTCAGATGTCCCCTTGTTCTCTCAGTTGAGGAGAGCAGGCAGAACTAGACAGGGTTCCTGGCCGTCCTGGTGAGTCAAGGGTATAAGCACAGTGTCTCAATGGCTCTAAGAGTATTTTGCCATTAATGTTTTGAACACCATTTACTTTCAAGGAGCTCACAGAAGATATATGCAGAGATAGACTCCTGCAAAAAGCAACAGAAATACCAGGGGAGAGATTATCTCTAAGGATTAGTAAACTGTTCATGATGATGTAACTGACACGTGGAGTGAAAAGAAAAAAGAGTGTTTTTTGTTTGTTTTGTTTTTTATGAAAACTAGTTCATTCCTTTTGTTGCCTTGCCACTCCATCAAACCCACCTACCATTGGTTAGAGAGCTTGGTCAATGTAATCACACAAGTTTCTCTTAAGGAAGAAAGTTAGAGAGGAAGGTTGGGAACTGCTTAATTTTCATGTGACAGGAGAAATGGAAACCAGGGGACTATTCTGACTTATCAAGCAGATGAAACAGCCACTGGGGGAGAAAGGGTGAGAGCTCAGAAGGATCAGGGGGAAATACCTTGACATGGCAGGCAATTAGTACACTAAAACTAACAACCAAAGGCAGCCATGGAAGCTGCTATTACCCAAATGCTTTTCACAGGGGATGCTGGAGAGGAAACAATAGTGGGCGGTTCCCAATTTCACAGATGCTGATGGCCAGGTAGAAACTGGCCCTGCTCTTCCCTAGGCAGGTTGGGGAGAGTTGTCTGCCTGCCTGACTCTCACCTCCCAGTTCCCTCACAAGTCTCCCTGCTCAAAGCCATGCATGCTTGGGAGTGGGGACAAGGTTGCTGGGAGTTCTGTGTCCTCACAGGTCAAGTCAAGTCTCCTCTAAAATCAAGGACAGTGCCGAAACCGGTTTGGCTCAGTGGATAGAGCGTCGGCCTGCGGACTGAAAGGTCCCAGGTTCGATTCCGGTCAAGGGCATGTACCTGGGTTGCGGGCACATCCTCAGTGGGAGATGTGCAGGAGGCAGCTGGTCGATGTTTCTCTCTCATCGATGTTTCTAACTCTCTATCTCTCTCCCTTCCTCTCTGTAAAAAATGAATAAAATATATTTAAAAATAAAATAAAATAAAATCAAGGACAGTTGGACGCAGCGATTATATCACCAAGTTCTGTTTAAATTACTCAGTACTTAGTTCAGTAGGAGCCCCATAAGTATTTTTTGAGTGACTGATCTTTCTCTGCAACATTCATGACTCTATGGCCTATAGACTGTTGGTGGAGTCTCCGCATCCACTTCCATGGTTTTGTGAGAGCGACACAGATAGTTGCTTAGAAACAGTGAGCTCCTGCCTGGCTGGCGTGGCTCAGTGGTTGAGCACTGATCTATTAACCAGGAGGTCACTGGTTCAATTCCCGGTCAAGGCACATGCCCAGTTTGCGGGCTTGATCCCCAGTGTGGGGTGTGCAGCAGCAGTCGATGAATGATTCTCTCTCATCATTTATGTTTCTATCTCTATCTCCCTCTCCTTTCCTCTTTGAAATCAATAAAAGAAAAAAAAAAGAAAGAAAGAAAGAAACAAACAAACAATGAGCTCCTCAAAGGAATGTACACTGGAGAGGGAGGCCCCGGCCAATTATACTAGTAAATCTCATTGTAAAAGGGACCGTTGAAAACACCAAAGCCTTTTCCTAATAATTGCTGAATCACATAACAAGCAAAGAGGCTTAATCCTATAATCATATCAAGTTTACCGGCACACTGAGTGACTTTCTGCATTTGCCACTTATCTCTGGCAAGAATCTGACATATTAGTGACATGTCCGAGCAGAACTGAGTCAGCAAACCCCACAGGCAGCTAATATTACAATGTTAAGACCTACATTTTAATCTGTGATTTATGCAGGTATATAAAGATTTACTAAGATTAGAAAAAGGACAAACTGAGCTTATTAGGAAGAAAAATGTCTTTTTGTTTCTATTCATTAATTTTACTTCTAATTATTGTCCTTTCTATCGATCTCTCACCATGGAAGAGGCTAATGCAAATCTGGAAACAAGGCAGTAACAGCTGTTTCTGAGAAGCAAAACTCACTCTTTTCAGCAGAGTTTTCTGGTTCCCTCTGACCTTGACTAGAAAAGCAAGCATGAAAGAGAGGGAATGATAATATGTGAGGATTAATATGGGGTGTGTGTCCTGTGATCCGGAAAACAGCTGGGTGAGCTGGCATGTCCACTGGAAACAAATTTAAATGTTTGGTCACAACTGGCAGTGCACCGGGCACTGGTGCATGTTCACAGCCCAACTCGACGCCTGGGGACAGGCCGCAGAGCCAAGCCTGCAAGGAGTACGACAAGAGAACTGTGGTGAGAGGGCGGCAGGGGGTAGGTAGGAAGAGCCTGGATGCGGGACCCAGGAGCCTGTGCAGCCTTGGGCCATCTACTTAACTTTTCTAAGACTGACTTTATTTTTCTGAAAAATAGGAATAATACTACCACCTACCTTCCTGGGGGTTTCTGTGAGGATTAAACGGGCCAATGTAAAACGCTGAGCCAGTGCCTGGCACAAAATAGAGGGAAAATAGAGTGGTCTTTATTGTTATTATTACTATAAAATCTCCTCTGGCCTTATCCTCTTCTCCCACCCTATTGTGTAACTTAGCAGCTTAAAGGATGTAGCAACAAGAAAACTGGCACCTGAAGGAAATAAAGAAGAGTCACAGAGTCACAGTGTCCCCTGACATGCATAACGACTTTATATCTGAAGGATGTCGGAGGCTATTAACAAGCAAGATCTGTACAGATGATCTCCTGGGTGCAACACACAGGGCCAGGTGCCACCGGAGAAGTGGAATGAATGTCTTTCATGCAAACTGCTAACATCTATTCAGATGGCCCCTTCAGAAGCTTACAGGAAGCAAACATGGTTTTAGATACATCAAAGTACTGATGCTTTCAACCTTTTTTATCCATGCAACTGGATTTTTAAAAATGTGTTTGTAGGCCTTGCAGCCACATCATCCTGTTGCCTCCTATTAAGTTTCCAGTCAGCCACTGCTCCCCACCCTGCTCTTTGGGATGGCCCCAAGCACAGCATTCTACATCTACCCCATGACATCCAGCCTGTCAGATCTGCCTCATGATTCTCGACTGTCAGCCGCTCCTGGATCCCGACTCAGTTGTCCACTGTATCCACCCTTACCACAGCTCTATGGCACCTGGGGTGTGGTGAGTGCGGCTTTCGTAGCTTCCTCTAAGTGACACCACTAGAAAGTGGAATGTGCACAGGAAGCTGGACAAGATGTTAGCTCAAAGGAGTAAGCATCTCCAAAACCTGCAAGTCTTAGCTCATTTCACTGACGACTTCACCAGCTGGCACACACTTGCCATGCTGACTCCTCCACCCTGTCACCCCCAATCAGCTCTTCTTCTTAATTCTTGCAACCATGTCTGTAATCTGCACAGGCAGAAAGCTGGGCCCTGAAGCTGGGAAGTGCCGAGGACAATAAAGTGAGCAGAAAGCATTCCACCGTGGGGTGGGGTGGGGGTGGGGGTGGGGGGGTTTTGTGGAAACAAGAGGGTGATGGAAATGAAGCCAATGAAAATCTAGTCTGGAAAAGTTCAGCTAATGGACTTCAGAGCATCCAGTCTGTGTGGGAGATAAAATAGAAACATTTGAGAGATTAATTCAGAGCAGAGCCTGCCCTCCACAGTGTGTGTTCCTGACTGACTGGTGGTCCCCAGGCTGTATCGGATGACACATCTTCATCAGCTGGTTTCCAGGTAGAGCAGCCCCATGAATCATTTATCTCTGTTTTAAAACGTGCTCATGCCAGCTCCCCTGGGATATGGGCAAGGTAGAAAGGCACCGTTCTCTCTGTCACCTGTCATCAAGGAGGCAGTGGCTCCTCACCGGGGAGAGGCAAGTGCTTCGTCCCAGAAGGAGCCTAAGCCCAGAGTGCAGAGTGCAGACCTCATTTTCCTCACTTCCGGCTGCCCCCTCCCTTCCTGAATCAATAAGAGGAGGAGTGTCTTATTTTCAAAGCCCTTTAAACATATTTGAGGAACCTGAGGGGAAGGCCTTTTAAGAAGGTGCTAGAGGTGTGAAGATGCCAATAATTTGGGCCATTTTTCCTAACTAGGAGATCCTCGGGGGTGACCTTGAGCAAGGCAAAGAGACATCATAAAGCAAATCCAAGAATAAGAACAAAATAACCTTACTTCCACCTTCTTTTCCACATACTTAAAATAACACCTTATTATAAAATATTTCAAGCACACACAAAAGAAGACTGACAAGCATAATAAACACAAGGCACCCGACACACAACTCCAGTAATTATCCACTTGTGGCCAATCTTCCATCTTTTCCTGCCTTTCCCTCCTCCTTACACTGCTTCAAAGTAAATCCCAGCCTTCATAACAGTTCACCAATAAATATTTCAGTATATCTTTCTCAAAGAAAAGGATTCTTGAAAGAAAAGCCATAATCACAATACTATTATCACATTTTAATAGTGACTTAATGAGCAAGGTAAGTAATGTTTCCTGGAACACTAGCAGCATTTCCCTAATAGCTTCACATAGCCAGAGCCATAGTCTGAATGTTTATGCCCCCAACCTCCCCCCACATTCATATGTTGAAATCCTAACCCACAAAGATGATGGTGTTAGGAGCCTTTGGAAGGTGCTTCCTTCATGGGAGTGGAGCCTTCATGAGTGGAGTTAGTGCTTTATCAAGGAGGTTCCAGGGAAGGCACTGGCTATGAACCAGGAAGTGGGCCCTCACCAGGCAGTGGCCATGCTGGTACCCTGAACTTGGACTTCCCAGCCTCCTGAATGGTGGGGAATAAATCTCTGTTGTTTATAAGCTACCCAGACTGTGGTATTTTGTTAAGGCAGCCTAAATAGACGAAGACATCCATTAGTGTTCAAATGTCTGCCTCCTCATGGTCATAAGACACTTTTACGACCTGGCCCGAGTTACCTCCTGGGAGCCTGGGAGGACACCGTCCTAGGGCACGTAGCTGCCTCGGGCAGCCCAGCCCGGCTCATCCAGTACTGGGTGGAGGGGGGTTCATTCCATGTTGCATTTACACCTCCCAGCACAGAGAAGCATTCCTATTAAAGCATTTCCCTGACTTCCGGAGCCGCAGGCAGCTTCAGAAAGCCAAACCTTGCGAAGGCCAAGAGGGACCGAGCTCAATCCAGCCTTCAGGACTGCCCAGCCCTCAGCACCAACTGCGCCATGGCCCTGTTTGCAGTGTCACTGGAGAGCCTCTTGCCTACTGCTCGGCCAGCGGTGTTCTGGCTGACATTCTACTGGATGTGAAGGTGGGACAGCACACAAAAAGGCATCAATGAGTGTTAACTATTTCTCTTGCCCTGCTTTTGACTTTTTCAAGTATCTGAGCTAACATGTTAATGTGCTAAAAGCTTCTATCTGAGGTACCAGATTTGCAGGTCAGACATGTGTAGATTATGAACCAGGTGCCAGGCACTGTGCTGGGAGGGGATACGAAGATGAAGGAACAGATCCTCCCGCCCATCTTTGAGAGTTTTGGAACCTAACAAAGAAGGTGCATGAATGAGCCCGAGTGGAGGAGAGCCATGAGCACGTACTTAATTCTGCCCAGAAAGGTGAAGGCAGTGCTCGCTGGGAAGGCCTTATCAAGGAAGGTTGTGTTTGAACTGGATCTCAAAGGATTAGCTAGACTTAACCAGGCAGGAGAAGGCAAGAAAGAAAAAAAGAACAGCATGAGGAAAAGCATGGAGCAGGAAAGCATGCGTCCCATTGGGGGACAGGAAGAATGTGGCATTGCTGAGCATGGCAGGGAGGTGGAGGGGGTGGCGTGGGTCAGGAAACGGGGCTGGACCACTTGGCTGGACCCAGTCTAAGCAGGGCCTCTACAGTGTGACCCTGAGTCCACTGGGCGCTCACTGAGGGAGGCTAAACAGGCAAGTGACTCTTATGGAGAGGATTTCAGGCCCATCTCCAGCCAGCGGAGAAGTATCAAGTGACAGACCTTTCACCACATATCATGGGGGACTCTTCTATGTCTACACCAAGAGCCAGTTCCATGGAGTAGCTGGAAGGAGTGAGGAACAAACAAGGAGACATAGTTTTGGAGCATGTTCAGGGAGGAGGGTAGGGGCTGTCACATCTGGCTCAGCTCCCAGATTAGGCAGCACTTCTTGCCATTCAGCTGGAGCTGGGAGATCCCCAGGACCAGGCAGGAGCAACTCCGCAGCTGTTTGATATTCAGCATCTGGCCACACTTGCTGCCTGTGGACTTTAACCCCGTGCTCCTGCTCTGATAACACATCCTGGCAACCTGCCCATTCGACCTGAGGCAGGCCTGCCTTGCTCTTCTCAGAGCAGGCCTGCAGGCCTGGCCCTGAACCATATCCCGTTGACACACTTCTTAAGCTGCACGCCTGGCCCTGGGATTCTGGCTGACCCTGGGAACCCCAGTATCAGCAGGGCCCCTGGGGCATCCCCATCAAACCTTGGTCTGGTGGCTCAGCACGGTGAGCACTCCACTTGATCCAGCAGAGAGTGGCCCATCTGTTGTTCCAGAAGAAAAGTCACTGCTCTCCAGTTTATCCTTAGCAAACCTAGCTCTCCTGATCTCAAACTCTCCTCTCAGATCTCCCTACCAAAACTGAATATGAATCTGTCTTTTCTTCTGGTGCTCAGAGTAGGACAGTCATTTCCATACAGGGAATGAGAACAGGATGGGGAATAGAATGGAAGTGATTAAATTTATGTCCCAAACCAGCATGCAGATCCCATGATGTCTGGTACCACTGGTACAAGTATTCCACGGAGAACTCGGTTGTGAAAGGACAGAGAAGCAGCATGGTGAAAACCCTTCTTGCTTTGAATGGAAAAAATGAATTTGGTGCCTGTGAATTATTTGTTTCTCATTTGCTTTGGAAAGAGATTGTGGAGGGAGTTTGGAAACCTACATTCCATTTCAGAAAGCAGAGCAGATTTCAGCTAACATCAGTTTGGCTGGGGGGTAGATTTTGCCTATTTTTGCCACGTGGGCTCATTTTCTGGGGTACGCACTATGGTCCTAATTCTAGACCCCAACTGAGCTGCACCTTCAATCATGAAACTGTAATTAGCATTGAATGGCTTTTGGGTTTTTATTTAGGGCGTGTTTTCTCAGAAAACACACAGCCTTCCTTCTTCAAACAGTGAGCGCCACTGGGGACTACGTTAGTTAAACATCTTCAACCAGGATCTGCACTCGGCTTTCTTATGCTCTGGGAGTTTCAGGAACTTCCAACCACCAACTCCCATGTTTAGTTGTATCAGAAAATGATTGTGGTTGGATTTCTCCCAAGACTCAAAGGCCTTGAGTCTTGACCTAGTGTTGTTAACATAAACTTCTTGCTGCACAGAAGGCTTTGCACAACAAAACCACTTAGAAATACAAGAAACGTTAGGTAAATTTCTGTGGAAAATTCTGGCTCTAAAGTGTCAGATTAAATATCAAATCTGAAGAAAATGCCTGGATGTGGGTGTGGTAAGCTGGGGGCCCTCTCTTATTGTGAGGGCAGCTAGAGCACAGTGCAGAAGCATGGTCTGAAACCACACACTGCCATCCATTGTTATTTTAGGTCCCACCTGTCCAACTGGACTGCCCATTTTGGGGCGGGGGGGGGGGGGGGGGAGGTCAGTATCCTTGCCTTGCCCACATTTCCTAGCAGAGTGAAACAGTGAGTGCTCAGAAATATCTGTGGATTAAATAGTTGAGGGCACATACTGATAGGCTAGAACTTTGGGGAGGGCTGTTGTTTTGGTTAGTGGGGTTCTGCTCTGGGTAGTAAAACTACTTCTCTCATTCCTTCCCTGAGAACCTAAATTCTCTCCAGAGAATTAGCAATATAACTAGCAATATAAACTATAGGACCCAGATATTCATCCTAGGAGCCCACTAAAGAGTTAATTCAGTTTTGATATGAGAATTAGGAGGCCAGGCTATAAGGATTATATACAATGGATTTATAACACAATAAGATTTTTTTAAGGGCAAGAGTAGTGACTGGGGACATTTCAGATGAAGAAATAACCATGTTAACCTCACTGCTTTTTAAACATTTGCATCTGTGAACTGCAGAGGCTCAACAGAAAGCAGATTGCCTGTGTCCACTGAAAGCCATTCTGGCATGAGAAATTTCTCTTACATAAAGCAAAACAGATGTGTGAGAGGGAAAAGCAAACTCTCTTTTGGGTGTATCAACATTTGGAATTATATAGTTGTCTCAGAAACTATATATTGTGTGAAGCAATGAATTTGGAATCTTGACCACACTCTATCCCTAAAAACTCAATATAAAAATCAGAGACTTAATATCTGGAAAATAATAATTATTAATGCAGATGGAAAACAACAGCATATTCACATTTCATCCACAATTTAAAAAAAAAAAATTGGAAGGCTATCTGCCAACTGAACTAACCCTGAACCAGAGATGAAATATCCAGAATTTCTGGCCAAGTGCCACCTGGAAGATGTGATTCAGATCCACTTGACTGTTTAAGTCATTAGAAGAAGTGCCACGTCCTTGTAATGGGGAAAGAGTACACCAGGGTCATATGCACATGCATCTGCATATTGGGAACCACAAGCAAACCAACTTGGAAATACAAAAGTGCTCCAAGGCTGCCCCATTCTAGGTACAGGTCAGTATTTACAGAGCAGCGGGCAAGTCCCCGGCTGTCTGCTAGGTTGTGGGAAGAGCACAAGGAGCACAAACAAGAGCACAGGCACTGGGCCTGGGAGGAAAGCACAGTGCCCTGAGGGCACTTCCTGGGCTGAGAGAAGAGTACCTACTATTTACCGTAGGGAGGAGAGGAGAGAGAGCAAACTCCTCAGTGAGCGAGCAATCTGAAACCAGCCTGGGAAAGTTGTTCAATGGGCCTTCAAATTGGATCTTTTGCATATACACGCAAAAAATGTATATGTATAGATTGGGAATGCCAATATGACAGTCAAAATCAATTTGCTAGAAATGAATGCTAGTATTATTAAAATAACTACAAATATTAGATATGATCACATTACAGAAACAAAGTCACAGGACATTCTGTTCAAATACACACACACACACACACACACACACACGCTCACACACGCACTCACAAGCACACGAGATGTAGCACAGATGCAGCTTAGAGGGCTCAGCATTGTCCTGGATACACAGGAGCATAATAATAATGGATGATGGTGATGAAAATATTTATAAGGCATGAGTGTACACAGAAGGAATAAGTAAATACATTTTCACTGATAGTTTTTCCACTTATGCAGTTCTACAATTAACTTTAGATACAGTCTCCACCTGAAGCCGCAGAGCATTTATTTATCACTTAAAAAAAATCACAGCAGTGACTTATATTCTAAATCAGAGTCATGCAGTGCTATACAAATCTGTCCTTTTCTCATTTTGTATTTAGTATGAATATCAGTAAACCAGAGCTCTCTTTATTTCCTTCTAATTTTACTAAATATATTTTCTGAAACTGTATTCTGATATTCAAAACTGCTTGAGGGAGAAAAGGGAATTATAAAACACAAGTATCAAACACTCTCCAATAAAAGCACTTAGATAATAATCCATTTAAGAAGAATGAGCTCCAAATCTCGGTTGTATGAATAAACAAAGCTCCGCATGGCAGAGGTGGACAGAGTGTTTTCACATTTAACTCTGTGACCACTGCCTTGCAGGAGAGTCTGAGATGTCTGTAGGCCTCCCACTTCTGAAGGCACATATACAGAGCGAAATGTTCATTATTCACGAATGGCTCTGGCATCTGAATTTAATAATCAGATGCCATTTGGAGTCTATATAGGTTTTCAACAGTAGAGACACTTACACCAATCAGGCTGAAATTAAACATAACCCACTGCATATACTTCAACTGTGATTAATCTCTGTTTACACGCACATGTGCAGTCTCTGACGAAGCATTCTTGAAGGCGGCCTAACAAGGAAGAATAAGGTTGCGGTTCAAGAGGGATCATCAATGAAACAATGAGCAGAAACAGTTCAGTGTTCCCCTACGTGGCTTTGAGCTGTCTGCCATCACAGAAGACCACAGTGCCTTTATGAATATATTTTCCCTACCTGGTGTCCTCTGCCATCTTTTAAAGACCCAGTTAAAATCCAACCTCTTTTCTGAAATTCCCTGAGAACTCTTCTATTTAGGCATATTCTTCCTCTCCCCATATTTTTATTTTCTCTATTACTCACTTAGCTCTTCAGTTGTATATTTATTAGTTGTTTTGAAATATTTCCACATTTTATTTTCCCGACTCATGTATAAGCTCATTGAGGACAAGAAACTCTGAGTTATATGCTTTCCATCCCTGTGGCAACCTTCCTCAAAGCATTGTCCTTAAAACTGCCTGGGTGCTTCATCAAAATATATTCAGAGATCCTGAAGCTATGTAGAGGGAGGGCTCAGGGAGCTGTGTTTTATTTTTAATATATTTTTATTGATTTCAGAGAGGAAGAGAGAGGGAGAGAGAGATAGAAATATCAATGATGAGTGAGAATCATTGATCGGCTGCCTCCTGCACACCGCCTACTGGGGATCGATTGAGCCTGCAACCCTTGCAAGCCTGCATGTACCCTTGACAGGAATTGAACTTGGAACCCTTCAGTCCGCAGGCTGAAGTTCTATCCACTAAGCAAAACCAGCTAGGGTGGGTGCTGCATTTTGAAGATGCTGCCAGGTGATTCGTATACACTCTCCAGATTGAGGACCATTATATACAAGGACTATAGACAAGAATTAGGGGAGTGCTGTGGGCATAATCAGTATCAAGAAGTGTTTGTTGATATATAAAAGAACACACAAAAACCCCAAACCAAACCAAATTAACAACAAAAACAAACAGAAAGCCATGTGTAAAATTAAAGGCATTAGGCTTAATCTTATGTCTATAAGTTGAATCACAAGCCAATAATCTTCTTATGAAATGTTATTTTAAAGAGAATGCTTATTCTCTAGTCTGATGGTCGCTGAACAGGGCAGACCATCTGCCCCGCACTCCTAATTAGGAGGTCATGCCGCCACCCCTCTCCCCCTCCTTCCCTATTCGCTTTCCCCAAGAACTCTTCCCTTGGCTTTCCTTCCCATCTCTACTGCTCCTCCCCTGTTTTATTATTTAAGAGATTAATGGCTTTTCATACATCTCAGTCTGACTCACAGATAAGGGGAGAGCAGTCCCCAGAGAGCAGGGCCCCACAAGTTTGTCGAGTGCCTTATTCAGATTAGAACAAGACACTCCTTCTGTGCCAAGAAGCATGACTTGGCAAATGGAGGGCAGGCTGTGCCCTGGTGCAGTTAGTAACCTACGAAACTATGCATGGCAGCCTGTCCAGAAAAGGTGGAAGCAAGCATCTGAGCCCACTATCCTCGCTCCCACATTCTTCGGAAGATGGCTTTTCCGGATCTCTGTTTTTTTCTGACTTGACTCTTTCTTTCTCAGGTCCAGATGCTATTGAGTAAAGAAGAGCCAACATTACTCACTGGAAGGCTCAGAAGAAAGCTGCGTGTGACTTATGATTGTGAGACAAATGTGAAGGGCTTGCTTTTTATTTCCATGAAGGGATGAACAAAGGGAAAGGATTTACATTGTGGGAAAAGGTGAACAAAGAACTTTGGAGTGTGAGAGAGACCGAGGAATTCTCATCTGAAGGGGTTTTGAATACTATGAGGAATGATCCACCTTTGGTAGTTTATGGTTGATCTGAGCTGGGTGGTCTCCTGGGGGCCCCTCTTTCTCTATGAAGGCACATTTCCTATAATGCAAGGCTCTGGGTCCCTGCCTTTGCTGCCATTTCTGCTGAAGTCCCCCTGAGGCCTTGAGGGGGAGGAGGAGGACTTGGCTCTGAAGTCCCTGCTTCTATGACCTGACTTATCCTCGTTAGCAGAAGGTTGACTAGGAGCTGCAACAGGAACAGGCAGTCAGACCAGTCTATCAAATACAAAAAAAATTCTTTTCCTGAAGATATGTAAATTTCTCAGGGTACAAATTTGGTAAGGACAGCATCTCTAGTCTAGGAGATATTTTATAATCTTACTAGTCTGTGAACTCCCAAAGGACAGAGACCCCACGTTCTCCTTCATTATTCCAATGCTTATGGGGCCTAGCAGGAAGTTTCTCAACAAAAACCTCATTTATTATTATTATTTTTGATTCTCACCTGAAGGTATTTTTTTAAAGATAGATTGGAGGGGAAGGACAAGAGGGAAAGGGAGGGAGGGAGGGAGAGAGAGAGACATCAATGTGAGAGAGGCACATCAATGGGTTGCCTCCTGCACATGCCCTGACTGGGGCCGGCGATGGAGCCTACAACTGAGATATGTGCCCTTGACCAGGAATCGAATCCTTGGCCCTTTGGTCCTAGGGCCTACACTCTAAGCCAGCGGCCGCCAACCTTTCGGACCTCACAGACCACTGGTTGGCGACTGCTGCTCTAACCAATAAGCCAAACCGGCCAGGGAATAACAAAATGCTTATTTTTAAAAAATATATTTTTATTGATTTCAGAGAGGAAGGGAGAGGGAGATAGAAACATCAATGATGAGAGAGAATCATTGATCAGCTGCCTCCAGCATGCCCCACACTAGGGATCGAGGCTGCAACCGGGCATGTGCCCTGACCAGGAATCGAACCTGACCTCCTGGTTCATAGGTAGATGCTCAACCACTGAGCCACACCAACTGGGCCAAAACGCTTATTGATAAAAGGAGCTCACTTTCTCAGCTCAGTCATCTGACCCTGCCTCCAAAAGTCCTTCTCTGTTTGGCTTCTTCCCTGTGTTACTCTCCATCCTTACCACCCTCAGTCACAGTTCTCTGGGCTGTGGACTCTGGATCTCTAGGTGTCATTTCAAGGTCAGATGGAACCACAACCTGGGCAGCTGTTGTTGTCCAAATTCTCAGCCCCTTGACCTTTGCCCCTAGTTTAACTTCTGTGATTCCGTGACTTCTGTGGCAGATCTGATCAGTGATCTCAACAAAATGAACTAACAAGCAAAACAGAGACAGCCTCACAGATAGAGAGCAGGTTGACAGCTGTTGGGGGAGGGGGGAGAGAAAGCTGGGGTGGTGGTGGAGAGATTGAGCAAAATATAAAAAAAAAAGAGGAAGAACTCATGGACACTCCAACAGTGTGGTGATTACTGGGGGGAAAGGATGTGGGGGGAGGTGGAGGAGGGCCTGGGGGGATAAATGGTGATGGGCGGAGATTTGATTTGGGGTGGTGAACACATAACAATACAGTGTACAGATGATGTGTTGTAGAATTATGCACCTGAAACCTGTATAATTGTGTTAACCAGTGTTACTGCAATACATTCAATTAAAAATTAATTAATTAATTTTTAAAAAGATAGGGAGATTATCTGGGCAGTCCAACCAAATCATGAGTCTTTTAAAAACAGAGTTTTCTTTGGTTCATAACAGAAAAGTCAGAGAGATTCTAGACATGACAGGGATACGACAAGAGAAGGTTCTTCTTGACTTTGACATAAAAGGGAATCATGGGGCCAGAACCTGAGAACAGCTTCTAGAAGCTGGGACCCGTGCCTGTGAGAGAACAAGGATCTCAGTCCTACAACCACAAGCAAGTGAATTCTGCCAACAACCTGGAAGCACCTGAAAGCAGATTCTTTCCCAGAAAGCAGAACCCCCAGGTGAGAGCCCAGCCTGAGTGACACCTTGACTGCAGCCTCGTGAAACCCTACGGAGAGAACCCAGTTGAGCCTGCCCAGACTTTCAACCGCTAAAACTGTGAGATGATAAATGGGTGTTGTTTTAAGCTGCACTGTTTGTAGTGATTTGTTACATAGCAATAGGAAATGAATACAGCAGCCCTCTGAGAATGTCTGTGGCAATACTTTACTTGCCTCCCAACTCAAGTTCAATCAGCTCTCTAGTTGGAGAGATAAAAAATGGGCATTAGTAGACCAAAAATAAACAATAGCTATGGCTATTATTATTGTTGTTCTTGTTCAATGACCCATTCAACCAATTGCTTCATTCTCTCCCCTGTTTGCACTGTCCTCCCCAGTCCCATGCATCTGTTAAATTTCCCTTTCTCCCCCTTGTCTATCAGGTTTGTAGTTTATGGTAAAAGCCTCTATGCTTGAGCTAGATCCCTTATGCTTCCAGGATCCCACCCAGCTTCAACATAAGCAATTAGAAATATGAATATAGACCCTGCAGAGCATCTACACACAGATCTAGAGCAATCCGTGGGTGTGCCTTTAAGGATTAGATAACATGTCTTGAGTAAAATAAACTTGGACAGAAATAAGCCAAATTAAGATCCTTGACATACAACCAGGGCTGCTCAAACGTGAGCATTTGGGACCAAGATAGCCACAATCCTGGATGCTTTTATTGAGACCCAAGATCAATATCTGAGGTAATAACTCCCTTGTGTAAGGTCCAGGGCCTTACCCAAATTACCCGGTGCTCAGCAGAATGGTGCTCTAGAACCCAGCTCTTCTGACACTTCATTCTTCCTTTCAGAAATCCTACTTTCCTTGTGTTAAAGAGTCCTTCAAACATAGCTGCTCTTACTTCTAGGAGAAGAGGGGATATGATTTTCAAATGCTTGCTTGATCCCCTGTTTTCCTTAAGCAACTTTGCTCAATCCTCTTTTTAGGGCTAGATTTATTTTGCTTTGCATTCTAAGCTGTTTATTTGTGCCCCCTCTTTCCCCACCCCCACCCCCCATGCATGCTGCAGCCCCATAAGCTTCTTGGGAGTAGGGCGTCCTGTCCCATATATCTTTGTATCTCCCTAGAGCCTGCTGTACATGTTTTAGGACTCTAATCTGAGCACTGGGTTGGATTTACTGTTGAGATTTCCTTTATGGTCAGGTTTCAGGTAGGGGGTTAAGGTCCCTTGATCCAGGGAAACAAAGACCAGGGAGCAGTTGTAGCTTAGCCCACTCCTGGGACCCCCCAGGGAGGCGATGGTCCCACAGCCCCAGGATGTTGAGAAGAAGAGGAAGGGATGAAAGTTCCAGATGGAGAGGAGGGAGTGCCAACCTCGCTCACACCCCTCAGCCAGCAGCGAGGGGGGTTGCTTCTTCTCCAATGTGATCTTTCCCCTGCCTTGGCCAAGGCTGAGAGCATTCCCTGTAGAGCCAAAGTGAAACAATGCAGTTGCTGTTTCAAAGCAGAAAAAAAGGATGGTGGTGGGAAAATGTGAGGATAGCATTTTTCTTGATTTATTTTTTTAAATGTATGTCGTGGGAGAAGTAGTCAAGAAGATAAAATATGCAGTACATTCTGAGCCATGAAGGAAAAACATTTCATATTGTCCTTTAGAATCTTTTACACCAGGTCTAATCGCTTATTCAGTCACTCAGCAGACCCATGCCCCCTGCTCAGGGCATGCTCCACTCGGCTCAGCTCCTCTCTGAGCTTGTCTTCTAGACCAGAGGGTCTCCCGTCTCCCGGGCAGGGACCTGCACACAGTGCATGTTCACATCCCCAATGCCCAGCATGGTGCCTGGGGGACAGCAAGAGCTCAGGGCATGGTGGCGGGCCAGCCACGGAGACGGAAAAGGGGCAACAGAAGTAGAGAGGAAAGGGCAGAGCCTTGGGGCCAGGGGGACAAGTGCTTTCAGAGGTGATGGGCAGTGACAAATGTCAGGGAAAGGACAAGTAGGCTCGTCCTGGAAAACAGCCACGGATTGGGAAATCAGGAGGCCACTGGTAACCTAGGGGGCATTTGGGGAAGAAGACAGATGGCAACTGGGTGAAAAGGTCAGGGAGAAACACTCACTGATGGGCACAAATACATCTGTTTTTTTAAAACTCCCCTAAATGTACATTGTTACATGACTGGTGAAGTAAGTGACAGAACACTATGCAGCAGTTAAAATGATAAAGTAGATCCATATCAGGGGTTCTCAACCTCAGCATCACTGACATTTGGATGGATGATTCTTTGTCATGGGCTGCACTGTGCATTGTGGGATGTTTGGGAGCATCCCTGGCCTCTACCTACAAGATGCCTGTGGCATTACCACCCAGCTTGTAACCACCACAAATGTCTCCAGAAACTGCCAAAGATCCCCTGGCAATTGAGCAACGCTGCTCTATATGTACTGACCTAGAAAAATCTCCAAGGCAGATGTTTGAGTATTTACAACAGGCTTCAAAAAAGTACATTCATACACTATCACTTATGTGAAGAAAGTATTTTATATACACGCACATACACATACAACTGCATAAATCCATATTTTATATCTAAGTACATCTACAGTGGTCTAGGACAAAATTGTTCCAGGGGTCATTTCTGGGGTGGCGGGCGGGGGAGGTGGGGGGGGCGGTGGCGGGGGACTGGGGCTGGGAGTCATTGTGAATTTTGGCTTTATTTGTAATGTTTGTGTTTTTAAAAAATGAAAATGAAAATGTACTTGTTGTTAAAATTAAGTCTATAAATGAATGGAAATTGACATATGGAGAAAGCCCACGTAAATTCTCCTCCACAAAGTTTAGAGATGAAAAAAGGTGGCCAGAATGAGGCAGAATTAAAGGAAGGAATTTTAGGATGTGGGAAAACTGAGCTAAATTCAATCATTACAGTTTTGTATAGGGCAAGATGAGCGGAGGGGTGAATCATTTCTAGAATGCTTCCACTTATTAGCTCAAGATTTCAAAAGTGCTTTGCCAGCAATGGCTTTCCCACTCCAGTTAAATATGCATGAAATAATAGAATTTCTCTCCCTGTTTTTCCACTGCATGTTTCTTTAATTTGTATTTCTTTGGAGTGTGTACCGCTTTCTGTGACTAAAGTGCTGATGCCATTATGGAAACTGTCACTCTTCAGCACTGGGAGACCTGGGAATGAAAGCGGACTCTGACTGTGTTTGGTCTGGCATGGCTGGGTGTACTGCAGGAGTATATTTGTTTTTCATTAATTTGTTTGTCATTTTTCTCCATGATCTATGGAACATTTATTTCCCCTGAAGCAAAAGAATCTGAAATGTCAGAGGTTTCTCTTGGTTCTGCTGGGCTAATGAATTGTTGAGAAAAAGAAATTTTTCTTATATGCTATTTGATTGTGGAAGGAGACATTTTGCGACCTTTTGCTATTTTACAGTGATAATGAATTTCCTGACAAACGTGGAAACTCTGGGCTTCTTTATTAAAATAATAAGGTTTGAGGAATAACTTTGACCTGGACCTTTGTAGAATTAATCAAATACAGATTTTGGAAAAATTGATGAGTTTGGTCTTTACCGAGACACTCTAATTTATTCCTGTCACCGAGGCAGTACACAGATCTACACCACATAAAAACATCAAACAATTAACTACAGACCCGAGTCCCTGAGCAGAGATTTATACACGTTTGGTGGGAGGAGGTACAGGCTCAGGGACTTGCAGCTTCGTCACATCATTGCTTTGTTTCCTTTCTGCTTTTTGTTCTATTTTTTCAAATGTAAAAATAATACAAACTTGAAGAAAATCTGGCCTATTCTGAACAGAATGAAAAAGATAATAAAAGCATCCATATTCTCACTCTTCAAAGCTAATGGACCATCATAACATTTTGGTTTATTTTTTTAAATCCTTTTTTGATGTCTATGTTTTCTATACAATTGAGATGATACTGAATATAAAATTTTTGGAGTTTTCTCCTCACTTAAATATTGCATACAATGTTTTGTTTCCAATCTTTAAATACTTGAAAGGAAACCAGTACTGAGTCCTCTTATGATGATCCAAACAAAGGTACTAATTCATGGCGGAAAAAGAAGTAATGGGTTTTCTTCTTTGCAATATAATAGGAACTTAAAATACTACCAGTTTCCCTCTGAATATAATAAGTGATTAGATCTATTTTTCCAATTTTCAGAATTTGTAGATATGTTTATGCCTTTATTTTTTCAGTATATATATACTCACACACATATATACATATATATGTTTGTATATACGTATATATATCCTATATAATAAAGAGATAATATGCTAATTAGACCAGAAGACAGAATGACCTTCCAGAACGACCTTCTAGAATGACCTTCCAGAATGACCAGTGAATGGAAGGGCGGAGCTGTGGGACTGCAAGGCAGCCAGGGCTGCAAGGGCCTACAGTTGCATGAATTTTGTGCATCGAGCTTCTAATATATATATTTGTTAATCCTCACCTGAGGATATTTTTCCATTGATTTTTAGGGAGAGTAGAAGAAAGAGGGAAAGATAGAGAGAAACATCGATGTGAGAGAGACACATCAATTGGTTGTCTCCTGCATGCGCCCCAATCAGGGCCCAGGCCAGGGAGAAGCCTACAACCAAGGTATGTGCCCTTGAATGGAATCGAACCCAGGACCCTTTGGTCCACAGGTGGATGCTCTATCCACTGAGCCAAACAGGCTAGGGCTATGCCTTTATTTTTGAGAGGTAAGAAAAGCTTCCCGAGTCTAGAATGCAAAATGAGCTCACACAAGGATTGGGGAAAGATGCTCTGTGTCCCTCAAAGACAGAGTGACTGACAACAGGTCCCAGCTACTCTTTGACCAGCCAAGTGGATGCACAGAAGTCAAAACCAATACCAGAGTTACCTCTCAGCCACTTCCATAGGCCTGAGCACAGGGAATTGTCCTCCTTCCCACACGGAAGTAGTACCACTGGTCACCGAGTTCCTCTACTTACTCTCTCTGGGGCTCATTGGAGTTGGTTCTACCATTCCCAGTACTCTGCAAGATCCGGAGAAGTACTTGAAAGGAGTCAGAACCCATAAGCCAAGCAAGGTCTCAGAGAATTTGGGGAGGAGAAGTTGGCTACCTCATTTTCTGCTTGGGAACCACTTCTTGGGTGGTAGATGTTCGGTCCACTGCCATATTTTGGAAGTTTGGGCTTTCTTTCTCAATACTGACAGAATACAAACATCAGGGACAAAAGGAAAAAGAATCCAAGCTTCTGAGATGAACCCTAAAATCTTCATGCCTTGCAGGCTTGAACATATTTTGAACTTTTTTCATCAAATGCTCAATCACTTGAAGATCAGAAAACAATTAGGCACTTGGAAAAGGAGAACAGTAATGTAAATTGTTATCCAACTAGCCTAAATAGGAACTCGGGAGGGGGGATTATAAACACTTATAAAACAGTTTTGAAATTTAAGATCTCACATCTGTCTTTAATTATATATCTCATAAAAATATTTAATTAATCTTAAAAAATATTCATACAAATATTTTAAATTATAAATCTTGAACTTCAAATTGGGTGAAAAAACTTTTCTAGACTACGGGTTGGCTACTCAAAATGTGGTCAGAGCCCTGGCCACTGTGGCTCAGTTGTTTGAGCATCATTCCCTGCATCAAAAGGTCACCATTCGATTCCCGGTCAGGGCAGGTTTGATCCTAGATGGGGTGTGTATGGGAAGCAACTGATGGATGTTTCCTTCTCACATTGATGTCTCTCTCCCTTCCTCCCTTCCCCAACCACCCCACCTCCAAAATAAATAAAAACATTTTTTTAAAAGTGCGGTCAGAAAAACAGCAGCACTGGTACAACCTGGGAGTTCATTAGAAATGCTAAATCCAGGTCCCACCCCAGCCTACCGAATTAGGTCATCTATATGCTCATTCAAGTTTGAGAAGCAGTGGATTAGAGTAGGTTGACAAACCACACCTTTCAAATGCAAGTGTTTGTACCTGGTGGTCACAGTTGATGCAGGAAAATTGTTAGTACTGGTCGCAGACTGCTTTTTTCTTCTCCATTAACAGTCTAATTTCTAGAATTATCATCACTACCTTATTGATTGATGGTCAGAATCTGCCCCTGATTGCAGAGAGTTCAGGTAACTATCCGTGATGTTCTCAGGGAAAACAATGCTAAGATCATTATCCTCTTGATTTGGGACCAGGTTAAGGCAGAGAAAAGAAGACAATTGGTTGAAATACCACACTGATGATATAGAGCATTTTGACAGAGATGATGAGTAACTCTAAAGAGTATATTTCTCGGGGGAACCAAGATGGCGGCATAGGTTAACGCCGGAGTTTGCTGCCTCAAACAACCACTTCAAAAATACAACTAAAAGACGGAAAGGACATCATCCAGAACCACAGGAAGGCTGGCTGAGTGGAAGTTCTACAACTAGGAGGAAAGAGAATAACATACCGAGACTCAGAGGAGGCGCAGTGCTGAAGTGAAATACTAAGGTGTGGAGTGCATGTGGAGTGGGCTGGAGGCGGAGGGCGTGGTTGTTGTTTTCAATCAGGAGGGAGTTTCAGACTCTGAGCTCCAGATCCCGGCGAGTCTCTAGGGACCCAGACTCAAACGGGAGAAGCAGGACTGTCTGGCTTCGGTCGGAACTCCAAGCCCTGCACAGAGGCATTTGCCGGATAGCCTCAGGCAAAGGCTAGATTAGCACCGCCCAAGAGATCCAGCACAGAAGCTCTCACACTGCAGACACAGCTGACTCTCATAGCCAGTTAGCCTGGAGGGCAAATCACCCCCAGTATTGCCGACAACAATCAAGGCTTAACTACAACAAGACTGCCCACAAAGACCACAAGGGGGTGCACCAAGAAAGCATAAAAAATGCGGAGACAAAGAAACATGACAGAAATGGAGGATAAAGAGCTAAAAAACGCACTTTTAAGGTCTTTCAATAATTTTCTAGAAACTGCCGATAAACTTGATGAGATCTACAAGAAATCTAATGAGACCCTCGATGTTGTGATAAAGAACCAACTAGAAATTAAGCATACACTGACTGAAATAAAGAACATTATACAGACACCCAACAGCAGACCAGAGGAGCGCAAGAATCAAGTCAAAGATTTGAAATACGAAGAAGCAAAAAACACCCAACCGGAAAAGCAAAATGAAAAAAGAATCCGAAAATACGAAGATAGTGTAAGGAGCCTCTGGGACAGCTTCAAGCGTACCAACATCAGAATTATAGGGGTGCCAGAAGATGAGAGACAGCAAGATATTGAAAACCTATTTGAAGAAATAATGACAGAAAACTTCCCCCACCTGGTGAAAGAAATAGACTTACAGGTCCAAGAAGCGCAGAGAACCCCAAACAAAAGGAATCCAAAGAGGACCACACCAAGACACATCATAATTAAAATGCCAAGAGCAAAAGACAAAGAGAGAATCTTAAAAGCAGCAAGAGAAAGAAACTCAGTTACCTACAAGGGAATACCCATACGACTGTCAGCTGATTTCTCAACAGAAACTTTGCAGGCCAGAAGGGAATGGCAAGAAATATTCAAAGTGCTGAATACCAAGAACCTACAACCAAGATTACTTTATCCAGCAAAGCTATCATTCAGAATTGAAGGTCAGATAAAGAGCTTCAAAGATAAGGAAAAGCTAAAGGAGTTCATCACCACCAAACCAGTATTATATGAAATCCTGAAAGGTATCCTTTAAGAAGAGGAAGAAGAAAAAGGTAAAGATACAAATTATGAACAACAAACATGCATCTATCAATAAGTGAATCTAAGAATCAAGTGAATAAATAATCTGATGTACAGAATGAACTGGTGATTATAATGAATCAGGGACATAGAAAGGGAATGGACTGACTATTCTTGGGGGGGAAAGGGGTGTGGGAGATGCGGGAAGAGACTGGACAAAAATCGTGCACCTATGGATGAGGACAGTGGGTGGGGAGTGAGGGCGGAGGGTGGGGCGGGAACTGGGTGGAGGGGAGTTATGGGGGGAAAAAAGAGGAACAAATGTACTAATCTGAACAATAAAGATTTAATTTAAAAAAAAGAGTATATTTCTCTCTCATTTCTTACCTCTGCTTCAAGAAATAAAGCAGCCTATGGACAATATAAGTCTTCAGGAGTGCTCAAAAGCATGCCTAAGGTCAGAAATGTGTTTGGCTTAGCAGTTAGAGGAATTTAACTTAAATCTAGTTAGTTTTTTTTAAAATTCAACTTAATCACCAAAACTTGATGAAGTGCCATCAAGTTATCTAAAAGAACGTAGATACTGCACAATGGAAGGGTTGATGTCATCCTTGGAGCTGCCAAACCATCGACATTTTGGAAAGTGATTTTTAAAAGGGAAAATATAAAATTATGAAAAACATGCTGTTCTTAGATTTGCTTACATGCCCTTCCAAGTGTCTGGTGATTTATGTACATCTTCTCTTTCCATTCTTTTCTAATTTGGTTTCCATTGTCAATATTTTTTAAAAAATGTATATTCACTTAAGTTCAATGCTGGATAAATACTGCAGAAAAAAATGACCTCATGTAAATTTGAAAATATGGAATAATTAAAAAAGGGGAAGGTTTAGATTTTTTTCAGTCTCTAATAATAAAAATTGCAAACACTAGTTAACAGTTAGAAATTAGGTATTCTAACTTGTCAAAGAAACAATTAAAATCCAACCCTCAACTTTCTTTATATATATATATATATATATATATATATATATATATATATAAACAATTCTTATATCTCAGGTAAAAGATCATAAGAGAGGGTTATACCTGAGCTGAGTTTCTCTCTCCTTCCTCTTTTATTCTTATTTTCTCTTTAGAGAAAGGAGCTGAAAGTCAGATATGCACCAAATTATTTGCTGGAAGGAGCTTTTACAAAATGATAAAAAAGACTCTGAAATGAATTTTTATAAGTAGTCAAATATCGCGACTTCCTTTTGTGTCATATAAATTACACTAGTGTCAGACTCAAGTAAACTTAAATCTCTTAAACTTGCCATCAATTAAGTGAAATCTAAGTTTTTTGTCTTATTTTATGAAGAAATATTAGCTATCACAAATCAAGTGCCTCTGACATCCAATTTCTTTTTAAAATATCTGTTAAAGTCTTTCTTTTTTAACATTTTTATTTAAGTAAAGAAGAACATTTATTCTGCAACTGCTTTTAGTTGTGCCACTGTCCTAGACACTTGGGTACAGTAATGAATACAGGAAACAAACATGTCTGCCCTATGGACCTTATATTTTAACTAGAGGCCCGATGCACAAAATTCGTGAAAGAGTAGGCCTTCGCAGCCATGGCGGCTGCCTCAATCCGTCCCTTGCAGCCGTGGCGGCTGCCTCAATCCCACAGCTGCAGCCCCGGCTTTGTCTAGAAGATCATCCGGAAGGTCATCAGGAAGGACATTCGGATGGCCATTCGGTCGATTTGCATATTACACTTTTATTATTATAGATTATTATTATAGATGAGAGTGTAAGATGATAACTAAATATTTATAATAAAATTATGCCAGATGGTGATATGCACGCTAAAGACAGTAATGCGGGATGGGATGGTGCCTGGACAGTGCCTAGAGCACAGCGTCAACATTAGTTTCTTCTCTTTATTTCCCTCCATGTGGTTTCCCTCAAGTACCTTATTTAATCTTGTCTGTATCTTGTTCAAAACTGCTTATGTGGAAACATTTAGGAAAGAGGGCAGCTAGTACAGGTACCTAACAACTCTCATATTTAAAAAGAGGGGCTAAAGCTGACTGGAAGCTCCTTTCCTGAGGAAAACAGCATGGTGCTCAAGAGGTAAGTAAGAAATATACTAGCAGAACTTCACAAACATTCCTAATTTGGAAATCAGGGCAGGTCACAGGACCAAAAGAAAGCCTCCATGTGGAAAACTCTTTCATTGCTCTGGGTCAAGAATATTAGGAGTCATCCAATCCAGAAAGCCGGAGAGCATCTGCAGCACACTGGACAGAAAGATTGCTTGCAGCGGGTCCACCTTAATACAGGGTACAGTAGTACCAGGAAAGGGACTGGCTATAGTCACCTGCATGGCTGGAATAGCATCCAGGCTGATGAGAGGAGACCATAACATGGGTCCATCTCAATGGCTCCATCAAATACAAAGAGAGCACCTAGAGATTATTTTCCTTTATTTGGATGGCCCACTGCACTGACCACTTCTCCTCATCCATAGGCTTTTGTATCACTGAACTAATTCTATATGTCTTATATAAATAGATCCTCCTGCTTTTATATTTGAGATTATTCTAATAGCTTGCAGAGATGGAACCTAAAGATAATCCATCATTAGCAAAAACCAGCTAATTTACACTCAGTAACAAAATAATACCAGCATGAAACATGAAAACATACAGAAATATGAACACATTTCAAAACTTAAAAAGGAGATGAACATATAACTGTGGAGGTAGAGACACAGCATACCTGAGACTGTTTACTGAAGAAAAAGAATAAACTGGCAGCAGCAACTTTGTGTACTTAACACAATCAAGTGAAATATTAACTATGAAAGAAGAGGCAAAAAGATAAAATTGATCATTTTTTGTTAGTAAGAACTGGAAAGCCTATAGAAAGGTAGCAAGGCAAGAGATTTGCCATACTACATTCTGAAATGCCACTGGAAGCATTAAAGAGAATCAGAATGAGATCTGTAAAATCTCATTCTGGAACTCACCCCAGAAAGTAGGAGAAAAGGGCAAAGAGATGAAAATGAGAAGTGAAAGAACATGTACAATATGTTAGGTCATCCAACATACATATAAGTGGTGTTACTCCCCAAAAGTCTGAATTATTTTTAACAGAGATAAAATCCAAAGATATATCAGATTTAAGCTTTCCTGGGATAAAACAGCTTAAATTGTGCAGTGATTATTGTGTACCAGGAAGAACTGATGAAATAAATCCAAAATACACTAGATATATAGTTGACTATCAGTACCAAAGACAGAACACTATAATTATCAAGGTAGGAGGAGAAAAACTGGATACCTCCAAAGCAAGGATACCAGACTGTATTGAAATTGCTTTTCTATAACAATAGATGCCAATGACTGTGAGCAATGTTTACAGAATTTTGAAGGAAAAAATTGTAACTTTGGGATTATTTACCCAATAAAGTTGCATTATGTGAGTAACAGAAAGACATATAAAATTCTTAAATACAGGGTATTTAAGGTACCTAACAAAAACATAAGGTACCTAAAAACAAGGCCACCCAAAGCACATCACCCATGACATTTCCATGGAAAGAAGATAATTCAAAAATGTACCCAAACCAACCAATAAAACAAAATTAAAAGAGAAATTCTATCTCAAGATAAAATGAATTATAGTAAAAGGAAGTAAGCACTGAAATCTATAAGTAATTTATATAAAATTAAATCTGTTCCTTATTCCTGCACCCTGGGACTGACTATATGCAAGTCTTTGTGTCATGCTTTACTTTCTGTGAACTAAGACGAAGGCAGTGAACAATAATGAATAATTCATACATGGTGCTGAAAATATGAAATAAAACCTTTAGTTCTTTAACTGATACCACATTTTAAACTGAATTAATAGTAACAGAGAGTATTGATGACTTCCAGGAGTCGGGGGGCAGGAAAAATGGGAAGTGGTGGTCAAAGATATAAAGTTCCAATTATAAAATGAAAATTTCTGGCGACCTAAAGTGTGGTAAATACAGTTAACAATATGTATTGCACATTTGAAAGTTACTAAAGAGTAATTACAAATGTTCTTACCATTGCTCTCCCCCAAATGGGTAACTATGTGAGGTAATGGATATGTTAACTAATCTTATCGTGGAAATCATTTTGCAATATAAATATTTATCATAACACGGTATACCTTAAATATACATAATGTTATGTGTCAAACATCTCAATAAAGCTGGTGGGAAAAAAAACACCACCAAATATCCCCAGTTCACAGAAACTCTTCCAGAAGACACCAAAAGAGAGAAGGAACACTATCAAGTTATTCACTGAAAACAGCATGAGCCTGACCAAAACCTTACAAAGATAGCACGAGAAATCATAATTTTAGTATATACTTATAAGTATAAATATAAAAATGCTAATGTTAGCAAGTTAGATCTAGTAATGTATAAATTGAGTGTAACTCAAAAATGCAAATTTAACATAAAAATAAACAAGTCAAAGGAGAAAACTATATGACAATATTATTACAGACAGAAATTTTTTGAAAAAATATGAAGCACCTATTTATAATTTTTAAAATTTGACAGATTAGGAATAGAAGGGCGTTTTCTCACTCTGAGAAAGAATATAAAAAATCTATAACAGACATTATACTTAATGGTAAACGTTGAAAGCTTTCCCTCTGAGTTTGGGAATAAACAAAGATGCCTGATATCACCACTTTTATGCAATACTGAAAAACAACAGTACAATAAGACAAGGAAAAGGTATAGGCCTGGAAAGAAACAAACAAACTGCCATTATTCACAGATAATATACAAAACCAACAAGGTATTAGACTTGATAATAAGGCTTAACAATGTCATTTATTCAATATAAGATCAAATCTCAACGGAATATGCAAAAGTCAATTGTATTCCTACACACTAACAACTAACATAATTCAAAAAGAAAAAAGAACCATGTATAGTAGCAACAAAAACATAAGATACCTAAAAACAAATTTAAAAAATCTTGAAAATTATAATATTTTATAGAGAAGATTACATCAAAGTAGAGATATACAGCATGGAAAGACTTAATATTGTAAAAAGTGACAACACACTCCAAACTTATCTCTCAATGTAATTTCAATCAAAATCTAAACCTTTTTCAAGAAGGTAGGCATTACAATATTGATTTTACTATTTTAAAACTGTAAACCTATTTTGCATTACTTCTATTATACCTGAAACTTTTTTTAAAAAAAAAAGAGTCAGATAGGACTAGAAGAAGATATAAGTGAATAATTGAACTCAGAATGAATAATTTTTTAAAGTCTTATTTTATTTATTTATTTTTAAAATATATTTTTATTGATTTCAGAGAGGAAGGGAGAGGGAGAGATAGAAACATCAATGATGAGAGACAATCATTGCATGGCTGTCTCCTGCATACCCCACACTGGTGATTGAGCCTGCAACCCTGGGATATGCCCTGACCGGGAATCGAACTATGACCTCCTGTTTCATAGGTCGATGCTCAACCAATGAGCCACGCTGCTGCGAAATTTTTGAACACAATGGAAGAATTCTATGAAATGAAAGTTTTAAATTTTTTAATTTAAAAGATGCCATAAAATAAAATTTAAAAAATTTGCTACAAAAATTGAATACTACTAGTATAGATATAAAAAGTTCTTATAAATTGATAAGAAAAAACCTTTTTTCTTAGCATGGGAAATTAGTAATTATGGCCCCAAAATATTCAATAAATATGAAAAATAAGCCTAATGCAGGAAGCCGGTCCATCCTTGCTGCTTGACACAGTCGCTGCAGGGAAGAAACATCTGCACAGCATATGTTTCAAGGGACCTGGCGTATATGGCATACTGTTCTTAATATGTTTGCTCCGCTTCTTAGCACTATGTGTTTTAACCAAGGTCACCTCTCCGAGAAAGGTTGTTTCCCCAGGTGGGGATTTTTCCCTGGAGTTAGGGATTAACAGGACTAAGGAAGGGAATAAAACCCCTTAACTAAGTGCCAGGCCGGTAGTTAATCACTTTAACTATGAACAATCATACTTAAACTACATAATCTTTACTTAGGACAATCTCCTTCAGTTACTTCCTTGTAGCTTAACAGAACAATAGAGTAGTGACCTTGGAATGGAGATAACAAATGCCCTAACCTTTGGAATAGAATGGATAGGATTAAAATCAAATGGTATAAATATAGATGTAACATGAGAATAAAGACAGAACCTGGCTGGAGAACCTGGCTATGCTGATCAACTGAATGCTGTCTCCATGTCCTTCCTTCTTCGCCGACTCCATCCACACCTTTGGGAACCCCTGGACCTGTTGGGGCTGGACCCCAACAGCCTAACCTCAGCAGGAATCAAAGCAATTAAAATTAAAATACATTATTTTATTTATAAAATTGGCACATGTTTAAAAAATGCTAATATTCCCTCTAGCCAAGATTCCAAGAAATAAGCACTCCTATGCAGTGATGGTAGATCTGTCAACTCATACAATATTTCAGGGAAGCAACTGGGCCACATATATCAAAAGATCTTCAAAATGTTTATGCCTCTTAACACAGGAATTTTGTTTTAGGCATTATCCTCTCAAAATTAATAGATGGTCACTGGGGCTTTATTTATATTAATGAAAAACTGGAAATATCCTAACAAATGCAAAAGCAGGTAATGGCTAAGTAAAGTGTTTCCACATGTTAGAATGGTAGACACATGTCAGAAATACCATGACATGCAGCCATTAATAAAGTTATTACACAAAATTTTTAAAGATGAAAAGTTTCTATACTTAATTATGCTAAAAATTAGGCAATAAAATAATATATGATTAAATTCTATAAGAATCTGTGTAAATAAATGTGTGGATCAGTGAGTGAGTGGAGGGGGAGAGAGAAAGAGAACAGAAAAAGTACACTAAACTATTAACAATGCTTACTTTGGGGGCAGGCAGGAGAGTGGGATTAGAATGATTTCTACTTTTGTCTCTGAGCTTTTTTGTATTTTTCAAAACTATTACACAAACCCCTCCCATGTATTACTTGTCTGTATAAAAAACAAACAGGGAGCTTCCCATTGCAGACAAGATCAAACCTAATCTCCTTGGTCTGGCACACAGCCTCATTCATCTTTCCCACCTTCCCTTTGCCCCTGGAACAGGCATACACACACCCTTTTACTCACACTCTCCTATGCCCAAGATGGCTTTTCCATCTCAGGAACTCCTGCTTCCAGGTTCAGAGCAAGGCTCCCTTCTCTTCATAACTAGCCTGTGTGAGTATCCCTCCTTCGTTTTTGTGCAGTTCTCTATGAGGCGCCGTGGAAATCATCTGGCAATTCACCACCTCTAACTTGTAATGTCTCTACCACTGTTGTTTTGAACTGTTACTTGATTATTCTTTTAACTTTTTGTATGTTTTTGTACTTCTCTACAACAAGATTATAAGCTACTCTTTGTATTTTTCATAAAGTCTAGTGAAACAGAGTAGGTGTGTCTGTGGTAGACAAAATAAAGGCCCCCAAGATGGCCGTGTCCTAACCCCAGAAGCTGTAAATTACATGCAAGGAGGAATTAAGGCTGCTAATCAGCTGGCCTTGACGTATGGAGATTACCCTGGATTATCCAGGTGGGCCTGATATCATCACAAGAGTCCTTAAAATGTGGAAGAGGTCAGAGGAGGAGATGTGATGATGGGAGCAAGGTTGGAGGGATATCCTATGAGAGGGACTCAACCCTCCACTGCCGGCGTTGAATGGAGGAAGGAGGCTATGGGCCAAGCAAGGTGCGCAGCTTCTCGAGGCTGGAAAAGGTGAGGAGATGGATTCTCTCCTAGAGCCTCCAGAAAGGAATGCTGCTCTGCTGAAACTCTGAGGTTTTGTCCCGTGAGACCCATTTCTGACTTCTAGCCTACAGAATTCTATGATAAATTCGTTTTGCCTTAAGGCATTAAGTATATAGTAATTTGTACCAGCATTGATAAAAAATTAATAAAGTGTTAACTATTTTTTTCTTTCATTCACATTAAAATCAAGAAAAGATAAAACTAAAGTTGTTGAAATGATAGACAAATTTAAAACTATACTTTTTGAAGAAGTCTAGCCTAATGTCTCTCATTATTTATTGCTCCTTAGTGCTTACACAGGTGGGGCAAAAGTAGGTTTCTAGTTGTGAATATGCAAAACAAAGCTTATTCTTAAATTTTTATTTATTAACTAGAGGCCCAGTGCACAAAATTCATGCACTGGGTTGGGGGGAGGTCCCTCAGCTTAGCCTGCGCCCTCTCGCAGTCCAGGACCCCTTGGGGGATGTCTGCCTGCTGGTTTAGGCCCAGGGGGATCGGGCCTAAGCCAGCAGTCAGACATCTCTCTCGCAGTACAGGGCTCTCACAGTCTGGGACCCCTCGCTCCTTACCACCCACCTGCAGTAGAGGCAAGAGAGGCTCTTGCCATCACTACTGTGCTCGCCAGCCATGAGCTCACTTCTGGCTGAGCGGTGCTCCGCCTGTGGGTGCGCACTGACCACCAGGGGACAGCTCCTGTGTCGAGCTTCTGCCCCTGGTGGTAAATGTGCATCATAGCAACCAGTCATTCTGCCAATCATTCTGCCATTGAGTTGATTTGCATATTAGGATTTTATTATATAGGATTCTTGTATTATTTTCCATATGAACAACTATAAATCTACTTTTGCCCCACCCTGTTTATTCCATTTATTTCATTATCATTTCTTGCTATTTTATAACTGTTATTTTAACTGTGTATTTTATAACTGTGTATATTTTTTCCTCTGATTCAAAAGACTCTTAAAAAACAAGGTACATGTATTCAATCCCTACATTTGCTGCCAGAGGTAACAGACTTCAGTCTATAAATGCCTGTTACAAACATCTTGTCCTATGAGTGACCTAACGTAGACCATATACTCAGCTTTCTTTTCTTTTTTTAAAATTAAAATTTTGTTGAAAGTATTACATACTCAGCTTTCTCTCACAAGTGTTTTTAAAAGTTTCATTTCAGCCTTATACATAAGTGCCCTAAAGCCTCTAAAAATTTTTGACTAGATTAATAAATATTTAGAAAGTGAAATGACTACATTTTAATTTCATTGGACATGTCCCATAAAATTTAGTGAGGTTTCATGTTTTTCCAGAATTTTATGGTTGACTATTTCAAGAGAGGTGTATACACTAAGCCTTACAGATTGTAAGTTAGGGAAGTGAGGTAGGAAGATGTCTAGTTTACTGGGAGAGAAAAGACGGAGCCTATCTCAGCAAGGTGGGAATAGAAGGATAAAAAAGAAAGGAAAGAAAGAAAGAGAGAGAGAGAGAGAGAGAGAGAGAGAGACAGAGGAAGGAAGGAAGGAAGGGAGGGAGGGAGGGAGGGAGGGAGGGAGGAAGGAAGGAAGGAAGGGGCCTGGATATCCCCAAATCTCGAACACACCTGGGTGGGCACGGCTGCTGGGTCTGAAAGGAACTGTTTGGAGGGTCGTCTACTTTTGTGTTGAGTGTCAAGATCAGCACAGACCTTTTAACTAGCTAGAGTTGCCAGGCTACTCTTGGAAGCCATGGCTAACATTTCTAGGCTCTACCAGAATTAAATAAAAGTAAGCAAATAAATAAGTGGACAGTTGGAAACGGGAGGACTTGGCATCATTGTAACCCTGGTGGGGGGGAGGGGGAATAAAAGCTGATGTGTAAATGGGTTCTGGGCAAGTAACCACATGGTGTTTGCAGGAGAAAATCCAGCGAGGCAGCTGGCCCTGGCCAACCGCCCTTCTCCCAGCGGCAGGGCCCGCCGGAACCCTTCAGGTCAGCTTCTGCTCTCTGGCCCTGGGAAGCCTTAAGAAAGTTGCTTGCCCTAATTTCTCCAAACATAAAATTGGGTAGTGGGATTTGGCATTTCTAGGTCTGTGGTGAGGATTAATTAGAGTTTTTAAAGTGCTGTGGGTTTGGTGTGGTGTATTTATTTTCTCAGGATGAAAGCCAGTACGCCAGCACCAAGTGTTAACAGTGAAGGTTTGATGTATGTTACTTGAGATGCACTGTGTGAAGTGGGGTGGATGGGCTACGAGGCTTGTGGGACTGCCTTCGGCACAGAAAAAGCCACATTTCCAAATACACTTTAGTACGCCCCAAGTGGGGAGTACCAAAAGCCTTTGAAAATTAAAAAGGAGCAGATTATCTGTGTTCAGGCTCTGTGATGGAGGGCATGCACCGACCCACACCAAGGGAAACGTGATGCGCGGCCAAGGACAAATATCGGCAGCTGGAGAGACACAAAATTCTGCTCACTCTGTGACAAGCTGTACAATGAGCCCCTGTGACCGATGAAGAGAAGGAATGAGAATAGGCAGCCGGGTTTCAGGCAGGCAGCTGGGGAGAAATGCTGTCACACCGCCCGTCTCCGACCAGGACAGGTGGGCACAGGGAGGCCCCACCTCCCACTCATAGAACCCAGCAGCTTCCCGGACATTCCAGTCTCAGAAGCACCCTCTGCGCTGGGTGTTCAAAATAAATCTGTATGAACAGGCTTCATTCCTGCTTATGAAAGCTACATGCGCTCATTGCTAAAAATTAAAACGGCAGAAGTACAGAAAGTAAGAAGTACAGACACTTCATCCCAACAGCCAGACTCTAATTGCTGTTAAGTGTGTTTGGACTTATTTACAGGAGACAGCTATACCTGCCCTCAAGTTATAGGTGATGAAACAAAGAACTTACCCACAGGCTCACAGGAAGTAGGTCAAAGCTGGAATTCAAACCCAGGTCTTCCCGAAACCCCAGAATGCTGCACGTTGCATTAGGTTACACTGCCCTGTGCCCACACCTTGTTCCCCTGCTTCATCACCAACCTCACATGTAATTACCTAAGGCACCGGCAGGTTTCCACAGCCAGCCTCTCCAGCGGAAGCTGCTAGGTCGTGGGGATGTAACATACAGCGCAGGGAACAGAGTCAACCACATCGTAGTAACTAGGTATGGGGACACATGCTCACTAGACTTATTGTGGTGATCACTTCCCAGAGTGCATAAATGTTGAATCACTATGTGGTACACCTGGAACAAATACAATACTGTATGTCAATTACAAATAACTTTTTTAAAAGGTTTGGAATAAAAACGCAAACAGAAGTTGCTATCATCTAGATACGGCGGAACCGCTCATGTAACTACTACAGCCACTTTCCCAGCCTCATTTAAGTGTATAAGGCTCTACCAACATGCTGTTATTCGAGTGACATGGCTGTAACTAAGATCTGTGTGCTCCTTTCCTGCAAACCAGTGTAGAACAGAAAGCAAAGAGACCGCTGAAATCAGTAGGATGTGACCTATGCGTGAGGCCAGGACGTGGAGAGCCCTGAGTTCCAGCTCTCTTATTTATTAGCTGTGTGTGCCCGATGCCTCAGTTTCTCCTTTTGGATTATAAAGAGGATGGATGAACTAAGTGCAAGGTGCCTTCTACCCTTGGTGTTTTATGGTGAGCAATCTCATCATTGAGAGTTGATGTGCCTCATGTGTCCCACCTAACTTATTTTACTCTGTTCAACATCTAATTTCAGGCTGAAAGGTAGAAAGTTGCCTCTGTGTTGCTACTTCTCAGAAAGAAATAAAAGTGCTTTGAAAATAATATATGATGTTACTACTCTTGCCGGATTTATTCTAACTCGTTCAGTGAATGATAAGCTACTTAAAGGACTGATTTATAAGCATGCATTCGTTCAGTATATATAAAATCTCTCAAATATAAGGCATCGAGAGAGGTATACATTTGAAATCTTGCCCTCCTTGGAGCTTATGGCTCCGGGTAGGGGAGACACATGAATATAAATAATTGCAATATGAGGTAGCGAGAGCTCCATGTCCTAGGATGCTCCAGAGAAACTCAAGGGACTCAAGTTTGCAGGGATCAAGGAGAACTTCATGGAGAAGTAGAAATGTGAACGGGGCCCTAAACAAGAATTAGAGAAGCAAAGGAAGATGAGAGTGACTAAAGGAGGGCATTGCAACTGTGCTGAGGGGAGGCAGGCTAAGGAGGCTGCACGTAGCTCCGGGCAGTTGGTAACCACAAACAGCCGTCAAGCGGGAAGTGGGACGCTGTGTCATGCCCTCTTCCAGACCAGTTTCTACCAAAACGTAAGGGCTTACTGATCTCTAGTGCCTACAACAGTTCCATGCACGTCGTGGGCAGACAGCACCACTGATCCGTGACCTTGGGGATGGCAACCCAATGTCAGGAAACAGATTTGAATGCTTCTCTGAAGAGGAAACAGGGAGCAGCTCCCAAGCATGCGAACTGGGACAACCTTGGATCTCAAGTATAGATTTGGCAATTTTACCACAGAAAATAGCGCGTGAGAGAAGAGAGGGCGGGGAGAGTGTTCCTTCCCCCTGTAATCATGAGCAGAAATAACATCTCATTATAAACTTTAAAGAGAGGAGGCCCTTTAAACGCAATAGTAACGAAGTTGGACAGGATCACTTTGAAGACTTGGCTGTTGGTGGTGTGGAAAATGCTAACATCTGTCAGTGCCCTTCGTCTCTAATGGAGCTCTATCGGCAGTCTGAGTGCTTCCTGTGTGCATGTGCATCAGGTATATGTGTGTTACACCAGCAGAGGCACGTGAGGATGCTAAGGATGCACAGAATGCCACACCTGACTGCCAGGGGGGCTGTGGTTGCAGGTGAAGTAGGGTCATTACCTCAGAACAGCCCAGATCAAGCCTGGGGCCTGCAGGTTGATCTCATGCCTTTGAACTAATTTTTCCTCCTGGTCTGAGGCATGCTGGCTAGAGTGGGGGCGGAGCGGGGCGGGGGGGGGGGGGGCAGGGGAGGAGCATGGAGTTTGGAGCCAGAGCTCTTCAGAACCAAGTAGAGCTACCAAGGGTATGTGACTGTGAAAAAACCTGTAAGAAGAGCCTCTGGGGGTGCCCAATACTCTTAGAATAAGAGGGAGGAGGTGTATCTGCTAAACACAAGAGGTGAGTCTGGGAGGGGATCAGGTACTACTTAGAAGACGGGCTTCCCTATGAAACGTCCAGTGTCTAGTTCTGTGATTCATGGTAGAAGGAGGCACTGGTCCACCATTCCCAACAAGACCCACTAAAAAAGAGAGAGCAGATGGAAAAGTTGATTGCTGAGTGATGTTTTAGAATAGGGATCAGAAAGAAGGGCACAATATAGTAATAACAAAATCATATGATATTTCAAATTATTCAGTGTTTCTAACAGTTTCAATGTGTTCACCCATTACAACATGCCTTAGGCTGCATTCCTGCTTGTTACCGTGTGCACCCTTTCTGGCAGGATGAAAAAGGAGAGAAACTGAGGACAGCTTTGCTCATTTAAGGTCCTATTTATATGGAGACCCCATCGAATGTTGAAGCTGGAAGGGGCTGTAGACATCATTTAGTTCAGTCTTCACAGATGAGGAAACTGATGAAGTGGCTTTGGAAGGTGTAGGTGGAGCCCTCCCCTCTCTGCTATCAGTAAGTACACCTAATCTGGGACGTGCTGGCGTTAGAAAGCAGAGATGTTGCTGTGATAACACTGACTCAACTGTTAATCCTTAATTTATACCCTAGATAGGCTGCTTTCTAATTTTATTCCACAAAAGTCTCTACAACATATTAAAAAAATAGATTCTATAAACATGATTTTCAGACTTTGCTATCCTATCTATAATAATAAAAGCAAAATATGCTAATTAGACCAGACATCCTTCTGGACAAAGCCGGGGCTGCGAGGGAAACCCGGTCCCAAGTACCTGCCAGCGGCCAGAGGGAAGCTGGTGCCGGCAGCAGGGGGAAGGAAGGCCTACTCTTGCACGAATTTCGTGCATCAGGCCTCTAGTAAATACATATTTTCCTATAGCTGGATTTAATTTTTCCCTACAAATTAATTGCACAGAAAAGAAAATGGGCGTACAACACCATCCTATAAAGAAGCAGGTCCCCAAAGGTAGCTCTCCTTTCTCCAATGGCTGCACAGTGGATTAAAATGAATATGAAACTGGGAGCAAAGGCCCACGGCGCTGCCCGTGTATAAGAGGGGGCATTCGGCTGCTTGCAGGCACAGAGAGCTGCTCTGTTTCTGTGGACAAATAGTGAATGTGCTCTGTGTCAATGTCAAGGCCCGACAGTGTCCCTCACTGCGCACAGAAGTCAGAGCAAGAGTCCAGGCTGGCAGGGAAGGCCTGGAATGGGCTTCAAGGAGGGGGAAGGTGGAGCAGCAGTAAAGGGTCTTAGTGAGTCCATATTTAATATGTGGGAAGCTGACTCCAAGCAAAGTGGAGGGACCTGCTCAAGACCTTACAATCTATGGGTGCAAAACTAAGATGGTTCTCTGTTCTGATTCCCATGCCTTTATTAACTTTTACACAGCAGCTGGGAACACTTTAGGGAAGACAGTGAAAGTCACAGCAAGCAGTACGATGGCCAGGTAACACAGGAACAGAGTCCGTAAGCTCCCATTTCTGGTGCCAAGACAAAATATATCTTAGTGAGTGAAGGGGGCTTAAGGCTTTTCAATTATGGATGGGATTTAGTGGGTCAGAACAGTTTACAAACATTATAACGTGGGCAGCATACTCAGTACATTAAATTACTCAGAAGTTTTACAAACCACTCCTGCCTTCCCCCTACTTCCTCTGGGCCCCGGGAGAAGTTCTGATAGGACTAGCCCTTGGTTAAGAACCACTACTCTGGTGGACCACTGACAGACTGGACGCTGTCAGCTCCGTTAGGTGTGCGGGGGCAGAGGAAGGGTTACCAACCACCGATGTACAGCCTTACAGTATCCGTCACGGCTGTGGCCCTCTTGTGCAGCTGGTCAAGTCATTTCCTAGCACCTTCTAGAATAACCCTTTTAGACCATCAGAAATACATAGGGAATTAAAGTTTTTCTAGTAGCCACATTAAAAAGGAAAAGGAAACAGGTAACATTCATATTAATAGTACATTTAACTCAACATATCCAAAGCATGCCATTTCAACAAGTAGTAAATATATGTTATATTTTACTTTTTCATACTAAGTCTGCAAAATCTGATGTGTATTTTGTACCTACAGCACATCTCCACCCACAATTAGCCACATTTCAAGTGTCCAATAGCCACATCAGGCCAGTAGCTACCAGGCTGGACATGTAACTGCCCTTGCCTCCCTCATTCACCTAAGTTTACTCCAACAGACAGAGATTTCCCCACAATGCAGCCATTCCTGCCTGTCTCAGGGCCTTTTCCTTTCCAAGTCTAATGTGGACACTTTGGTCTTTATTCCATCCCACCTCATCCACACAGTCATCAAGTAATCATCCCTGAGCACCTACTAAGTGCTGGCTCTTTGTTAACTTATGAGGATGAAAAGATAACAAGTCACAGACCTTGACTTCCAGGAGCTCTCAGGTTAGTGGGAAATGAAGGCACATATAAGAGAGCCCGATGAATGCTATACAGCGACGCCTGCGGAGGGCGCACAGAGGAAGGGATGGCTGTTCCTGCTGGGCTTATGGAAAGCAGTCACCGCGATGGGACATTGGGCTGGTTCTAAGGGGCGAGGAACAGTGGTGGAGAGGCCGAGAAAGTGTTCCAGGCAAAGGGAAAAGTATATTCAACACCTAAGTATGATGATATGCATGCTTGGAAATGGCAAGTGTCTAAGAAGAAAATGGCAAGGAGTGCCTGGAGTGAGGGTCATTCTCGGAGCAGGGAGACCTGGTGATGGCTTTTAGCATAGACTGGAGAGGACTAAGAAGCAAGGAGAGCCTGAAGAGGGGAACCACCATGTTTAGAAAGGAGAGGATGTGAGCACCGAAGTGAATGAAGGAAATGTAAGAGCACCATTTTCTAAAGACAGCCTCCACGTGAGGCATTCTGATGGAACCTGGGCAAAGGGCGGAATAGGTAATGCTTCCCAGCTCAGACCCCGAGGCCCCTGGCACGTTTTATACAGGGCTACTGCAGCCTGTTGGCGTCTGAGAGCATTAAGTGGCCTGAAGAATGAATGGAGAGAGCAACCTGATTACCTCCACGGTTGCTCAGCAAGTCATGCCTGCGAGATGCCAGCTTGATCAGATGACATGATGGCTAATTTGACCCTGAGTTTTCTGGAAGAAGGCTGGAGCTCTCAGGTAAGAACAGGTTAACAACAACGTGACATTTGCAGTGAGAAGGAGCCTCTGAGATTCATGGGTTGTCCTTTCACACATGGGAAACTGAGGCACGGAGAGTGAAAAGGCTTAATTAAAGGCCATACCGTTAGTAAGTCTGCAGCGCAGAGAACAGAATTCAGCTTGATGGTACCAAAGCCACGGTGAGACTGGACAACAGCTGCCATGGAGAACTGTTTTACCTTTCCAGAAAATTCAAGTGGAAAAAGAGAAAGCAAGGCTAGAGACACATTAGGTAAGAAAACCATCTTGCGAGCCACGCAGATTTAGTTTAGCAGCAGCGAACAAGGTACTCACACGGAGAAATGTCCACAAAGCCTGGGTCGATGTTATGTAGCAGCTCAATTCTGGGGGACGGGCTTCCTTCACTAGAAAAGAATTTTTTTAGAAAATGTTAATTTCCTCTCTCAAATGGGTATAAATGATTTTAATCCTTTCTATCCTTATACTTGTAGAACATAGCAAATAGGCCAATTGGCATGTATCGCCAAGTAGTCCTCATTTGTTTACATTATAACAATGACTGACATTTGTATAAGAACTTCAATGTCAAGCGTATTTAAAAAAAATGAGCCTTGTGACCTTTTGCAATAGACAACGTAGCTGTATTTAAACATCCTGCATCCTCACAGTGAAATGAAGAAAGAGTATCTGCCCAAGCGGCAGCGTCAGCAGTACAGATGCGACATGCCTCGTGAATATCAGCTTCTGTGAGAAAAACTACTGTCTCCCCTGTCCAGACTGGCCACATGGTTAGAACTTATAGTTAATACAAGTACATGAGAAATACATATACTTCTTTAACATAAAAACGGGGTGCATGCAAATACAATCACAACCTACAACAGTGCTGGAAAAAACCTTGGCGATCACTTAGTCCAACCCCTCACGTTGCAGAAGAGCAAGGCACACAGTAAGTTATTGGCCACATATGGGTTGTATGACTCTCAAAAGAGTATTCTTAAAAAAATGGGAGCATAAACATCAGCTGTATGTGGGGCGTACATGAAGCACCCAGTCATGTTGCTGGTGTATACTTAGCCTTACGGGAGGTGTTAGACACAATTCCAATCACTGGGAGACAACTGTGGAGAACTTGATCATCCAATAGGAGATTGCCAAGTGTTGTTAATGCCCTGGGATTTGTACATATCTGAATAACCAGTTAAGGCTCCTGAGGTACTAAGAGGCCATGTTTTCAGGTGGCCCAATATCCACACCCCAAACTCACAGCTAGTTATCCACAGCAGTGGTTTGGGATTCTAAGGACCATGAAATTTCAAGAAAATCTGGGTTGTGCCTGGCAATGTTGTATTTGCGAAGTAAGGAAATGTTAAAACAAAATTAAATGTATTAAAAACAAACAAACAAAACCCTTCAATTCCCATCCCCAATATTTTTCATCCTCTGGATGAAAGTTCCTTATTATATGCATTTTTTTGTTAATATTTTCTCTAATTCTATGGGGTGTTTTTTTTTTTTTTAATATATTTTATTGATCTTTTACAGAGAGGAAGGGAGAGAGATAGAGAGTTAGAAACATCGATGAGAGAGAAACATCGATCAGCTGCCTTCTGCACATCTCCCACTGGGGATGTGCCCGCAACCCAGGTACATGCACTTGACCGGAATCGAACCTGGGACCCCTCAGTCCGCAGGCCAACGCTCTATCCACTGAGCCAAACCGGTTTCGGCATGGGGTGTTTTTTTTGCTTTCCTGATAGTATCATATGGAGAACAAAAGTTTTAGTATATGATACAATTTCTTCCTCAAAGGTATGTGTACCAAAGTGGGTTGGATTAAAATAAAAGTGTTCTGTATGTTTCATAACAGCTTTTAGCAACTATCAACTGTGATCACCACAATCTTAAAGAATAAGTTGTGGCTTCATCAAACTCATAAAATGCTTATGGGATTGATTATTGCTGTATTACAACATGTATTAGCTTCTGTCTTCTCTATGTTTCTATATGTATTTATACATAATGCTATAAATATTGTATTTCACTATTCTTTTGCACATTATTCCAAAGTTTCTTTTCCATACAACCAAAGCACTAGAAACTGAGCAATGTCAGTTGCTTCAATAATTTGTGGTCTTACTTCTGCCTAGTTCTGAAGCCCTGGCTTTCTCGCATGCAAGATAGCATTGTCTTTAAGAGCATAGCCTTTCAGAGTTTGCATCTCAACTCCACAAATTACCAGCTATATAAACTTGAGCCTTGTTTTTCTCACTAGCAGAATGTGGATAAAAGTACCAACTTACAGGGTTGCTATGAATTAAATGAGGCAACATATGTAAAGCACTTAGCACAGTGCCTGGGATATATTGAGTGCTGAATAAGCTGGTCGCTTAAGATCAACAACAACTTTCACTGCAAAAATGCAGATTTTGACTATGCGGACAGGAGAAAAATACAACCACAAATACAAGGCTACAATCTGAGGTGCAGATACAAGAATAATATGTTGATACAATGGACATTGATATTCTTATCCATTCTTCTTGCTAGCAAGAGTTCTCCTATGAAATACAATGATATAGCTATAACTAATTTCTAAGGCCTGTTGTGATACTCTCTCCCATGTGAGAGTCCCTTTAGAAAATTATCAGTGTCAAATAAGGCTAAGTCACACAGTCTACTCATGATGAGCTGCATATAAAAAAGATACGTTGCAATCTGTTATCTAGGAATTTTCCTTATTTTTCAGTTTAGGCAGATGGCACAGTTTAGCTGAATCCACTGGACTGTTGATTCCATTTGTGAAATGTAAATCTCTGAATAATGACTGATGATGTTTATAGTAAGTGATTTTTCAATACTCACACAAGTTCCTTGTTTTTAGGTGAACCAAGGGAAGGGGTGTTTCTATGATGACAAATCTTTGGGCTCCAGGTTGATATAACAAAGGAGAGTTCTCTAATAAGGTAAGCACCTATGGGACTCTTCAGGGATCCTACTGCACAGTGCTCACTTCCTGCCTCGCATACATCATTGGCCAAGGCAGTTCACAATGACCACATAATGATGGACGCCTACCTCTAAACCAGTGAAATGGGCACATCACACAAATGTCCGTAACAATCAAATTGGAGTCACTTGGGCGTCTTTGGCTGAGCTAATTAGAATAGTGACCAGCATTTATAGAGCATTCGCTATTTTAAATACTTTACATGCATTATTTCATTTAATTCTCGACACTATGATGTAGACACAACCTTGGCACACTGCAGTTAAGTGAGTTACAAGATTACATGGTTAAGCAGGTGATAGAATTGGGTTTGGAACTCAGGCAGACTGACTCCCAAGTTCCCCACTCCTAACCACAATGCTAAATTGTCTCCCTAGTGAAATGTAGACATGGTCTCAGTATCTCCTTGAATATATTCTATTTTCACTCATGTAGCTTATTATTAGGCACCATTAACAAATATCTCTATTGACTTCAAATGTTTATTTAGAGTTTTTCTCCATCCTCTTGTCTTAAAGACTGATACATTTCAGTATTCAATTTTAACTTACCTCAAATTTCATATTTTCTGGATTAATTTTTTAAAAACTAGGACAAGGAGAAATTGATCAGTGACTAGTTTCCAATATGCTATAAATATTTTCTAAAAGTCTACAGTTTCAGACACTGAGATCACAGCACTGTCCATTTATAAATAGAGTTTCCAGTTTTTGACTTTTATTTTCCAACTAGTTGAAGGGTGGGGCACTGAAACATTTCCCATAAATAAGTGAAACGCTATTACATTCCATACTTCTTTTACCACTAGCTACTGGCCATCTGTCATAAAAAGACACACCCTGTAAGGCAGTATCAAATTTTTACAAAGAGAAATAGCCAGGGCAATATTTTCTGAGGTGAAATTTTGAAAAAAAAAGTTACTAATTAAAAAAATTCAACTAATACCTACATAGTAATGTCCATCCCATTAACCCTTTGTAAGCATCTTCATCATCATCATCTTCACTTCAAAATACAGTGCTGTTACTATGTCCCAGGCACTGTGCTAAGTGTTTTACACAGATTCTTTTACTAAATCCTCCTATAAGTGCCTATGAGGCAGGTACCACTGATAGTGCACTTTTCACATGAGGAAACTGATGCTTAGAGTTATTAAGTAACTTGCCCAGATCATACAAAACATAAATGGAGACAGGATTTGAACCAGCTATAACCACAGAGTTCACATTTTTAACCGTTATAAATATCTTACAGTATTTATGTTCTTTTTTATGTGGGTGTGGGTGATACTGGGTTTGTGTAAATCCCATGTTCCTTGAAAAGCCATTTTAACATGTAAACATTGTCATAAGTAAAGAGTTTAGGCATGGAAATGATAAAATTTTGACTATATTTAATGAGGAAATTAATTTGATATAAAGTTATATATGAGGAATTTTTCATGTACACTTTTATTAAGGAATCTTATTAAAAAATGTAAGTAGGCTACTTAAGAAATAATATTAAGTAATATTATAAAAATGATGGAAACATGCCCTTAATATAATTTTTTCCTACTCATTACTGTAGAATAATTGGTAGTTCTTTTGGGTTAGTATCTAGGCAAACCAGCAGGGCCTAATATGCCTTTATTCCAATTTCCATTATAAAACTCATGAAGAATTACAAAGAGATGAAAACTGGCAACAGTGTTGGAAAATAAAGAGAAGACCAGATGCCAAAGTCCCGAGGGAATGTCCCTAATGCCAGTGCTGCAGAGATTAACAACATATTCCTGGATTCCACCAGAAGAATCAAAACCTGATCCCAAGGCAAACAGAAGAAGATGGTGTCATTTTGTCTTCCTTTAGGTAGAGGACTCGGGGCAGCATCACAAAATTAGGCAATGCCCTCCCGTTAGCATTAGCGGGCTTCAAAGCCAAATCTTCCTTCCTTCCTCCCTCACCCCCAGGCAGCATCCCTCCCTATTTCCACCCCTGGGGCAAACCCCAGACCACAAGGGAGTCAACAGAAGAAACTATCATAGAATAAAGCACCTAACTACAAAAGAAATCCAAAACAGCACGCAGAGCACTACATACTAGGCTAGGGGCATAGGGTAGGAGCTCTTTTGTCAAAAAGGGTAAAGTAGGGAATCAAAAAAATAACACATCATTCTTTAAACATTTTGCTTTAACTTAAAAACATATATAGTCATGTGGCAGTCTTTGAAGGCAGACCTACTGGCTGGAGTTCCCTATCATCTTTATTACCAACCATACTTATCATGCTTCATCTACAGTTTCTAGTGCTGTTTGTCTTAAACGAGCGCAAGGGCCCAAGAACATGTGAGTTTCCAGATTTCCACAGAATGGTGGCCATCGAAATTTGAATCTCTCCACACATTTTTCTGAAAAAAACATACTGAAAAGGAAAGAGTAAAATCACCTAACACCCAAGCCCACAACAGAAGCAGGAGACAGAACATATTTAAACCCTGGATAGGGTTTAAACAACCATCTGAGATCCGAAAGCTCAGTGCTGGTGCCCATCCTAGCAGAGTCAGGGGGGAATTATGCAAAGGACAGTGAGGGGTACAAGAGCGGAAGGGACTCAGAGCATGTCTAGTAAATAAAGCCCACCATGATTCTGATGCAGCCTGATGCCTGGCGGGTCAGAGAGATGGCTACTGGGGAGTCAAGAGGAAGTGGCTTGGAAAGTACAGGAGCAGCATCTAAACAATGTTAGCATAGGAATAAAAAAAACACACACAAAAAAAACCAAAACAGGTGAGAATTAAAAACTGTTGGCAAATAAAAACATTCCCCTACTACGGGGGGCGGGGGGGGGGGGGGGGAGCAGAAGAAAACGGTAACATGACATTTCAACATGAATCAAACATAATTAAGTCAGAACTGCCAATATAAAAAATACCACGAATCAAAAATTTAAAAACTCGGACACTAAGCTAAGGGAAGAAACTAAAAGAAAAGACGAAATCTCAGAAATGAAGGGATAGGATATACACTGAAGGTGTATAAAAGCAGATAGAGACTAAAGATGAAAACAGAGAAGATAATTCAAATTAAAAAGTAAAAAGGACCAGAGGGAAATTGATAGAAACAAAAAATACATAAATAAGATTAAATAATACCTATAATTGAAGTTCCTGAAGAGGAAACACAAAACAATAAAACATAATATTTAAAACTATAATTTAAAAATCTCTGAAATAAAAGACATCAATGTACAATGCGTTACTGGAAATATTGACTGGGAACATGGTTACCTTTGAAGCATATCAAGTAAAAGTCTTAGGCTTTAAATAATAATAGTAGTGGTAATAAAAATCTTCTGGGCCTCCCGGCAAAAGGACCAAGTCACTTGCAAAGGAAATAAAATCAGGTTGACATTAAACTTATCAACAGCAACATACAAAACAAGTAGAGTAAGGTGACATTTTCAAGGAAGTCAAGGAAAGACAGTCTGAGACAAGAATTTTATATCAGTTCAACTCTTTATCAATTCTCAAGGTTGTAGAAAATGTTTTAATAGATATGCAAAAATTCTAAGAATCCTGAGAAATCTATTAAAGAATGAATTCCTCTAACTAAGAGATAATTGAGAAAAACTTTAGAAATGAACGAGTGCTTAGCATGTAATATATTGTAGAACTGAGGCTAAAACAAAATTGTGGGTAAGGATAGAAAGACAATATTATATATATTATATGCTCTGACACAGTAGAATTAATACAACTAAAAATAAAACTGGCAGAAAAGGGTGGGAGAAAGGGTAAAGTTGAATAAGCTAGTTGATTTCCTTATAGAGTCAAAGATGCCATTTTAAGCTGACAAATCAAAGAGTAGAACCTAAGTTTTAAAAAAGGGACTGAGCCATGGCTGGTTTGCTCAGTGGATAGAGCAATGGCCTGAGGACTCAAGGGTTCCAGGTTCAATTCTGGTCAAGGGCATGTACCTCGGTGGTAGGTGGGATCCCCAGTCCTGGTCGGGATGCGTGCAGGAGGCAACCAGTCCATGAGTCTCTCTCACATCAATGTTTCTCTCTCTCTGTCTCTCCCCCTCTTTTTCACTCTCTCTAAAAATCAATGGAAAAATATCCTTGGGTGAGGATTAACTAAAAAAGGGACTGAGAGGATTATATAAAGATGTTAGCATCATGGTAACAATGAAATAAAATATACATTATTCCATATATTTAAAGAACTAACAAACGAAAGATCAAAGATAAAAGTAAATATAACTCAAAATAATAAGACAAAACTAAGAATAAAAATGCCAGTCATAGCAATGTATATAAACTCATCTACTAAAATAAAACATTTTCTGACTGGATCATAAAGATAAACCTAACACGGCACCTAAAAATTACAGAGTACACATTCTTTTCCAGTCCACATGGCATAGACAACAAGAAAGACCATATTAAGGCCCAAGTCTTAATTTTAAATGAATTGAAATAATAAGTATGTTCCCTGACCAAAACAGAATTAAACTAGACATCAAAAATATCAATAGAGAAAACCTGAAATATTTGGAAATTAACAACATACTTCTAAATACATGGGTCAAAAGAAATCACCATATTCACCATTTCCATCACATTATTTATCAATAATTTTGACATAAATTCTACCTTGTCAGGCACCAAGATTGCAATGTCAGCTTTTTTAAGATTTTAAAAAAGATTAAACATTTTTTAAAAATATATTTTTATTGATTTCAGAGAGGAAGAGAGAAGGAGAGAGAGAGATAGAAACATCAATGATAAGAAAGAACCATTGACTGACTGCCTTCTGCACGCCCCTCACCGGGGATCGAGCCCACAACCCAAGCATGTGCCCTGACTAGGAATCAAACTGTGACCTCCTGATTCATAGGTCAGTGCTCAACCACTAAGCTATGCCGGCCGGGCAAACATTTTTTGTTTGTTTGTTTTACTGAGAAATAATTGACATGTGCCACGGAATAAGCTTAAGGCATAGAGCATGATGATTTGATTTATATACATTGTGAAATGATTACCACAGTAGGTTCAGCTAACAGTCATCTCCTCCTATGGATAAAATAAAAAGAAAAGAAATGATAAAAGAATAAAGGAAAGGGGAGACCAAGATGGCAGCGTAGGTAAACACCGGAGACCGCTGCCGCAAACAACCATTTCAAAAATACAACTAAAAGACTGAACGGACATCACCCAGAACCACAGGTAGGCTGGCTGAAGAGAGACTCTACAACTAGAAGGAAAGAGAACAGCAAATCGAGGCTCAGAGGCGGCGCAGTGTGGAAAATACAAAGGTACCGAGGTGCTCGCGCAAAGCGGGCTGGTGGCTGAGGGCGCGGTTGTCGTTTTCTGTCGGGAGTGAGTCTCAGACTCTGGGCTCCAGATCCGGGCGAGTCTCTAGGGACCCAGACTCAAACGGGAGAAGCGGGATTATCCGGCATCAGTTGGAACCTGAGGGCAGCTTTCTCTCCGAGGTTTGCAGTGGCTGCCGGGGTTCTGAGAAGCAGAGCCTCTGGGAACGGGACTGAGCGTGGCCATAACTGCTCCCTCCGCCCGCCCTGTTGATCCCGCCCCGCCCAAACCCTGCGCACAGCCATTTGCCGATCGCCTCAGGCAAAGGCTGGATTAGCGCCTCCCCAGAAGGCAGACGTTTTCCATACAGCTGATTCCTACAGCCAGCCGGCCTGGGGGTCAAATCCCTCTAGTGTTAACTACAACAATTAAGGCTTGGCTAGAACAAGACTGCGCACAGAGACCACAAGGGGGTGCACCAAGAAAGCATAAAAGATGCGGAGACAAAGAAACATGACAGAAATGGAGGATATGGAGCTAAGAATCGCAATTTTGAGGGCTTGCCATAAATTTGTGCAGAGCCTCACGAAAACTAATGAGACCCTCGATGCTACGATAAAGAAATTAGAAAGTAAGCATACACGGACTGAAATAAAGAATATTATACCCAATAGCAGACCAGAGGAGTACAATAATCAAACCAAAGATTCGACAAAAAACACCCAATTGGAAAAGCAAAATGAAAAAAGAATCCGAAAGTGTGAAGATAGTGTAAGGAGCCTCTGGGACAGCTTTAAGCGGTCTAATATCAGAGTCATTGGAGTGCCAGAAGATGAGAGACAGCAAGATATTGAAAACCTATTTCAAGAAATAATGGCAGAAAACTTCCCCCACCTGGAGAAAGAAATGGACTTACAGGTCCAAGAAGCGCAGAGAACCCCAAACAAAAGGAATCCAAAGAGGACCACACCAAGACACATCATCATTAAAATGCCAAGAGCAAAAGACAAAGAGAAAATCTTAAAAGCAGCAAGAGAAAGAGGCTTAATTACCTACAAGGGAATACCCATACGACTGTCAGCTGATTTCTCAACAGAAACTTTGCAGGCCAGAAGGGAATGGCAAGAAATATTCAAAGTGCTGAATACCAAGAACGTACAACCAAGATTACTTTATCCAGCAAAGCTATCATTCAGAATTGAAGGTCAGATAAAGAGCTTCACAGATAAGGAAAAGCTAAAGGAGTTCATCACCGCCAAACCAGTATTATATGAAATGCTGAAAGGTATCCTTTAAGAAGAGGAAGAAGAAGAAAAAGGTAAAGATACAAATTATGAACAACAAACATGCATCTATCAACAAATGAATCTAAGAATCAAGTGAATAAATAACCTGATGTACAGAATGAACTGGTGATTATAATAGAATCAGGGACATAGAAAGGGAATAGACTGACTATTCTTGGGGGAAAAAGGGGTGTGGGAGATGCGGGAAGTGACTGGACAAAAATCATGCACCTATGGATGAACACAGTGGGTGGGGAGTGAGGGTGGAGGGTGGGGTGGGAGCTGGAAGGAGGGGAGTTATGGGGGGAAAAAAGAGGAACAAATGTAATAATCTGAACAATAAAGATTTAATTAAAAAAAAAAAAAAAGAATAAAGGAAAAAAAAAATTTGTTTGCAGGTAAATGTGTTACACTTTTCTAGAACAGTACTTATCAAAAAACAATAAAGCGCCCTTCGGGGATAGTGGTTGGGTGTGGACCTATGAATCAGGAGGTCACCATTCAATTCCTGGTGAGGGCACATGCCCCAGATTGTGGGCTCAATCTCTGGTAGGGAGTGTGCAGGAGGCAGCAGATCAATGATTCTCTAATCACTGATGTTTCTCTCTCTCCCTCTCCCTCTCCCTTCCTTTCTGGAATCAATAAAACAATATTTTTAAAAAGAGACAATAAAATAATGTCTATATAATACTGAGGAGAAAAGATTTGACAAGAATTGTTTGTCAAATTATTATTTATGTTTGGAGGTAATAGACATTTTTTCATATGCAAAGACTAAAAGAACTCACTATTTGTGTACCTTTACTAAAAATTACTTTAAAATATTAACCAACCAATCAAAAGATTAATTAAAATTAGGAACTGAGGAATGGGAAAGGCATGTAATAAAAGGCATGTTGGTAATATTGGAATTGGAAAGAGCTTGGAGAAGTCATGTCCCCTATAAATGACAAACAAGGTCTGTGGCTTGGAACAGGAAGAAATGGAAGCAGTTGAAAGAGCTTCTGTTGCAAATAATGTCACTCACTCCAGAACTGCTATTTCTCCTAACTTTTTAATATTTTAAATCGGGTCTAAGGGGAATTGATAACTAGGCAACTAGTGAAACCCTGGTACTCTCAGCACAGCCAACTCTATTTTTCACCCATTACTGGCATTCCTATTTCATCAGACCTTTTGAAATTTTCAACAACTACCATCATCTTGGAAATGGTATTTCCAAATAAATATGTGACTGGAAAAAAATTTGCAGAACTCTGGGCACAGATGATGTGTTTCTGGCATTTGGCTGTCCACGTGTTTCTGGGGCTTCAGAAAAGAGGCTCCAGATGTCCATCTGACCGATGGCTTTCTCGGTCAGCGGGTACCGGTGCCAGGTGCTCTGCCACTGACACTAAAGGAAGGCTTGTGATGGTGTGGGAAGCAACGACTTCATAGGCTAGGGGGCTACCTCATTTTTATCAGGATCTTTTTTATCAAGAAAGGAGAGCATAATAAGAGCAGTTCTTCACCTATAAACGGGAAATTTGCTGGAATTCCAGAGGAAAGTCTTCAAATTCTTGATTAAACACTGGGCAGCAATTTTACTTTTTTTAAACATAGAAAAGGAGCATGTACTTCCTCATGGTTTAACATGCTTGGACAAGGTTGTTCACCACACCTCTGGGTAAAGCCCTGCAGTAACACTGGGCCTGCTCAAGAATGGAGAGTTCTGTTTATAAGGGACCGGTCACTAGAAGTTCTGTGTTCTAACACTGAAGTCAGACTTTCTGCAAATCTGGAGTTCAGGAACTAAACTTTTCCCAAATTTCCTGCAGGCAGAAGCAAACAAGTGCCAAAGGTTACTTCTGATCAAGAGAATCTTAAGACTGACATGTGGACTTACAATCCACAACTTGGTGATATGGATGGACATCAATGACTTGGACTTTTTTTTTAAAATATATTTTATTGATTTTTCACAGAGAGGAAGGGAGAGAGATAGAGAGTTAGAAACATCGATGAGAAAGAGACATAGATCAGCTGCCTCCTGCACATCTCCTACTGGGGATATGACCGCAACCAAGGTGCATGCCCTTGACCGGAATCGAACCTGGGACCTTTCAGTCCGCAGGCCGACGTTCTATCCACTGAGCCAAACCGGTTTCGGCCAATGACTTGGACTTTGTCAAAGAAAATAAACTCAGTGAATTGGGGGCGGAGGAAATTATTCAAAATGAATTCAACTACTTCTCAACTCAAGCCTACCATCGTTTGGCAAAGTGTGCTACAGAGCTTTGACTTCATTTGCCATGTGTGCTTTTGCAAGCTGGGTTTTATAACCAGTTTGTCACACACACACACAAATCAAAACTGATTGGATGTCAAGCATGACAATATGTTGTCATATTAAATCCACTCAAAACTTCCTCCTACTTTTTTAGTCCAACTTCAGTAGCCTTCATGGTGAAAGCTGGTGATAAGCTGAGCTGAAGTTCAAGTTTTGCTCTGCTTGGGAATTTTTATTTCTTTTTTGTCAGAAAGTAGGTATTAATTTTGCATTAAAAATAAGTGATAGAGGCAGAGGTCTGTAAAGAATGTTTTTCACATTTTTCTATGTGAAATCAAGAGAAGGCTGAGACTTGCAAGGGCAGCAATGAAAGAATCAGGAAAAATTAGAGAGAGACCAAGACTGAGGTCATCGATACCATCGTACTACGGATACAAAAGTTGGGCGGTAAAGAAGGCTGATAGGAAAAATAATTGATTCACTTGAAATCTGATGTTGGAAGAGAGGTCTACAGATGCTCTGGACCATCTGAAAGACAAACTAGGGGTCCTAGAGCAAATTAAACCTGAACCATCGGTGGAGGCAAAAATGACAAAACTGAAGCTATTCTACTTTGGGCACATCATGAGAAGGCAAGGGTCTTTGGAAAAGACAATAATGCTGCGCAAAAATACAAGGCATAAGGAAAAGAGGGAGAGTAAATATAAGATGGACTGATTCAATAAAAGAAGCCTTAGGCTGTGGAGGACAGAGCATTGTGAACATCACACATTCATAGACTTGTAAGGAGTCAGAGCTGACTCGACAACATGTAACAGACAATCACATAGAAAGAAAGTGTAACCAATGTCTAATATCATAAAAATAAATGCTATCTAAATTTTTGTGCATATGTTTAGGTACCTTTTTTCCTGTAAGTTCACACCTTTTAGTTTCAAAGAGGTCTATGAGTCAAAAACCTGAAAAAAATATTTACAATATTTCCAAAGGCCTTTCTTTTTAAAAAATCATTTATTTGTAAACTGGGCTATCATTTTCACAAAAAGCTATCATTCTCACTCAGTTGAGTGGAACTGTTCTTGGAGGGTCTGTCCTGAGAGGAAAAAGAGAAAGATGTGCAGGTACCTGATGGTTTTCCACACGTCGAAGCCGTCCAGAGGTTTGGTACCATTCGTGCTGCCCCCGGCCAGCTTCACCAGAGTTGGCAGCCAGTCGGAAATGTGGATGAGCTCCCGGTTCTTCACGCCCTTCTGTTTCAGCAAGGGGCTGGCCACGAAGCCCACCCCTCGCACGCCTCCTTCCCACAGGCTCCACTTTCTTCCTCGAAGGGGCCAGTTATTGCCCCCTGCCAAAGTCTGCCCGCCGTTATCTGAAATATAATTAGATGTTGGCATTAGGACAATGTTTAAGAACGGAAGACATCTGTGTTTGCTGTTATAAAGGGTGCTTAAGAACTAAAAAAGATAATTCCTCCTTACCCTCTCCTGTACCAACTACCCCTTTCCCTCTTGAAACTACCCTCCATCACACAGACATAACCCGATCTGACAGGAGACCAATCAGTCCTCTGTGGACAGGGCCACTGAAAAACAAAGGCGTCCCCTGAGGGTGACTGCTTGGGGTGGAGCCCTGCACTAATCAATGCATTGGGTTGTTGTTGTTGTTTTTAAATAATATTTTTTTATTTTTCAATTAGAGTTGAGGCATAGGGTTTTAAGTGTATGCTTGCAGCTTGGTGTAACACAAGAGGATGAATCCAGGAAAGCTGAGCCCTCCTGGCACATGAAATGAAACCTGAGAATGAGTTTCACTTAGCGACTTAAAGCTCCTGATAGGTGGGGACAGCGGACCTTTTCATTTTCCTCTTGGAAACGTTTTCTCACATTTAAACTGGTAACTGAACCAACACTCTACTCCCTGGTGATTTGAACTCTTTCTTAAGTGTGAAAGTTGAAGATTTCTCCAGTGGGCTAAATGTCTCTGTAAACAGAGCAGTCGGGTGGAAAAAATAATTGCAAGAAGAATTCTTCTCTTCTCGACAGGATGATGGCAAAACAGAAAGTTTCATCGTGTGCTGTGCCAGGAGAGAGAAGGGTTTTCTTCCAAAACAGCTGAAGGAATGGAGGACCTTGGTGAGGCCAGGAGAGAAGCTGCAAGTGTGCCCGAGGTTAAGTATCCCACCAGCCAGTTAGGGCTCAATTAAAAATGAAGCTGGAGTGTAGAAAATAAAAAGTGGTATTTCTTGTGTAGTGAGGTTGTAGAATCATATTATCTTCAAAACTGTCCACACACTTAGGTGACGTTAGAGACCTATTTTAAACAACACTTATTTGCATGTATATTATACTACTTTAATTAAACATTTTTTTAAAAAACCACTGTTATCCAAATGAACCACATGGGGGCAGTAATACAGACCTGCTCTACAGAACCTTACAAATAAAAATCTAACACAGAAATCAGGATCTTTCAAAGCCATAGGATGCACATGGGATGAAAGAGAACTAATGTGTTAAGCAAGCACCTACTATGCACTAGGCACCATTTTAATTTCATATTATCTCTCACAGAATCCGGAGTCTGACAGACCGGAAGCCTGATGTCAGTCACTCACTAGCTGTGTGAGGTGGGACAATAGGCTGTCTCAGTTTTGTGGGTTTTTTTACCTTTAATGTGCAGATAATAATTGCTACCTCATGTATTATGGTGAGACTCATACTACATGACTAAAATGTAAATGACACCTTTTATAATCATTGCTGGGTTGGGTACCTGGCACAATATAAGCACTAAATAAATGGAAGCTAATATTTTAACAACCCAAATAGTCTAGTGTTATAATGATGTTGTTGCTTTAAAAAGTGAGATGTGAAAAGGCCAAACCAATAACTGGGAAATGTAGGATTCAAACAAGGTCTGTGTGAATCTCTAGGTACCATGCTCCCAGAGTGCCATGCTCCTGACGTTCTTGACGTAGGGGTGTTTTAGACCTTAGGACACAGAAAGCTTCCCTTCCCTATGAAACCATAAGCAGTCAACCTCAGCCAAGTGTGCACTCTTCCTGTGATAGAGCAGAAAGAGAGCTTTTTCAAGGCGGTCGTTCCCTTTGGAGGAGAATCGCTGTTGTTGGTGGGTAAGAAATTCAAGGATCTACTGCCAAGGTGGCTTCTGATTAGCCTTTAACACACCTGGTCCTCTGTTCTTCTCTGCTTTGTGAAGGGAGGGAGAAGAGTCTTGAGTTATATGAGATGAAGGTAACAATTCTTCAACACCTTGGTGGGTGGCAAGCAATCTCAGCTGCTGTCACAGACTCACAAGAACCTCTCCTCAAACCTCATATCTCTTCTTTAAAAAGCCCAAGGCCCCAACAGTCACCCAAGCCAGTGCATTAAATACACATTCTATTTCACATGAGCTGATCTGTGGGCACCATCTTTAGACAAAGGGATTCCTCCATGTTCCTTATACTTCTAGAGTATGTGACCCATAACCAACATATTAAAATTTAAAAGAAGGTGGTGTTCATGATACAGAAATATACCGGATAGAAATGCTTACACTCTACCCGTGAGAGCAAGAATGGCTGAGACAGCACTGTTATTTCGCTCTATTGTCTGGCTTGTTATAAACGATACTGGCTCAATGTAGAAGATGTCTGTTTTCTCCATTTTAAATAGATGCACTTTTGAGATTCCAAAATGTCTCTTCCAGTTGCACAGATTTGTTAGTGCTCAATACAAAAGTTGGATAATGATGGTGGTGGGAACAGAGTGGAGATGATGGGGTAAGGGTGGCTGCGTCTGGAATCGGATTCTAGGAGCAGCCCTTAGGAATGACTTGGAAAGGAAAACACTCCAGGCTGGAAAGAAAATTTGGCCACCGCTGCTACTGTAGGAGCTGGAAGGTGTTTCCTCGTAGTATCAGGGGAGGGGGCCAGCGCAGTGAGTGTGACTGCTTTTGCCATTAGCTCAGTGTGATGTTTTTGCCATTAGCAATGATAAGCCATTCTATCGTCGGTTATCAATGTGGCTTCCTCCACATTTTTTTTTTAGAGCACTCCAGAGATAAAGCACTGGTAATTAACACACCTGCAACTTGTTCTCCTTGGCTCCCCAGTCACAGAGCCAACTGTGGACGTGGCTGCGTGAAGAGGGCAATTCAGCTTTGTAGGCAGGGTGGGGTGGGGTGGGGAGGCTTGTGTCTCCACAGGCAGCACCAGGCTGATGGCTGCGGCTTATTAGGCCTTTGAAAATAGGGCGCTGTCCATCAGTCTTAGCACAGTCTCCCCAGGATTTCAACGAGTTGGACACAAAACTGATCAGGGTAACAGCAAGAATCAAATAAGCTCATTTGAAACAAGGTAGAATAGGGGGTTTCTTATATTGCTCACTTAAGTCTGACATAAATGAAAACGGGTATAGAGTATTGCTGAAAGATAGTAACTAGTCTTTTGGGGTGATTACTTTGTAGAGCATACAGATGTTGAATTACAGTGGAACTTATAGAGTGGTATGTACCAACTTTATATAATATATATCAACTTATATATTGTTATATACCAAATTTACCTCAATAAAAAATTCTTAAAAATATAATGGAACCACCACCATTTCAAACATAGTTCTTTTCATTTTCTCTCCTAAATTTCTTTGGGCAAAAGTTAATTTTTGTTCTTGTAAAGAATTAATTTTCAAAAGAAAATTTTCTTGTGTCATTTCCTGACTGACTTATTAAAAAAACTTCCAAATCCAAATAAGATGACTGCAACTAGTAAAAAGGAAACTATGAAACATTTTTTTCAGGGAAATGGTTTTTCAGAATGTTTTTTGGCAGAGGGAAAAGCTAATTATAAAACCTTTGCTGTCCAGAAAAGAAATGTCAAAATAAAACAAATGCTGTCATACACAGATGGTAAATCTCACTTTATTATTCATTATTGAACAAAAATAACTGTCAAAAAGTCACGGAAAAACAGCAGTTAGCCAAAGATCTGAGCAAAAGCATTAAGTATACGACCATGAAGCCTCATCCATATCCAGCTGATAAAAATTAAGATGGAACCGTGACAGCAACATTGGCTTTTAGGACTACTCCCCATACGATGTAATGTTGTGGCTTGGCTGTGGCAGGCTGCCCTGAACCATCAACATATATCACCATCTCACTGCCCCCAGGGATCTTTTAACCCGGCTTCCCCAAGACATCCTCCTCTCTGCTTTGGGGATCATGGAAGGAAAAGCAGGGAACGCCCCAGCAGCCTTGCACGGGGTCTGGACTTCCCTCTGAACAGGGCCACCAGTGTGAGTGTGACAGATGAGTAGACATGATTTCAAATACCAAGAAGCCTCTCTGTCCAAACAAAGGGCCTGCTTGGTGATGGCTGCTTCTTTTAGACAAAATTTCTTTTACATGACGAATATGTACATTGGAGAGTTAACATGTAGCTTAGTAGTTCATCTAAAAGGTTAGGTAAATTAGATCTTCTCCAACTAAAAAGATTTTGGAGAAAATATCTACCCAGATATTCAGTTTACAGCCTGATGTTCTCTTTCCCTTTTGCTATACATTCAACCATTTTTAATTGAATGTGCATTCATTTCTGCCAAGTGTATCTTTCCAGTGGGTTTCCAGTCCAGCCACACTGCCATGGGTCTGCCACTCCCCTCACCTGGCCTGCCACTCCCCTTCACGTTTCTGTCGGGGCATCTTGGTGAAGCCCTAAAACCTACAGGCCACATCTGTGTTTAAAGATCTCTGATTGCTTTCCAATCAGAAAAAAGTTCCAACTTCTGCCCAATACAAAGAATCCTTTACATCTGGACCAACCTACTTTTGGAGCATCAAGTCCTGCCCTTCCCCATAAAGCATGCCTTGGGCTTCACATAGAACTAACTTCTTTCCCCCTGTAGTTAGAACAGTTTCATGCTGTCTTTGTCTTTGCACATGTTGGTTCCTTTGCCTAAATGCTCTTCTGCTTTTAAATCCCAGGTTAAATGTCACATCTTTGGTGAACTCTTTTTTGTTTTGTTAATCCACATCAGAGGCTATTTTTCCATTGATTTTTTTAGAGGAAGAGAAAGGGAAAGACAGAAACATCGATGTGAGAGAAACACATTGATTGGTTGCCTCCTGCATGTGCCCCATCCAGGGAGGGCCCAGGCTAGGGGCGAGCCTGCAACCAAGGTATGTGCCCTTGACCAGTATCAAACCCGGGACCCTTTGGTCCACAGGCAGACCGTCTATCCACTCAGCCAAACCGGCTAGGGCTTTGGTGAACTTTTCATTTACTCCCCCAGTCTTCATCTCTCCTCTATACTTCTACTGCACTTCCTGTACACTTTTTTATGACACTTATCTCGTATCTTACATACACTCATTGCACTTACCTCTGTATAGAAATTAGTTATTCATGGGGTTGTCTTCCCTTCTACCTCTGCCTCTCAAGAGCAAGAACAATGTCTCATTCATTTACTTTCCTAGGACCTAGCACAGGTTGCCAAAGAGAGCTCAGATATTTGGGGGGAACAACAACAACAAAAAACAAATGGAGAAACGGCCTCCAAAAATATGGGTTGAAGACACTGTAAATTAACTTTGATTTCTGCACTGTTTTTACTGAGCCTTCATCCAACCACTCTTTGACCCTGACTTTCAGGAAGCTGTTCTAAACAGATACTCCTTATTTTATAGGATATTGCAAAGGGGGGAACTCTTGGAACCCTGTGAGAATTTAAGCAAATATCAGAATTGTTTGTCCCACCTGGTGCCTGGTCAGTTGCAATGAAGTCAAAGGGGTTGTTCGAGAGCTTTGAGGAAGCACTGGTCCTGGCCTGGAAGAGAAGTCTTACCCCTTTAACAAATCTTCCTGGAGTTCCCGCCATAGACCAGGGACCACTCTAGCTGGCAGCAGACAAGACAGGCAGGGTCCCCTCTCTCTTGGGGTGAGTAGAAAAAGATAAGATCTCTCCAATCATGGTAGATGGTAACTGGGCCTCTCAGAAGAGCTACCACCAGAAAGGCAGGACAGAGCCAACCATCACCAAAGGAACAGGAGCCCAGCACAGGACAAGGGGGCTCAGGACCTTATTCAATTACACACTAGTTGGTGGGCATTCTGTGTCAAGGCCTCTTCTTGAATAAATATTAAATTAACTATATTCTTAAGAACGCTTATGTTCTATTGTCAGAACTTAAGGAAAACTTGAGCTAAATGATGACTACATATTTAAAAGAAAAGGAATGTCTAAGTGTTTCAAGACTGTCATCACTTTTCCCTATCTTTCCTACTGCCCTAAAGTCACTGAAATGTATTCAAGGGATAGGAGTTAAATGCTGTGTGTTTGGGAAGGTTACTCTATCTCTGAGTCTAAATTCCCTCTTGTGAAAAATGAGGCTAACAATACCCACCCTAATATAGTGCAGTTGTACTCAACAAATCTTAGCCGTTTTCATTAAGGATAATCACCAGCAGCAGTAGCATCCAAATCTGCAGAACAGAATAGGAGCCTATCTGGGTATTTATGAAACAAATACTAGATGTAGGTGTTACAGCCACACTCTAAAACACCATGTTTCCTAAGAAGAATGTATTCCAAGCTCAGAGCCCTTCTAGGTTGCATTCTCTCTGTACATATTTTTTTGAGAGTCAAGAAATGAATTGAGAGAGTTTTTGCTGGTATTCTTGGGCAGAGCCAAGGTGACTCCTTTCTGTTTCCACAAGTTTAAATAAAATTCATCAGTTATTAAAGAAAGAGGTACAATAGCCATAGCCTGTGATTCAAATGGAATGCTAGAAATGGAATCTTTATTCAGACGTTCCTTTGAACATTTGAAGGGGTTTTAAATGGTTTGCAACACTGATAGCTCTGACCCTCACCTCCCAATCTGACTCTAGTCAGACTTTATATATTGACTAAAGGCACAGGCATGGGAGCATTCCCGCTGCACTGGCACCAGAAGGACTCTGGTGGAAGGGAATTGGCAGCCAGACCCCAAATAAATGATGTAGCCACCAAAAGAGCTGAAGATAGAGGAAGATGGGTGCAGGGAAAGGGCAAAATCAGAAATGAATGGGGATTAAAAAGAAAAAGATTACGTAGGGTTGTGGTAAAAGATTTCATCATTTCAATGGGGCTAATGTCATTGCTTATAATAATAACATACCAATGGGATTTTATCTCTCCTTTAACATTTATTAAGGATAAAAAGACTCAACAGTCTGTTGAAAGATTTAAAACATTTGGTCTCTAAAAGTTAAAATGGAACTGGGGAATAGAAAACAGTGTCCTAATTTATTACATATCAGTAGACAACTGAACTTTTTTATCCAATTTAAAGCATAGGTAGTCACCGATCTTGGAGATCCTTAAATGAAAGTCATAAGGTAAGTACAAAATATTGTGAGTTACTCTCACTTGGGAGACATGAGTAATGCTAGGCTTGATCTGATATTCTAGATCCCCTAACAAGTACCATGGAAACCCCATGTTTGGAATATTTAGGACTAGCAAAAGTACATGTTTGTCTGTCTTCTTTTACAGTGAAAGCCCTCCTTATTATCCCTGCAGTTTGATCTTGAAAGAATGCCTAACATACATACATATATATATATATATATATATATATATATGTTTGTATCTATACTAGAGGCCTGATGCACAAAATTCATGCGGGGGGGGGGGGGGGGGTTGTCCCTCAGCCTGGTCTGCGCCCTCTCGCAATCTAGGAGCCCTCGCTACTAACCGCCCATCTGCTCGCTCCTTACCACCCGTCTGCTCGCCCCTTACCGCTTGGCTCACTGCTCCTTAGCGCTGCTGCGGAGGCAGGAGAGACTCCCGCCACTGCTGCTGCGCTCGCCAGCCGTGAGCCCTGCTTCTGGCTGAGTGGCACTCCCGCTGTAGGAGCACATTGACCACCAGGGGGAAGCTCCTGTGTTAAGCGTCTGCCCCTGGTGATCATTGTGCATAATAGCGACTGGTCATTCTGGTCATTCTGCTGTAATGGTCACTGGGCTTTTATATATATAGATGTATATATACATCTATATATATCCTATCTAATAAAGAGGGAATATGCTAATTGACCCTCACGCCATCACAAAGATGGTGGAGCCCACAGCCAATAAGGAGGAACTATGCTAATTGACTGCCCCACCCTCAAAGATGGCGGCACCCACAGCCAATAAGGAGGGAATATGCTAATTGACTGCCCTGCCCTCAAAGATGGCAGCGCCCACAGCCAATAAGGAGGGAGTATGCTAATTGACTGCCACGCCCCCCAAAGATGGCGATGCCCACAGCCACAATTTGGTGGCACCCAGTCCCTTCAGCCCCGCCCGGGCAGCAGGCATGCAGCAAGGCCGGGCCCGCCCCCAGGTGGACCCTGTTGCCGCACACCTGCCTCTGGAGTCCCCCAGTCCCCTCAGCCCCCCAGCCGCCCAGGGCCGGCCCGAGGCACAGGTAACCAGGGCCGGCCGAGGCTTGCGCTGCCAGCTGAGGCAGCAGCAGATGTGTGATGGGGCATTGCCTTCCCCTGATTGCCGGGTCGCCTCCCACCCCTGAGGGCACCTGGACTGTGAGAGGGGGCAGGCCGGGCTGAGAGCCACCCCCTCCAGTGCATGAATATTCATGCACAGGGCCTCTAGTGTGTGTGTGTGTGTGTGTGTGTGTGTGTGTATATATTATACTAATGAAGTAATGAATTTCAGGGAAACTAAAATTATTTGGCACTAGAGGGAGTATCATAGTTTATTCACAAATTATTTGACTCTCCTTCCAGATCTGAAACCCTTTAAGGTGGCCAGATAATTTTTTACCGCACAGCTATTTATCTGTCAGGAATGTCAATCAAGCAGTGATAGATGAAAAAGTTACCACAGTGGTCCTCTAGAATCTGGCAGGTTCAAGGACAGCAGGAGAAAAGTGAAAATACCATCAAGAGATAGAAGAAAGCCAGGCCAGTGTGGCTCAGTGGTTGAGCATCAACCTATGAACCAGGAGATCACGATTTCATTCTCAGAGCACATGCCAGGGTTATGGGCTCGATCCCCAGTATGGGGCATGCAGGAGACAGCCGATCACTGATTCTCTCTCATTAATGTTTCTCTCTCTTGCTCCCTCTCTGAAATCAATAAAAATATATTTTAAGAAAAAAGAGATAGAAGAAATTAGAATGTGGATTCAAAATGTACTGAATACTTGTACAGTGAGAAGGATGGGAAGTGAGGTCAACAATTTTTTAGAGAATTAAACTAGACAAAGCTTACATATTCTATTGGGGCAAGCATCAACTACTTCACCTTTATGTTTCCAAATATATAATACAAGTTCAATGTTCTGAATTTACCTTTGAAGCAGAAACACTTTATTAGTTTTCTACTTTATTAGTAGCAAGGATAACTTTTAGGGTTACTCAGAAAAATCAATAAACCTAACTGAGTAGACAGACAGTTTTGTTTCCCCAGAGCCCTCTCAAAGTTGCCTAAATGCTAAAGGATCTCACTGGTGCATGGTGTCTTATGGTGGGAGAGACAAAAAAAGTCAAGAGAACATTGACCAGCACAATCTTCTTGGAAGAACAACAGAGCAATATTTAATGACAAAAACAAAAATAACTCAGTACACCTACATATTAAGAAGTTTGTTAAAAGAATTTAAACACTGAATGCATACTTAATAAAGATATAAGAAAAAGATTCACTTTGGATCTGCAGATGACATTTGCTTCAAAGTAAATCAAACTCCTTGGACTCCAGGTCCTCCTGAACATGTAGGGGGACAGTCCCCTTCTGATCAGGGGCGCAAAGTGAAAGTTTGAAGAAATCTGGTGACACTGGACATCCCAATCGGGGAGACAGTCCAGGCTGTGGGGAGTGAAGGAGGCTGGGGAAGAGGAGAACATGTGGGAAGCAGATAGGTCTCTGAGCCTAATGAAATGAGACACAAGAGGCATTAAATGGAGGCATTTTAGCAAGAGACAAAGGGATGAGAGAGAGAGAGAGAGAGATCCAATATCTAGGAAACTCTGTGTTTCCTGAACAGCCATGATCCAGGATATAAAAACAAGACTAAATGATCAAACAAATCAAAATAAACATTTTTGACCAGAACAGACATCACCAATTTTTCAGGGGAATGCAAGTCAAAACCACAAGGAGATACCACTTCACACTCATTGTGTGGCTATAATAAAAAACACAGACAATAACAAGTATTGGAGAAGATATGGAGAAATTGGAACTTTCATACTCTGCTGGTGGGACTGTAACATGGTGTAGCTGCTTTGGAAAAAAAACTGGCAGTTCCTCCCAAAGCGTTACCATATACCCAGAAATATCCACTCTAAGGTATATACTCAACAAACAAACAAACATATGTCTACACAAAAACTTATATATGAATATTCACAGCAGCATTATTCCTAACAGTCCCTAAAGTGGAAACACCCAATTGTCCATTAATTGGTGAATGGATAAATAAAATGTGACATATTTTCAGAAATATACAGCAATACAAGAAGTATTCCACAAAGTAAAAAGGAATGAAGTACTGATACATGCTACAACATGAATAAACCTTGAAAACATTATGCTAAAGGAAGTCAATCACAAAAGGCCACACACTGTATGATTCCATTTATATTAAGTGTCTAGAATAGGCAAATCCCTAGAGACAGAAAGTCGATTAGTGGTTGCCAAGGCTGGGAGGAGAGGGGAAGGCTAATGGATACAGGATTTCTGGGGGAAGTGGTAAAAATTAGGTAATGGTGATGATTGTACAATTTTGTAAATATACTAAAAACCACTGAACTGTACAGTGTAAAGGGTAAATTTTATAGCAATGTGAATCATATCTAAAAACTGTATGAGAAAAAGAAAGATGGATCGAAGATAATATTTTTCTAGAAGAACATAAGAGAGTATCTTTGTGACGTAGGGATAGGCCATGGTTTCTTAAAACCAACAGCTTTTTAAAAATACATTTGTATGTAAAAATTGGTAAGACCCATAAGGGTATAAGAGGATGCAGAGTGATGATAAAAACTTCAAAAGCAGAAATAAGCAGTGGTCAGCTGGTGGGATCTCGCTGCAATTAAGCATCATCGTGTCCCTTTGTCCTTTGGATGAGAGGTGCGTTTAGAAGAGACTCTTCCTGGTGTCACAGGAATGTACACCATCTGCTTCATGGAAACGGTCCAAGCCTGCCCACCCCATGCACATTTCAGAACACAGGCAAGGATGCACCTCAGTGCACCAGCTGTCATTCTTCTCGACAGGGCATTCGAAATCCCACCCTCATTCTCAAAGCCCAGGGCTTCCAGGACATGTCAGGTTCTTTGTTCTTGTTTTCACCAGTCCATCAAATTCACTTGCCTTTTTTTTTTTTTAAACAACAGTAGATCCTTTCTGGAATCCATGTGTCTCCCTTTCTTGTGCAGACCCCTACTCTCATACCTCAATTTTTCATCAGGGCCTTTTGTTGTAAGCTGACCCTCCAAAACATCTGCCTGGCATATGAGATGCAAAATTCTTTTCTGAAAAGCTTTTTGTATGTACACAAAGAGACTGCCTCATTGTTTATTCCATTTTTTGGCTTCCTGCAAGTTTAAATATGGAACCAAGTGGAAAATGACTTCAAAATAATTAAGAGATTACATGAATCTTTTCCATACTTCATGTAGTCAGTCACGAAGTTATATTAACCCTATCATGTACCAATGGTGTGCTAGTGATCTCTTTTATTTTTTATTTTCTGATTTACATACAGTAAAATTAACTTGTCTTGGCATGCAGTTGTGTGAATTTTGACAAATAGAGTCACATAGTCAGAGTCACAATCAAGATGCAGAATGGTTCCATCACCCCAGACTCACTCCCTTGCACTGCCCCTTTATAGTCAAACCCTCCACCCCACCCTTAACCCCTGGCAACCACTGATGAAGTTTTGCCCTTTCCAGAATGTCATATAAATAGAATCATAAAGTGTGTAAGCCTTTGAGTCTGACTTCTTTCATTCAACATCATACATCTGAGATCCATGCATGGTAAAGTATCAGTGGTTTGCTACAATGCTGAGTAGCTGTCCACGGCAGAGATGTGCCACAGTTTCATTTATCCATTCACTTGCTGAAGCACATCTGAGTTCTTCCCAGTTTTTAGCAATTACCAATAAAGTTGCTATAAACATGTGGGTGTAGGTTTTTATATAAACATGTTCTCATTTCTCTTGGGGAAATCCCCATGATTGGGATTGCTGCTCTCAGGATAATTTTTCTTCACCTTTGGTTTTCAGTTTGATTACAATGTGAGTGTAGTTTTTGGGGGGGTTATCCTGATTGGATTTTACTGGACTTCTTGAATCTATATATCTTTCACCAAATCTGTGAAGTTTTCAGACATTATTCCTTCATATATTTTTTTCTACATCAATATTTCTCCTCTCCTTCTGGAACTCTAGTGACATAAATGTTAGACCTTTTGATATTGCTCCGTAGGTCCCTCCCTGCAACTCAGTTCAATTTTTTTCTCTTTCTTCTTCTTTCTCTCTTTTTCTTTCTTCTTTCTTTCTTTCTTACTTTTTTCTTTCTCTCTTTCTTTCTTTTCTTTCTTTTTTTTGTATTAATCCTCACCCGAAGACATATTTTTCATTGATTTTTTAAAGAGAGAGAAACATCCATGTGAGAGAGACACATCAATAGGTTGCCTCCCTACACACCCTGTCCAGGACTGGAGAACAAACCTGCAACCCAGGTACATGCCCTTGACCAGGAATCAAACCTGCGGCCCTTCAGTCTGCAGGCTGATGTCTAACCATTGAACACACTGGCCAGGGTGTCTCTCTTTTTTCTCTCTGTCTTTCAGATTGTGTAATATCTACTGATCTATCTTGAAGTTCACTGACCCTGTCCTCTTTCATCTTCATTCTGGTTACTTGGACCATAGTGTAAAATTTTAATTTCAGATACTATATTTTTTACCTCTACAATTTCAATTTGGTCCTTTTTTTTCTTTCTATTTTCTGCTGAGAAGTTCTATTTTTCCATTTACTTAAAGAGTGTTCAACTTTATCTTATGAGGAATGGTTATAACGAACCCAGTTAGATTCAAACTCCAAGTTTAGTCTCCCCTTCTGTGGATAGTGATGCTTTTAAAGCCAGTTTTATTTAAAGCCTTTGCTATGCTGTTTGGGTTTGCCCCGCGTATGTAGCTCTTAGGGGTTAGTCTGGAACCTGAGTGGTGGTTTACATCGGAGTTGAGTTCTTGAAGCCTTTACTTTGCTTCTCTGGGTCTGTGTGCCACATGCACACCTCAGAGGTGAGAATAGGACTTATGTCAGCTCACACACAGAATCAGGGGATCCTCTTCTCCAGCACTCTCCTCTCTGAGAGTCCCCCCTAACTTCCCAGTCATTGGGGTTCCTTTTTCCCGGTTCCTCTCGTCATAAAGACAAGTTTCCCTCAGATTTTAGCCTCCTGTTCTATCATGCACTTCTGCACAACTGCAGCTGCCTTTGGGAGCAACGCAGCAAAAGAAAAGAGAGAGATGAAATAATGGGATTCTCCCACACTCTTTGGACAAAAGTGGCTCCTTTTCCCTCTGGTCAGAGAGAATCTTCTTTTGGGATTTTAGGTGACCAAATCCCCCACCACAAAAGCAATGGAAATCCTTAATTAGGACTGGACTTGAGGCAGAGTTGGGAGAGAAAAAGACAGAGAAAATGGGAAGTCCCCTATATTCTCCAGCAAAGGACCCCTTTCCCGAACCTCTGGTTGGAAATCAGGAGTTTGCCTGGAGACTTTGCTGCCCAGGCCTGCTGCATAGTTCTCTAAAGACATCAGCCCTTAGGTCAGTGATGGCGAATCATTTTTTTGGTTGATTTTTCTTTGTTAAATGGCATTTAAATATATAAAATAAATATCAAAAACATAAATCTTTGTTTTACTATGGTTGCAAATATCAAAAAATTTCTACATGTGACACGGCACCAGAGTTAAGCTAGGGTTTTTCAAAATGCTGACACACCGAGCTCAAAAGGTTCGCCATCACTGCCTTAGGTCAACGCCAGGAGACAGGAGAGAAAACAAACCCCACAAATGCACTCCAGGTACAAGGATTGATAAAGCCTTGACTTCATTCCCATTCACCATTTGGCGGCTATTGTTTACTTTCCAGGTGTGCAAGCAGTTGTTTTCTGTATTGTCCAGAGTTTTAGTTGGAGTCCATGAGAAATACAGGCTTTAGGTGGCTTCCTCCAGCCTGCCCAGCACCAGAAGGACGTGCTCATCATTTTAATAAGAATGGGCCAGCACCTGGTCTTCTGTGTTGTTGTTTTTGCCTGAATTAATACAGAAGCAGAATGAATGACACCTCATGTCAGGTAAGAATAACAGAAGCAAATGATGAGACAGGCTTTGAGCATCTGCTCGGTGCCCATGGCTGCTGTCAACACTGCGGGAAAAGACACTAGAGGTTCAATACACGGTCCCTGCTCTCAGGGGCATGTCATCTGTGGAAAGCCTGGCCCATGGGAGAAATACAAGACTATCCACAATGGAGACTAAAAAGGATACAGAGAAAGAAGAGAGAGAGGACAACTGGGGAATTAGAGGAGACATGGAGGCCACTTGGCTGCGTGCTAGTCCTTGATGGACAGGAAAAGGAAAAGGCACATTTCAGCAGAGGAAACGGGGGCTCGATGGGGTAATTATTGTTACGGAGTTGGTTGTGTGCCCCTTTAATTGCATGCTAAGTTTATTCCCCGCCCCCCCCCACCCCCCGCCCAAATGAAACTAAGAGGCAGTTTCCAGGGCACCTTATTACTCCTGACCTGTTCCACCCGCTCCTCTCCCGTCACCTGGATAGAGAGGGTTTCCAGGACTTGGTTCGGGGTGAGGACTGGAAGCCTGGTGGAGCTAGAACGCGTCAGAGGACCTTTCCTGTGGAGTCTGGAGTTACCCCAGACAAAATTCTCAGTAACTGTTGTAACTCAGCTGGCTGCTGGCATTGTTTATATGCTTCAGCTGAGTTAAAGCCATCGGAAGTTTATTTTTCATATTTTATTTGGATTGATTCCTACCATCACAAAGGCATTATCTTCATTCAGGACAGTATCTATTCTATCTGAATGTATTTTCTGTTAAGTATTCAGAAAGGCCTTGCATGGAGCGCCCCTGTGAGCAGACAACTGCAAAGGAGGCGCGGCCAGGGGTGGAGCAGTTGCACAGATGACCTGCACGAGCAAACGGGCCCAGTCCACTGAGCATGCTCACTCGCAGCTGTGCGGAAAATACCTGTGCAGGGACTCAGTGTCTGTGGACTTCCAGCTTCGAATGACAGCAGAGAAGAGATCATTTTCAAATGCTGAGCTGATAAAGAGACTGGGGAACTTCGCCAGCTTTGAGCCTGTCAGCCACCATGCATTACAACACGGAAGGACGGTTTTAAAAACGTAAAAGGGGATCCTGCTGCAGTCAGCGCATCAAGCAGGGCACCTGGACAGCTGACTGGACAAGGCAGCCAACCTGACAGAGATCCTGTGTCTAGTTCCCAGAAGGAAACTTCGCTTCCTCCCAGTGTGACTTCATGCTGGAGTCTTGCTTGGTCCCCCCCCTCCCCCCGGGAGTAAGCTGTGCTCAGATCCAAAGTCATTGCTTAGCCGGCCCATCGGGATCACATGTAAAATGCAGGACGCGTGATTGCATCACATTTGTGTCTTTTCACGGCTTTGCCTGGGCACTCTATCTTTTGTAAAAGACCTTGCTTGTGTCCCCCCATCCTCATTCCCCCTCCTTCTGGCCAGCTGCTGGTACTGTATTTTGTCGCTTATCTAACATAAAATAAACAGAACAATCTGGAGCTAATTTAAGTGGTTTACCATATCAGGATACAGCTGGGAAAGATTTTAAGAAAAAGGCTCAACAGGAACAATAGTGCTGTGAAGCTGAGCGGCGGCAGAGAGCACAGGAAGGCAGTTTCAGACGGCCTGGCAGACAGCTGTCAGCCACTCCAATAACAATCCCCGCAGCCAATGAAAACGGGCAAAGTCTGTGCGGGGCTGAGGGGCAGCTCCGCCGGAACACCAACAAGGAAAACAAGAGATTAGAGGGCGCTCTGAGTTAATGGCTTAAGTGTCAGGGCCGCCAGTCTTGGGGAGCCCTGCCACAGAGCTCCCATGCAGCAAGGACTGAAGAGGAATTGCAGATGAGGGACAGCACTGCGTTTCTCCGCAGCCCTGGCCAAGATTTTTTTTTTTTTTTTTGACGCGCATGCATACATGCTGGCTTTATCCCGACTTATGAATCCAGCAAGGCCTGCAGAGAAACATCTGTTTTTGACATCAGTTTCTTCCACGCTGCAGGCTGGTTGTCTTTTTAACTCTTTGGGGGCCCCTGGCTAGACCTTGAATTTCCTGGTGCAACTTACAGAGGTGAGAGGGCTTGAGGGAGTTAAATGAAGCTATGTGTTGCCCTTGAGAGAACTTGTAAATGCTTTATATATTACAAAAAAAAACCCCACAAAAACAAAACAAAAATAAAAGCAAATAAATAAATAATCCCACTTGGATCAAGCTCTTGACAAAAATCCAGCCAATTAGGGGAACTGTGTAATCCTAAAGGCAGTGAAGTTCGTGCAGAGACGGAGCCCTGCACTTGAAGTCTACTGCTGCCACTCTCTGGTTCAAGGTTTTCTCACTTAGGACCAGACGCCCTCCGCCTCTTCTTCATCACTTAATTCAGGATATCAGCTATGTTCATGCCTGTTCCAGAGAGCACGCAACTTCGTAAAAACTTCCCTCTGACAAGAGCAATCTTTAGGTCTATTACAGAACAAACAGATTTGATGGGTAACTTTAAAAAGTAAACCTTGTCTATATTCTAAAAAAAAGGATGCCATCTGGAAGGTTCAATGAAAAATAAACAAATGAACAAGGAGAAATTAAATGTTTCATTAGTCACTGTTTCATATATATATATATATATCAACAGATCATTTACAGTAAATAGCATTGATGATTAAATCTTCCATGATACTAGAACTAACTTAAGACTAAAATTTCACTGTACAAACAGGTAGAGATATTGATAGGTTCTCTAAAAGCATAAAAAATATTAAAACTTCCAAAGGATAAACAGATAGGAAGGCAGGGAAATATCGCCTTTAGAAATGTAATATTCCTCCTATTCCCAGAGCATGTAAATTTGGACAATGATTACTTCAAAACTATCTAAACACACTTAAAAAAATTCTACTACCACCCTAACCAGTTTGGCTCAGTGGACAGAGCGTCGGCCTGCAGAATGAAGGGTCCCAGATTCGATTCCGGTCAAGGGCATGTACCTTGATTGTGGGCACATCCCCAGTAGGGAGTGTGCAGGAAGCAGCTGATCGATGTTTCTCTCTCATCAATTTTTCTAACTCTCTATCCCTCTCCCTCCCTCTCTGTAAAAAAAATCAATAAAATATTTTTTAAAATTCTACCTGAAAACACAAAATCTCTCTAGAACAGCTGTCTCACAGTAGCATGTATCAAACCACCTGGCAGGTTTGCTAATGCAGATGGCTGGGCCCCACCTTCAGAGTTCCTGGTCCAGAGCGGGACCTGACAACTTGCAGTTCTAGCACATCACCAGGGGATGGTGATGCTGCTGCTCCCGAGATCATACTTTGAAAACCATCGCTCCAAAGACAGGTTCAATACTGGTGCATAAAAGTCAACCAGCTTTACTCTGTATCTAAAATAGACACCTCAGTACACTCTGTTGTTCTTTTTTATTTAAATCCTCACCTGAGGGTATTTCTTCCATTGATTTTTAGAAAGAGTGGAAGGGAGGGGAGAGACAGAGAGAAAGAAACACTGATGTGACAGACATTGGTTGGTTACCTCCTGCATGCTCCTCGATGGGGGCCAGAGATTGAGCCTGCAACCGAGGTATGTGCCCTTGACTAGAATTGAATCCATGATCCTTCAGTCTGCAGGCCAACACTCTAACCACTGAGCAAAACCGGCTAGGGCTTTTGTTGTTCTTTTGAATCACCACTGGTCAAGTGTGAATGAATAGTGAGAGTGGAAAATAAGCAAGAACACAAATGGAAAATGCAAAGTATTCATAAAAGTCACACAAAGGGGAAATGGCTGGATCCTAATTTCTGTGAGGATTAAGTTGTAGAAGAATTATAAAAGTCATTCTTTTCTGAAGGGTAAATTGTCCTTGACTTAAGGATAAAAAATATGTGACAAAGGAAAAATTTTTATAATAATGAGTCCCTGGGCCTAGACCCTGTAGCAGTGGTTCTCATCCTGACAGAATCACTCGGGGAATCAGAAAGTGACTTGGAAATAAATACAGAGAAGACTGTGAATCTGCTTAGAAGATGCTCTGCCCAGTAGAAAAGAGTGTCTGAGTTTCCATAATGGGACCACAGAGTATCAAATGATATCACAGAGGGCACCGTGAAAATGATGAGATCAAGAAAGATGGATGGCGTGGGAGAAACTGCCCAGCTAGTTAGAAGCAAAGCCACAAATAAACCTCTTTTCCTAAAGCCCATTCAAATCTCTTCTATCATATTATTTGACTTCATTGGCAATAATAATCAAAAAGACAGGAAAAGGGGGTAATTGGGAGAATCTAAAATAGACATCTCAGTACACAAGAGTAAGGTCAACTGTCATCTTGGAGATTCCAGTGGTTTCATTCAAAGTATCCATTCTAAGAAGCTGAGGAGTCAATGCGGGTTTTCGTCAATTCTAAAACTACACTTCTAGTGAACGGTCATGTAACCAGGCTTCACTACCTACAACTATGTGGTTGCTGTGAGGGTGGTTAATAGCATTATTGTAGTACATGAAGACCATGTGAATCTGAAGACAAAGTAAAGAGACAGAAGACGGACTAGAGAGATGCTGTCTGGCAGCCTTCACAGCTCATAGGCAAACTCCTCTCAAGCAAGCTGTCCCTGACACCCCAGTGATATCACCATATTGCACGGAAAAAGGTTTGCCAGAGGGAAAATGAGATCATGGAGTGATTTGGTGAGGCGCACAGCTTGTCTGTGACTCAGCCTACTTTATGGAACTTAAAATGAATTAAAACTACATTTTAAAAGCCATATCTTCCACCTGGTTCCCATCACTGTTTTTGGCTAGCAGGAAAGGGACCTGTCAGTTTTTATCTGCAGGAGGTAAAAAGGGGCAGCGCATTTCAGGGGAAAGCAAATAAACATATTTGCCATGATGGTTTCAGGTTTACCAACACAGCAGGTGGGGCAGGAAGCGCTGCATCATCCAAATAATTGCAACAGCAATTTCACTCAACCAGACAAGCTGACATCACAAGGCCAAGGAGAAGGTATGTTCTGAGCTTATAACATGGAGCAGAGTTCAGATGGGAGCTTCTCCAACTATCTGACTAAGGTTCCTGCATTTCAGAGGAAATTTTTCCTACTGGGATCAATTCACAATACCACTATCCATTCCCATTTTTTGGTAAAAACCACACATGTAATCAGAAATTATGTTTAAAGCAGCTTTGCTGAAAGAATAGTCAAGGAATTGGAAAGAAGAATCAATGTATCATTTTGATCACTTAAAAGCATTTTCATGGTTACTGAAAACACGCGGAGAGCTATGGGACAGGATTCAGGTGAGTTGGTGGGACCCTCTGGGAAAGTTTCCTGGTCAGCCAGAGCAGAATCTCCCTCACCAACCAGTCCTTCTCCTGCCAGCCAAAACCATGAAGAGGGCCAGGCTTTTGAAATATAGTTTTAATTTACTTTAAGTATCATAAAGTATGCTGAGACACAGACAAAAAGTTGGGAAAAGTGGAGATATATATAAAACTAGGCTACTTTCTCACGCCTATACTAAAATAAACTCAAAATGGATTAAAGTCTTAAATGTGAGACATAAAATTCCTAGAAGAAAACATAGGCAATAAACTGTTTGACATGACTCTCAGCAATATATATATTTTTTGTGTATGGCTCTTTAGGTAAGGGAAACAAAAGAAAAAATAAACAAATGGATTACATCAAACTAAAAGTTTTTGCACAGCAAAGAAAACCATAAAAAAAAGACAACCTAATGAATGGAAGAAGATATTAACCAATGATACATCCAATAAGGGGTTAATATCCAAATTATATAAGGAATGCATACAACTCAACACACACACACACACACACACACACACAAAAACAAACCTCCCAATCCAATTAAAAAGTGGGCAGAGGACCTGAATAGACACTTCTCCAAAGAGGATATACAAATAGCCATATGAGAAGATACGCAACATCATTAATCATCAGGTAAATGCAAATTAAAACCACACCTGTCAGAATGGCTATCATCAATAAATCAACAAACAGTAAGTGTTGGTGAGGACGTGGAGAAAAGGGAATCTTCATGCTCTGTTGGTAGGGATTGTAAATTGGTGCAGCTATCATGGAAAACAGTATGGAAGTTCCTCAAAAAGGTAAAAATGGAACTGTCTTATGACCCAGCATTTCCGCTTCTGGATATTTACTGAAGAAATCCAAAACACTAATTTGAAAGGTATATGCATCCCAATATTCATTGCAGCAATATTTACAATAACCAAATATGGAAGCAACCTAAATGTCCATGATAAATGAAGGGATAGAGATGTGGTACATATAGACTATGGAATATTACTCAGCCATAAAAAAGAATGAAATCTTACCATTTTCAACAGCAAGGATAGACCTAGAGAGTATTATGCTAAGTGAAGTAAGTCAGACAAAGAAGGACAAATACCACATGATTTCACTGATATGTGGAATCTAAAAACAAAATAAATGAACAAACAAAAGAGAAACAAATTCAAAGATACAGAGAACAAATTGATGGTCAGACAGGGGGAAGCGGGGTTTGGTGAACAGGCAAAAAAGGTGAAAGGGATTAAGAAGTACAAATTGCCAGTTATAATAATAGTCACCAGAATATAAAGTAAAGCATAGTCAATAAGCTATATATATAAAAGGTTAATATGCAAAGTGTCCCCTCAGGAGTTCGACAGGGAGACTAGGAGTTACATCGCTTGCTATGATGTGCACTGACCACCAGGGGGCGGCACGGAACAAAGGAAGGCCCCAATTGGCCCTGATCACTGGCCAAGCCTCAGGACCCTACCCGTGCAGGAATTTCATGCACCGGGCCTCTAGTATTATAACTATATATTGTATCTGATGGGTGCTAGACTTAATATAGTGATCACTTCATAAGTTATATGTTATACACCTGAAACTAATATAATATTGTTTGTCAACTGTAATTGAAAAGTAAATTTTAAAAAATCACAACAATTTGGGTGGACTTAGTATTTTTTCCTGTCTTGTTGTATGATGGAACCTATTTATTTCATTTGATGCTCAAATTTCTTATACTATAATCAGACACAAATGTAGTGGTTCCTATCAGTTTATTTTAAAAGTGAGTTAGAGCCTCTTGATTCACATTTCAACATAGGCTCAGTGTTGCACATCTGTGATTGGGAGCTGAAATGTACAGACTTACCACTTTACATACACTGCAATTATTCTCTACCACTATGTATTTTATGTGAACATAAAAAATTAAGATACCCAAAATTTTAGCCAAAAATAATCTCTTTTCAAGATGTAGTCACTCAAATCATGATTTGTTCAAAAGACTGCTATTATTAAAATTTATGTTTTCAAACAATTTTAATATCAGAGAAATTTTCACCATAGGAAGTTAACTATTTAGTTTGGGTGGGTCAACAGGGAGATCAAGGAAGAAATCAAATGAAAATGAACACACAACAACCCAAAAATCTATGGGAAACAGGGAAGGCAGTATTTTGGGTGTTAGATAATGAATAATTTCCACCTTCTTCATTATACCCTTTAATAGTTTTTTGTTTTTTTTTTCATTTTCTACCATGATCATGTATTTATTTTTTTGGTTAATCCATCCTAGGATATTTTTTCCATTGCTTTTTTTTTTAGAGAGAGTGGATATTTACCTGAAGAAATCCAAAACACTACTTTGAAAAGGTATATGCACACAAATAAGGAAGTGTTCTAGGATGGAAATGACAAAAAAAAAAATCACTGTACTTGGAAAAGTCATCCTAGGAGGGATTGATTAGATGTGGCCCATACTGTGAAGGAAAAATATAAAAGAGATCCTAGCGCTTACAGTTGGTTAAGAGCAAAAAGCCCCGGAAAGGAAGAAACCTGTGGTGCCAATAATCTCTGAAATATTTTCTCATTAAGAAAACATGAGAAAAGAGCCCCACAAGGTTAAGGATTGTTCTGCAAGAAGGGAACAAGCCTGGAAGGCAGAATTTCTGTATACAACATTCTGTTGATGCTTTGTACCTAATTGCCAAAGTCAGCAAGAGAAGCGATGGGGATTTTTTTAAATATATTTTTATGATTGTTTTTAGGCCTGGTGGGGGGGATCTCATGCTTCTGAAAGCAACGCATGTTTGAGGCCAAGCCCAGCAGGGCTATCTCCCGCAAAGAGCCTGGGCACTCTTTCCCAGCCCTCCTTGAAGAGCAAAGGCCATAAACTCCTGGGAAGGAAGGAGCCGGCAGTCTTTCCTCCCCTGACGAAGCAAGGGCCTCAGATCAAGCCAGAAAACCACAGCAATCATTGTAGAAACCCCAAGTAGAGAGGAATTTGGGACAGAACGCCAGCAAAAGCTAGCCGTGGAACTCTAATTTTTGATCAAATGCCTTGCTTAAAAAAAAAAAAAAAAAAGCAGTTACCACTGCCTCGAGGAGAACCCCACGTGTGGAATGTAAAATAGGAGAGAATTACACTGTTTGGGTTCTAGTAGCTAAAATTTAGCCACTCTTTTTCTTTTTTCCTAAGAAAACTGCTACAGAGTAAATCCCTATTTTTACATTCTTGAAGTTATGAATATAAATACACAGCTTTTGTTCTTCAACAGATAATTAAGTGCCTTCTTTGAAACCTACTTAAATTTGTCTCTTCCATCTATTAATAATGACAGTAAATTTTAAAATTCCAGACCAAAAACCCTGAAATACAATCTACTTTTTGCTGATTCCTAAAGTAATAATTCCTAGGCCATTTGGTTCCTTCTCTCCTCCTCCAGCTGCCGACTATGTATTTGCATCCAGAGCTTGTGGTAACCCAACTTTCTATCAGCCCCTTCCTCTGGCTGTGACTGTGGTTCCCATGGGATTATTTCTACAAGGAATCTACTTCTCACCTTCCTTCATTGTCCAGAGCATCTGTCCAACCTAACATTCCTCTTGCCTTCATAGGGAATTTTGGCTCTAATGAGTTCTGAGAGGAATGTATGATATAAGAAATAGATCCATTTTAAATGTGACCTTTAAAATGGAATGCAACACAAAAGGAGAAAGTAAACCCAAACAAATTGGAAGGCTTCTTGCAATTCAGTCAATAAATACGCTCAGTTCAATATGTATTTTTCATTAATCATAAGCTCAGGGAGAGGCCACTTATAAACTCATAGGCTAATTATACAGTCAGGGAAAGGCCACACCTTATAGAAGTGGGAAAATAAAGATTTTCTTCATGCTTCTCATGCTGAAAATGTCATAATATGAAAAATACAGTATTACAGCACACAAGCAATAAGCAATATAATAAAACATTGAAGATCTTGATAAACAGGGATTGAGAAAGATTTCTGCCTTAGAAACTGTAGGATTGTGGAGTCAACGGTTTGCTGAAGAGAATGCAAATGCAAGACTGTTCTGGGGACCATCAAAATGTATTGGTTATTATTATTTCTCAATAAAAGTCAACAAATCTGTATGTATTACTACCTATTGCTAATAAAATTTTAAAGTGATCCAATATGCTTTCAGCATGGACATTAACACAGAAAAATTTAAGAGGTGAAACGGGCTGACTTCTGGCCAGGAAAGAAGAGTCTCCCAGTTTTGAGCCATGTGTCATTATTTCCCTCTATGGTAGATGTGCTGAATAAAGAGGTAACTGCAAAGAGAAAGACAGTGTGGACACACTATACAGTTTCTTCACTTAACAGGTCTTCCTTAGCTTTGTCAGAAATTCATTTAAGTGTTTGAAGAACCTAGTGAGATTGGTTTGCCAGCACTCAGATTACTTTGTTTTTGGCATAGAATTTCTATAATATTTAATAAGCCTGCCAATTGCATAAGTACATTTAAAACCATGAAGCTCTCCAGTACTAGTTTTTAAGGGAATTCTATATAGAAGGGAGAAAAGGACATAAGATTTAGACGAATTAGTTCAGACTCTTTATTACTCTAAGATATTAATCTACATATAATTTTGTGAAAGCTCAGAAAATGAATGCTAAAGGTTTAGGGTCTGTAATAAATGCCTCTATTGGTTTCAGTAAAAATTTGCTATTGAGCAGGGTCCAGTCAGGGCTCTTCGACAGTTTCCTGACCCTCTGGGGCAGGACATGTCTCCACTGTGCAGGGCTGCCTGCGCACTACAGGGCTGGTCCTTCCAACGACTTCACCCTCAAAACACTGTGACAGCCAAAGCCATTTCTGCACATTTCCCAGTAGACCCCACCCCAGTCTCAAATGGACTATGACTCTACTGCTCTGTGGACTACATGGGCGCTCTGGCCACGGGCTGCATTCTTTCCAGCTCTCTGCAAATGCACCCCATTGCCAACAGAAGGGATGGTCCCATCAAAGGCTATCACCAGTCCTGATGAAAGTTCTGAAAGCACAGAATTACAGCACCTCAACTTTCCTAGTAACAAGAACTCTCAGAGATCAACTGTCCACGCTCTCCTATGCATTTCTTAAATCTGTCCTTTCATCTCCTTCAAGTTTCTCTCTGCCTTTACTCAGGCCCTCCTTACCCTCTACCCCTCTTGACCGCCATCACCTTCTAAAACGCCAATCTGCCTTCAGTCATCCTCCACACTAATCCTAAAATGAAAATATGATCCTACTTAATACCTTTCGATGCTTCCCCACGGCCTTCAGAGCACCTCCTACCCCCTTCCTCTCTGAGCCAGGTCTTACATTACAATCTCCAGCTTCACATCTAACCATTCCCCACCTTATACTCTGGGCACAGCCGTGCTGAACCTACTACATGACTGTTCTCCATTCTGCCCTTGCTCATGTTCATGGCTCATAGCTGAGGATGCTGCCCAGGTTCCTCCCCACCAGCACACCATTTATCTGACCATCTCATTCCCAGCCTTTAACTCTCAAAAAGGCTCCACCTTCTGACACCATCACATTGGGCGTTAATATTCCAAAATGTGAATTTGGAGTGAAAAACATTCAGAGTAGTAGTGGCCGTGAGAAAAGCACTTAACCTCTTTCATTCTTCATTTATCTATACTAGTATATACAAAAGCCCAGCAACTGGAACAGCGGAATGACCAGAACGACTGGAACAACCGATGGCTATGACACACACTGTGGCAGCCAACCAGCCTGATCCAGGCCCCGACCGCCCCCCCCCCCCCCCCACTTGGCCAGCCCGGCCCCCAATCAGCCCCCAACACCCCAATCGGGGGTGGGCCGGCTGGCCAACTGCCCACAGCCCCTTCCCCCCCGCTGGCCTGGCCCAATGGGCCCCTATCAGGGCAGGCCTGTGCACGAATTTGTGCACTGGGCCTCAAATAAATTTATAAAATGGAGATGAAGAAACTTATTTCACAAGGTTACATTGAGCTTCAATGCTTAATGACATGACCAGTGAACTGACTAAGGCAAACAAAGGATTGCAAAGCAACTAAAAACAACATCAATAGCAATCTACACTGGTGATATTAAAGAGCAGAATTAAAATTGCAAAAATGTAATGCAGAGGAGCTGGATCCAGAAGACTGAGAAAAAGGACAAAACACAGAAAATGATGAGAGAGACATTGAGTCGGTGATTCAACTTACTAATTAAAGATACTTTTGAGAAATAAATCAAGCAGAACAAAAGCAATAAACTATAATATGAACAGGGAAAACTTCCTGGAGTGAAAAATAATCTCAGCGTAGAGATCAAAGGGTTCACTGTATTTCAGGCAAAATTAATTTTAAAATATTTTAATGACCCACGCCTAGATATAATTCAGCAAAAATCAAACTATGAAGATAATTTAAAAAAAAAAAAAAAAAGCCTCCAAAAATGGTTTCAGGGACCAGCTTACCCAGACAGATCTTTCAAACAGCCTGTGAACTTGCTCTAGAGCAGAGAAAAAAATGGAAAAACCATCCAAACTGCTTTATTAAGTGAGCATAACCAAGACAACAAAACCTGACACAGAGAGAAAAAGCCCCCCCACACACACTTTTCACTCCTGACTCAATACAAAAATCCTAAATAAACCTCTAACAAATTGAATTCAGCAGAATAATAAAAATGCATATACATGATCAAGTTGGATTTATCCCAGCCCAACAAAGCAAACATGGTCCAAGACTAATATATCTACTAATATATCATAGTGTCGCCACGGACACAAACAATAGGGTGGTGAAGGCTTGGGGAGGGGGAAGGGGGGCCAGCTAGAAAGGGTTAATGGGGGGAAAACAAGGAACATATGTAATACTTTCAACAATAAAGATTTAATTAAAAAAAAAATATATATATATCATAGTGAGACAACCTTAATATAAAGTAATCCCCATTTTCTTAGTGAAAAGCTCCAAAAATTATTTTTGCTGACTTGAATAAATATAATACGGATGTTTATAAAATAGTCAACTATCTATTTAAAAGTTATGTATACACACTTGAAATCATATAAGAAAATATCTTAAAATATTGATTTTTTCCACACTTTCATACATCATGAAAAAACTTTATTCTACTCCTTCCCATGCCTACTTGACATCAATATTCGTTGTCACAGGAGCCACTTTGAGATATCTGGCAGTTTCCCAGAGCTACCATCTTCTCTGTCTGAGCACTTTTAGTCTGTATATGAAAGATTTTCATATACATTTTACTAATTTTCTTTCATCTCTGATACTTCTATTATAGAGAAAGGGCAAATAGCAATATTAAAATATTTGCTCTAAGTAATTCCCTTTTAATGTGCATGAATTTCGTGCACCGGGCCACTAGTTACTATATAAAAAGCAGCAAGAATTACAGTTTTAGGAGGAGCACTAGTTGAGACAAATTCAAAGAGTTCACAAATGAATAAGAAAGCTTTGAGTTAGACATATGTGGATTCACTCTGTTACCTCCTAGCTATGTGAACCTAATCAAGTTACTTAATGTTCTCTAAGCCTCAAGTTCCTTATCCACAGAGCACTTTCAGTCTGTATATGACACATTAATACAAATATACTTTTGTTTCAGGAAATAATTTATCTTTAAACTATATCACTCTGATCTCTACAACAAAGATTGTTTTATAAACTTACCACTGCTAATTCTTATAATCGTGAGATCATTTCCCAGGAATAATTACTAAATGAGTATAAATTTCTTGACCTCTTTTGTTATTGCTTCTTTCAGTAAGTTACCTCTATAAGTATTCAGTACCAACACTGATCAACGTGCTTTCCAGGCTATTCGACATAAAACCATTGACAAAAACCCTTAGTATGAGAGAGATCGGAAGGAATCGAAGATGGCGGCATAGGTAAACACCGGAGACTGCCGCCGTAAACAACCACTTCAAAAATACAACTAAAAGACGGAACGGACATCAACCAGAACCACAGGAAGGCTGGCTGAGGAGAGACTCTTCAACTAGAAGGAAAAACAACAGCATTACGAGGCTCAGAGGAGGCGCAGTGTGGAAAATTTAAAGGTACGGTGGTGCGGTGGTGCACGCGCAAAGCGGGCTGGTGGCTGAGGGCGCGGTTGTCGTTTTCAATCAGGAGTGAGTCTCAGACTCTGGGCTACAGATCCGGGCGAGTCTCTAGGGAGCCAGACTCAAACGGGAGAAGCGGGACTGTCTGGCTACGGTCCCTCCGAGGTTTGCAGCGGTCGCTGGGACAGAGAGGCAGAGCCCCTGGGGACGGACTGAGAGCAGCCATAGCTGCTCCCTCCTCCCGCCCTGTTGATCCTGCCCCGCCCAAGCCCTGCGCAGTGCCATTTGCCGATCGCCTCAGGCAAAGGCTGAATTAGCGCCTCCCCAGAGGACAGACGTTTTCCACACAGCTGATTCCTACAGCCAGTCGGCCTGGTGGTCAAATCCCTCTAGTGTTAACTACAACAATTAAGGCTTGGCTAGAACAAGACTGCGCACAAAGACCACAAGGGGGTGCACCAAGAAAGCATAAAAGATGCGGAGACAAAAAAACGTGACAGAAATGGAGGATATGGAGCTAAAAATCGCAATTTTGAGGGCTTGCTATAAACTTGAGCAGAGCCTCACGAAAACTAATGAGACCCTCGATGCTACAATAAAGAAATTAGAAAGTAAGCATACACGGACTGAAATAAAGAATATTATACCCAATAGCAGACCAGAGGAGCACAAGAATCAAACCAAAGATTCTACAAAAAACACCCAACTGGAAAAGCAAAATGAAAAAAGAATCCGAAAATACGAAGATAGTGTAAGGAGCCTCTGGGACAGCTTCAAGCGGACTAATATCAGAATTATTGGGGTGCCAGAAGATGAGAGACAGCAAGATATTGAAAACCTATTTGAAGAAATAATGGCAGAAAACTTCCCCCACCTGGTGAAAGAAATGGACTTACAGGTCCAAGAAGCGCAGAGAACCCCAAACAAAAGGAATCCAAAGAGGACCACACCAAGACACATCATCATTAAAATACCAAGAGCAAAAGACAAAGAGAGAATCTTAAAAGCAGCAAGAGAAAGAAACTCAGTTACCTACAAGGGAATACCCATACGACTGTCAGCTGATTTCTCAACAGAAACTTTGCAGGCCAGAAGGGAATGGCAAGAAATATTCAAAGTGATGAATACCAAGAACCTACAACCAAGATTACTTTATCCAGCAAAGCTATCATTCAGAATTGAAGGTCAGATAAAGAGCTTCACAGATAAGGAAAAGCTAAAGGAGTTCATCACCACTAAACCAGTATTACATGAAAGACTGAAAGGTATCCTTTAAGAAGAGGAAGAAGAAAAAGGTAAAGATACAAATTGTGAACAACAAACATGCATCTATCAACAAGTGAATCTAAGAATCAAGTGAATAAATAATCTGATGTACAGAATGAACTGGTGATTATAATGAATCAGGGACATAGAAAGGGAATGGACTGACTATTCTTGGGGGGGAAAGGGGAATGGGAGATTCGGGAAGAGACTGAACAAAAATCGTGCACCTATGGATGAGGACAGTGGGTGGGGAGTGAGGGCGGAGGGTGGGGCGGGAACTGGAAGGAGGGGAGTTATGGGGGGGGGGGGGGGGGGGAAGAGGAACAAATGTAATCTGAACAATAAAAATTTAATTAAAAAAAAAAAAAAGAGAGAGCTCTTGTACGGACTTGTATATAAGATGTCTCCCTCTTTTCTGAAGAGTAAGTTTTGGAGGAAAAATAAATGTAATAGCAACCCTTTCCACAACAGAGAATACTTAGAAAATTATAGCAGCGGAACAAGGTTGCTCAGGGTGGCCCCTGGCCTTGCCCAGGCTCCTCGAGAGATTGGTATTGCAGCACACCATGCAGAAAGCTCTGCTATGTCATGAGGTCCAATAAGAACATCCAGACCACCATCTGCATCACCTCAGAGGCAGGAGATGCAGTGGAGCCAGAAAGGCTGGTGCCTGGCTCTGCCTGCCTGTGTGACCGTGGGCAAGTTACTCAGCCTCTTTGTGCTTCAGTTCTCACACCTGCAAGAGAACTATTGTGAGGATCAATTTAACTAATTCCCGTAAAGCACTTAGAACTATGTCCTGAAAGTAGTAAGCACACAATAATTGCTAGATTCAATGACCATGCCCGATTAGAAGCAAAACAAAACAACCTTTAAAAAAAACACACAAAACAACTATGAGTACAATAACCAGATTCATTCCTCAACATGCCACTTCACATCCCTTACACAGTCACTTCACAGTAAAACTCACCAGGTTACAAACAGGTTACAAACACAACCTCAGGTTGTAGCCAAGGAACACTAGGAATTTGAGAAAGCTCCTTCATGAAATGCAGACCAAAACAAAGATACAAACAACCTTAGAAGGAAGAGAGACAACATTGGGAGTATAAGCAAACTTAAAACTATATGTATGTGTACACACACACACACACACACACACACAATTAATGGTTAAGAGCACAGGCTTTGGAGAAATAAATTATTATTTGCATCCAAAAAATGATAAAAAAAAAAAAACTTCACACAAAAAATGAATTATCAGAAAACAAGAAAGAGTCCTTGATAATTATAAACTATGGTCATTACAATGAATTCAATAGAATGGTTATAAAATAATAATGAGAAAATAATGATGAAGGAAAGAAAATAGGAGGGAGAGAGAGAGATTGACTGATTAGAGGATTAATCCAATATCCAAATAACAAGAGTTTTGTGAAGGCAGACTAGGAGGAAGGTGGGATGGAGGGTCAAACAATTATGCCATAAATAATACAAGAAATTTCCCATAAAAAAAAAAGATCAGCATTTTCCAACAGGAAGTACTCTCCGAGTACTCAACATAATGAATAAACCAAGACCTATACCCAAAGTACATCCCTAGGGAATAGAAACTATGTCTACTATATATAACAGGTTAGAAGTCGGAATGACATCACCATAATAATGATTTTCAAGAAATTTCTTCTTTCTACTTTTCTGTTTTTCCTATAATCAACATGCATAACTTTTATTGTCAGAAAATTTTAATGTAAAAAAATCTATACTTGGCGGCTCTAGCCTAGATTTAAATGGCTCCATTTCTTATCTGTCTTCATAATGTCACAATCTGTCTCTGACACAGAGCCCCCTGCAGTCAGCAGAAGTCCTCCTGACAGAGCCTGGGCTGCAGAGATTGCTGAGAACAAGCCAGTCCAAGGATTCAGTGCCCAGCTGCCCTGTGTGAAGGATGCCCTCTCATACTTACTCAGAAAGCACTTGTTGTCAAGCATACTCCCAGAATATTTTCATATTGGAAGAAAGGTGGGGAAGCCCATAATTCTTTTTCCTTAGACACATCTTTCTACCCATTATGATCATGTCTTCACTCTTGCAGTTAGCATTCAATTTAATAAGGAACCGCTAAATGCTCCAATTTGTCTTCATTCCATTCATCGAATACCATGTCCTAAACTTTGCCAAGAGATGATTTTCCTGTTGACAGGCTTACCTGTGGAGAAGATGAACACCGTGTTGTTCCAGAGCCCACGGCTTTTTAAGGCTGCGGTGACATTTCCCACGGCTTCATCCATAAGGGAAACCATTCCTGCATAGTGACGCCTGTTCTTATCTTGGATAAAGTCGTATGGCTTCAGGTACTCCTCGGGGACCTGAAGGGGCTCGTGGACAGACTGGAGAGCAAGGTAGAGAAACAGAGGCTGGGAAGAGAGTTTATGCAAATCAGTCAGGAGGGCATGGAAGTATTAAATACACAGATGTTTAGATTTATCAGTTAAAAAAACTAATATCAAGGCAACCCACAGAATGGGCTGAAAATATCTGTAAATCATACATGTACCTGATAAGGGACTTATGAAGAATATATAAAGAACTCTTGCAACTCAGTAATAAAAGACAATTAACCCAATTACAAAATGGGCAAAGAATTTGAACAGACATTTCTCCAAAGAAGATATACAAATGGCCAATAAGCAAATGAAAAGATGCTCAACATCATTAGTCATTAAGAAAATCAAAACCACGCTGAGATACCACTTCCCACCCACTAGGAGGTTATAACACACAAAAACAGAAAATAATAAGTGTGGGTGAAGCTGTAGAGACACTAAAACACTAATTCATTGATGGTGGGAATGCAAGTGGTGCAGCCAGTATGAAAAACAATTTGGCAGTTCCTGAAATTGTTAAACATAGAGCTACCATGTGACCCAGCATTCCCATTCCCAGAAAATGAAAGCTATGTCCACACAAAAACTTGTACATGAATGTCCACAGCAGCATTATTCATGGTAGCCCAAAAATGTCCACCCGTTAATGAACAGGTAAACAAAACGCGATGCATTTCCAGCAACACCCAGCAAAAGAAGGAATATTATCAGCCATCAATTCTGTGCTAAGAGGCACAGAGCTTCTTTTTGTGGTGATGATAATGTTTTAAACTTAGATAGAGATGGTTGCATAACTCTGAGTTTACTATTGAATTGTATACTTTAAATGGCTGAATTTTATGTGAATTATGCCTCAATAAAGATGTTAAAAATGTAACAAAAGACACATGATAAAAGACGAAAAATAAAAGCTTGAGTTCTAAAATAGCCTAGAAGGCTCTGATCCAAACAAATAATAATATCAATCATAATAACTACATGTGAAATATCTATGTGCTAGATACTATAAAGATGTATATATTCCATCTTATTTAATACTCCAAACCACCCTATGTTACATTCATTTTACAGAGAAGTTAACAGGCTTAGAAAGGTTAGATGACTTGCCCAAGTTCATATTAATTGCAGAGCAATTTCTCATTGAAAACCCCACTACTATAGGGTGGATATGTACCAATAGATGCTTTAACGTTTTGCTCTAGCTGAAAAATAATTTCACACCTTTTAGTAGAGGGTAGGGATTTCTGATGTTTTTATGAGAAAACAAGTGAATACCATGCTTTGTTAGTCTTTGATCCAGGACCAAACATACGGCCAATTTAATTTCTGGAAACTAACAAAGGAGTGTGAAGCATTGATTCTATTTTACCTCTCAGACCAATTTACAGCATTTAACATTAGTGGTAGTCCAGGTCAGCCCCTCCTTTTTAAGAAGCCTTTCTGAAGGCTTTCTCCTCTTTGTGCTTCTACAGAATTCTTTAATGAGCTGAAACCCTCAAAAAGACTAGTCCAACCCAAGAATAAATATGTAATTCTGTTCAAGTATTTGAGGCATTTAAATCTCATAAATGAATAGGAAAAAGTCAGAAAACAGACTGGGAATGGGTGTCTCATATTTCGTTCTTCATTGCTGATCAATTGTTTTAAATGATCTCTTCTATACCCCTGCGGTAACATAAGGAGTGTACACGTACAGCACCCAAAGAGACACACAAAAGGTTATTTGTAGTTCAGTGCTTTGGCAGTTAGAAACATCTTTCCCCCAAAATCAAAGTCTTCAAAATAGCTGCTGAATATCAAAGTAATCACTTCAAAACCTATTTAACTGAAGAAGTAATGGAATGAAAACCATGATACGGTGGAACCTGTGCTTCATTTGTGCATTACTTTCATGGGAAGACATTCCAAATTCCAACTCCAACGGTCAACTTTAAAGCTCTGACACTAAGTTAGCCCCACTCTGCCTCCACACACACACTTCCTCCTCCAGCCACGCAAGTCACACGGACACTCCTGCGCTCCTCCCGATCCGGGTGAGAGAGTCCCAGGGGATGCTGTGTCCAGGTGCTGAGGAAGGACTCTGGGCTGAGATGTTTGGAGGGAAGGATGTGAAGTGGCATCAATGGCCTGACAGGCAGTGAGGGGCTGTGGTCGGAGGAGCCGTCTGGTCTTTAGCCCTAGACTAAGCCAACCCCAGCCATCAGCCAAGGTCTAGATAGGGTTAAAAATCGTAAGGCTACAACAAATTACAGCCCAAATTGCAAGCAGTTTTAAAAATCAGGAATAATTACATAAAAATCTATTTTGTTTTGTCTTGTTTTAATTTTCCTGAAAAATCAACTTCTGACAACTCCACACCCACACTCCATCTAGTAACAAGCAGCTGAGTATGAGAAGCAGGGACCCCAGTCTCAGAAGCTCGCCATTTCTCTAGTCCCCACTGTGCCATGTGAGCGGCTTCCCTTATTTAGGAAGCAGCCTGACTCTCTTAAACACAAGAGTTTGTGACTCTGGTCTGGATTTCCTACAGTGGGCAGGGTGGAGGAAATCTGAAAGGAGCCTCGCTGTTTAAAAAGATATGCAACATGGTAATCCATGTGGCTGATGATGGAGAGAAAGGGCAAAAGGGAGGTTGGTCCCGGCCAGCAAGTAAGGTGAGGGTTGTGGGGGAGAGTTCTTATATCCATGCCAGGAATATATAATAATTCTGGGACCATCATTAGGGGACCTTATACATATCCAGTATAGAAATTCTTCTACTCACTTTGTTAAATATAGCAAAAAATTACCTGAAAAATCTTTCCAATAACTATCCCTTAGTGGCTAAGGGCACGACTATCACTCTCGAGGGCCTAAAATTAGAAAACTGCAGCAATCCCCTTTTTCCAGCATCAGGCTTCCGAGTAGGGGCATAACTGAGACGAGGAAGTGAAAACAACCTCTGAGGATGAGGCCCAGCCCGTCCTGTGACTGTCACAGGCCATGCAAAGGCCTCGCACTACTTGCCGACCAGATCCGAATAACTTACAAGTATAGCTAAAGGTATTCCTTGACCAAAGCAAGTTCTCTTTCTCCCGTTTCATCTGCAGTAACGTAGGGTCACTTAGTGTGTGGACAAAGAGCCTCATACACATTAACAGGGCTTTGGGTCGCCAGGTGGGGGCAGAATGATATATAGTGCAGCGCATTTAATGAGGTGAGGACCAGTGAACCCATTCTAGAGTATTTCCATCCAATATTATAAAAATAAGGTCTCAGCACTCACAAGGTGAACTTTATATGTGAAGCAACCTATTTCCCAACAGTGCCAGATGTGAGGCGTTTCTAAATATCCTCACCATGAGAAGACACTAATTTCAGTGAGAAAGAAAGTCTTGTTTTCATTTCTTTAGTATATTTTTCTAATTTAAAGAATAAACTTAAAAAGCATATGATATGCTTTAAATTATTATTCTATCTTTAACTTCCAAATTAAGACATTCCTTTCTCAAATGTGTCAGGGAAAGTAAGGGTCTACCACCAGAAATTTGCATTTGCTTTCAGTAGACTAGATGGGTGAGAAAACATTTATTTTTATTCTGCAAAGTGTTGAGGGGGCTATTTTTAACCAAAAGATATTTTATGAATGCGTTGCTTTCACACAGCAGTGTTAGTACTGACAGAATTATCTTGCAGAAAAGGAGAAAGGACGCTGCTTCCCGACACATGTGCGATGGCTATTCGCAGGGTCCCTCTGAGTCCAGCACCATGTACTTCTGTTACAAAATAGCTCCATATGCTTCTTCCCCTCAAGTGCTCTTTAAAATGGGGACACTTTTAGCTTGTGGATTTGTGTGAATTTCTTTAATAATTTCCATCCTAGAACAAGTCACTTACGTTACAGTCTATATATAGCACTTGAGAGTTAGCATAGAATAAGATTCAGGGTGGGGGAAGGTAGAAGAGGGTAAAGGGGGGAGGTAAATGGTGATGGAAGGAGACTTGACTTGGGGTGGTGAACACAATATAATATACGGATGATGTATTATGGAACTGTACACCTGAAACCTACGTAATTTTATTAACCAATGTCACCCCAATAAATTCAATTAAAAAAAGACCAAAAAAAGAAGATCCAACATTGGGATAAAGTGCAGCTCCTGGAACTGGCGTGACATCATTTTACTGAGAAGGAAAATAAAAACATCTGCATTTGCTATTTTGAAGGAACTTTCTGAGCTATCACTCAGCTATTGGCTATTTCGTTCATTTATGTCTATGCTTGAAACTTTACTTTGAGGATGTTAGGAATGCTGGATGTGGCTTCCGAATATTTCAGACACGAGAGGAAAACGACCACCCTCTCGCGGCAATTCCCTGATGTTACCTCTAAGCAGCACCACACTAACAACACGGGCGTGGGTGGCTGTGAGCGCTGGGGCCTACAGTTGTCCTCAGTTCCTGTGCTGTCCACACTACACCAGTTAAGGTGGCCCACACACCAAGAACTAGTTCACCGCAGCTGCTTCCTCTTATCCTCCTAATGTTACAGGCACTGTGAGAGATACTCCATTGTTCCTTAATGGGAACTAATTTTATTGTAGGCATACCCTAGTTCCACAATTATATTGTGAACCTGTAAAAGGCAGCTGGCTTCTGCTTCCAATCGGTGTTTGAGGGGAGTCAAAAGTGGCTCCACATCAGAATCGCTGGTGGGAGGTGGGAGGTGGGGGTGGGGAGGTAATTAAATACCAATGACAGGGTCTCACCCTGGACCGACAAACCACAATATTCGGAACTGGTATTTCTTACAAGCGTTCCAGATGGTCCCAATATACGGTCAGGATGAGTCATGCACTGGGCTCACTATCTCTGGTCGTGTCTATTAACTGTGGATAGGGGGTACATTGGGCTCTGGAGAAAAACAGTGTGGGTTTAAAATCTGATTCTGACTCTCAATAGCTCTGTGACCTTGAACAAGTTAGTTAACTTCACTAAGCCAGTTTGCTTATTTGCAACATAGTGCCTACCTCAAAGGACAGGACAAGGACCACAGTTCCATTAAGACCTTATCTTGTTCCTTGGGTTTTTAGCTGTATCTAAATGTCAAGCATACAGAAGAAAACTCAGAACATAAACCAACTGCCTAGCAGTTACCTTTTCAACTGTCTGAATATTGATGTAGCTCTAGATTTAAAATCTGCATATGACTAAGCCAGGTCAGGTATCTCACTTGATTAAAGTGTCATCCCAACATACCAAGGTTATGGGTTTGACCCCTGGTAAGGGCACATACAGGAAGCAACCAATGAATGCATAAATAAGTGGAACAACAACAAATCAATGTTTTTCTCTCTCTCAATAAAAATCAATAAAAAATCTATATATATAAAAGCCTAACAGACCATTCAACTGTTCAACCATTCACCCAGTAGCTATGACGCGCAATGACCAGTAGGGGACAGACACTCCAACCAGTAGAGGAGGGAGCCTGATTCCTTGCGGAATTGGCCATGAGTTAGGTAGCTGCTAGGGCCCGAATCTGCTTCACCCACACCCCAGGCCCAGAGATCGGTTTTGGCCCGATCCCTGCAGGCCAGGCCAAGGGACCTGGTGCACGAATCTGTGCACCAGGCCTCTAGTTTAAAATAAAACACATACAATAACCATAAAATAAAATCTTCATGCCTCCGTATTTGAGAGAATGTTCCATAGCAAGCATGGCCAAGCCAAGATGTCAGTGTGAAACAGGGATAAAAAGCCAAAAGTGTGGCAAAGCCAAGGACAGATACCCGGGAAGACTCCTCATAATGAGTAAAAGGCGGCAAAGACTGAGCCACAAAGAAATCACATCAAAATGGGAGTCAGCAGCCAGGTACCATGTCTCACAGGTATATAAACTGGAATCCAAATTGTGATCTGCACTGAACACCTGCAGTAATTGTCAAGGAGGCAAAGTGCAGGAAATGGGAAGAACCAGACAACACCGCACATTCTGTGACCTGCTCTGCCAGGGTCCTACTGAAGGTTAATTTTGTGGGTATGCTAATGCAGTTCTTAATAAAGCTATATTTTGAGCCGAATATCTGACACCACAAATATTTGACCCATTTTAAAGGTATTTATAAGCTAAATCCAGAGAATTCAGCTTAAACTTTAGCTCATGTAGTTAACTCTAGGCTAGCAAAAAAACTCTAGGCTAGCTATTCAAACTCTTCTAGTTTTACCTATAGAAAAGTCAAAAGATTTTAGCATATGAAGTATACAATGGTTTCAGGATGATAAATGTAAAAAACAAGCTCATCTGTATGCCATGTTTATGGGTTGGAACACTCAGTATTCTTAAGACATCCATTCTTCCCAAGGTCTATAGATTTAATGAAATGTAAATCCAAGCAGGCATTTTTTTTTAAAGAAATGGATCGGCTGATTTTAAAATTAGAGGATGCAAAATATCTAGGGGATGCAAAATATCTAGAATAGCTAAAATGATCTTGAGTGTGGGGGAGGAATACAGAGTTAGAGGACTTGGCCTGAACCTAAAGTTTAGTGAGCTCTTAATAGAAAGTTTGCCATAATAAAACCTCGTCCTGTACATAAGCCTATCATTTTTTTAAAGTGTCAGTTTGCTAATTACTTATAGCACATGCACATAATGCACCAAATAATAAAACTATATTTCTACTAAAACTCTATAGATACAGTCTTTCTCAGAGTGTAATCTGGGAACCATTTTAACCAGAATCATCCTTGAGGAGTTTCTTTAAAATGCCAGGGTATGGATTTCCCGCAGACATGCGAGATGAGACTCTTATGGGCTTCAGGAATTTCCATTTCTAACAAGCCTCCCAGGCTGATACTAGTGCACTCTAAAATTTGAAAATAATTCCCCTAGATTGTATTAGATGTTTCCCTCGATGGCCTCTTCCTATACTCATCTGTGGAGACCCTCTCTGAACACAATCTTGATATCAATAAAGAGGCAAGACTTACCTTCTCTGGTGGATGGTTAGTTATGAGGGCTGTAGCCCTTTCGGTAAATATGTTTGCTGAATACATATTTTCATATCCTGTTGCAACTTCCTCACCATCTCGAAAATCAAGAGCACATCGTGTGACATTCAAAGCGTTGATAAATACACAGCGTTCATGGGAATAGTAATCTTCACTACCTAGGAGATATCCTACAGCAAGAATGGGAGATGGAAGTAGTCAGCATGGCATAAAACTTGTTAAACTAATGTTCCAGTATTTAATTACCTAATGCAATTGATTACCCACGACAAAGCTAATCTGACGACAAGGTTAATCAGAGCAGCATTTCTTAACATCTCTATATTTTCTAGCAGATGGCATTAAAGTATAATTGTAAAAAAATTCAAATCCACTCCTCACTAAAGTCTTTAACATACAAGCTCTATCATGTAACTCTCAAAGTGGGTGATTCTAAGTAAATGCATTTTTAAGAAGTTAGGGTTCAAATTCAGTAAAGATGATAACATCTTAATCTTTTAAAGCTATCTAATAGCTAAAATAGTATATGGGTAATGTGATTTGTTACAAGTATTTATTCTAAGGTGATTACATAAATGAATGCAGGGATTGAATAATATTGATATTGACCTTCTAAGCCTGGCTTCAAGGTTATTTATAGAAGTGGCTCTAGAAGGAATCATCTTTAGTCAGACACTGACACCCACTGGTCAAAGACACAAACCTTTCCAAACGAAGGATTTCTATACATAACAGGGCCAAATGATCAAACTAATGTGCAGCACTAAGATTAGACTTTTCTATCTATTGTGATCTCAATTTCACCCCAAATTTAAATGGCATTAACTGCCTATCTCATAATTTAGACTTAACCATGGGAGGAAATGAGTTTTCTCAATCAACAGTTGCTTCTGCAAATGTTCCATATTTTCCTAATATATTAAAACTGGAGGCTCAGTGCACAAATTCATGCAAGGGTGGGGTCCCTCAGCCTGGCTGGTGATCAGGGCTGATTGAGGCCCATCTCGCCCAGTCCCGATCAGGGCCCTTCAGGTCTGGCTGGCCAGGGAAGGACCGCAGGAAGGCTCCAGGGCATGTCTGGCCCATCTCACCCAGTCCCGATTGGCCGGACCCCAGCAGCAAGCTAACCTAGCAGTTGGAGCGTCTGCCTCCTGGTGGTCAGTGTGTGTTATAGGGACTGGTCAAGCGGACAACCAATCGGTTGACTAATTGGTCGGATACTTAGCATATTAGCCTTTTATAAATAGAGATATGCTGTGCTGCATATTGTATGATGCCACTCATATAAAATGTCCATAATAGGCAAATCTACTAGAGACAAAAGCCTAGGTTAGTGAGGTCACCTAGGGCTAGTGGGGTTGGGGGAAAATAGGGAATGACTGCTAATGGGCATGGGGTTTCTTTGGGGATGTGATGGAAATGTTCTACAATTGAATTGTGAGGACAGTGGCACAACCCTGTGAATGTATTAAAAATCATTGAGTTATACACCTTAATTGGGTGAATTGCATGATAAATGAATTACACTTTGATAAAGCTTTTAAAAAGAAATAAACTGTGCTGGACCCTGAGCTATCACCTGACAAATACTGATTAACCTTAAAATGCGGATGATAAATTGGCCTAGCCCTTTCCCCAGTCCTGAATGTTTCCTATAATCACAATTAAGAGCCTTACACAGCTTACACAATAAATCAATTCATTTTTTATTAATTTCCTCCTTTTCCATGATTCACTAAATTCATGGTTCTGAATACAGTGAACAATGGTCTTAAGATAATGTTTTAAATTGTAATTTTTCTCCTACATATATAACAAAAAGGGAAACCCAATGGGTTTGCTAATATGTAATAGAGAAAGAAATGTGTCCACAAAAATAGTTTCAGCCCCTATATCTGTTCGGAGAGGGGTCATGGCACTGGAGTTCTATTTGGGGTTTTTAATACCTACTAGGTATCAGTCCTGGAGAAAATCACTTCGGGTTCATTATCTATAAATGTAAACTATTTTTATCATTTGGGAGAAAATATGCCTAGGATATACTTGATTAAAAGAGGATGAACTACAAATAATAAAAAGATATTAGAAATAGGATTCCAGAATACAACTATGTATTCACATACTTGACCAAACTGACACCAAGCATCCACATTACAATCACATAGAGCTTCTCTCATAAGAATGATTCACAAATTTGAACTTACATGCTGAGCCTAAAGAAGATGGCAGCCTAGGCGTTTTGGGAGAAAAAGAGAAAATACTTTTTGAGCAGCTAAATCTCCCACGGCTCTATTTAATAGCATTATTGAGATATAATTCACATACTATACAAGTCTCCCATTTAAAGTATATAATTCAATCGTGTGCAGTGTATTCGTAGTCTTGCAACCAGCCCCATAATTATCTGACTGCTTTTTACAGAACATCAGGACCAAACAGTGATGGCAGCTGCATGTCATTACGCCTTCCTTATTTGCAAGTCTCCAACCCATAGGAACGTGAGATCTGTCTGTCCATCTAAGCCCTGAATTTCTAAATATGTAACTTGTTTTTTAATAAATTTTTTAAAAATATCCATAGTTTTTCTCTTCTCACAGTATAGGTACTGATCCATATTTTAGCAAATACCTGAATGAAAAATTTCAAAGGGTGTACAGGCTGTTTTTTTCTTTGAGAATTTCCGAAATGACAGAGGTCTTACATCCAGTATGATCTTGCACAGCTATTTAAGGATACTCAGGATGTGTCCAGTTCACGCACAGAGAATGCCATGATTGACTAGTGATGTCTGCCTGAGAACCTGGATGGCGCAGGGCACACAGGATTTCACGTCTGAGGTCCTTGCAGCTCAACTTTAATCCTCATCCAACAAGCGCTACAGAGCTACCTGCTTCGACTGCATTGTTGGGCCCCCATGAAATCACTTTTACTGAAATGCACTTTGGTGCTCTGGCCCCAGCTTGAATAAGAGAAAATGCCTCAGGAAACATCTGTAAGAAAACCACCACTTTATTACTAAAATGATGTCTTTGAGGACGCTCTCCACCTTACCTTCTCCCAAAGGAGGAATTTCTCTTAGGTCTAAGAGCCAGAAATTGCTTTACTCTTCCTGAACATCTGGTTTCCATTTATCTTATAAATAATGTGACTCTTATAGACTTACCCTTTTTTTCTTTTGCTTTGGACATAAAAAATTTCAACTCTCAGAGTTGAATGTGAAGCCCACCTACTACAATCATGCAGTGGTTACTTAATTTTGTGCCAAGCAACTGTTCCATCTTTTTTCTATTTGTCCTAATTTTTTATTCTATTTATTTGTAAATGTTTTATGCTGAAATATGTATTCCTTTTCAGATATGGCAAGTTGAAAATAAATGACTATATATAAAAAGGGAGGTAGGTAGTGAAACAGCTAGATAGAAAGAGCAGTATGAAAAAGAACCTGGCAAAGATATATAGCCACTGTCAAAATAAATGGGTTGTTAATTAAGACGGTTCTGAACAGATTTAAAGAGGGCACATTTAAAAATAAACTTTAGGCTTCATGTTATTTATTATAGAGCTCTCAAGTTCATAAGATACTTATAATTTCTTATTATCCTCCCTATTACTATCTGTACTTTTCCTCCGATTTTATTTATCTATTTCCCCCAATCTAGTGATTTCAAAAACCGATCTGTAAGAAAGGGAGAAGAATGCCAATGGAAAAGAATCTTCTCCACCATCTTTAAAAAACAAACAAACAAACAAAAAACCTCTAAACACAGCTCATAGGGAGAAAAAAAATATTCCACACCTTAGTGAAGGAAATATTCTTGTATTGGGTTTTGCTTGCAATTAAAAAAAAAATCATTTGTAACCCCTTTTGATAGTAAGGTTCTCTAAGAGTACAGTGGTCTGGGATGTGAAGGTAGCAAATTTTCCAAAGGCTCCAACGTGGCATTAAGTCACCTGGCAAAGGAAACTGCCTCCCTGTGGGGTCATGAGCCACACTATGGAGGTGGCATTAGACAGTGGCCCCACGGTGGTGCTGACTGGCTCACTCTGTGTTCAAGTTTCCAGTTACAGTATTTCATTCAATTGCACGTGGGTGTGTTTTATGAGATGGCTGCAGTCAGTCTGAGTTGTTAAAGCAACATGTGCATTTCCATTACCAAAGTAGGTATCAAATCCTCGGCGGGTTGGAAGGCATTCTTTCCGGTACATTCCCAGGTGCCACTTTCCGACCATGTGGGTAGTGTAGCCTGCTTCTTTTAGGAGCTGGGGCAGGAGTTTTTCATCCAGAGGAACGCAGCTGGGCTGACAGGCCCAGATTATTTGGTGCTGTAAACCCGTGTGGATCTTAAAGAGATAAACAAAACTATGAATTAATGGTGTTGAAATATTCTGAACAAGCAGATAAAATGGCTGCCTAATTTACTGGACACTTCGGCAGTACAGGACTGTTTCTGTATTCCTGCACTGGCTTAATGCTGTTTTGTTTTTAAATCCTAACCCGAGGACACAATTTTTTTTATCGATTTGAGAGAGAAAAAAACATGGATGTGAGAGAGAAACATCGATCAGTCGCCTCCCATACGCCCCAACCAGGGATGGAACCTGAAGCTTAGAGACGTGCCCTGATGGGGAATCAAACCCACCATCCTTTAGTGTATGGGATAACCTCCCAATTAGCTCAACCACATCAGCCTGGGCTGGCTTAAAGCTATTTTTGAAGGCACCTTACTCACTTAGTCAAATAAGTTAATGGACATAAAAAGGAATTGAAAAAAAACAAGTAAAAGCACTCTAACAAACATTAGATATTGTTAATAAACATTTATCAAGTCACTACATTAGAAACCATTAACTTAAGTTTTCACTTCCTACCTCAAAAAGGTAGCCATAATAAGAGGTGTGGACCTATCAAAAAAATTGTTCTAATATCCGTACACACGAGAAGTTAGTGTTTAATTAGAAGGAACTTCTGTAGAAACATACCATCTTCCAAAACTGAATCAAAAAGAAACAGAAATATGAAAAAATTGATTACAACCAATTAAATCAAAGCAGAAAAAAAAAAAAAACTTCCAACAAACAAAAGTCCTGGACCAGATGGCTTCACACGTGAATTTTATCAAACATTCAAAGAACTAACACCTATCCCAAATTATTCCAAAAAAGTCAAAAGGAGAGAAGACTCCCAGACTCATTTTATAAGGCCAATACTATCCTAGTTCTAAAACCAGGTAAAGACACTACAAAGAAAGAAAATTATAGGCCAATATCCCTGATGAATATAGATGCAAAAGTTCTCAACAAAATATTAGCAAATCAAATTCAGCAATACATTAAAAACATTATATCAAGCGGGATTTATTCTTGGGATGCAAGGTTGGTACAATATCAGCAAATCAGTTAACGTGATACACCACATAAACAAAATAAAGGCTAAAAATCATATGATTATATCAATAGATACAGAAAAAGCATTTGATAAAATCCAGCACCCATTTATGATAAAAACTCTCAGCACAGTGGGAACAAAGGTAATATACCTCAACATAATAAAGGCCATATATGATAACCCACAGCTAATATCATACTCCACAGGGAAAAACTAAAAGTGTTTCCATTAAAATCAGGAACAAGACAGAATGTACACTTTCACCACTCTTATTCAACACTAGAGGCCCGGTGCATGAAATTCGTGCAAGGCCCGGTGCATGAAATTTGTGCAATGGTAGGGTCCCTAGGCCTGGCCGGCAATTGGGGCTGATCTGCGGGGTGACTGATGGGGCAATCAGGGGGCCTCTGCTGGCACCCACCTTGGCCAGCCTGGCGCCACCTGCTCGCCGGCCCTGTCCCCCGCCACCGATCACCACCCTCTGCGGGGCGATCGGGGAGCGACCGACAGGGCAATCTCGGGATTCCCCACTGACACCCGCCTTGGCTGTCCTGGGGCCTGTGGGCTGGGGGCAGCTCCTGCATTGAGCATCTGCCTCCTGGAGGTCAGTGTGCATCATAGGACCAGTCCTTCTGTCATTTGGTCGATTTGCATATTAGGTTTTTATTATATAGGATAGTACTGGAAGTCCTAGCTACAGCAATCAGACAAGACAAAGAAATAAAAAGCACCCAAATGGGCCCTAGCTGGTTTGGCTCGGTGGATAGGGCGTCGGCCTGCGGACTAAAGGATCCCAGGTTCAATTCTGGTCAAGGGCATGAACCTTGGTTGCGGGCACATCCCCAGTAGGGGGTATGCAGGAGGCAGCTGATCGGTGTTTCTCTCTCATCGATGTTTCTAACTCTCTATCCCTCTCCCTTCCTCTCTGTAAAAAAAATCAATAAAACATATTTTTTTAAAAAGCACCCAAATGGGAAAGGAAGAAGTAAAACTGTCATTATTTGCAGATAGCATGATACTGTATATAGAGAACCCTAAAGATTCCACCAAAAACTACTAGGTCTGATAAATGAATTTAGTTAAGTAGCAGAATACAAAATAAATATTCAGAAATTGGTTGCACTTTTATACACTGTGCCGCGCTCAGCATGACTAGAGGTGAACCTGAGCGGGGTGGGGGTGGGGGTGAAGGATTAAAGAAGACAGATAAGAAAATAAAGCTGGGGCTAGGTGGGACACTGCTCTCAGATGGAGAGACAGTGCCAAAGCTTGCAAACAGAGTATTTTATAGCCAAATTCCATGAGGCAAAGTAAGAGTGTGGTCAAGATGTTTACAATATTCTCCCGGGGTTTGAATCTACTCAATTACATGCACCTGAACTCTATCAAGCTTTGTTTTGGCAGCACTTGCTGCACCTCCCACAGCCTAACTCACTTAGCCACCTGGGACCACAGGTTCGGACCATAAGGTCAAGCTTACAACTATAGCCTTTGGCTGTAATTGTGCTGGGGGGGGGGGGGGGGGGGGACTTTGCCCTCCAAGCTGGGACTTACATGTGGCTTTGCCACGAGAGGACCATGCCCTGTCATTAGTCTGAGGCTTCAACCTGTCCAAATGCTATAGCCACTCTCCACAATACACCAATAAAACAAACTATCAAAAAGGGAAACTAAGGAAACAATCCCAGCCCTAGCCCGTTTTCTCAGTGGTAGGAGCTCTGGGCCCCTTCCCCCTGCCCCAAATGAAGGGTCACAGGTTCGATTCAGGTAAAGGGCATATTCTTGGTTGCAAGCTTGATCCCTGGCCCCAACTGGGCCGCATGCAGGAGCAACCAATCGATGCGTCTCTCTCACATTGATGTTTCTCTCCCTCTGTCTCTCCCCCTGGTTTCTACTCTCTCTAAAAAGCAATGGAAAAAATATCCTCCTCAGAGAACCAAGAGGACAGCGTAGGCAAATGTCTATACTCACTGCCTCCCACAACCACATCAACCACCACAGGTGCGGCTGGCCAGGGAGGGACCATGAGAGGTTGGCTCCAGGGCATGTCCAGCCCATCTCGCCCAGTCCCACCCTGCCGGCCACCTTCTAGTTAATGTCCTTTCAATGTGCACAAATCCATGCACCAGGGCACTAGTAACTAATAAAAGGTAAAAAACAAAATGTGTTTGCAAATGATTTACTTCCTGTTATTAAAGAAGAATAGCACAAAGCTCTATCATCAAGCACATACTAAACACACAACAGTTACCATGGTAATAACTTAAGCATCGTTGTAACAGATCACACCCTCTCACCTAGAGGAGCTGGGGTGGCATTGTAGAGAACATGCACTAAGACTGGGAGTGCGGTGTGGTGCGTATGAACTTCAGGTGGGTAACTGGAGCTCAGGTATGTGGTTCTGCTGGTACTGCTAGGTGCTAGCATCATTGCTTTCCTCAGGGTCAAATACTCCCACCAGACAGATTCACAGAGTTTTGTCATTTTGTTTTAAATACATACTAGTAGCAATAAACAGACACAACATAGAGACCAAACCAACAAACAAAAACCAAACCCTTTCAAACTCAATCTTTCCCTCCCCCCTAATTTATTATAAGCTACTTACTATTAAAGAGCCTTCTCATAAGCTTGGATATTGTTTTGAATTTCATTGTTTTGGTGTGTCTTTTGAGCCAGAACTGCATCTGCTATTGCTTGATTTCACACCTTTCTACACCCCCCTAAGAGAACCTGAGGAATAACGTAAGTGTTAAGGTAAAGTGGGTTTATTTGGACGGTGATGGATACATTTGCTATCCTGTTTGTGGCGACAGTTTCCCAGGTATATACATATCAAAATGCATCATATTGTATGCTTTAAATATGTGCAGTTTATTTTGTATGTCAATCACATCTCAAAAAGCCATTTAAAAATAAAAGTGAGTTAAGTGTTCCAGTGAGATTTTTTTTAAATTCTTAATCAATGGGATATTTTTTCCCATTGATTTTCAGAGAGAATGGAAAGGAAGGCGGAAGGAAGAGGGGAGAGAGAGAGAGAGAGAGAGAGAGAGAGAGAAGAAACATCGATCTGAGAGAGTCACATAGATGGGTTATTTCCCACACACAGCCCAGGTCTGGGAATTGAACCTGCAACCCAGGTACTCACCCTCGACCAGGAATTGAAGCCTCAACCCCTTGGTGCGAAGGCTGATGCTCTAACCACTGAGAAGTACTAGCCAGGGCTGTTCCGGTGAGATTTTTGTGCCTCTCCTGGAAATAACTGATACCTACTGTGGGCATGCGGCAGATGCCTTCCATCTGCCCTCCAAATCCACATTCTGCCTCTGTCCTGCTCTCCATCCAGGAAGCTGACCTTGGGGACCACATCAAAGGACTCCCTTAACTCCTGACGCTGACTGGGTTCAGCCCCGGGGGGAGCTCTGACAGGAGACTGGAGGCTGGGAAGTGATGAGTGGCCCCAGGGCTGCCAGACTCTCTACTGTCGGCCTTTCTGCTCTACAAGTCCTCTCCTAGGTCTCGGAGGTTCCCTTTCCTTCCCTTCCTTTCGCTCTAGGGGTAGAAATAGCTCCACTGGGTTATACACTACCCCTCCCTTCCCCTCATACATTCACACCTTTTAAATAGTCCTTTTGTAAGTAAAACCCCACTAAATTATTCTAATTTGAATGTGCCATCCCTTCCAGCTGGGACTGTGAATGATAAGGACATTACAATAACCATAGTGAGAAAGGGAAACATTTCTCTCAAAACACACACACACACACACACACACACACACACACACACACACACCAGATCACAGAAGGATCCTGTCTGTCCGTCTATGGCTAACGCTAGAAGTTTATCAACAGAAAATTAATCCTGGGTTCAAAAACTTCATAACATATACCAGTTGGCAACAGAGCAGGATAATGAAAGATAATATTTTATGGAATTCAAAAGGCCCAGTGGAGATAAATGCTGTGTGCAAGTTTCTCACACGGAACGCTCATCCATCACAGGCAGAGAAGGAACTCTGACGGCTGTATGGCAGTACCAAGGGGTGCAGTGCGATCCGGTTTCCTAGGCCGCAGGCACCCAGCCAGGTGGTCAGCTGAAGCCTGCTTCTATTATCTGCAATCATATGGGGCAGGGAATTTGTTCCTTTCGGTTCCTGAGAATTTATTTGACAGCATTTTTATGGCATGACTGGGAGTGGAAGCCAAAATCTGGATGACAGCCAAAAAACATGTTTTTGGTCTGCGCGAACACTATTTGAAGTAAGGAAGCCATAATGTGTAGAGAAGCAGTAAACAGGCAAATGCTGAGCTGGTTCCAACCCAGCACTCCCGTTTAGCACAGAATTATAGAGCCACACCATGCTTCATGGGGCAGGATATCAGCGCACCAAGAGGAATCAAAAGGAAAAAATGAACACCCCCCTTCTAAATGCCACAGCATCTAAACAATTCCATTCGAACACCCATCTTCAATGAGAGGATGTATAAAGGGAGAGGATCCTATAGTTAATACATGAAAGTTCAGAGGGATTTAGTCTCTCTCTCTACCATGGGTAGCTGTCCCTTCTTCATTAAACCAAATCCTCTCTCAAAAACCAGCTTCTCCTAGCCCTGGCTGGGTTTGCTCAGTTGATAGAGCATCGGCCTGTGGACTGAAGGGTCCCAGGTTCGATTCCCACCAGGGCACTGGTTGCAGGTTCGATCCCCCGTAGGGTGCGTGCAGGAGGCAGCTGATCAATGATTCTCTCTCATTGTTGATATTTCTATCTCTCTCTCCCTCTCCCTTCCTTTCTGAAATCAATAAAAATATATTTAAAACAACAACAACCAGCTTCTAAAATTTTACTTGACCATCAAGATTCCCTCTGCAAAGGCCAAGGGTTTGCAAACTCAGGGAAGGCCCTGGCTTGTCTCTGGGTTCTTTCTGTGAGATAACTGACGAGAAATCCTTGTTTACATGTTCTGTTGCACACAAAATTCTTTTGATCCTGTGGGTTATCCTGTCCTCTGCAGACCTAAGAAGATACGAGCAGTGTAGACTCATGAGCTTAAAAGAGAAAAACCAATCTCCTGGACCCAACCTCTTGGATGAGGAGGGGAAGAGACAGTTTCCACATCAGAATCTCTTACAATCCTTCTTTCAGAGGTCCAGGCGGTCTACTAATTAACTGCCTACCTGGAAGCTCAAAGCACAATATTTCAGCTACACTTACAATAAACTCTCCCGGGGACTTGATCAACCTCCACTACACCCATGACAATGAATGCTCTCTCCTCACCTCCAGTGTTGAGATAACATCCAGCTGAACAGAATGAAGGTTCTGTCCTGTCAGTGTGACTTGTACAAGATGAACTCATACCCTCATTGCACCTGTGTAATTGTGCAACACCTCCTGCCACACGATTTGAAAATTCAGAAAAATGGGCAAGCTCTCCTGCTCCACTTTACACAACAGAGAGCCTAGAGGGAAGCTTTGTGACAGGAACATATCACAGAACAGGAGTTCAGGAAATGCAGCCTGTGCCGTGGCCAGGACACTATACCACTCTCGCCACCTGAGCGTTTATTCCTGGAGATGCCCTACAGAACCAATGGGTAGTGGAGACTCCTCCCCACTTAAGCCTTCTCAAAAGCGGTCAGCTGCCCGGGCTGCTGAAGCCAAGAGCTACAGACACACATTATGTGCGCTAGGGGCCTGGCTCTGCCATCTGGCCTGGTCCTGCAGAACTCAGGCTGCAGAACTGGCTGGTGTCACTGACAGCTTTAAGGGTCTATTTATTTTGGTGTCAATTAGCAAAGAGTAAAAATCTCTGACTAAACCCACAAAGGGATGTTGTTTGCAAAAAGAATAAACAAGGCAAAAACTGTTTTCAGTGCCTTCCTCTGTTTAAATTATGAATCCAGCCAAAAGCCCAAATGAAAAGGGAGGAAAATATGGAAGAAAAATAATTTTTAGTAAAGTGATATGATTAAAGAAACAAAAACAAAGAGATTGCCAGACAGGAACAGCTTATGCTCAAAGGGATTCTTGAAATAACTTCAGAAATCAACCAACAAAATAAACCCCATAAGTCAATGGGTCATATTCCACTCAGCCTCACACTTATTTATTTCCCCGTTTCCAATTACTTGGGAAGCAAAATATGGAATTATTTATCTAAAATATCATCGATACTTATAGACTAAGGTCTCCAGACGCCCCTTGCCTTCTGAGAATGCCTCGTGACTCTAAAGGACACCTGGCTTCAGGGAAACCAAAAGACACATTGGAGCAAGCCACCCAGGGTCCCTGCTTTGGAACCGCGATGTGGTTTCAGTGAGTGGCCATCTTGCTTGTTACTATGGACCTAATGCATCCTTCTTCCTCCCGCAAAGAGTCAGGAATGGAGACTAATGAGTGCTTTCCCTCCGGAGGCACCTATGGCCTCTGGACTACAGGGTCCTCTTCTCTCTCACTCCTTGGATGCCTTGGCCGGGTCCTATGAACACTCCCAATTAGTGACATGTAGCCTTCCCCAAGCACTCCGCCCATTTCTTCCAGCTCTTTTCTCCTCTTTTCAATCTTTTCTTCCCCATATTCATTGCCATGTATACAAAGAATGCCACATGGCACTTCATGGTGGTTCCTTTTCTAATCTTAGAGTCCAGGAGAGAACTGACCAGGGACAGGAATCCACAGAGGCAGGCATGTGGAAGGGTGATAAACACTGGCAGGCAGGACACTCAGAGCAGTGAGGAAAAGCAGCAGGGGGGTGAGGGCGTCCTTGGGCAGATCCTCCTCCGTCTCCTTGCCAAGCCACACAGTATGCAGAACCCAGTCCTACTTGCAGCCATGGGTCTTATCTGCTCACATTCTTAAAGCGGACTTGAAGCAAAAGTCAAAAAAAAAAAAAAAACTACCCACAGTGCTCTGCACAGCCTCCTTCCTTATATTTTCTGTCCAAGGTTCTGCTTCAGGGCTGAGTGAAAAGCTGTGAAAGTGTCTTGTCTGTTTATCGATGTGATTAAGAGAAATGTGGCTTGGGTCCCTTAAGAACGAAACCTTGGAGTCATCTTTCATTGCTTCTATTCTCTGCCAAGGTTTATAGAGTTCTGGTGGAGTGGTCCCCTCAGTGCCCAAGGTAAGAATGTTCCCAGGTGAGGGCCAAAGTCACTTTACTTTTTTCCCAAAAGGAAGTGTTTCCACTAAGGCCTACCACTTTTGTCACCCTTTAATCTCCGTAATTTCTTAAAAAGGAAGCAAGGGCATTAGCAACGACTTGTCAACCCTAAGCAGTTAAGACAGCGAGCTCCTTCGGGGAATGCACCGGTGTTAAAGTGCTGGCACACTCATTCATTTAGTTGTTCAGCACTGAGTGCTTCTCCAGGCCGGAGAGAAGCAAGGCAATCTGGTGGAGAAGTCCGACCTGAGAACAAAACCACCACCATGCTTAAAAAGTGTACTAATGCAGCAATATAATGAGTAGTTTGTATTGGATAAGGTCAATTTGTAAAAATATGGAAATTTAGTATTTTCGAGTCTTCGACTTGAACTACAAGCAGTATACAAATTCTATTAGAAAAGCTGAAAGACTTTTGTTTGTTTATTTAACCACTTTTATAAACATCTTTATTACATGTGTTATTTTATTGAAATATATTTGACGCATAATATTGTGTAAATTTAAGATGTACCACTAGTTAATCTGATAAATTTAAACATTGTGATCTGATTGCACTGCAGTGAATTAACACCTCCATTGCATTACATAATGATCCTTTCCTTTTAGTGATTGTAATCATTAAGTTCTAGTCTCTGAGCAAGTTTGATGATTATACTACAACTAGAGGCCCAATGCACGAATTCGTGCACGGGTGGAGTCCTTGGGGTGGCCTGTGGAGATTGGGCCCCAGCTCGCACCCTCAGCCTCCCAGCCCTGCAGCCCCGCCTTGGCCTGGCGCCACCCCCTTACCTGCTCCACCATCCTGCCTGTGGGGCAATCGATCGGGGCTGGGCCCCCAGCCCAGCTCCCTCAGTGCCTGGATGCCAGGTGGTGGCCCCGCCCCCACCGCTGCTGGTCACCGTCTGCGGGGCGATCAGGCCCCCCTCTTGTACCTGCCTTGACCTGGTGCCGCCCACTCACCTGCTCCACTATCCCGCCGCTGTCCTGCTCTTGTCGGGGGCCCATTGGGGCCAGCAGCACCTCCACTGCCACCCGCTGTCAGCGCCACATCGCCAACGCCGGTATCAGGTTCAGCAGTGCCTCCACTGCCGCCTCCTGCCAGCACCACATCGCCAACGCCGGTATTGGGTTCAGCAGTGCCTCCACTGCCACCTCCTGCCAGCACCACATCGCCAACGCCAGTATCGGGTTCAGCAGTGCCTCCACTGCCACCTGCTGCCAGCGCCACGTCACCAATGCCCATATAGGGTCCAGCAGTGCCTCCACTGCCGCCTCCTGCCAGCACCGCATTGCTGACGCCCGCCATGTTCTGCGCTGCCCCTTGGTGGTGAGTGCACGTCATAGCGAGCGGTCAAACTCCCAGTCAAATGACCGCCCAAGGGGACAATTTGCATATTAGGCTTTTATTATATAGGATAGTGTGGACTACATTCACTTATACTGTGCATTAGATTTCTAGGTCTTGTGTTACTACTTGTTCCTAATTTGTACCATTAACCAGCATCTATCTTATCTCCCTACCCCTTTAAGGATTTTTAAATTGATATATGTATATTTTTTAAAATCTTTATTGTTGAAAGTATTAGATATGTCTTCTTCCCCTCCCCCACTGACCTCTCCCACCCCCCACAACCCCAGGCCTTCACCACGCTATTGTCTGTGTCCATGGGTTATGCATATATGCATGAGTTCATTGGTTGATCTCTTCCCCCTTCCTCCCCTGCCTTCCCTCTGAGGTCTGACAGTCTATTTGATGCTTCTGTGTCTCTGGGTCTATTTTTGTTCATCAGATTCCACATATGAGTGAGATCATGTGATATTTATCTTTCTCTGACTGGCTTATTTCATTTAGCATAATGCTCTCCAGGTCCATCCATGTTGCAAATGGTAAGAGTTCTTTCTTTTTTACAGTTACATAGTATTCCATTGTGTAGATGTACCATAGTTTTTTAATCCACTCATCTGCTGATGGGCATTTAGGCTGTTTCCAAATCTTAGCTATGGTGAATTGCACTGCTATGAACATATCCTTTCTGATTGGTGTTTCTGATCTCTTAAGATATATTCCTAGAAGTGGGATCACTGGGTCAAATGGGAGTTCCATTTTTAAAGGGAACCCTCATACACTGCTGGTGGGAATGCAGACTGGTGCAGCCTCTGTAGAAAACAGTATGGAGTTTCCTCAAAAAGTAAATCAATATTAATCTTGAGAATTTAAACAAGGGGAAAGTAAATGTAAAATCTATTTCATTATATGCATAACATGCCTTCACAGGACACCAAGAAACTAAGAAACGGGCTACCTATGGGAAGATAGGAAGAAGGGACAGGATGAAAAGATCTTTTTTTTTTTTTTCATATATATATATATATATATATATTTATATATATATCTTTTTAAATCTTTTGTATTTGAAACTTTTTAATGTATTTCCTTATTTTAAAAATATGTTTAATTCTAACCAGAATTACATGTATACAACGAATGCCACATGGCATTTTATTGTGATTTCTTAAAATATATTAATTTGGAACATTAGAAATATTCTTTAGTAAATAGTAGCCTTCAATGCAACACTACTATGAAAACCGAAACTAGTTTTAATCTTTCATCATGAGCAGACAGTACTAGTATTAGATACAGGGAGACCCTGCCTCCCTCTCTGGGGTCTTACCTGCTTGGCATCCCTCCTTCACTCAGCCATGGTGGCCTTCTCCCCATTCTTAGAAGGAGCTCTCTCCAGCCTCTGGGCCTTTACTTTGATAGCCCCTCCCTCTGTGTTAAACTCTGTTTCCCAGGATTTTTCCATAGCTGACTCCTCTCTTCATTCAGGCCATTGCCTATATCACCTTCTTGGAGATTCCTTCCTGAGTCACGATTCCTTGCCCTGCTTTGTTTTCTTCCCCATATTTATTGCCATGCCATTCAAATTCACCTTACTCATTTGTTTGTGTGCATCTCAGCCCCCCTCTTGATAACTGCTTCCTCTACCCTCACCCCCACCAGACTATAAGCACTAGGCAATCCAGAGTGTATACCACAATGGCAGCAAAAATAGTTGCTCAATAAAAATCTGTGGAATGAAAGAATGAATGAATGCATGAATCACAATTAATGGTGATAGGCTGAAAGCTATCTAAAATCTGGAATAAAAAGATATCCACTATTACCACTTCTATTTGACAATGTACTGAAGGTTCTACTCAGAGCAATTAGGCAACAAAATGAAATGAAAGGTATCCAGATCGGTAAGGAAGAAGTAAAATTATTTCTATTTGTAGATGACAGGATCTTGTAGAGAAAATCATAAAGAGCATGTACACACACACCCACACACACACACACACACACACACACACTTAGAACTAATAAGTTCCATAAGGTTGCAGGATATACATTAATACATAACTATCATTTGCATTTCTATATACTAGCAATGAACAATTGACAGTAAAATTAAGAAAACAATTCCATTCACAACAGATAAAAAAAAGAGAAAAACTTAGAAATACGTGAAAAAAAAAAGAAAAGAAGTTCAAGATTTGTAGGCTGAAAATTACGAAACATTGTTGAAAGAAATTAAAGACCTAAATAGAAAGACACCTCATATGCATAGATTGGAAGGCCTATATTGTTAAGGTACTACTCCTCCTCAATGAAGTTACAGATCAATGCAATCCCTATCAAAATTCAGAAATGGACAAGTTTGATCCTAAAATTAACATACAAGGGGCCCAGAATAGCCAAAACAATCTTGAAAATGGACAAAATTGAAGAACTCACACTTCCTGATTCAGAAACCTACCACAAAGCTACAGTAATCAAGATAGCTTGGTACTGATATTAGCATAAACATTAGATCAAACCCATATACCTATGGTCAATTGATTTTTGACAAGGGTACAAAGACCATTCAACGGGGAAAAAATAGTCTTTTCAACAAATGGTGCTGGAACAATTGGACATCCATATGTACCCACATACTTCAAAAAATATACAAAAATTAACTAAAAATGGATCAAAGACATAAATGTAAGAGCTGAGACCACAATATTTTTAGAAGAAAACATAGAAGCCTTTGTATATTGGATTAGACTGTTTTTTTTAGATATAACAACAAACGTACAACCAAAGAAAATTAAATAAATGGAAATACATCAAAATTTAAAACTTTTTTATATAAAAGGCCACCATCAAAAAGGTAAAAAGACAACCCACAGAATAGAAGAAAATAATTGCAAATTATATATCTGGAAAAGGTTTAATGTGCAGAATATATAGAGAACTTTTACAACTCAACACTAAAAAGACAAATAACAATTAAAAAGTAAACAGAGGATATGAGTAGATATTTCTCCATATAAAAAGAGAAGAAGGGAAAGTTTACATATGTATTTTTTGTATATGAATAAAATACATTTTACATAATTCATATTGCATTGTTTGCCTGCAAAGATGGGGAACTGGATATCTAAGGAAGAGAATGTTTGTATAGTTAGGAAAAGATTTTCACTATAAGCCCTTTTGTAACTTTGAGTTTTTAAGCCATGTGAATGTATTTTCTAATCCAAAATAAATAAATAAAATATAGATTTTAGCCCTAACCAGTTTGGCTCAGTGGATAGAGTTTCAGCCTGCAGACTGAAAGGTCCCAGGTTTGATTCCGGTCACGGGCATGTACCCTGGTTGCAGGCACATCCCCAGTAGGAGGTGTGCAGGAGGCAGCTGATCCATGTTTCTCTCTCATCGATGTTTCTAACTCTCTATCCCTCTCCCTTCCTTTCTGTAAAAAAATCAAAAAAATATATTTAAATATATGTATATTTAAATATTTTAAAAATAATGAATGAATGAGTCATATAGGGCTGTGGGAAGAACACTGGCCTAAGTTTACAGAAACCTGAGTATCAGTCTCCTTTTCTACTTTTCCAAAAATCTATGCATTTTTTAAACAAAGCATGTAGACTTAAGAAAGGTTCATATGTGAGGATTCTGAACAATTAAAGGTCTAAACAGAAAAGTTTGAATTCATGTTTTTGTTTGAACAAGTTTCTAGCAGCAGAACAAGCAGCTGGAGTACCCTGTCAGTATTGAGCAAAGTTAATCTCTCCTTCTATCAGTAGGTGGCGATAGTATCAAAATGTTCAAGTCACACTTGCTCTAATGGACACAAGAGCCTTAAAAATTTAGAGCCTTAGAGTTCAGCTCAATTCCCATATTTTCCAGAAGTGAGGTCAGAGTCTGAAGATTGACTGACATGGTAAAGAATGAAATCCACATCTCATAATTTTTAACTGTTCCACTCAACTAAATACTTTAGTAAGCTAAAAAACTACAACTCCGAACTTCTTGGGAATATAAAGTTCCACCAGTCAGTCTAGGCTTGCTTATCACCTTATGCTTTTCTTTTCTAATCTAAAGTCAAATGATTATGGGAAGAGGGAGTTTCTAAAATTTAGAGTCTAAATGTTAAAGCATGGTTGCTAAATTCATAGATGTGGCTATTAATTAGTTCTTTAAGTACCTAATTTTAAAATAAAAATATTTTCCTCATTTTATTGTCTAAAATTATGCACAACACATGACTTATTTAAGAAATTAAACTTTTCTCCCTATTTTCATTTTACATAGGCAATTCCTAACCTGAAATGTATGGTGGGTGAATTTTTTTTATTATTGAAATGTTGAGGAACAACCTAAATGTCCAAAAATAATAGAGATCATTCAGGAAATATTTTTAATAATTCTGAGTAGCAATATAGCGTAGTGGTTACACAGCCACACTGCCCAGTTCAAATCCTGGTCCACCACTTACTTGCCTTGTGCTATTGAGCAAGTTTCCTAACATTTTGAGCCTCAATTTCCTTGTTATCAAACAGGACTGATAACAGTAATGCTTCATCGGGTTTCTGTGAGAATGTATCCAAGTGCTCAGGACAGTACCAATATGTAGTATCTGAGGACAATGAGGCTTCTTAACCCTTTGAGAAACAGTGATTCCTTTAAAAGAGGATGCTTGCTAACTCACGGTAATTTCTAATTGGGTCTCATAAACTCTATGAGAATAAAACAGAAGAAACGTCAAACAAAATGCTTGGGGAGGCTGGCTTTGGAATATCCAGCTTCTAGCCTGCATTCACTTCTTCACTACAGGGTACTCTAAATACGCCTGGGGTTTGTGTGTGTGTGTTTTTCCCCCCAGTTGGTGACTGGTGGGGGAGGATGTTAAGGGACAGGACAAAAGCAGCCAATTATATGAACAAGCTTTTGAAGTGTGGTATTTGCTTTCCTGTTCAAGTCTGTTGGAAGGGAGGAAGTTAGAGAAATGAATGGCCCTCCCATTCTTCTGAAATTTGAATTTAGTTCTCTTGCTTCAGAGCAAATGCAGAACCATTTTGGGCAGACTTTGCCTTCCCTCCTTTCCCTTCTTATTTAAATACCCCGTTAGTCCTACAAAGCATCCAGGGTAAGATCTGCATCACAACTGATATTCCTGATTATACTTAGCAGCCAAAGTTGGAACTGTGGCCAGTACTCAGGTCTGGTGGTGAAGGGAACCATCCTTTATCTCCATGGCAAACCCTGGCTACAGCTATTTCTCAGACTGTAGTACAACTCTCTTTTCTGTTTCTAGAAGTCTTCAGACCACTGTGGAAATCTTTATTACAAGTGGACTCTCCCTTTTCTTGATTTCAGGGCAACATGAGGCTAGCGTGGATCTGACAGGCTACAGGAACACAGATTTGGGAGAGCAAGATTCAAGAATATCCCCTGTGAAATATGCTTATTAAATAAACAGTACATCTACCTATATGAAGGTATGCATGTGATCTCAAACAGTTCCCATTTATTGTACTTAATATGGTCATGATAACATCAGGATCTTACAAAAATGTCGATCATTTTCAGATTAAGAAAAGATAGGCATGAAAGGCATGAGCCCAGCTTAAGTACTTTCTGGCTGTGTGATTCTGAACATATCATGGATCTGTGGTAGGTAGGTAGACAAACATGAGCAGAGCAAGGAGGATGGGCCAGGTCCAGAAGGTCACCAAGGCAGAAAGCCTAGCAGCAGACACTTGTGAGATGGGACCTTGTCCCTAGGGTCACCTTTCCTGCCCAGCATCTTGCTGGTCATGTAGCTTAGACCCCCTCACTTTTCCTCCCTAGGGATATAACTTCTAGGCCTCAGTGGTTTCAGCTCCAGGCCTAACAAAGCAGCAAGACCAGAGCCAGCTGTGATGACTAATGACCCCCTCCCCTAGAGCTGACCAATCAGTAGAGACCAGGACCCTGAAAAGACACATCTGGAAAACCGATGAATATTCTATTGAGATCCTCCCCTGGGGCTTCCCCTAAAATCCCCTTCAGAGCATTGAGGAAGGGGACCCTGACCCAGGGGCGTGCCAGTGCCTTTTCCTTTCACCCTCCCTCCTCCTCCCCTCAACCCCCACTCAGGTGAGTTACCTTTACTTCTTCATTCCTAAGCAGCACAGGGGGGCGGGCCCTTCTTTCACCTCTGCAACTTATTTCCTAAACCCATCTCTTCTACCAGTCACTTCTCCCACCTCTGATTTTCTAAATAAACGTTCTCTTATAATGAATCTTGGCTCCTATCAGACCCCAGTGGTCTAACACCTGTTGCCTTTCTCCAAGCTGCCAACAGAACCTCTATAGCAGTGGTTCTCAACCTTGGCTGCACATTAGGATCACCTGGGAATCTTTTTAAAATCCTGATTTCTGGGCCTCATCCTCCGGAAATTCTGTTTCTTTGTTACTAATGTTGTGGCCCCACCCCATAACAAAGAAACAGAATTTCCAGAGGATGAGGCCCAGAAATCAGGATTTTAAAAAGATTCCCAGGTGATTCTAATGTGCAGCCAAGGTTGAGAACCACTGCTCTATAGGTTGTTTCATTTGTAAAGGGGATTAAAAATAGCAGTTACCTCGTGGTCTGTTTCAAGAATTAACTTTAAAAACAGTATAGCAGCCCTGGCCCTGTTGGCTGGTACACCAAAAGGTTGTGGGTTCAATTCCTGGTAAGGGCACATACTTAGGTTTCGGGTAAGAGAGGCAACCAATTGTTGTTTCTCTCTTCCTCTCTCTCTCTCACACACACACATTACAAAACAAATAACAACAAAAAATTGTCCTCGGGTAAGGGGTGAGATTAGGATTAAAATAAATAATAAAAACAGTAAAGCAGCCCTGGCCAGGTAGCTCAGTTGGTAAGAGCATCGTCCCAACATGCCAAGTTTGCAGTTCAATCCCTGGTCAAAGCACATACAAGAAAGAACCAATGAACGCATAAATAAGCGGAATATCAAATCGATGCCAGCCTCTCTCTCTCTCTCTCTCTCTCTCTCTCAAATCAATCAATAAAATAATATGACAGTAAAGCACTATGCAAATGTTCTTGATATTCTTAATTATCTACCATATATGCACGCTCTACAAGTATACTTATCTCTATTAACTAGAGAAGTTTTTAAGAGATAATGATGCTCAGAGAGGTTATGGATACAGGTTAAATCTGAAATGTCAGCAGCCCAAGAAACTGGAAAACATGGATCTCTGGTCGGACAGTCCCAACCCAAGACCATGGCTGGGTTCACAGGGGACCAGAGTCCTCCCCACCGAGGGCGCTCGCACTTGAACTCGGCCCCAGGTTCGCGCTGCCCCCCTCTCACTGCCACACCGGCGCCCGCCAGCTCCCTCTCCATCCTCCACTCAGGGCCGCCCCGCGGAGTCCATCCCGACCCTCCCGCCGGCCCAGGCCCAGCACCCAGCACCCAGCACCCAGCACCCAGCACCCAGCACTCCCCAGAACCCTCCACCCCGACCATCGGAAAACGAAACACCGAAAACCCACCCGAAGAGGCGGGGCGAGGGGGTGGGGAACGCGGGTCGCCCGGGCGGGCATGCGCAGAGACTGCCGCGGGCTCCCGGCCCGAGAGGCGCGGAGAGGGCGCCGCCGGGGCGAGCCGCCGCCTCGCCGGGACCCAGCTCGGGGCCGAGCCGCCTACCTGGTAGCGGCCGGTGAGCAGCTGGCTCCGCGACGGCGTGCACAGCGGCTGCGTGTAGTAGTTGTCCAGGCGCACCCCGCCGGCCGCCAGCGCGTCCAGGTGCGGCGTGCGCACGCTCGAGCCGTGGAAGCCCACGTCGTGCCAGCCCAGGTCGTCCGCCAGCACGAAGACCAGGTGGGGCGGGCGGCCGGCCCCGGCGCCCGAGCCCGGCGGCAGCGGCAGCAGCAGCAGCAGCAGGACGGCGGGGAGCAGCGGCCGCGGGCCGGGGCCTCGGGGCAGGCTCGCTGCACCGCGCGGGCCCATCCTTCGCCGCCCGCGGGCCCCGCGCCTGTGGCGCCACCAGCCTCCGGCAGCGCTTTTAGAACCAGGAACTGGGCGGCCGGCCCGCCCCGCCCCGGGGCCTCACCCGGAGGGCCTCTGGCTGCAGGGCCCCCGCGCCCCGCTGCCTCCCCCGGGCCGGCGGCGAGGCGGGGCGGAGCCAGCGGACCGAGCTGGGGCGCTGCTGCCGGCGCCGGGACACCGCGTTGATGCTCGAAGGCGGCTAGGATCGCTGACCTTTCCAGCTATGAACTGGGCACCGGGGCATCCTAACACAGGAACCGATTTGTCCTTAACAGCTTACAAAGCATTTTCAAGCCCGTTCCAAATCTGGCAGCTAGGAATTATAATGCCCGTTTGTTTTTGTTTTGTTTGGTTTTGTTTTTCAGAATAAACCATCTTGTAGTTGGTTGAGCCTAAACTCAGTTCTGTCTCCAGATCCTGAGCTACGATGTTGCAGCGGTTCTCAACCTGTGGATCGCGACCCCTCTGGCGGTGGAACGACCCTTTCACAGGGGTCGCCTAAGACCATCCTGCATATCAGATATTTACATTACGATTCATAACAGTAGCAACATTACAGTTATGAAGTAGCAACGAAAATAATTTTATGGTTGGGCCACAACATGAGGAACTGTATTTAAAGGGCCAGAAGGTTGAGAACCACTGTGAGGGAGAATCTTTTCTAGCAAGAGTCCAGCCTCCCCTGGGTGGGAGGGCGATGAGGCAGTAGTCTAAAAAATTATGTTTCAGATTTTGTTTATGAATACGGTACACTTGTGAAGCCATTTCCTCCCCACTAGCAAAAAGGGGGTTCAACACACACTCCGACTGCACAGCGCCTTTTGAAGGTGCAGTTTTACTTGGGCCTCCCAGGGAGTTGTTTGGGGGCACTGTGTGGGCATTCAGTAGCTCATTAGCGTGTCCAGATATGAGCCCTTCAGAGCTGGCTCCCCAACAATCAAGTAGTAAACCAAAAAACTATAGTATCTCATTTGCCTGAAATAATCTGTAAGTGGAAGGAGAAATTCCTTTAACCACATGCTCATTGAATGGGGAAGTTAGCCTTATGACCAGTATGTTCCCATTGCCACCCAAGACTTTCTGCATAGGCCATGCCTGGAAATAGATAATAACAGTTGTAGTAGGGTAAAAAAATTAGGCACTGCATCCCTTCAGGGTAATGAATCTGATTCCATGGGAGTTATTTTAAAGCTTTATAAGTTGTAGATAACTGATAGCAATGGAAACTAATTTTTGTTTACACTTATGCAAACGAATTCTATCCAGTGGAATGACCCCCACCTCCACCCTCACCCTCACCTCCATCCTCACCCCCATTACCATGGAAAAAACAGTTTTTACCTCCACTTGCACATTTAATATTCCTGATCTGTACTTTGGATTGTCCTTTGAACTGGTTTAACACTGTACCAGTTTCCTCATTAATGAGTTAACTAAAATATTTAACATGTATTCATTTTCATATCTGTATAAAGGTCATGATTTCATCTTTTTTTGAAAACTATCCTTTAATACATTGAATGTTTCCCTTTTACATACATAGTTTTTTTCTTTGCGTGAAGTAGATTAGTTTATAGTACATCCACTTTTTAACTGGTAAATCAGTAAAATTTAGCAGGAAAATATTTAAATGTAGCTTTACAAAGAATAATTTTGAAGAGCTGTTTGACTCTCATTATGTTAGGACTTGGAAATTCCATGTGAAGAAGACCCTTTAGGAGCCCATGAAGGACTGAGAATTTTTAACTATGGCCCTTGCATGTCCTTCTCTCCCGTAACTGTTCCTGATAAAAATCTCATTGCCCAATCCATGGCTGCTAATCTGCAGCAACTGCTTCTGAAACTAGCTAAACTTGCAATGAGCTTTCTCATGTCCTTCATTTTCAAATAAAAGCTTATTCCAGCAGTGCTCTGGAAGTGTGCAAATGAGTTAATTAAAAAGTGTTCATCTGTATATCGAACACAATAATGTGCATGACAAACTAGTTATTGTAAACTTTCTCAGTTGGAGTTTGTCCGATATTTCCCAATGATTAGACTTAGGTTATGGGTTTGTGCAGAAATATCACAAGAGTGATATTGTATGTTCTTGCTGCTACATATTAAGAGGTACATGATGTTGATTTGCACTATTATTTGAACACTTTGCTCAGGTGGCCATTTCTCCACTGCAAAGTTACTATTTTACCCTTGGCATTAATAAGTATTTTATGGGGAGATATTTTTTTAAAAATATATTTTGTTGATTTTTTACAGAGAGGAAGGGAGAGGGACAGAGAGTTAGAAACATCGATGAGAGAGAAACATCCATCAGCTGCCTCCTGCACACCCCCCACTGGGGATGTGCCCGCAACCAAGGTACATGCCCTTGACCAGAATCGAACCTGGGACCCTTCAGTCCACAGGCTGACGCTCTATTCAATGAGCCAAACTGATTAGGGCTATGGGGAGATATTTTGAGAATATGTGTATATTGTATATTCTTAAAACGTTTGCTTATTCTAATATCCACTAGTTCTTCTTGCTTCAATAAATCAGTATGGTTGTCAAATGATGATTTTCTAAATCAGTCATTCCTTCTTTATCTATTACTTGCCTTTCTACTGTAAAGAACTTTCCCTCTCCCCACTTATTTATTTATATCACCATGAACTCATCGATTCTTCTTTCCATCAATATGCTATAATTCTTTGCTATAATTATTTCAGTGTGCAAATTTCCTTGAGTTGGGCAGTGGGAGCCTCTTCAGTCTGGCGCTCACATCCTTTTGGCATGTCCTCTTTAATCCTTACTTTTTGATACAACAAAATAGTCTAGATTCATCTGGTACTTTTCCTTCCCCAACCCTGGAATCAGACATTTCTCCAAGGAACCTTGGTTCCTTTTCTAGGGTGGCACCTAGAAACCAAGATTTGTGCTATAGGTGTGCTCATTGCTACTGGGCTGTCATTGCTTCGAGGCTCTCTCACTAGACAAAGATAGGAACTAGATGTATGTAGGTATACACAAACACATATACATAAGTATATATACACACCTACATACTACATTGATACACATCTGTAGAAAAAACCTCTAGTTCATAGTGAATACCTTCAATTCTATTTCTCCCTTTACATAGGTGTATGGGTTGTACCAATTTTCATTATCTCCAGCTATTAAAAAGTACTATTTTTTTTTCATTTTTTTCCAACCTGATATGAGAAATAGCATCTCTGGATAGTTTATATTTATTATTAAATTCCTCTTATTATGAGTAAGGTTAAACATTTTTTCATATGCTGAAGGGTCATTTTTACATCATTTTTGTGAATTGTGTCATTTTTTTTATTGGTTTTGGGGTATTTTTCCCCTCAATTTTAAGAGTTCTTTATATATTAGAGATATTACCTAACTGTAAAATACATCACAAATATTTTCTCCCAGTTTGTCAATTGTCAAACATTGTATTATGGTGTTTTGTACATGCCAAAGTTTGTATGTGTGTGTGTGTGTGTTTTTAATGTAGTCAAATTTATCAACATTTTCTTGTATTGCATCTGGACTTGAGTCATAGAATTTCCTTACACCAAAGTTAAAGTAAAATTCAACCATGTTTTCTTCTAGGACTTGTATGGTTTCAGATTTAGCATTTAGTTCCCTGATCTATTGGCATTTATTTTTGTGCATGATGTGACATATAGATCTAATTTTATCTTTCCCAAATGATTATCCAGTTGTCCCAGCACCACTCATAAGAAAATAAAGACGTCTGTCTTTGCTCTAGTGATATGAGATGCCACTTTTATCATATGCTTAATTTCTATATATACTTGGGTCGATTTCTGGGCTTCCTGTTCTATTCCACTGGCCTCTCTGTTGACTCATGCACCAGTACACACTGTTTCAGTTACAGGCATTATAATATTTTTAAGGTATGGTAAGAATAGTGACTCCTTAAAGCTTTATATTTTTAATGTTTTCCTGGCTGTTTCTACATATTTATTTTCTTGAAAATACATTAAATTTATAAATTAAGGGCAACTGAAATCTTTTATGATACTAAGTTGTATCTAAAAACAAATGTTAACTTTTATTAAGGCCTACTTTTTAAATTAAAAATGTTTTTTTTTTAGAGACAGAGGAAGGGGGAGAAGGAGAGAGAGAAACATCAGTTTGCTGCTGCACTTACTTATGCATCCATTGGTTGCTTCTCTTATGTGCCCTGATCAGGATCGAATCCACAACCCTGACACGTCGGGACAGGGCTCTAACCAACTGAGCTACCTGGCCAGAGACTATTAAAGTCTATGTTTGTATCTTTTAAAAGCGTTTTAAAATTTTCTCATATCAATTTTGTGCCTTTCTTGTTAAATTTATTCCTAAATATTGTATCTTTTCTGTTGCTATTGAAAGGGGGCTTTCTCTACCATTGTATCTTTTAACAGGTTATTATTTGTGGAAATGAAGGCTACTGATTTCTGTGTGGTAACTTATATTTCACCAAGTACTGAATTATTTTACTCTTTGAGTTAGTGTAATCATTGATTTTATTTTAGGGTTTTCCTAGTACGCAATCTTATCAGAAAAAAACAACAACCTTCCAATTAGTTCAAAGATGGAAAAGTTAGGATGGAAATCAAAGCAGCTCCCAATTCACAACTGGGTTTAAAAGTTAATTGTTTGGTAGGAGGGGTGCTTGGAACTTGGGATATATATTTTTTGTATGGAAAGAATCTTATACATGGCTTTTATTCTAACCTACACAAAACCTATTTAACCCATAGTTAAAATCTTATTCCTAACGTCCATAAGAAAAGACCAACAACCTAATGTTTAAGTGGGCATTTACAGGAACATAATAGTTTATAGCAAAGGAAATATAGTCCAGCCAGTGTGGCTTAGTTGATTGAGCATTGTCTCATGCACCAGGAGGTTGCCAGTTCGATTCCCAGTCAGGACATATGCCCAGGTTGCGGGCTCAATCCCCACTATGGGGTGTGCAGGAGGCAGCTGATTGATGTTTCTCTCTCATCCATGTTTCTATCTCTCTCTCCCTCTTTCTTCCTCTCTCTAAAATCAATAACAACATATTTTTTTTAAAAAAATGTAAGTGGTCATTAAATACATGAATAGATATTCAATATCATCAAAAGGAGAAATACAAATTAAAACTTCAGTAATATAATATGGATTCTAGTGATAGCACAAGGCTTTGAGTAGGGTGTAAAGAAACAAGCCATCTTATATATTAATCACATAAATGAAATTTGACACAACCTCTAAGGCAAACATTATGCCTATATGTCAAAATGCACATACACTTTAACCAACAAATCCAGTTGTATGAATTTATCCTCCAAATATACTCAATGTAAGAAACTTTATATACATCAAGATATTCATTTTAGCCTTATTTTTATTAGAAAACGACAAATAGTAGAGCCTGGTCAAATTAATTATGGGATACTAAACAATCAATTAAAATGATGGTATGAAATAATATTCAAGATATACCCTTAAATTTTAAAAGTTAAGCAAAGAACTATGTATGGTATGCTTTCATTTGCTTAAAAATATATGTACATATGTATGTGTGTGTGTGTGTGTGTATATGTACACACACACACACACACACATATATATATATATATATATACTCATATATTGTGAGAGATACTTACATATTTATAGAGTATCTTAAGGATACAGAAGAAAGAATAGCATTAGTTATCTCTGGGTAGACTGGTTAACTAAGGACAGGTATAGGAGAGAGACTATAACTTTTCACTATATGTCCTTTATGCCTTCTAAATTTTAAGTCTGTGCATATATTATCTATTTCTAATAACATTTTGTTAATAGTAATATTAATATAATTTACATTTAAACAAAAAGTAAAATGCACTGTGAGAACAGAGTGCCAAGAATAAATATCCCTCAATGAACATGTTTGGAAAGCCCAAAGGCCATACACTAAGAAAATCACATAGATGCTCTTGTCTCTTGGTTTCTCCAGTTTGCAGTGCCCCTGGTTCTTGGCATGGTGCTAACTGGCTATAAGCTATGCTCAGAAGTCAGGATACCTGTGTTTCAATGCTTCCTTCAACCTGTTTTTGGTTCAGTGCCTTTGAAATGATAACTATTGCACACAAAGGTTAAGCAATTTTAAACACTCTCTAAATGCTTAACCGTTGCAGTAGAGATAAGGATGGCAAGAGGTCTTTCTTAGAAAACCTGAAATTCACTAACTAAATGTGGTAAATTGTGGTTGGTGTTACTCATTGCCCCATTTACTACCCCGAATAGTCCAGAAGGAGATAGACTCAAACATCAGAAAGAATAGCCAAACTTTGTTACTTTAGATGCCAGCTATGAAAGTATTTTCACAATACATGTGGAAACTGATCTGGAATGGATTTGTTTCTACCATATCTGAGTGAGGCGGGGGGAGAGGACCTTCTTAAAGGCCTGTAAGGTCATATATTGGACTTACAGATGAGTGTTCTCCTAGTTGCCAGTAGTCATAAGTATAAGTCATAACCACTCTCAGAGCTAACTACTAAAGGGTGTCCCAAAATTCACGCAAGAAGTAATTTTGATAGAAAACACAGGTTTATAATTAAAAATTGGAAATTTTTTTATCGATTCATAAAGTATACTGTATAGGGGTATTTATGGAATAGCATATTGGGTAAATGGATTATCATGTCGCAATAGTGAGCACCATTAACTGCTATTGCCTGAGCAGCCGCATTTTCGAAGAATGGTCCGATGATGCCTCCAGCCCAAAATCCACACCAGTGACACGTTGTAGATGCATTTGTTTCTCAACAATCACTCGTGGATTTTCTGAACCCCAAATGCGACAATTTTGTCAATTAACCAAGCCATCAAGATGAAAATGAGCCTCATCGCTGAAGATGATTTTGTTCGAAAAATCAGCATCCATTTGTTGTTGTTCCATAATCCATTCAACGAACTCTTTCCACTGTGCGTGGTCAGTAGGCTTCAGTTCTTGAGTCAATTGAACTTTGTAAGCATGAAGATGCAAATCTTTCGTGAGAATATGCTGTAGAGAGCTTCTCGAAATGTCCAATTCTTGACCATGGTGACGAAATGATGTCACTGGACTCTGAGCAACACTCTCACGAACTGCTTCGATGTTTTGTGTTGAACGACTTGTTGAAGGATGGCCAGAGTGTTTAAGATCACTAATTGATCCAGTCTCCCTAAATTTTTCAATTAATCTCTTCACAGTTGATGAAGTTAAATCACTAATTCGACCATATTTTGCACGAAAATTGCGAACTGTAGCTGCCAAACCTTCATTATTTTTAAAATATTGCTCAACAATGAAAACGCATTGTTCTTTTGTGTAGCGCTCCATTTTTAATAACCCTGAACTGTCAGCTGTCACGCTATCTTTTTTTTGTTGGCAACACTTTACGGCACAAATGACGTAAAATTCAAATCTTGCATGAATTTTGGGACACCCTTTATCACTGCGTTAACAATCATCAAGGTTCCAAACACACAGGAAGCTCATTCTCTGAAAGAAGCATCTTCAGTTTAGTGTTGGTTTGGTTTTGTGTGTTGGTGTATGTGTGTGTGTTAGGAGGAAAGGGTCAGATTAAAAAAAGAAGATGAAAGATTTCTTTTAGCTCTCATATTCTCCAACTTTCAGAAATTGATAATCTGGATAAACAACGGCTTGGGGCCAACTCGAATTGAAACTCCTTTGACCCCCTCATCCTGTCCATTGTTTATCACCTCCTACCTCCTTAAAACCAACAAGGCAAGAGTAGAGAGTGGAAATAGTACCATATAAAGAGATTTTGGAGAGAGAAACCAAGATGGCGGCATAGGTAGACACCTGAAATTGCTGCCTCGCACAACCACTTCAAAATACAACTAAAAGACAAAAAGAACATCATCCAGAACCACAGGAAGGCTGGCTGAGTGGAAATTCTAAAACTAGAAGGAAAGAGAAAAGCACACTGAGACTCAGAGGAGGTGCAGAAGTAAAATGCAGAGGTACGGAGGTGTGCGCAGAAAGGGCTAGCAACTGTGGACACTGTTGTCTTTTTCAATCGGGAGGGAGACACAAGCTCCTGACTGCTCTGAACTCCAGTTCCGGGCGAGTCTCTGGGGACCCAGACTCATACTGGCAGAAACTGGACTATCTGGCAGTGGGCAGAACTCGAGGGAGGCTTTCTCTCAGAGGTGCTTGCAGCGATTACCGCGGGACACTGAGACCCGGTGCCTCTTAGGGCAGGACTGAGGATCAGCCATAGCTGTTTGCTCCGCCCTGTTGATTCCCTGAGACCCCGCCCCACCCAAGCCGTGCACAGAGGCTTTTGCATATGAATGACCTGGCCCTTTGCAATCTAAAATTACCTAACAAACTGCAGCTGGGTCAAGAGACCCAGAACAGCCAAAAGAAGGCCCAAGGCTCCACAGCAGCTTGCATTGCTTCTCAGCTGGGCCTCATCTGGGCACCTCCAAATCCCAAACAAAGAAGAGAAATCTGCAGATCTCTCCATAGCTCCTGCTGGGTAGCCTTAGGTAGAGGCTAAATTAGCACCTCCTTAGAGATCCAAGAGCCAGTGTACCCAGTGGTCAGAGTGGGACCATCCAAATTACAACTCCTCAGATCCATAAGGGACACACTCAGGGGGCAGACTCAGTGAGCACCAAAGCCCCACTGAAGCAAGTCTTGCCCCAGAAGGGTGTCTCCGACACAGAAGTTCTCCCACCATAGACACAGCTGATTCTCACAGCCAAATTGCCTGGAGGTCAATTCCTCCTAGTGATACCAACTACAATCAAGGCTTAACTACAAGAATGTGCACAAAGCCCACAAAGGGGTGCACCAAGAGTGTCCACCTCAGGTAATTGGGGAGGCTGAGCCACTGGGCCCTATAGGACACCTAGCACACAAAGCCACCTTATCAACACAGGGAAGCAGCCAAAATGTGGAGACAAAGAAGTCACAAATGACAGAAATGGAGGATATAGAGTTCTATATCAAACTACTGGATATAGAGTTCAAAACCACAGTTATAAGGTTTTTCAAGAATTTTCTAGAAACCACCGATAAATTTAGTGAGACCCTCAATAAATCTAGTGAGACCCTCGAGGATATGAAAAAGGACCAACTAGAAATTAAGCATACACTGACTGAAATAAAGAATATTATACAGACTCCCAACAGCAGACTAGAGGATTGCAAGAATCAAGTCAAAGATTTGAAATACGAAGAAGTAAAAAACACCCAACCAGAAAAGCAAAAAGAAAAAAGAATCCAAAAATATGAAGATAGTGTAAGGAGCCTCTGGGACAACTTCAAGCGTACCAACATCCGAATTATGGGGGTGCCAGAAAAAGAGAGAGAGCAAGATATTGAAAACCTATTTGAAGAAATAATGACAGAAAACTTCCCCTACCTGGTGAAAGAAATAGACTTACAAGTCCAGGAAGTGCAGAGAACCCCAAACAAAAGGAATCCAAAGAGGACCACACCAAGACACATCATAATTAAAATGCCAAGAGCAAAAGACAAAGAGAGAATCTTAAAAGCAGCAAGAGAAAAACAGTTACCTACAAGGGAGTACCCATAAGATTGTCAGCTGGCCGAGACCGGTTTGGCTCAGTGGATAGAGCGTCGGCCTGCGAACTGAGGGGTCCCAGGTTCGATTCCGGTCAAGGGCGTGTACCTGGGTTGCGGGCACATCCCCAGTGGGGGGGTGTGCAGGAGACAGCTGATCGATGTTTCTCGCTCATCGATGTTTCTAGCTCTCTGTCTATCTCCCTTCCTCTCTGTGAAAAATCAATAAAATATATTTAAAAAAAAAAAAAAAGATTGTCAGCTGATTTCTCAACAGAAACTATGCAGGCCAGAAGGGAGTGGCAAGAAATATTCAAAGTGATGAATAGCAAGAACCTACATCCAAGATTACTTTACCCAGCAAAGCTATCATTCAGAATTGAAGGTCAGATAAAGAGCTTCACAGATAAGAAAAAGCTAAAGGAGTTCATCACCACCAAACCAGTATTATATGGAATGCTGAAAGGTATTCTTTAAGAAGAGGAAGAAGAAGAAAAAGGTAAAGATAAAAATTATGAACATATCTATCAATAAGTGAATCTAAAAATCAAGTGAATAAAAAATCTGATGAACAGAATAAACTGGTGAATAGAATCGGGCATAGAAAGGGAGTGGACTGACAATTCTCAGGGGGGAAGGGGTGTGGGGGGTGCAGGAAGAGACTGGACAAAAATCCTACACCTATGGATGAGGACAGTGGGGCGAGGGGGGGGGGGAGGGCGGTAAGGGAAGAGGGTGGGGTGGGAACCAGGTGGAGGGGAGCTATGGGGGGAAAAAAGAGGAACAATTGTAATAATCTGAACAATAAAGATTTAATTTTTTTTTTTAAAAAGAGATTTTTGCATAGCATTTTTTGTGTATGAGATCACACAAAAGTGCACATCAATCAATGGATTTTCAGAAAGTGAACGCACCCATGTAACCACCAAGTTAACAGATCAAGAAACAGGATGTTGCTCTTGCACTTTGTCTCACTTCTTCATTCCTTCTCCTTCCTTTTCACACAACCTAAGCCTTCATGTTCACACAATATTTATTATATACAACTGAATTGCATTCATGTTTTCTGTACTGAACTTTTTACATCATACACCAATTTCTTAAGCAGTTCTAAGCTAACTCTTTTCAATCATGCTTAAATATCTCAACCAATGTGACCACTGTATTTAAAATAGTCATATTGTATGACTGCTGGGGTCCAACCCCAACGGGTCCAGGGGTCCCCAAAGGTGTGGACGGAGTCGGCGAAGAAGGAATGGCACGGGGTCAGCGTTCAGTTGATCAGCATAGCGAGGTTCTCCCTCCAGGATCTCCAGCGAAGTTCTGGTCAGGATCTCCAGCGAAGTTCTGGTTAGGAACTCCAACCAAGTTCTGGTGCCATGTTCTCTCGCTAGGTTCTCCAGCTAGGTTCTCCAGGTTCGCCAGCCAGGTTCTATCCAGGTTCTTTTGCCATGTTCTGTCTAGCTTCTCCAGTGAAGTTCTGTAGCCAGGTTCTGTCCAGGATCTTTTGCCATGTTCTCTGGCTAGGTTCTGGTTAGGATCTGATGTTTATTGTCTTGTTACATCCATATTTATACCAGCCGATTTTAATCCTGTCAATTTCTATTACAAAGGTTAGGGCGTTTCTTATCTCCATTCCAGGGAGTAAAGATTATGTAGCTTAACTACCCGCCTGGCACTTAATTAAGGGGTTGTATCCCCTCCCTAACCTCAGGGAAAAATCCCCACCTGGGGAAACAACCTTTCTCGGAGAGGTGACCTTGGTTAAAACACATGGCATTAAGGAGAGCAAACATATTAAGAATAGTATGCCATATACGCCAGGTCCCTTGAAACAGCAAGGATGGACCGGCTCCCGGCATATGACCAAGAAGGTAAGAATCTATTCTTGCTAGATAAGAAAGTTTTATATATACATAGCTTTTAAAAAGTGAAACGTGTACATAGTTTTTTAAAATGTTAAGTTAAAGAGGCATACAGCGAAAAGTAAGTCTCAACACCTCCTAGAAATACTAGTGTATTAGGCCATGCCACAACTTACCTCCATCCTAAGTAGACATGTTTGCATCTCTTGACCTGACCCCTTTGGCCAGGGCTGAACGGATTATGTTTGTGTTGTACGATGGTCATTGTCTATTGCTATATAATCCATTTCATGATCTTCCTCTGCTCTGCTCTGTATCACAGGAGAGGTCAAATCCTATAAACTACATGTCCCAGGCTCCTTTACCTCCTTAGCTCCAGTTAGGTTCAGCAAATGGGAGGTGCTGGTAAGAGCCGGGAGAATGGGAGGAAGAGAGAAGTCAGGGTGTTACTTCCATTCATTCTGCTTTGGGTAGCATCTTCAGCAGCATAGCTGTATCTCTTCTGTGGTTCCAGCTCCCACTGGCAGCTCCTCTGTCTATGGTCCAAGTATCACCTTGGCAGCCCCTCAGGGCATTCCTTCCTGGTTCTCCAGGTTAAGTTCCCTCCTTTGACCTACCTGTTAGAAGTTAGTCACATGGAGAGGCCCATGGAGAGACAAACTCTGCCAGCCCCGGCTGTTACAGTCACCCTTGGTGAAAAGCCAGACATGTGAATGAAGAAGCCATCTTAGCTAGTGAGATGACCAGATTAAGTGAGGATCACTTTTTAAAAAACCCTACCTTTTTCATATGACACAACTATTTTTTAGTAATCATTATGAAATGAAATGAATAATAATGACCAGAAGAGAAATTTAAAGGGTGAAAATATTCTCCTATAATAGTAAGAAACAACAACAAATGAGTAAGAAAAATAGACATAAAATAAATACTATAGTACAAAAAAGCAAGAGGTTAATATTTTTAAATTAATGTTTTTTAAAATATATTTGAATTGATTTCAGAGAGGAAGGGAAAAGGAGAGATAGAAACATCAATGATGAGAGAGAATCATTGATCACTTGCTTCCTATATGCCCCACACTGGGGACTGAGACCACAACCTGGGCATATGCCCTGACCAGGAATTATACCATTTCCTCCTGGTTCATAGGTCAACACTCAACCACTGAGCCATGCTGGCTGGGCAAAATTAATGTTTTTTTAAAAAGGGAAATATATCTACATATTGAGCTGTTGTGATAAATTGGTCTACTGGCTGTAAGTAATAAAGTCACCTTTTCTGTTTTTAAGCCTTAAGCTTTGCAGTGACTTCACTGAAATGAATCTTCTTCATATATTAATGTTTAATAGATGGCAGAGCCAGATTTGTCCAGTTATCTTTGCTCATAGTTGATTGCAGAACATTTAAAGCTTTTAATTTCTAAAGCTTCTTTTACATGACCAACAGATGTACCAGTAATTAGAAAAAGACTTTAACATAATGATAAGTTTGGCAGAGATTCATAAAAATGTCCTTTAACAACAAACTCCAGAAATTGCAGTACTGTCTACATCTCTGTTCCCTTGGGAACAATCATAGTAACTTTCAAATATCTCTCAGTTAAAATTTTTCCACTGAAATATCCTTATCAGAAAAACTCCGGTGTGGTAGGGACAACCCCGGTCAGGTTGAAACGGCCCCGGTGTGGTAGGGACGACCCCGATGAGGTTGAAATGGCCCCCGTGAGGTAGGGACGGCCCCGGTGAGGTTGAAACGGCCCTGGTGAGGCTCAGACGGCCCTGGTGAGGTTGATACTACTCCAGTGAGGTTGGGACAAATAAAGGGGACCAGTATGGACTGATGAACAGGGGTAGATACAGAAGCAGAGCAACATTGAACAGAATGTTAAACTACAGTGGGAAGCCTGGGGAGGGTTGGGGGGGGGGATTAAAAGACCAACTGAAGGACTTATATGCATGCATATAAGATTAACCAATGGAGTCAAGACACGGAGCGGGGAGGGCGGGCGGTAGGGGCCGGGGGAATGTCAAGGGGGGGAAAAAAGGAGACATATGTAATACTCTTTGTAATACTTTAAGAAATAAAAATTATTTAAATATTAAAAAAAAAAAGAAAAAAAAAAAAAGAAAATCTATCATACATTTCTATTATATACTAGAAGCCTGGTGCACAAAATTCATGCATGGGTAGGGTCCCTGGGCCTGGCCGGTGATCAGAGCCAATCTGTGGGGCAACTGGGGAGCCCCTGCTTGCACCCACATTGGCCGGCCTGGTGCCGCCCACTGGATGGCCAAGCCCCCACCACTGCCGCTGGTCGCCTCCCTCTGCAGGGTAACTGGCAGGACAATCAGGGGGCTACCGCTGGCATCTGCCTTGGCCCTCCCCTGCCAGCCTGATCTCACCCCCAACTGCTTTCCCCTGCCAGCCTGATTGCCCCTAACCACCTTTCCCTCGGCCCCCGCCACCGTGGCTTTGTCTGGAAGGATGTCTGGAAGAATGTCTGGAAGATATCCAGTCTAATTAGCATATTACCCTTTTATTAGTATAGATAATGTAGTATCTATAAACTACTGGCCTATTCTAAAGATTCACTGATGGCAGAGAGAAGACAGGATGATCATTTTAATTTTTATATGAAGATCATCAGACAAAAGGATAATTAACTGAATTTTTGGTTCCCTGCTTTTTTGAGACCTTGGCTAAAGGATGCTATTTCCCAATTGAAACTTTCTTCTTTTCATAGCTGCTGTGTTCCCTAATGTCAACCTTTCTTTTTGCTCAATCCAAATATGCACAAAATCATCACACTAAAATTCCCAAATCTAATCTGTCTCCTATTCAATGTCCCACACAGCTTACTTTAAAATATTTTTTTCTGTCCCCTTTCCTATCTGTAAAAAAGGATAAAGACAGGTTAGTTAGGATGTGACCATTAGTAACATAACATCCATAAACATTTTGAGAATGTGTGGACTGGAAATGCTTTGACAGTTCCAAGAAGCTTTCCAAGCTCAAGAGAAGCAAGTGTCCGTCATTCGCCATCATATCCTTGAGAACCTTTTTCTAAGCTGTAGACACGGCTCCCGCAGACTCTAGGGTGCTTTCAGGCATGCCAGGTGTTTGCTGTTCACAGCCGACACTAGTCCTGGGCCCACGCCTTTGAGGCCTGGGTACATGGTTCACCTCCCAGAAGCTTCGGGTTTTAGGAGGCTCTTTTGAGTCAGGGTTCTCACCTAAGAACTGGCTGCTAGCCGTCGGGAGTGAGAGCTGTAAGAACGGGTCTTTCACTCTCTCTGTCCCACTCAGGCCCCTCTGCTTGTCAGTAGCTCACCTTGCCCAAGGCTCCAAGGCTTCTCTTTCCACATATCTTTTCATCTCCAGCTTTTAGTACTGATCAGTTTACTCTCTGGGGGTTCACAGTTCAAATTTATGCGGAGAAAAATCTGGTTAACTTGTCTCATCTTTCCATTGCCAAGTTGTTTGTAGGTCATAGGTCAAACCTAGGCCACACACTGGCTGGGTGGAAGTGGGGTGCTGGGGTGACCTGCAAAACCAAATAGCACCTAACACATAACAAAGAAGGAATGGGGCAACTTCTGAAGGAAATCAGGATGTAAATTTCTTTTATATACTGTGGATAGGGTTTCTTTAAATGTTTAATATTCATCTCAACATTCCATTCTTCTATTGATCTGTTTTAGTGCTATATTAACTGCATGGCATGAATTCAATGCTGTACTTTCATTATTGCCGCTTTTTATTATAGTGTAAAAAAAAAAAAAAAAAAGAACCTAGAAGAGTCTATCTTGCAGAAGAGGAATTCAGAGATAGTAAGTGAATATCCCAAGGTTACAGGGCTACAGAAAGGCAGAAAATGAGAATAGGGATCTCTTGATTCCCATTCAACATCATTAACCAGCACCTAATACCAGAACTAAGATATAAGGTCTGGATAATGCTTGATAATTAGGAAATGTTTGTTACCAAGAGGATTTCCTCCTTTTCTTATTTAAGAGGACATTCCAAAGAGAAATAAATGGCATGTTGAGGTGTTCTAATATATAATTACTGTTATGAAACATTTAAAATGCAAACTTGACACCTTTTCAAAACTTGCAAGAAATTATTTGAAAATGTGTAATAATTACAGAATCTTATCACGCTTCATATTCAGCTTTTTTGAATACCTAAGAAAAGTTCAATAAATGTGTAACAAGTATATAATAAATTATAAATGATCAACTACCTTTTATAAAAAATGTGACTTACTCAGTCAACTAAAGCCAAATAATTTCAAGAAGTATATCAAAGATGCATTTCTAAATGAATTTGTTTTCTTGCTGTACACAACTTTTAAGCTCTTGTTTGACCTGATTTGTCAAATACTTTGTGAAATGATATTCAGAACAGCACAGAGTGATGTCAACTTACATTAATTCTTTCCCAAAGAGAAGTGTTCAGTATTCAAACTGTGTTTGTACGGACACAACCTACTTATATTTCAGCTTCATTTCAGAAGGTTTACAAGTATCACTTCATTTGAAAGACTGTTCATTTTTTTGCAATTTCTCTTCTAAAACAACCTTTAAAAGGACAATAATAATGTCCCATAAAGCTGCTTTCCGGGAAGTTATCAAGAAAATAAATATTTCAGAGAACTGCATAAAATGTTATATATTAATATTAAATTATACTATTTTCAACAAAGATATATTATGAGAAATTAAAATTATTCCTTATCAACTAAGAAAATATTTCTCAATGCAGTAAATCCATTAACAGTATTGCATTTGTTTTTATGTAAAACATAATTTATTAATTTGTTTTCATCTAATAAAAACCATATGTATATGTTCCTAAAATTCTTCTAATTCTTTTAATTCTGTTGTAACAATGATTGTATATTAATTAGCAAATGCCAAGATATTTTACTGATTGAATTTTATAAGAAACAATATAGGATAATAAAAATGGTCATTTCCAATTTCTTCATTTGAAACAACAATGGCAAGCACTAATCAATTATTCTATCTTGCTGAGGAAACAGGAGAAAGATTTTAAGATTCTAAATCTGGATTTTGATGATTTTGAAATGAATCCTTGGTTTCCTGTTCCCACAAATCAATTATAACTTTGAGTACAGTCATGTAGCAACCATAATTCAGTTGACTGCTGAAGGGTCTTTTTCAAATTTTGTCCTTTCCACCTTTTTTCTGAAGTCGGTTTCTGGTTGGTTCCGTCAATACCAAGGGTTCTTGAATGATGATTGCTGGGTAATGTTTGCCTAGTAGTTCAACTTCCACTTGTTGTCCCACCTTACTCAGCTCTACGGGGACGTATGCAAAAGCCAGGCTCTTCTGGATGCTGTAACTGTAGCTTCCAGAGGTCGTGTTGCCAACCACCTGAAAAACAAGACCCAGCGATCTTCAGCAGCCGGGTCACAGCTCTGCGCTCCCCTCCCGATGGAAACACGTTATAGACTCAACTCACAAATAAGTCTGTGGGCATAACACCAGGAGGAGAACTCACTGTTTTGAGAAAAATTAATGAAAATGTACAAATTCTGAAAAATAATTCTCAAAGTATATGTCTATATTACTTGGACATTTTTTATTTTTAAATAATAACATCTAGTGTTTTAATGCCTGGCAGTATTTTGCTCGTTTCATGCCAAGAAATCTAATAGGAAGAAGAATTTAAATTATTGCCATACTGTTTGATAATAGAAGAGAATTTTTTAAAAGTTTAAATGAAAATTCTCTTCTAGTATCAAACAGTATGGCAATAATAAATAAATGGGGGAAAAATCTAAAAACCCAAATGCAAACTTAGTTAACTATCCCTGAGGGGGTTCAGAAAACGTGCGCAAAATGGTGCTCAATTAAACTACTTATTAATATATAGTCAATGGGCTCTAGTCGGTTGCTCAGTGATTAGAGCATTGGCCCATGGATTGAAGAGTTTTGGGTTCGAGTCCAGTCAAGGGTACATACCTTGTTTGCAGGCTCGATCTCTGGCCCCAGTCAGGGCACATTCGGGAGGCAACCAATCAATGTGTCTCTCTTACATCAATGTTTCTCTGTCTCTCCCTCTCCTTTCCCTCTCTCTAAAAGTCAATGGAAAAAATATCCTCGGGTGAGGATTAATTAAAAAACAAAAACCAAACAATTATCTCTCTCTCTCTCTCTCTCTCTCTCTATATATATATATATAATTTTGAGTACAGTCAAAATGTCCCTATTTTGTTCACTGCAGCATCCCTAGAATATTGCTGGCACATTCTGTATATATATATTATATATATATATATATATAGAGAGAGAGAGAGAGAGAGAGAGAGAGAGAGAGTCAATGGGTAGTGAATATTCCTTATGACTTACAACTAGCATTTAACAATTCCAGGCAATTGCTAGGCACTTAAATAAATGTTAACTTTTACCCTCTCTAGCTCTACTCTGTATATTCTAGAGAACTAGCAGAGGCCTAGTTCCAGCCTCGTCAAGGAATTAACAGAGATACAAGAAAATATAACACGAAATCAAGACTGTCAACATAATGAAGCCAGGATTTGTTCTACACTTTCAAGGCGGTGAAACTAGATAGGTCGAGATGGAGGATGACAACTTTTCAGGATGAGTGGAGACATAGTGTTAGGCAGGAACAATCCAAATTAAGGAGGATGAAACATGATAACTTGGGAAGGCAAAACAGAACAATACTGGACAAGGAATCAAACTCAGGAGAGGAAAACAAAGCTTTAAGCTACAAAATAAAGAAATAAATCTATAAAACAATCCTGATTAGAAGATAAGAAGATTAGTGGAAACCAGATCTAAAGGAAAGGTTGAAAGGGAAGGAAAAGCAGATTAAAATGTAAATACATATGTCAGGTTAAAATGCCACATTTAAAAATGTAAAAGGAAGACAATAAAAGCAAAACCTGGTTTACAGCCCTGCTCCACACAGCTTCTCCTGGCTGCACACATGCACGAATCCTCCAGCCTCCCAGCCCAGCCCAGAGGGCTGGTGACCCCAAACATTCATGGACGTGCATCAGCCTGGTGGTCGTTCAGCTGCCATCGCAAGGAACCCACTAGTCAACCGTCTTATGATAGTGTATCTAGTCTTTTAGATGCTACACTTTTATGACCTTAAATATAGACTCCTATCTCTGCAGCCCTGGTTGTTAACTATCTCGTTGAAATCCCAAATCAGAAGCTCTCCATATCATTTCCCAACTTGTTATGGTGAGAACTGCTTGGTTAAAAAGAAACAAACAAACAAACAAACAAACAAACATCAATGTATTCGTTAGTAAAGGCTTCTCTCTTGCAGATTATTAACTGCCCAAGTATTGCTGAGAGAACACACATTTTCTCCTTTAGATCATAGATAAGTGATCTAAGACAGCCATCTGGGTCAGGGAGGTTGGAGTTTTAATCACTGCTTTTTGAAAGTCTTTCTTGGTAACTTCGGTTTCACTTCCCAGTCTGTAAACAGAGATCTGTGTCTGGATTCTTCAGAAAGTTAGCCTGACTTGCTTGGGCGTCTTAAGAAAACAGGAAGAGGCCTGGGCAAGTCTCTTGGCCAAATCCCCTAACTCACGGGGACAAAACCCCACAATCACTCTGAGACTGTGTACACCATTTCCTCAGGACTTCCTAGCTCTTAAAATCCCAGCAGTGATTTCTGCATTAGTAAGTTAAAGAAATAGTATATTTATTTTGTGAATGCTATTTAAAGACATTTATCAAATGCTTTGCTTTCTGCTACTTTCATTTCTCCTTTAATTTCTCTCTAACCGAGGAGTTAGTAGCCCAGAGTATTTTAGAAGTCTGGCCTTTCCTTTTATCCTATTACTAAACAGCCAGGAAAAGATTTTATTCTAGCATACATCTTATGTTGTTTCTACCTTAAAATCCTCCAGATTCAATTAAATTCATTGCTTGGTTTTTATCAGCAATTCCCAAGAACAACCTGCCCACACCCTCTGCCTAGGACACACTCACTCTCATATTCTTTTGAAATCAAACACTGGCCTCCTTTTTACCAATGTGAACAAGCCTCATTTATTTTTACCCTTTTCTCATTCTTCTCTTATGAATCTTGAAGACACCTCTAACTGACATAGAGAAGATAACATGGTAAATGGTCTTTGAAAGCGGTCACATAATTTAAACTGGATGCTATATTGTAGTGTTTTTGCTGCATTTTAGTTTATGAATAATGAAAAATATGACTTTCTAAATTCTCAAACTTACTTCTCCATAAACTTCTTCTTCAAAACTTACTTACCAGAAAAGCTGCTTTTATAACTAATGAAACCCCTTCCCATTCCCAACTTTGGGCCTTAATTTTTTAAAAAATAAACCTTATTTAAAATTATAATCCCCCTGTCCAGCACTGCCCATCTCCCAGTTGGGCTTTATTTTCCCTCAGGGTACTAATCACTCTCTGACATGCCACTTATTTAATATATTATGTTCATTGTCTCTCTCTCCTTCCCCTGGAATCTAAACTCCATATCATTCTTGCCTATTTTGTTCACTGCAGCATCCCTAGAATATTGCTGGCACATAGTAAACACTTGATTAAAACTTGCTAAGTACATGACTTCATCTCTACCCTATCTCTCTAAGTGGAAATATTTGCAAGAATGGAATGGCAAATACCAAAGGCTGTAAAAGTCCAGACAAAGTTGGGAAGTAAAAAGCAAAAACGATTTCATATCATTCTAGAGTACAAAGAGGATCAAAGAGGGTGGTCCGTGACCCTGTTAAGCACCAAAGAGCAGACAAATGATACCAGGAAATTTAAGAGATATGTTATCAATAAAGGATCCTATAAGTAGATTAAGCAGAGGGCATACAGTAGGAAAGATGCACAGTAGAGCATGTAAACTCAGTGCACAGATTTGGCAAAGGAAGATTCAAAATCGAACTTGGGCTCCCCAAGGTTTCCTCCCCGCGCCCCACCCCCGCTTTGAGATAAAATTAACATGTGACATTGTGTAAATTTAGGGTACAGGTGTCCAGGTGTTTTTTTTTTACTTTAACTTGGGTATCATATTTAAGATGGCTAACAGTCTGATTGAAACTGGAGGAAGAGCCTATTAGGAAAAGAGGGCTGGCAAAGACGTTTAGAACAGAAAGAGGAAGGGGAAGCAGTGAGGAAAGAGTAGGAATGGTTCAAACAGAAGAACAAACTCAGCATAATTCTAGGTGAGGGGCTTAAGAAAGAGCTTGAGATCTGAGAAAAGTCTGTTGGCTTCATAGTGTCTAATAACATCCACCTGCTACTCAGATTACAAGAGCTGTGGGTATATAATTAGTGCTGCAGAGTATACAGTGGGACATCAGCAGAGGCAGAGAAGAGTAAATTGGGGTATTCAGCGTGGCTTAGAATACAGGATAAGCAATTCAAGGACCAACTATACCTGGGTCAGAAATCAGCTCCATCAATCACGAGCTGTGTAACCTCAGGCAACTTACTTCACCTCTCTGAGCCCCAAAGCCTCATCAAAATGATCAGCCTCATTAAAATGAAGATGATCATAGGTATCTGGGAAGGGTGTGGTAAAATCAGATTGGAGAGGACATAAAAGACATCCAGCACATAGTAGGGACTCTGTAGATGTTAGTTCTATGTCCAACTGACCCACACCCCAGTCCATGCCCATTTCTTTAGTAATCCAAAGGCCGATATTTGATCCCACTGCCTTCCCCACCTCCAGTGCTCTTTTTTCCCTGAAAAGATGGGGGAAATGGAAACAAATATTAAGTAGGCTGCAGTGCATGGGAAAAAACCCAGGCATGGGCTCTCTTAGATGTGGGTATTGGCCAGGCAGACACTGTTCAATAGGGACGAGTTGTTTAAGTGAAGGCCCTGTGTCCGCCCCTTGGTCTAAGCTGAGTTACCTCCATCTGCCTGGTAACACCGGCAAAATCTTGAGCCAAATTGGGTTTTACAAATAGTCATCAAAGTGGTGGAAATGAAGACTTTCAGTGAGTTACCTGATTTTACTGAAGAAAGGATGAAATGTAACATTCCAAAGTGAAAAGAAGGTAATTTTACTCTTCCTGAAGAGCCAAGTGGTTTCTACTATCTACTTTACTTTATAATGTTCTACCCTTTATTGTCATAGAAGCTTTCATTTGGAATTTTTTTTCTGCTAATGTGATAAGGTTAGAATTGCCTTCTTCTGAAAGAAGCTAAGTCAGAATGCCAAATTCTTTATATAAAACTAGAGGCCCGGTGCATGAATTCATGCACCAGTGGGGTCCCTTGGCCTGACCTGTGGGATCAGACTGAAACCAGCTCTCTGATATCCCCCGAAGGGTCCTGGATTGTGAGAGGGTGCAGGCCAGGCCGAGGGGCCCTGCAGGTGCACGATCAGGGCTGGGGAGGGATGCGTGAGGTTGACCAGCTGGGGAGGGACTGTGGGAGGGCTCCAGGTTGTGTCTGGCCCATCTCGCTCAGTCCTGATCAGCCGGACCCCAGCAGCAAGCTAACCTATCAGCTGGAGCGTCTGCCCCCTGGTGGTCAGTGCACATCATAGCAACTGGTTGAGCAGCCTTAGCATATCATTAGCATATTATGCTTTGATTGGCTGAACAGCCAACCGGACGACCGGACACTTAGCGTATTAGGCTTTTATTATGTAGGATTTATCTCTTGAATTCACAAATAGGGATGTGGCAAACAAGTAGATGACTTTACCCTCTAAATCATACCTTCCTCATTGTGTAATGTATTTCACGTTCTTGGGTTTATTTTCTTTAATCAAAGCATATGAATTTTATGTTTTCAAAAATGCGTAGCATTTTGTTTTTCTTTCAGTTAATTGATTTGTTTCTCAAATGTCAGCTGAGAAATCAAGTGTATCGTCTCTCAGAGAGATAAATAAATTGCAAAAGCTCTAAAAGGAAACAGACAAGGAGAGTTTCCCTTGTAGAAAAGCCACATGGCCCCTGCATCGAGGGCCTCGGCACTCACCTTGCCCTTGTGCCAGATGCTTTCATTTCCCTCCGGATCCACATCGTCCGTGGCCAAGGTGAGGCAGACCAGTCTCCGTTTCAGTCCCTCGGCTTTAATCTGTTTCAGTGCTTGCTTTCCTATGAAGTCTGCTGGCTGCAGAAACCCAAGATAATGATGATGAATGAATGCTCAGACGCTGTGACAAGGTTAGAGATGCAAGCATTTAAATTTGTCTTTGCTATTTTCTCACCAATTACACATTCAATAAAAATACAGATTGGATCAGATGTCTAGACAAATATTTCTTAGTCCTCAAATGACAATATCAGCCACCTATTCCTTCTGAATAAGTTAGACTTAAGGGTACTAACTTGTGATAACAATTTTACCAGAATCACTAGGCAGAAAAACATAAGGTGTGATATTGCGATGGTGGGTTATGAAAGTGACCCTTGTACCTAATGGCTTTAGATGGTGGTCCTGGCTGGCAGCGAGCAAAGCCCTCCTCAGTTTCTACATGCAGTAAGCCTTTACAAGAAGGAAATTCACTTTTTGAAATGTGATGCCAAAAACAACTGCAAAATGCTTCACGTCTTCTCCTTCTTTGGAATAATGGTCTGGGGAACGTATTAACCTATTGGATTGTACTCATTAACTCATCTTGGAAATTTGTCAGACACAAAATTAGACACAGACATTTTGTTCAAAGAGCTTATTCTCTAACATTGAGCTTTTCCACCTTTTGTTTCTCCTTCCATGCAACACATGACAGATGACATTCCTATTCCTGACACATCCCTCTGGGCACACTCAGGGTTATTCCCAATGCAAGGCGAGTGAGTGAGAGTGACATTGTTCCAGGGATAACCTTGAATCCAATCTTATATGTGAAAAAAAAAAAGAGTAGGAATCATGCAAACTTCAGGACTTTTACATCTATTAATAACACCTTACAACAAACAGGTGAGCAATGACTCCTCAGTGGAGACACTTAGCAAATAAAGGAGATACAATTCTATCCAACCAGAAGGCCAGGTAAGTGTGAGAAAACAGTCAGGGGCTAAGAGCAGGAAGAGTGCAAAGGATGGAACGCTGGGGTGAAGAGTCCACATTAAATGTGCTCAAACAAGCATCTCCTGTCTTATGGGGAAACGGGGAATTTGTGACATACAAATCACATCTCTATGGATGAGATTTAATTAGAGTTACAATGTGGAAAATGAAATTCTCAAAAACAATTCTCATATACAAACTTACTACTCTCAAAAGAAAAGACAGGGAACAACGACTTAAATTTTTTCATTGGCCAAAGAAGAGAGGAAACAACATTTCATGCCAAAAATGTCCTCTGCACTCTTAAATTTAAGATTTTAAGAGAGCTGTACAAATCCAACATTTAGAATCTATGCAGCTCTTCCTGCACACCAACCATTTTGGGTTGGGTGCAGTAAGTCCCCTTAACCTCTCGGTTAAGCAGCGGCAGGGTCCGCACACACTGCCTGAGACTCCAGTTCCGCCCTGTACTAACTCAGAACTTCTAGGACAGGACAACAAGATATGATTTCTATGGATATTGCAACTTTAAATTGCTGACCTGCACTGGAAGCTGGAGAAAGTTTACATTGGCCAAGGTTAAAATAATTGCAAAATGAAAGCCCAGTTCTTTCCCCTTTCCCAGTGTGATCCAGATGGTGAGAACCAATCATAAAGCTGCATTATGAAACCAGAGAAAATTTCAAAGAAGACTATTCCCCATGTTATTTAAGACAGGAGTGCTAGGGGAAAACAAAACAAACCCATAGGAAGAGCTTGATTCGTTTGAATTCATGTGTAGGAAAAATTTATGATTCAAGTCATAACAAACCAATGTTCATTATAGTTCAAACTTGGATATCTAAACACAGAAAGAACTCAATAACAACAGCAACACGTTTTTTTCTATCTCTTTAAAAGAAGACTTAGATGACAAGGTGTGCTTTTTAGAGTTCCTGTATGGCCTCACACTTTGTGTGGAAAAGCTCTTACAATAATAAGAGAGGCTAATGCACGCTACATAATATGATTTATGGAGTGCCAGGAGATGGAGGAGGAGGAGGAAAAGGAGGAGGAAGGGGAAGAGGAGGAGGAGGAGAATTGTTGTTGTTTCTTTGTCTCCTGTTATGAAATCTGAATCTTTACTGTTAGAGATTCACTTAGATCTTAAAAGTTTGGCGTCTTCCTGAGTCCCTAGTAAATAATTTTAATTATTTATTCAACTGTTATTATTGCCCTGCTATGTTTCATATACTGTGTCAGGCACGGGGTATTTGGAGCTAAGTAGAACATGGTCTCATAGTTTCTGGGAGGCCCTGCTAAGATGTGACCTCTTCCCTCCACATCGTAACAGGCCAGGTCTTGAAATGATCTGTGTCTCCTTAGTTTTTGAAAAATTTATCTTTACTGTTGACAGTTACTGATGCCCCCCCCCCCTTTTTTGTTTCAATACATCAGAGGAAAGGAGAACAGTTTGAGATTACGGGAAACATGGTAGAACAGGATATATTATAGCATACAAATCAGCTACACCAGTTTGAAACAAGACTCAATGCTGGTTCCGTTTGTTCAGTGGGAGTGTAAAAATCACAGCATTTTATAAATTTAAGACAAGAATGTCTAATGTGTGAAGGCAGAAATGCAAACAAGCAGATGCTATGATAAGGGTCTGTACAATGGGGGCTCGGGAAAGTGTGATCGCCCGGCCAGCATGGCTCAGTGGTTGAGCATTGACCTGTGAACCAGGTGGTCACCGTTAGATTCCCAGTCGGGGCACATGCTCAGGTTGTAACTTAATCCCCAGTGTGGGGTGTGCAGGAGGCAGCCAATCAATGATTCTCTCTCATCATTGATGTTTCTATCTCTCTCACCCTTCCTCTCTGAAATAAATTAAAATTACATATATATATATATATATATATATATATAATTTATTTTTTTTTAAAGAGTATGATCAGTTCTGGGGTGGGAGAGTGGGGCTAGGGTAGCATTCTATCAGTAACAATTTTGTAGAAGAAGTAGTTTGAACTGAATTGTTAAAGATGAGATTTCATAATGGCTATTATTTGCATAGCCTTTCCTAAAAGTCCTTGCACTTACATTATAATTTGATCTTCACAAGAACCCATAGATGGTGGATTTGGGGTCTAAGTAAATGAACTTGGCCAAAGAAATCAACAAACTGGTTAAGAATGAAGTTGTCAAAAGTCCCAGCTCTATTATTTTCATCTACTATGAGGTCCTCCACGCTGCCACTTAAGCCAATACCTGCTACACCTTTGGGGGGGGCTGTGAGAAAGTTGGCCACAACCAGAGCTTTCAGAAATGGGTCCATTTGGGGGTGCTGGATGAGAGCTGTTGGGGCAGGTGCTAAGGGGTTGAAGGGAATGAGATGCATTGGAAGGGTCGTGTAACTCAATTTTTGCCAAATTCATAATTTTACCCAAGTCTAAGCAGGGACATAAGGTATCAACTAATCACAAAAAATAGGAAAAGGGGAGACAACCCCAGAATACTCATTTTAGAAGAGAAAAATTGAAGTAATAAGCAATAAAAAAGAAATAATAATAGTTACAATTTATTAGGTACTTGCTATGTGCTAGAGCTAGACACTGTGCTAGTTGTACCCTGAGGGTTGTACATTCACGAGCTCATTTAATCCTCATGATGTTCCTATGAGAGAGACAGTTTTACCCCAGTTTATGGAAGAGAAAGGCCCAGCAAAGTTAACGTTCACTTACATGGCAACATAACTCAGCACCTTTAGATTTCATCCATATACTAGAGGCCCAATGCATGAAATTTGTGCACGGGGTGGGGGAGGAGAAGGGGTCCCCTCAGCCCAGCCTGCACCCTCTCCAATCTGGGACCCCTCGGGGGAGTTCCGACTGCTGGTTTAGGCCCAATCCCTCTGGAATATCCCTCTCACAATCTGGAACCACTGGCTCCTAACTGCTCACCTGCCTGCCTGCCTGCCTGATCACCCCTCACTGTCCCCCCTCCCCCCCGCCAGCCTGGTCACCCCTAACTGCCCCCCCCCACCCCACCAGCCTGGTTGCCCCACATAGCCTGCTGTTCGGTCGTTTGGTCGCCCCTCACTAACCCCCGTGCCGGCCTGGTCGCCCCACGCAGCCTGCTGCTCAGTCGTTTGGTCAGCCCTCACTAACCCCCCTGCTGGCCTGGTCGCCCCACGCAGCCTGTTCAGTTGTCCGTTTGGTTGCGACGGTTACTTAGATAGATAAATACTATATAGATAGATATTTTATTAATGACTGTACCTGGAGACTATCATAGGCAGACACAGCTGATATAAATACTCAAAAGAATATTTCTGTTAAATTATTCCTAGGTAGCCCAAACCTATTTTGAAATATATTCACTACACAATAATATTTTTGTATTACATAAAAGGATTTGAAAATACCCTGAAGGTTAATACTAATGAAATTTGACATCTACATCTACATATCCCTGAATTAGGAAGTGATCTTGCCAGCAATATTATTCTCAGACATGGATGAAAACAATACTGTAATAAACAAGAAAAATCTAATTAAATATAAGGAACACACACTTATAACACAGAGAAGAAGGGACACCTGCCTCTCGAGACAAGTCTCCCTCCCAAGCTAACCTGGTGCCCAACGGGAAGATTTAAAGTAGGGCAATGGCATTTCATTCTCATTTTACAGGGCTTTCCTCCCAAGGAAATTATTAATTATGAGTGAGAGAGGAAAATATGTCTGAAAGTAAGTGCTGTGATTGAATCTGGTGCTTTCAAGATGACCCGAGAACAGAAATACATTTCTTTAATGAGTCACTGCCAAATTAATTATATAAATAGCTATTCAAGTCTTTGTGAAACATAAATTTCTAGGGCACTGAGACTAGAGCTTAAAAATAGCTTTGGCTTGACTTTTTAATTTAACAATTTTTAAAAAATATATATTTTATTGATTTCAGAGAAGAAGGGAAAGGGAGAGAGAGCTAAAAACATCAATGATGAGAGAAAATCAGTGACCAGGTGTCTCCTGTACACCCCCTATTGGGGATGGAGCCCCAAATCAGGGCATGTGCCCTCACCAGGAATCAAACCATGACCTTCTGGTAGATAAGTTGAGGCTCAACCACTGAGCCACACCAGCCGGGCCTGTATTTGTCTTTCTTTTTTTAAAAAAATGTATTTTATTGATTTTTTACAGCGAGGAAGGGAGAGGGACAGAGAGTTAGAAATATCGATGAGAGAGAAGCATCGGTCAGCTGCCTCCTGCACACCCCCTACTGGGGATGTGCCTGCAACCAAGGTACATGCCCTTGATCGGAATCGAACCTGGGACTCTTCAGTCCCCAGGCCGATGCTCTATCCAGTGAGCCAAACCGGCCAGGGCTGTATTTGTCTTTCTTGATACTAATACCATACTGTCTTCATTACTGTAGCTTAAATCAGGTTTAGTGATAGTCCTGAAACTTTGTTTTTCAAAGTTGTTTTAGCTATTTTATGTCCTTTGAATTTGACAAAGGAGGCAAGAACATATAATGGGATAAAGATAATCTATTAAACAAAAGGTGTTAGAAAAAAGTTAGATACATGCAAAAAAAAAAAAAAAAAAAGCTAGACCACCTTCTTACACCATATATAAGAATAAACTCAAAATGGATTAAAGACTTAAATGTTAGACTTAAAACCATAAAAATTCTAGAAGAAAACATAGCAGTAAATCTCTGACCTTTCTCATTGCAATATTTTTTCTGATTTATCGCCTAGGGCAAGGGAAACAAACAAAATAAACAAATGAGACTACACCTAACTAAAAAGTTTTTGCACAGCAAAGGAAACCATTAACAAAATGAAAAGACAGCCCACTGAATGGAAGAACATGCTCACCAATGACACATCTGATGAGGGGTTAATATCCAAAATTTATAAAAAATTTATAAAACTCAACACCAAAAAACCAAACAAACAGACAATCCAATTAAAAAATGGGGAAAGGGCCCTGACCGGTTGGGCTCGGTGGATAGAGTGTCAGTCTGCAGACTGAGGGGTCCCAGGTTCGATTCCGGTCAAGGGCATGTACCTTGGTTGCGGGCACATCCCCAGTAGGGTGTGTGCAGGAGGCAGCTGGTCGATGTTTCTCTCTCATCGATGTTTCTAACTCTCTGTCCCTCTCCTTTCCTCTCTGTAAAAAATAAATAAAATATATTTTTTTAAAAATGGGGAAAGGACTTGAATAGACACTTCTCCAAAGAGGACATACCAATGGCCAATAGACATATGTAAAGATGCTTAATGTCACTAATCATCAGAGAAATGCAAATTAAAATCACAATGAAATACCACCTCATACCTGTCAGATGGTTATCATCAATAAATCAACAAACAACAAATGTTGGCAAGGATGTGGAGAAAAGGAAACCCTCGTGCACAGTTGGTGGGAATGCAGCCTGGTTGCAGCCACTCTGGGAAGCAGTATGGAGTTTCCTCAAAAAATTAAAAATGGAACTGCCTTATGACCCAGCAATTCCACTTTTGGCAATGTACCGGAAGAAACCCAAAACACGAATTAGAAAGAATATATGCACCCCTATGTTCACTGTACCACTATTTACAATAGCCAAGATTTGGAAGCAGACCTAGTGCCATCAATAGATGAGTGGATAAAAAAGCTGGAATACTACTCATCCATAAAAAAGAAAGAAATCTTACCCTTTACGACAACATAGGTGGTCCTGGAAAGTATAATGCTAAGTGAAATAAGCCAGTCAGAGAAACACAAGTACCATACGATGCCATTTATATGTAGAATCTAATGAACAAAATAAACTAACAAAAAAAATAGAAACAGACTCATAGATACAGAGAACAGACTGACAGCTGTCAGAGGGGTGGGAAACTGGAGGACTAGGTGAAAAAGGTGAAGGGTTTAAGCAAATTAATTTTAAAAATAAAAACAAAAGAATGCTCTGATGAACATAGTGTGCAGAATGCTGGTAGCCTCTTTGCAATATCACTACAATATAATTCCATTTACTGGGGGAGCACGGTGGCAAATATAGTTTGCAAGTAGGAAAAAAATCATCATATGATTTAAAAGAATCATACTCCCAATGATTCTAATACACAGTCAAGACTGAGAGGCACTGAAAATTTTCTGCCTCCTCAATTCCTACCACTACTTACCTAAAATATCCCCAACAGAGTTGGGTACTTTTACCACTAAAGCATATTAAAAATTTCTTTCTAACCTGTTGTCTGTCAACATGATTTATTTCCACTTTGATGTTTTTTAAAGTGCTAATATTTATTGAATTCTTAGGAATGTAGTAGGGCTAGTGATAAGCTCTTTGCTACTATATCGGTTTTTATTTTATTCTGCTTCATAAATAATTATGCTTTAAATAATTTTTCTACAAAGAGAGACCCTGCATTTTCTATAATCAACATTATCTTCTAACTTGTGATTAATATATATTACATTTCACTCCATTTCTCTGGTTAGAAACCCAAGACAGGAAAAGACAGGGAGAGAAAGAAGGGGGTGGGGGATTTTATAGAAAAAATATTCTGATCTGCTTAAACACGTTACACTTAGTACTTGATTCTCTGTGACTCTTGGCTGAGGCTCTCTGGAAATGGACAAAGATTCAGTAATTCCAAAAGGAAAATTCCAAGAATACATATGACTCCCCTTTAAGGCGGCTGATGAATGCATTTGCTCTTGATGAATGCATTTTTTCATTTCCAAGTTAAAACACACACACACACACACACACACACACACACACACACACACACCTTTTTCCCCCTAAAGTAACTTCCTTTGGAACAAATTCCAATACCAGTAAGAACAATAGTATGAGTTGTTTCAGCTACAGGGGTTTTAGCTGAGGAGATTTAAAAGTCCATACAAGCATTCTTTATTTTCACCTGCATCACAGTTCTGGTTAACGCTTCCTGCCCAGGCCCTGTGCTCACCCTCCACAAGATGGCACTGTTTTGCTCAGCTGAACTCCTGCGGGCCATACCGTATTTTCACAATTAATGTTAAGAATGTTTCCTACAGCATTAGTTCCTGAAACACCATGTGTTTCAAGCTTCACAAGATCTGAGAGCACCCAGGAGTTATAGCTGTAACTTTCAGACCTGTGGCCTACCAAGGGGTTTAATAAATGAAACTTCATAGTAAATGTTGGCCAGATGAATGAATTGTGTGCACATGTTTACCTACTTCAGTTAAGCCAATGCCATGGGGGAACTGAAGCTCAAACAACTCTAAGAAGGAAGGAAGGCAAGTACCATCACACCATCTTCCTTGGCCATCCAAGATTTCTTCCATATTCCATTTTTCTTTCCCTACCTTTGTACTAATTTGACAAGAATTCAGTTCACTCTAATGAAGCCTAATGATCCATCTCCTCGGTCACCTATTTTCCTTCTTAAAATGGGCAAAGCAGCTATTCTGATCCTACCATCAAACACAGAATTTGTTATAACAAAACCATGACATTTAATTAATGAAGTGTAGTTCATGCAAATTCTATGATATATGTTCCCAGAAAAAGGAATTCCTGGGCAGTTATGCAAGGCTGATACAGTCTTTATGGGAAAGGACCTTGCTGGGAAAAGTGATGGGTGAGAAAGCACAACAGTGAGGTCAGAGCTCAACCTGGGCTGACCCTACTGACAGCATGTAGTTCTCTTTGCCTCTCTGGCTTTAGTGTCCTCGTCCTCAAATAAGGAAGTGGAACTGAGGGATCTTCAGAGGCCCTCCCACTGGGACATCTCTACATTTTTCTCATTATTATGGCTTATACGGTCCTTGTGTAAATGCTTAAGGGCCAAGCAGGGAATTCTCCAGGGAGGCATACCTGGTTTTATTGCTGTTTGCTATATTGTGCTTCATTGATATTGTGTTTTTACACATGGAAGGCAAGACTCTGTACCAGCGGAAAGATTACAACTTGCTCTACTGCAATACTCGAGTATCGAGACCTTGCCTTCCATGTGTAAAAACAAACAAACAAAACCCCAAAACCACAACATCTGTGAAATGCAATAAAGTAAACAGCAATAAAATCAAGTATGTAGGATCTAAACAAAGTTGATTCAACCTATTCATCTGTTTAGAAATGAGCAAACATCAATATGGCCAGGGTGATACCCACTGTCCACCTGAATCAACATAATTGAAGAAGACGGGCTCCGGGAGGCCCAGGTCCTTGTGCTGCATGGGCCGTCACCCAATGAAAGCATCAGAAATGACCTTTGTGACACCAGAATAGCAGCAACAATTCAGAAATCATAAAAACACACCGTACACCAAAATCATTAACTGTTAAACTAACTTAGTTCTGAGCTGGGCTTTGGTTATTGAAATAATTTTAGAGGAACTAATAAATATGCAATCCACACCTGCTTATAACCATAAAGGAATTACTAAAAACCCATTTTCAATACGAAGAGATAATTTATCTGTGCCTTATTCCCAAACAATAATACCCAAACACTGGAGTAAAAGAGAGAGTGATCTGTTTATCTAATGGTGACCAACAACGGAACTTTAGTGCTTTCAAGAGCCAGGCCATTTTTATTATTATTTTAAATTCTGTGAGCAGAGGAGCAATCTGCTGCTAAGGTCTGCTTAAATTCCAAACACCTGCTTTCTCTGGTCTGGAGGCAGATGGTAAGTCATAAAAATAAAAGTCAAGTGGAATATGCACAGAAAGAGAGTCCCTTTAAAACCCGTTAGGAGGAGGCTCTTTTTCCTAAAATCTAATACTGTAAATATACATGTTTATGTTAATATCTTAGCTCAGAATTGGGGAACTGATGCAGGGGCATTAAAAAGTTCCTTAGGCTTGGATCTTGGAAGATGGCGGCTTAAGTACACGTCTGTACTTGCCGCCTCCCACAACCACATCAAAATTACAACTAAAATGCAGAACAATCATCATCCATAACTGCTGTAAAGCTGGCTGAATGGAATTCCTACAACTAGAGAAGTAAAGAAGGAAGCACACTGAGACTGGTAGGAGGTGCAGAGGCTCGAACGAACTGATCCAGCACCCACGTGTGCTGCTTTTTTAATCAGGAGGGAGATTATCTCTGTGGAGGCTGCCCAGAGGAGCAAGGGATCCCAGCCCCACACCAGACCCCCAGCCCAGGGTCCAAGAGCTGGGAAAAGAAGTCCCTACAGGCAGTAAGAACTACAGGCTGAAAAACTAGTGCGGATTGGGGCTCAGTGACACAGAGGCTGCTAGAGACCCAGCTGTTCCTCTTAAAAGGCCCGCACTATGAACTGAACTTACCAGGTCCTGCCTCCTCTGAGCTCTAGCACCAGGGCAAGGCTCTGGGGAACACAGATGCATATGAGGAGGAATTGGGTTGTCTGGCATTGGGGCAGGAACTCAGGGGAAGGTGGGGGGGCGGGGGGCTTTCTCTCAGACGCAGGGATCATTGTTCCTATGCTGGGACCTCCCCCGTTGCAGGATTGATTGGCAGCCATTTCTGTTTGCTCCGCCCTGGTGATTTTCTAAGACCCAGCTGCATCCAATTTACAACCTCATCCAAGCTGTGTGAAGCAGCTTTTACATATGAATGGCCTTTCCTTGCTCAGGATAAAATATCTCAAACAAGCTGCAACTGGGTCAGGGAGCCCCAAACTTATCAATAAAAGGCCCAAGACCTGGCACCAGCACCAGCCTGCCTTGCTTTATATCTGGGCCTCATCTGGATACTTCCAAACCTGATACAAAAAGGAGGAATCTGAAGATCTCTCTGTAGCTCCTGCTGGATGGCCCCAGGGAGTGGCTGACTTTGCACCTCCCTGGAGACCCAAGAGCCAGTATACTCAGTGGTCAGTGTCAGACCATACCGGATTACAATTCTTCACATCCATAAGCAACACACTCAAGGGGCAGGCTCAGTGAGCACCAAAGCCCCACTGAGGCAAGTCCATAGGGTGGAGGGGGTCAAAGGGGAGAAAAAGCTCTCCCACTGTAGTGGCAGCTGGTCCCCAAAGCCAATTGGCCTAGAGGTCGATTCCTCCTAGTGACACCAACATCAATCAAGTCTCAACTACAACAAGACTGTGAACACAGCCCACAAAGGGGTGTACCTAGAGCTCCCAGCTCAGGTGACTGGGGAGGCTGAGCCACTGGGCCCTACAGAACACCTACTACACAAGGCCACTCTATCAACTCAAGGAGACATAGAAGCTCTATTCAATACTAGCAACAAACACAGGGAAGCAGCCAAAATGCAGAGATAGGGAGGCATGTCGCAAATGAAAGAAATGGGAGAGAGCAGACTACTGGATATAGAGTTCAAAACCATGGTTATGAGGTTACTCAGGGATCTTCTAGAGCAGTGGTTCTCAACCGTTCTAATGCCACAACCCTTTAATATAGTTCCTCATGTTGTGGTGACCCCCAACCATAAAATTATTTTCGTTGCTACTTCATAACTGTAATTTTACTACTGTTATGAATCATAATGTAAATATCTGATATGAAGGATGTATTTAGGTGACCCCTGTGAAAGGGTCATTCGGCCCCCAAAGGGGTCGCAATCCATAGGTTGCGAACCGCTGTTCTAGAGACCTCCAAAAAAAAATGTAAAAGGACCAGTTATAAATTAAGCATACACTGACTGAAATAAAGAATAATATACAGGGATTCAACAGTGGAGTGGAGGATTCTGAGAATCAAATCAACGATTTGAAATATGAGGAAGCAAAAAATACCCAACCAGAAGAGCAAAAAGAAAAAATCCAAAAATGTGAGGATGTTATAAGGAGCCTCTGTGACAACTTCAAGCATACCAACATTTGAATTGTGGGGGTGCCAGAGGAAGAGAGAGAGAGAGAGAGAGAGATATTAAGGACCTGTTTGAAGAAATAATGACAGAAAACTTCCCTTATCTGGTAAAAGAAATAGACTTACAAGTACAGAGAGTCCCACACAAAAGGAGCTCAAAGAGGACCACACCAAGACACATCATAATTAAAATGCTAAGGGCTAAAGACAAAGAGAGAATCTTAAAAGCAGCAAGAGAAAAACAGTTAGTTACCTACAAGGGAATGCCCATATGACTGTCAGCTGATTTCTCAACAGAAACTATGCAGGGCAGAAGAGAGTGGCAAGAAATATTCAAAGTGATGAATAGCAAGAACCTACAACCAAAATTACTTTACCCAGCAAAGCTATCATTTAGAATTGAAGGTCAGATAAAGAGCTTAACAGACAAGAAAAAGGAGTTCATCACCACCAAACCAGTATTATAGGAAATGTTGAAGGGTATTCTTTAAGAAGGGGGAGAAGAAGGAGAAGGAGAAGAAAAAGATAAAAAATATGAACAACAAAATGGCAACAAATACATGCCTATCAACAACTGAATCTAAAAATCAAAATAAACAAATAAGAAATCTAATGAACAGAATAAACTGGTGAATAAAATAGAATCAGAGGCATGGAAATGGAACAGACTGATGATTCTCAGAGGGAAGGGGGTGAGGGGGCAGGAAGAGATTAGACAAGATCTTATATGTATATATGCATTACCTATGGACACAGACAATAGGGTGACAAAGGCCTGGTGTGGGGTGGGAACCGGGTGGAGGGGGTCAAAGAGGAGGAAGAAGAGGAACATCTATAATAATCTCAACAATAAATATATTTTTTAAAAAGTTCCTTAGCCTGATTCATATGCATGTGCTCACATATTTCCATAGGATGGGGAATAGCCTTTACTTTAGCTTATTAGCACCTAAGGCAGAACAGCTTGTTATTGGAATTCTCACAAGTATCCCAAACAGCAGCAGCCGCTGTTCCAACCTACAGACTAACTGCAACTCTATCAAGTTCTCAGAGTGACCAAAACACTGCTCAGTGGCTGTGTGAGTCAGCTTAAGCTGCTGCAACAAAGTCCCACAGACTGGGTGGCTTCAGCAACAGGAATTTCTTTCACAGTTCTGGAGGCTGGGAAGATCCAGGTGCTGGTCAATCCAGTCCCCCTGTAGTGTCCTCTCCCTGACCTTCTCACTATGTCCTTACATGTACAGAGAGGGAGCTTCTGGTTTCTCTTTCTCTTACAAGAACATGAAGTCCAACATGGGGGCCCCACCTCAGGATCTCCTAAACCTAATGACCTCACAAGGGCCCTACCTCCAAATAGCATTATGGAGATTAAAGGGTTTAACACACAAATTATGGAGGGACACAACATTCCATCCAAACAATGGGATAACCTCATACATATACTTATGGGGCTTATATAGCTAAGCTAAGCTGTAATAAATTGGCCTCAATATGTTTTTCCACAATAATTAAGTAGGGTGATGCTTCTCAAACTGTAGGTGCACCAGAACCCCCTGCAGTTTGGTAAAACAGATTTCGTGGCCTGAGCCGCAGAGATTCTGATTTAGTAGGTCTGGTAAGGAACCCAAGTGATTGCCTTTCTCACCAGCTCCCAGATACTGCTGATGTGTTCTGTCTGCTAACTGCACTTTGCAAACCACTGATATAGGAGTTCCCTTTAGAATGTCAGTATCAGTTATGCTTCTTTGGGCCTGTATTGGCTTCTCAGTAAATACCTATTTTATGCTGAACACATTTGAAATGTGTCATTGGCTTACGCTCAGATGTTGCAGTTACATACAAAGATGCTGAAAAGCAGATGGACAGATGTGCTGAGGCGAGGTTGCTTGGTGCTGTGAGCACCAGGCAGAGCCCATTCATCAGCATGTTTGGGTGCTGATGTGTGGCTGTGCACGGCTCCAGGTTTTTCAGGGATGTCTGCTGACATCTGATCCTGACTAATTTTATCTTAGAATGTAGATCTGGTCTTTGAAGTTCTGGATTCAGCTATCTTACCTCTACAAGCACACTGCAATAGTTTGGCCTGACATCACATTTTGAGAAAGCGTCATATGACGCACTTGAGCAATGCTTAGCATTTCTGTTCAACTCATTTGTCCTATAATCACACTTGGTTAAATTTTAAAGCAAGGTTCTGCCATGAAACAGCATAATTTTAAGATTTACCTCAAGTGCACTTTGGAATGTAAACATACCTTATTTAGCTTTACAAAATATTCCAATCCAGCTTCCAAGGGATTTGTATCGCAGTTCATCTAAAAGGGAAGCACACATTTTAAACCTTAGACGAGTGCAAATAATTTCAGTAACTTTCATGGTTTTATTTGTTTGTTTTCGTGTCATTTTTTTTTGAAAGAGAATACTTTTTTATTTTAAATGTAAATTCTGAAAAATGATAATTATTTACTGGTCTTTAAAGTGATCTTTAAAATCTAAAATTCAAATGTAGCCTTTCAGATATTTCAATAGCAAAGTAGAAACTAAAATTCACAGTTTGTTTCCATGACTTTTATTATAATAAATAGCTGAGAGATACCACAACATGATGTTCCTTCCAGAAACAGGACTTTCATATACTTTTATGTAATAATTTTGCATAATTAGGTTTTGAAAAGTTATGAAGTAAATTGCTTATCTTACAATTAGTGAGGATTCAGGATAAGTAGAGGGGAAAGCAGATGGTAGGGAAATAATTTCTATGGAATTCAGGAAAAGAGAAAAGGAAAAAGCAGATGTGGACTCTCAATCTTTTTTTTTTTTATAGTCCTTTGGTTTTATTTTCTGGGATTAAAAAGGAGTATAGGCATAAATGTTTCACCTGATCCTCTTAAAGATATCCTTTAAAATAATTCATAAAATGGCTTAACTTAGGTTTCTTGGTTATCAGGACCCATCAATGTCACTGTCAGCCTTGACTAATTGGTTGAAAATTTCAGAGCAGAAGAAATAACTTATGAATATTTTCCCAATCCCTGAGAATCATAATCATCACAGGACTATTTTATCCTTTCATCATATACTTCCGGAAAGTAGATGTGTTCATTCATTGTTAACAGGACACGGAGCAATGTATATACAGAGCAGGACTGGGGAATATTTGGCCTGTGAAATCATTTGGTTTGGCCCTGCTAAGGCATTAGGAGTGAGTTAATTAAGTGTTTGGTAGCAGGCTAATTTTTAAGCAGATAATTTTGTATGGCCTGTGAATGATACTATAAATATCCAAATGGCCCCTGGAAGAAAAAAGGTTCCCCACCCCTGTAATAAAGGGTTAATCCATGTAAATTGGCTTCCACCAGTAAGTAAATTTTCTGAAAATCAGGGATATAGTCAGGAAGAAAACCAAAGAAGGAAAATGACATAGACCATTCTGTTGCAGTAGTGATCATATGAAGCACATCACCTTTGTTCTCAAGGTTCCAGTGGAGTTTCTGTACTACATCTGAGCCCAAACTGCCATTACAAAAGTGACGAGCAAGTCAACATGCTAAGCGCACTTGCTCCAGATGACCAGTAGTAGTCTGAGTCAGAAGACTTGTTTGCCATGAATTTGCAGCTGCATTTGGTAGGAAAGGATGGTCTGAACAAACATATACAGAGAACCCATACCAAAAGGGAGCACTGCTCCACACACGTACAGCAAAAAAAGAAAAAAAAAAAAAAGGTGGTTTTCTGGACGTTTGCCACAACAGAAAGTCCTTAACAACTCAGCAATCCCAGTCCAAGGCCAGCCTTGTTTAATTTGTTGATACACTTCCCTTAGGAATTCAGAGCATGAACTTGCTTATAATAAACATAAATGTTCGCAACGCATAAAAGCGTGGTGAAATTTAACAGACCAGCATTGTTCTGGAGCTACTGTGCCAGTGTCACTGATATGAGGAGAACAGGGGCAGCATTGTGGAGAGTGACAGCAGTCATGTGTGAGAGTATGAAAGCAGCAGCTGTCCAAATTGCACGGGCTGAAGGCAGGAAACTGAGGCCTTACTGACACCACCACGTCTCAAACAGGTCTTAACACTTAGCAGTTCCTTGCTTCTTTGGTTTTCTCTTCCTCACTAAACTTCAAGTTCTGTGAGAACAGGAACCAACTGTTTTCTTCACCATTATCTTTCCAGCTACTGTTTTAGGCTGTCTTCAAATCTGCCCAACCTGCCCCTTGTGTAGATCCTATGTTCTCTGCTTTCTTTGAAGATCCATGAATCAGAACTGCAGTTACAATTTCTAAATCTCATAAATATTTAAATGCCACTGGTAATAAGATGAATTCCTTACGCTGTCTCCTCTAAGTGGTGACTGCTTGCTAGGATGAGCCGCCAGGGCTGGCTGCTGGGTCCGGAGCCTGCAGGCTGGATGGAGATGGGCCTCAATCTTTTCTAATGCAGTTGTGTCATTACAATATACTTCCAGTCAAAGCTAACACAACTACTTGTGACTAAACCTGAAGTTAATGTTCTTGTTTGTTTATTTATTTTGTTGGTATTTGTCTCTTTTGCTCCAAGAGAGCTTATTTAAACCTCATAAAAATTAGGCAAACTTTTAAGAAAAAATGACATCAGCACTAACATAAATCAAATGAGTAACATAAGCTTGTTTCACATGATATAAAATGTGGTCTCATATTTTCTAATTAATTTTAATTATTTTTTTATCTGCTCAAAGTTTTAGAATTTCTCTTTGGGGCAGGGGTTGGGGGGTGTTGATTAAAACAAAGCCCAGAATAATATTTACTGCTTGATACCACTAGAGGGTGTGCTGGTACTGCTGGGAAATCAGGGACCTGGGATGGAGAAAAGTTGTTAAGAAGAGGATGGCTCCCAGAGAAGGCAGGAGATATAAAAGGCAGGAGGGTGGAGAAATGCCGGACTCCAAGGACTGCTTCTGTGGCTTCATCCCTTGGGGAGCAGTGTGGGGACTCTCCCTGCTGCATCCTCATCTAAGGCCCTGGTAGTAGGCTGGGAACCCCTTGATAGAACATCTCTTCTGAAAAATGCCCACCAGCCCCAGGGCCCTTCTTACAGTGGCTCCAGGAGGCTGCCCTCCCCACCTCAAGGCCCACTTGCTTCTTCCCATAGTTTAACTGCCTAGGGGGCCCTGCCTTGGCTTCCCAACCCCCTTTGCTCTCCAGTTGAATTCATTCTATTATATGCTAGGCACTTTATAGACTATTATCTATAACTCTGTAGGAGAAAGATGATCTCTATTTTATAGGAAAGAAAACAGAGGCCCTGGAGAGTCAAGGCCACATGTGTGCTGGAGGATAAATTCAGACCCAAGAGACCCCTCTCTAATGTACACCCTTTACAGCTATTCCTCATCTCACTTTTCAAGCCTAAAACCTCAATGTCTTCTAAGGAAACAACTAGGAATCTGAAAAAATTAAGGGGTTCAGAGATAGCCTGTCATGCTGGAGATAAATAGCGGAAAAGAGTTTGAACCATAGTTTGGCCACTTCATGTAACCTGATCAACATTGCTTACTGTTTCTTAGTGTGATTGAGTGCAGAATGGGGATAATTTAGATACCCTGAGCCTCAACCCCTTGTCCAAGAATCATCAATAATCAGGAGAATTGAGAAGGTACATGACAAGATGCATATGAAAATGGTGTGTAATGATACAAATAGAAATCCTTAGTTCCCATTATCAATGGTAGAAGTAGGCTAGACAACACATCCTAGAGCAGTGGTCGGCAAACTCATTAGTCAACAGAGCCAAATATCAACAGTACAATGATTGAAATTTCTTTTGAGAGCTAAATTTTTTAAACTTAAACTATATAGGTAGGTACATTGTTATTAACTTAATTAGGGTACTCCTAAGGCTTAGGAAGGGCCACACTCAAGGGGCCAAAGAGCCGCATTTGACTCGAGAGCTGCAGTTTGCCGACCACGGTCCTAGACCATCAACTGTGCTCCTCAGAAAAAAATCCGTTTGTTGTTATTTCCCCAAAGAGAATAGGCTAAGAAGAAAATGATAATGGGCAGCATGGCAGAGGAGAAGGAGGAGGAAGAGGAGGAGGAGAAGGAAGAAGAATTTAAAAGGTGTTCCTCCTATTGTGGGGGGTAGGCAGGCTCCCTCAGAGCAGCTACAGCTCCACACACAGTCAGAGACAGTGTCCAGGGCTCTTTGCCAAGAGGAGGAATTAGGCATAATAAACATTACATCATAATTACACTAAACTTTCAACTGGGAAAATGAAAAGAAAAACCTCTTCCTCTAATTAAATAAAGTTACCTAATAATACATAACTTCTCTTACAGTCAGAGCCAATGTTAATGCAGTTAAAACTAGCCCTTGTAAAAATAAAGAATGAAAAAAAATAAAACTAGCCCTTATATAAAAATCAGATACGATAAACAACATTCTAATGAAGATGTTGGCATTTCAAACCTCAGACCCCCAGGCTCTGAAAGCTTTCTCCAGTCTTAGGGCATTCATGGCATATGTGCCAAAATTGTCGATTCCCTCCTCCTGGCCTGCATCCATGATGGCTTTATACAGTGCCACAGAGTCTTCTCGTCTGTGATACAGCTCCCAACCCAGCTCACCTAAAAGAAACCCACAAGTGCCACATCAGAGTAAGAACAATGGTCACAAGGAATAGTGTGCATTAGCTAAAACACATAAATAAATGGAGAGATGCCATTTATGCAACATAGACATTGCTGAGTTTTAAAAGAACAGTTCATAAGGAAAAAAAGCAACAAAAAACTACTGCAAAATTCATGCCCAATCCTGTCTCTCACACAGAGGGCGGTATCTAGGACACCTCTTCACATGACGTAGAAAGACTGTAGTGCAGGAGTTCATCTTGACCCCTGACCGGCTTCATGATGTTGAGTAATTAGCATGGCATAGTTTATCTAGATAAGGGGTTCAAGGTTTAGGAAACTCTACTCCCAACTCCTTGCCCCAAAATCACAAGGCTTAAAAAAATAGGCAATTGACACTTATTCAAATGGTCTTCATTGTGGGACAGTCACAGTCTCTAATTCCTCCTACTCCCCCTTTCTTTCCCACCTGGTCATTTTTCTCGCCATTAGAGTTATAGGCAAAAACCAAAGGAAATGAAATCCAACCCAGTCTGCTTATTTTTTATTCTGCTCGTGCTTTACTCTGTCCCCACTTTGCCAAGGTTAGGTGGGAGAGGGTGGGGAAAAGGTACACCGATGCCAGGGAAGGGCTACAGCCTTTGTTCTGTGTGTTCTCCTTGTTCCCCAATGTTGAGGGCTGGTGGTGATGTGTCTTTCCAGGACACCACCAAAGCAAGAGCAACATGTCCTTGAACAAATGCCTGGGCACCAAGTACTCCTTCTGTGAAAAGACAAGGAGGTCTAGAGGAAGTTAGATGTGAGCCCAGAGCACCAATGGGGAGGTGAAGAAAATTCATTCAACTCTTGTTCTGAATACCTACTATGTACAAGGTTAGGTACTGTATGAAGACTTCCTCAATACACTTAGAGCCTAGAAAGGAAGATGGAAAACAGGAATGCTGCAAGAGAGGTGCCTGATACATTCAAGATGGTCTCTATGGGAATGTTCTCAGATAGAGTCCACTGGCCTAAATATTCTGTCAACCCTTCCAACTATTCCAGCAGCCGTCATCTTCCCATTCTTTTATCTACCCTTACAATTGGAAATTTGTGGAATGATCTCTCAGGCTAAAAGTGCAGAGAGAGAATTGTCATAAAAGTTGGGCAGGAGAACTCTTTCTCCAAAATTATACTGGAGAGAAAGAGACAGCATTTTTGGTAGCTTCTTTTAAATTTTACTCTAAATTATTTTCTGTTTCTTACCAGTATAAGATATCCTAATAGCAGTGACAGGAATGTTGGAAACTTTTAAAGACTTGGTTTGAAGAAACTTGAAGACATCATCACTAAGATCTTCAGAGGTCAGTTTCTGAAGGACCTTTCTTGCATGTGGCCCTGCCACTCCAAGGACTCCAAGCTCATCAGTTACGTTTTTAATTTCAACATTATATCCACCTTTGACTGCCTCTTCTTCAATCCATCTGCATTTGAGTCATAAACATTGTGTTAAATCTTGCTTGAATAATGCATGTTGGTAACATATTATTTCTCTGAAGACATACTTGGTGTCTAGAATTACCAGAAAGTCCCCAGGGCGTCGTTTCATATAATCACCTAATTTTTAAAGTTGAGGAAACTGGATCCCAGACATGTTAAGTGATTCTCTGTAAACCACCTACTTATATAAACTGGGGGTAATTTTTCACAGTACAGAAGGATCCTTCAATTGAAATGAGCTCTGGCACACAATTAAATAGTGACAGCCCTATTGTATTTAAACTAATGACTCAATCTTCAAAAATTAATTTAAACCCAAATTTTCTCCAATACCTGTACACAGGAGGCACATTCATGCTGCCAAAAGTTAATAATAGGCCTGCCATCAGACACAGAATTACTCTGACAATGACAAGGAAAATATAAAAACTCTAAAGACTAGTTTTCATTTCTGTCCTGATGAGTTATTGGAACCCGGTTATAGAGCTTGTTTATGATTTATTGAGCAGTCCCTAGAACTATACAGGTCTATTGTAAGAGGATCACCTGGATTTACACAAAGCTAAGCTACTACCAAAATGGCTCCCAATACATCCTGGATTGGAGGATCTAATTTGCATCATTTTATAACTAGAGTGAGAATCTGTCAGCATCAAGATTTCTCCTGCCCAACTTTTACACCTATTCATTCCTAGTCTGACATTTAGTAAACAATAATATTCCAAATTCTAAAGATTCTTGTGAAGGATCAACCTGACAGTCAACAATTTAGATCCAACTGTGTACCAGAGAGCACAAAGCATGAAAAAGGGAGAAGATACCCCAGGGAGGCAGCTTACTAAATGTGGGCATCAGAATAGAAAGGACTGGCTTCCGCAAGTTACTTTAATACAAACTTCAGTTTCCTCATCTGAAAATGGGAATAGTGTATACCATGCAAATATATATCTATTAAGAGAGGTAATTAATATAATATGTAAAAAGAGTTCTGACACAATGATGATGCCCATAAATAGGAGTTGATATTATTAGAACCAGTAGAGGAATTCCCTTTTGGAAGGGGGTGGAGACAGGGTCCCTCACTTTCAATAATTTCCGTATAGACATGAAGTTTATTCAAATCAACAAGGTTTAAGAATTAAAGTTGTACTTTCAACTACTGGTGAAAGAAAAACTCATCTTAAGACAGAGTCAATGTTTAATCCATATACAATTCTCTTACTAGGTGCACACTTACCTAAGATCATGAAGTTCTGATCCAGAACCAGTTATTAATAAAAACTCCCCAGGAGACTGGTGAGAAACAGTCAGCTCAGCATACACTCGACCTTTTGGTGTTAACATGTGACTTATATTTGTAAAACCCACCTGCACAAAAGAATTTAAAATTATCTTAGGATGAAACAAAAATCTTATGTATCCCTTTTAAACCAACATGGAAATAAAAATGTGGGTGTCAAAAATGAAAAACATCTGAATCTTATCATTTATATCACTTGTATGAATTACTTACAAACCTAAGTCCAAGATTAATTTTGAAGTTCTCAGTTTAAATTACAATTATTTGTCATAAAAATTATACTTCAGTCAAAGTTGTAGTTCCTATTGACAGAATTAAGCAAAGTTCGTAAGATCCTTGGATGATAGCTCATTCAATAAAAATTTAAATTAAAAAATTAGCTAGAATATTCTTGATCAGTTGAAGGTTTCTAGTGTTCACACCAAAATCAGTAAGTGGACTAAAATAACATATTGGGGGTTTTTATTTTTTTGTTTTAAATGAGAGAACAGAGTTAAACAGGCCACAATCTTGAACCTTGTACCATTATAAGGTTATTTACCTTTGGAATGACATTTGCAAAGAGATGGTCCAACAATCTAGTAGAATCTTGGCCTTTGATGTTAAACTTGCCAAATGGTGACAGGTCAATCACCCCTACTCTTTGCATAACTTGTTTATACTCAGAGCCTACCGGCTCAAACCAGTTTGTGCGGCGAAAACTTGGCCTGAAACACAGTTTGTCATAAAACAACTGTCATTCATTTTCAGAAAACTACAGAATAAGGATATTTTAATTAATCCTATTTACCTAGTAAATTCTATTTGGGAAAAAAATGCAACCTAAAATTCAACTCTGCAAATCATATGTCTATGTTGGAATCTGATTTTTTAAAGTTACTCATATGTCTTTTTTAAGTTACTCATATGTCTGAATAAATTATTTATTAACTAGAAAATAAGATAGGACATGTGGGCTTTCAAATCTGGAAGAGAGCTTAAAAGTCAACCAGTCCTGTGGTCATCTAAGGAGCATTTTAAAAATGCTAACAATTTGGACCTAATTCAGAATATATGGGGGTGGAGCTATCTTGTCCAGCACTCCTGAAATATAAATGCAAATAAAATCATTGCCCTTATTAAAATACAGCTTCTGATGCAGCAGGTCTGGGTGGGGCCCGTATTCTGCATTCACAGGCTCCACACCTGGACTAGGCAAGGATCTGATCCAACATCTTCATTTTTTAGAGAAAAGACACAACGTGAATTCCAAGGCTTTGCATTATTTACTGACAGAGCTAGCCCTGGAACAAAGGTCTCCGATTCATTATGCAGGGTCCCTTCTACCTGATGAAGTGGACTCCTAATGTGATATTTTAACTTCAGAGCAGGATGCTAAGTCTCAAAATGAGTTTTCAGTAGTTTAATTATTAAACTAGTAGAAGAAACAAGCCAGATCCAAACAGCACAAGATTAAGAATAGATCTGGTATTTATCTGAGTCATTTAGGGAAAACCAAACCAATATTTTGCCCCCAGATCATCTAGACTGACTGCCTGGGGAGCCCAAATAAAGTAATCAACAACTGGCCCTCTACTATATTTTGCACCATTTAGGTCTGGTGTTAAAGTAGACATCAAAACCGTTTTTAAATAAGCAATAAAAAAAGGTAACTTCATTCCTAGACTTGCTATTTGTCTTCTCTTGGGTTATGCATTCTCGTGAGAAAAAAATATGCAATCACTATAAATCTCAAGTACAATGATGACATGTAATCCAAGTAAAACAAAGGCAACCACTCTAGAGGAGTTCAGAGAATTGTTTTAGTGACAGTCTTTATGTTTTAGCTTAACCTCGAATGCTATGTAAATGATCCTTTCCCTCCTTTATCAACAGTGCATACAATTTGCATGACTTGGTATACACACACTGGGAGGTAGTTGCTTTGAGCTATTCCTTGATAACTAGAAGACCCATATTTCCATACTGTTTCCATACTATGTGATTCAACCAGGCTTCCTAAGCTGGGACAAACCTTTAGAAGCCAACCGAAGGCATGTGAGGATTTGGAGGGTTGATAAGGTTCCTCTGAGCTCCTGGGAAATGCCAAGCCGAGGCTTCGCCGGAGCTGGTGTAGGGCTCATGGGGCCAGATGGGTCCTAGATGTGGGCCAGTGTCATGTGGGATAGAATAATGGCTCCACTGCCAGAAAGTAAATGTTGTAGGAATGAGGTGGGCGATAGGGTGAGAGGGGAATTGGCACTGATGTCCCTCCATCCCACCTCTGAAATTGCATTCTGCAGTCAGAGCCCCAGGCAGGTCAAGTCATTTACTTACCTGTACCCAGTGTCCTGGCCCAGTTTGTAGAACCAGTGTGGCTGTTCCCAGCCTGCATGGAATCCCATGGAACATTTAGACTCCAGGGTTTTATAAAGCCCACTGACTCGCTGAGTCGGCCTCCCAGCAAACCGTTCTTCTTTAGGGTACCCAACTGAAAAAGAAAACCCAGGACTGTAACAGCATATAACCAAAGCTAGCAAATACTTTGAAGGGATTCACAAAATGGAGAACAGTATTTAAAATCCAGAAGCATATGCCTGTATTAAATTGATGTAAAACAAAACCCTCAATGCTGTCATTTTTATATTGATCATCCAAGGGGAAAATCACTGATGCACTCTGCACATGAAATATATACATTAATATAGATTTCCTGTTGCATCTTAGAGGCACAAGGCTTTTCAGACTCCCTAACCACTCCCACCAAACTGCACAGAACAAAAAGCATCTAGAGTCAGAGGCGCTGCAAGTCCATTTTGCACACACTCCGTAGACACAGTAAATTTGCACTTTACCAATATTGTTGAATCCATACGACTCTCTTGCTTTGGCCTCCGTGTACTGAGTGGTTGTCCATTTGCCATATCGATTGGGATCCAATTCTATTAGGTCAAAAGGAGGCTCTCCATGCAGGATCCAGTCACTGAGATATTTCCCTACCCCGCCGGCGTGGATTATACCATATCTTTCAAAAATAAAGATACATATACTGTTACTGACATGTGTTATTTTCAAACATGTCCAAATATTTTATAGGGCCTTAAAATTGGGGTGTTCTGTGCTATCCATAATCTTTATGCTATCATATTTTTTCCTCAAAAAGAAAACATTTAGGCATCCAAATTAAATGCACCTGACTTTGTAGCTAGTTTGTTTCCACAGTTTCAAAAGATGCATACATGCAACGGAGCCTACAACTCTTAGCCAGTAAGGATGCTCACTTTAGGAAAATGGGGTGAAGGAAGCAACAGGCAGATGTAGTTGATACCTGATCAGCCCTCTTGAGCTGTGATTATCCTGATTGGGAATTTGCAGAAACATGTACACTGTGGAGTGGGATGCTCATCTCTTCTTGGACCAATTTAGTTCTGTGCCAGGATCTTGGGCCATTATCTTAGAAGCATTCAGACAAGAAGCACTCACCCTGGGACTTGTGGGGAGGAGGCAGAAAGGAACACTGGCTCCTGTATTTTGTAACTAACGGGTCACTTGGTGTAGAAGATGGGCTTGTTTTCTATTTCCATATGAAGATGCTTTAAAACCAAGAACATGATTGTGGCAAATAATGTGATATAGATGGAGGGATCATAATTTAATGTTGGCTGTGTGCTGTTCCACCCACTCACTCTCGTCTAGTGAAGGACTTTACCGTGGGTTCATCGGTGGTTTAAGAGAGGCTTCTGGGGGAACTGGCTGAGCAGGGGCTTATGGAGAGATGACCATGAAAAGGAGCTTCATGAGCAGACCTCTAAATGCAAGAAATTACAGGACTCAAATCACAGCACCTTAACAGCCAGGTTCTAAGTGCTTGGGAGGAGCTCAGCAAACATTGGAAAGGTCAATTAACTTTTACCAGGTTTGCTATTTGATAAAAGCAAGTGCCTAAATGTGTTAGAAGGCTATTTCTCCAGCAGAATAAAAACTCAGCAATGGGTAGTTCTCTTGATAGCTTAAAGAAGAAAGACAGGCCATCCAAATTATCCACAAACAACCCCACTAAGCTTTAAGAAAGCAAGAAAAATGATTAAGTATGTGCTTAAAATAATTATGAAAGACATGCTTAAAATGTTTATTCACTTGCCCAGGCCCCATGTATGAAATACAGCAGTTGCCATCTTTGAGAGCTAGAGGTACTGTATACAAGGCTTGAAACTGCATAAACTTTCACTGACATTTATTGAAAGTGCTTACCATTTTCCAGGCATTGTTTCCCTCTAACATGTACCCACTGATGAATTCTTCAGCAACTCTATTTTGCCAGTGAGGAAACCAATCCGCACACAGGTGTTAAATAAGGTCACACAACAATAAAGGGCAGATTCAGTATAAAAAGTCAGTCATCTGACCCCAGTGTATACTCCCTCTTATTGGACTTGACTTTGATGGTTCTATATCTTTTTTTTTTCAGCCAAGACACATGTGACAGAATTCACATCCCTGGCAGCGTCCTTGAGCATAGCCAGGCTTGTATTTTGGTTTCCTCTGGTCTCATTGTTACACCATCATATTCTTTCCCTCTCAACAATGCCCATGAGCAAACAAGTGGGGCAGGGTGCTAGTGTTAGGGGATAATCCTGAATCAAATCCAATTTCTTTTAAAAAAGTAAATCTTTTAATAATGTCCACTCTCTAACCATCATCAATTTATATGTAAAATGCCACATAACTAAGTGTTATGAAACGTCTATTGAGAGCCCCTGTTTTAGTAGCTAAAAGCATAGAATAAGGAGATCTGGGTATGATTTTTGTTCTGCCACTACTAGCTGCAGGACCTTGGGCAAGCTGTGTAACCACCCTGAGCTTTAATCTTCTCATTTTCTTTTCTTTTTTTTTTTTTTTTTATTAAAATTTTTTTTTTAATATATTTTATTGATTTTTTACAGAGAGGAAGGGAGAGAGATAGAGAGTCAGAAACATCGATGAGAGAGAAACGTCGATCAGCTGCCTCCTGCACATCTCCTACTGGGGATGTGCCCCCAACCCAGGTACATGCCCTTGACCGGAATCGAACCTGGGACCCTTCAGTCCGCAGGCCGACGCTCTATCCACTGAGCCAAACCGGTTTCGGCATCTTCTCATTTTCTTTATGTGCTCATTTTCTTTATAGTGTTGATGAAGAATGAATTGGCGTGACATTTAAAAGCACATAGTAGGCAAGCAATACCTGGTGGCTGTTGTAACAACAGAGGATGCCCAGTTGATAAGATTTTCATAAGGAAATAATGTATGAAGTGGAAGGGAACATGATGAGGAGAGTTAGGTTCTTCTTCCATCTCTAGCATTTATCTGCGGAACCTGTTTCTTCTCAAAGGCCCAGCTGCTAGGTTTTTGAGTGTCTGTGTCTGTTAAACTGTCAGATGTTACATTTTTAAAGCATTCTCCCCTCTTTAAATTTGCTGTTTATAATCAGTTCTAAGCCAAGAAAACAAGATTCAACTCAATATAATTAATTAAACTTTTTTGGGAGGAGGCACTGTGTTAGTCACCAAGAAGCAGAAAAACTTACTAGATTGTCATGAAACAAAAGTAAAACACCTTTATCTGAGGGTAATCTTTAAGGTAAATGATCACTGGCATATATGTAGACAGTTGACAAATACTTGTCCTATGGTCTGGTTGCACTAGAATAACAAACAACATAAAAATAAAGATTCCTGGACCCCTCTCCAGACTACTGAATCAGAATCTATAAGAGTGGTCTCCAGGAATCTGTTTGCTTGTTAGTTTTCCAGTTCAACACATCTTTCACGGATTCTAGAGACAAATAATAGGAATTTCATAGATCACATAAAAAGGAGAATGAAACACATGCAAGTGACCAACCATAAAGTTGAGGTTCTGTTTTTAAACATTCTATGAGGCATTTCTGGTGCTCAGCCAGATGTGGGCACCACTGGCCTTCATAAGCATGGAATGGATCACTGAGATATGCAGGGAGGGGCAGCTAATGTGAGCATCCCATCATAGTACATGAGAAATATCTTCGCTATTGTGAATGATGCGGCAGTGAACATAAGTGTACATATATTCTTTACAAATACGTGTCTCCAAATTTTTCAGGTAGATAACCAAAAGAAAGATTACTGGGTGATATAGTAGCTCTATTCATAATTTTCTGAGGAACCTCCAAATAAAAACCACATGATTTCACTCATATATGGGATATAAAACAAAAGACAACAAACAGACAAACAAAACAAACTCATAGATACTGATAACATTATGGAGGTTACAAGAGGGGGTGAGGAGTATTAAAAGGATACAGGGGATCAAATATATGGTGATGGAAAGAGATTCAACTTTGGTGGTGAGCACACAGCAAAGTATACGATGTCATAGTAAAAAGTTGTACAGTTGAAATTTATACAATATTATTAACCAATGTTACTCCAATTAATTTAATTAAAAACAAGAAAAATTACACATTCTGATTGTAATTTTAATACACAATTAAAAACTTTGTGCTTCAGTGGACACTATCAAGAAAGTGAAAGAACCCACAGAATGGGAGAGAAATTTTGCAAATCATGTATCTGATGAGGGTCGTATATCTAGAAAATATAAAGAACCTTACAATTTAATGATAAAAAGACAAAGAAATAATACAACTTTTTAAAATGGACAGAAGATACAAGTAGACATTTCTCCGAAGAAGATATATAAGTGACGTGCCAGAGACACACTTCCACATGCACAAGCCTATAAGACTCCATAGGTGACGACCTGAGCCCTCAGTGACATTACACCTTCCAGGCCCATATCTCCATCTGGTTTTCTCCCTCCGGATGTCCCAGAGACCTAAACTTAACACTTCAAACCCAACCTATTAAAAAATGACACTCATTTTTTGGTATTTCTCTCCCCATGGTCCTCAGCATCCAACCAGGGGTCAAGTTAGAAAGGTTGCCATTATTTGCTATTTTTATCTCTCCGTCAAACCTAATGCAATTAATCACCAAACCTAAATAATTGTACCTCCTGTCTCTCAGTCCTCACTGCTGCTTCCTTAGTTCAAACCGCAGCCTCTCTACTGTCGGCAGACAGCAGCCTAACCAGGCTTGCACCTCTGGTCAGACCCCACTGCCTTGTGCTCAGCTGCAGCCCAAGATCTAGCACTTGCTGGCAGTTATTAAATGTTAGTTGAATAAATATCCAAATAAAATGGGAAAGAAAAATAGAATATTAGAAGTTGTGACATGATAGTAAATGGGGTTTAACATTAATATTTAACAAATTAATGGCACAAATATTAGAGATGAAATCTGAAATGGGTGATGGAATCATAAATAGTAAGCAACCCGAGGAGTCATGAAAAAGCAAATCATGTTGGACAAACATGAATTATGGTGAAAACAGCATCAGATATGTTATACATTTGATTTTTTGAATTATCTGTGTCACATTGTATTATAAAAACATACTTGTAAGTTGGGGCAAACTGCCCTAAAGAGACACAAATAATGGAAATGGCAGAAAATATGCAAAGAGAAAGTTCCAGGAAATCATTGCCTTTCTGTATGCAAATCTTTAAAACCTATACAATTGATGAAACCATTATATAGTCAGAGTTTTAAGACTAAAATTTTTTATTACTCCCATTTCATTGGTCATGAAAGGGAAAAGGTTCTGTCCCTTTCCCCCATTCCACTTTTGACCTGAGATTATGGGACAAGACTGATCTAAAAGACACAACTCTATAATACATATTGAATTACATGGAGATACTCACCCAAAGCCTATAGCCACCCAGTAGTTTCTGAGTCCCTGATGGGGCCCCACCATAGGCAGAATGTCAGGAGAATAGGTGATAGGACCATTGACAATATTGATGATGTCAGCCTTTTTCAAGACCGGAACCATTTCCATGGCAGCTTCGACGTGTTCCATGATCCGGTCCAGATCTGACTCAAAGAGTTCCTTTCCAAACCCTGAAAGGACACACCATTGATCAGGATGGCACAGCTTCATGGACAAGTACTCTAATGTGATTTAAATCTCTGAATTGGGATACACTTCAGGATGGCCTGTTAGGAAGCTTTTCCCTCTTGTTTTAATATATATTTTAATATGGTTTTATTGATTTTAGAGGGATAGAGAGCTAGAAACATTGATGAGAAAGAGACATCGATCGGCCGCCTCCTACCAAGGATTGAGCCTGCAACCCAGGCATGTGCCCCGACCAGGGATTGGAGAGCTTTTGGTTCATGGGTTGACACTCAACCAGTGAGCCACGCTGGCCAGGCTCCTCTTTTCTTTTGTAAGTCTAATCTTGACATTCACTGTCAACAGATGAGTAAACACTATATTATTAAGAACAATAATGTTATTTCTTGAAACAATAAGATCATGAAAGTTAACCTTTTTAATTAATAGAAAATTTAAATTTATACATGGTAACAGTTTTCAGTATTTAATCCAATCACAAGTTTTAAAAATAAGCAGCAATTATTTGGTTTATTAAGAGAGATCTTTTATCCTTCAACTAACCATAAAATCTGCTTCATCTGCCCAGGTGGGAGTTTAGTAAGTCATACCAGGACACTGGGCTAAGTGGAAAACTACTCTGGGATCTAAGATGATGGATTTTAGATCCCTTTTAACTCTCAGCAGGGAAGGAATGGCACAGAGGCTTCTCTCCCTGAGCCCGCTCCCAGGCATATCCGAGGGCTTGGAGTGCAGTCTTCTTCTCAGTCCTACAAGGCACTGTGACTGAAGGCAGGGCCACAGGTGACCTTCTAAAAAAAATGTGTCCACCAATACTGATGATTTTCCCACACAGCAGCCAGCCAACTTCTTCCTGTTCCTCCCATGGACTGCATGTTGGGTCAGTGGCCTGGAGACCTACAGATCAGCAGGATTCGACCAAATCATGTGGGCGCTCAGGGCCAGTGAACAGTCTGGCTCTCCCTCCAACGGCAATTATTTAAACATTTGTTCAACATCTATTTGGAGGAGAGGCTGCCAGCATGGGGCAGAGCCAAGAGGGAGGCTCCCAGGTGTCAGATCAGCCCTCCCTCAGGGGTCAGGAGCTATTCTGCTCAGGCCCAAATGTGCACAGCACATTCAGTAAAACTAAAGCCCTCAGGTAACTGGCCCAACTTCTGTTGAAGGTGGTTTAGTGATCACTTGTGACATGGACAGAGGCATTCTTTGAGGAGCGGTATGGAGGGATTCAGTCCCTATCTCAAGTAGCTTATCAAAGTGTAATTCTAGAAAGTATAAATCCCTCCATTTCACATTATGATAATCGTGTCTCAGTGACATTTTAACTCCTTTTATAGATTAAAACCTGAACTACCTCCTTCATTGGCCCAATCTTTACCCCGGCTCTGCAGAAATGTTCCATGAATACCAGAAAAAGGTCCTTTTCCCTTCCAAACTTGAAAGAGAAACAATAGTGCCCCCTGTTTAGCACAGAGGCCTGAGCCTTTTCCTCATCACCTTATGCAGTAGATAGGCTTCAGTGTGTAGTCCTAACCTACCCTGCTCTATGACAGACTCCAAGGCTTTCTTTCTTAGCAAGCTGGATAGCCTGTCTCTGATATCTGTCCTGTTTCCAACTGTCAGAGCACAGTAGCAGCTAAATCTGGACACTAGACACAGCAGGAGGGGGAGTGAGGAAAGAGCAGGGATGCAGGAGGTAAGTGTGGGCAGGTAAAAATTACCTAGAGCCTTCCAAAGCAGTGGGGAGCATGTTTCTTCAGCTTCTCCACCACCAGCTGCCTCTTCTCTCTTTCCTTACTCCCTGATGTGATTATTCAAACGGAGAAGAGAACAGAGGTTACCTCAAACCCCTCACCCCCAATATCCCAGGTATCCAATAGTCTAGTGTTATGTCATCATCTTATTCTGTGGCCAGCCCCAGCCACAGGGAAGATAAAACATACATGCCTGCTATGCACACACTTCCATTTGCTACACTAACCTGAAGGGACTCCACTGGTGACCCATGAGTCCTGGACTTTCATTTTCTCCTGACTTTCATATGGACCAAACAAGAGCCCATCCCTTTCCTGCCGGAGGTAGTAAGAGCCTTCCAGGTCACGGAGCACAGGGAGTTCTTTTTTCAAAGCTTTTACTTCAGGGATAGTCGAAGTAACAACATATTGATGCTGAACCGGAATGAGAGGATGTTCAAGTCCAACCATTTTACCAACTTCACGAGCCCAAAATCCTGAAATAAAAAGACATTTTTAAATGTCACTATATCTGACACTGATCTAAGATGATTTTAGATCCCTCTTAACTCTCAGCAGGGAAGGAATGGCACAGAGGCCTTTCTCCTTGAGCCCGCTCCCAGGCATATCAGAGGGCTTGGAGTGCAGCCATCTTCTCAGTCCTACAAGGCACTGTGACTGAAGGCAGGGCCACAGATGACCTTCTGAAAAAAATGTGTCCACCAATACTGATGATTTTCCCATACAGCAGCCAGCCAGCTTCTTCCTGTTCCTTCTATGGACTGCATGTTGGGTCAGTGGCCTGGAGACCTACAGATCAGCAGGATTCGAGCAAATCCTGTGGGTGCTCAGGGCCAGTGAACAGTCTGGCTCTCCCTTCAACTGCAATTATTTAAATATTTGTTCAACATTTATTTGGAGGAGAGGCTGCCAGCATAAAATAGTTAGAAGAATTCAGTACTCACGGCAAAGTCTAAAGAATGTCATAATCTTTTATTTGTCATTGAAAAATTGAATGGGGAAAGACAAGACAATATTGTACATTGCCCAGGGTTTTGAAGATAATTCTGAAATCTAAGAAAACTCTATTCCTGAAAAACTATTTTGCCCACAAGCAAAGGTGGACAGAAAAAAACACACAAAAAATATATTTGAAGGAATAAATAAATAATTCAAATATATTAAAAGTACCAATGTTGATAAGAAAGACAGGAATGAGCTGGCTGTATCTGCAGAACAGGGATGATCAGGCATGGAAGAGGCCCCGTGTGGATGTGATCAACATAAACATCATAACCATGAACAAAGCCCTGCAGGTCAGTTCCCTCTGTTCCCCGGGCCCTCCTTTCCCCAAACTGTGGATGCCTAAAATTCCACAAATACAGAATTGTTCTGTTACTTTAAAATTTGAAAGCGTATATACTTAGGGAGAGGTAAAATTAAGTTTTCTCTGTTATTTTAAAAGTCTAATTTGAATATGTTTGTAAGATCTTTCCTTTTCAAAGAAAGGGCAGGAAGGCACCAGGAATCCAGAGCAGGAGGGAAGAGGTACCACAGCCAAGGGGAGTGGGCTTATAAACAGTGGAGATTCCCACAAGCAATGTTTCTCCCTTACAGTGCACATGGGGCTGTCCTATTGGTGGGAACAAATGCGATTTTTTTTCCTTTGCAAAACATGGAACCAGATAATTTGTGGATGAAAGGAGCCTTGATTACTCCCCCTCCCAACCCTCAGGGTGACCTCTCAGTTTACAGATGTGGACCTAAAGTGCAGAGAAGAAAACAGACCTGCCCAAGGTCACAAGGTCCCCGCCCCCCTCCCCGCCCGCCCCTGGAATGATCCCATCTTACTGTTTTTCTTGCTACAGAAAGACTTTATTTAAAAAATCCAAGACTCCTTTACTTGTAGAAAGGTATTTTAGAATCTAAAATGCTAATAATGATTATTCGTCAGGGATCTGGTGCTGCCTCACTCACCAAGGGATCATTTGGGGGGGGCGGGGAAAAGGGCTCTATGCTCTTGTTTGTTTCATAATTTGGAGTAATCATTCAAATGATTAGGGGATTTTATTTAAGTTATTTCTTTAGGGGTTTCACTTTCTAAATTTGTAACAATTTTTATTTCTGCTTTTTTTCAGAATCTAATAAGGATTTCTGAAGTCATTATCAAGTCCAGAGCTAAACACAGAATCATCAGTTATGAGTCAGTCTGGGAACCCAGATTATGCACTCTTACATACAAATGTTTATTTCTATTTAACCATCTAAATATCACTCTTGTGTTCTGTTGTTTTATTTTGGGCTAACAGCTAGGTTGGTTACACTTGAATAATAGCCCCAGAAAGGGGTATCCATATGTAAACCAGAAATCTTACTTGTGGGCATTAAAACTGTTTAATAGTCTTTAAATAATTTAGAAACTTAATTTATTTGTGCTGACAGGAATATGTAAATAATCAATGTCAGGATTTTGTAGGAAAATACAATAAAGTCACATATTCTAGTTACATGCATTAGAGAAGTTTTAAAATATAAAAAGCCCAAATATTTAGTTAGTAATTCTAAGCACTGCAATTTCCTCAATATATTTGTTCAATTAAAAACATAAATTGAATAAAATAAATTCTGTCCTATTCAAACATATTTATAATTTCTGAGTCTAGTTGTTACTTGCTTATTAATGCACTTCATCATTAAAATAAAGTGGAAACATATGCTTAAATATCATATATTACTTGAAAACCCATGGAAAAGTCTATGCTTTTTATCCTATGGGGGTGGTGTTTGTTGGCATTGTCCCCTCTACATGTCAATCAATTTAACCAAAATCTAGCCAGGATTACACTTCAACCCCTTCTAGATCACCCATCCAACAAGTGCAAAGGGAAGAGAGACAAATGTGGAGGGATCACCTAAAAAATGTGCCATTATCAACTGAAAACCACTGAAGAGTCAATAAAAAATGAACTTTGGAAATAGCTTCCATTTTAAAAAATTCAGTGACTGATATAAATGGAACTAAAATGAAGGGTACAGGTTTGTGGACTAGTTTCCTGGTTCTAGCAGGGGTGGGCAAACTTTTTGACTCGAGGGCCACAATGGGTTCTTGAACTGGACCGGAGGGCCGGAACAAAAGCATGGATGGAGTGTTTGTGTGACCTAATACAAATTCAAAGTAAACATCATTACATAAGAGGGTACGGTCTTTTTTTTTTTTTTAGTTTTATTCATTTCAAACGGCCGGATCCGGCCCGTGGGCCGTAGTTTGCCCACGGCTGTTCTAGTGTCTATACAGTGGCACTGATGGTTTATACAGTGACATTCACTGACGCAGAGTATCAGGCAAAATTAGGCAATTCTTTTTGGCTGAACACTGGGCTTCAGTTGGCATGATCCAATCACATTTCTGAATCATCATGTCAGGAAAATTCTTGAGTAAAGTTTACAAGGTTATGTCAGGCTCATGAATGTGAATACTAGAATTTGGTTATAAGTGTGAAGAAAGAGTGGACATAAGAAAGGAAAAAGGAGCATAATTTGGCAAAACATGACCTGGAGCAAAACAATGGAGCACGGAGAAGAATATCAAGTTTCGATAGGTAACCAAGGACAGAGTGGTAGCTCCACCGAGAGCACAGTGATGAAGGGAGGGCTTTGTAGCTTAGAAACAAACAAAATGTTTACCTTGGGAGCATCACAGTGTTTTAAAACAACATTCATAGTATAAACCATTACTTTATGGTATAATACCTTATTTATTTGCCACTTAAAGAACCTCACTAATTTTAAAAATGATATGACACTTACCTGCAGCATTCACAATTCTGTTTGCTCTCACAGATCCCTGTGGTGTTTCAACATCCCATGTTCCATCTGACCTGGGTTTCAGAGAAGTCACTGGTGCAGGATATTTTAAAAGGGCACCATATTTCCTAGCCCCAGCAGCCAGGGCCATCGTTAGAGAGTAAGGATCAATATGACCATCGCCAGGATTATACAATCCAGCTAAAATCTAAATCGATCATAAAAAATCAATATTCAAATGAGTATGTACTCATTATTTGGTGTAACTATATCTGCCTGCAAATGCTTAAAAAATTGGATTTGAAAAATGCATTGAGGCATCAGATTCATCAGTCATTTTCCTGTATCAAAGCTCAGACTTAGGCAGGACGTACACTGAGAGTTAAGTAGACAGGCTGAGAGAGCCTTGCAATTGTCTTCAATATCCATCTTCTCCTCTCGCCTCATAGAAATAAAAATGGTATGTTTATTTAGACACCTGGTCGCTAAGAACAGTTTCCAATAGTTGGCAGCTATAAGCTCCAGTTGATAGATAAAACTATTGCTAAGTTCTGGTCAATGAAATGCAAATGGAAGTGTCATGTGGCAACTTCCACAAACCATTATAAAAAGACAACTGGCATGTGTCCTTTGTCTCTCCCTTCTTCTTTGCCCCGTCCTCCATCGCCCAGTCTGGAATGCAGACAGATGGCTGGAGTTCTAGCTGCCACTTAGAATAAGAACAGAAGAGTCACACCCTAGGAATGACAGAGCAATGATTTGGAAGGTGACTGGGTCCCTGAAGTCTTCATGGAAAACAGCTAGCATTCAAACCCAGATTGTCTAAGTAAAAGAGAAATAAACTTCTATCTTGTTTAAATATTATTGGTTTCTGTCATTTGTAGTCAAATCTAATACTAACAGTTCAAATATTTATATTTAATTATTTAATACTGTTAGTAAATTCACATGCTAAATATATACCTGGTGTCAGAAAACTATAAACTTAATCCAGTCATTCAACAACTATTTCTTGAATACTACTTTGTGGTAGGGCTTGAGGCTAGTACTATGGGAGAAACAAAGAGCAAAACTCAGGTGAAACGAGTGAATACGCTGAAGTGGTATACGTATTTAGGTCTCAGCCATTCGACAAAAATCTACTGTGTACCAAATATGAGTCAGGAGATGTCAACTTTTTTGTCTGTGTCTGTTGAGATAATCATCTGTTCTTGCCTTTTATTCTATTAATGAAGTGCTACATTGATTGATTTTCAGATGTTAAATCAACCCTGTATTCTTGGAATAAATTCCACTTGGTCATGCTGCATAATCCTTTTTACATGTTGCTGAATTAAGTTTGCTAGTATTTTGTTGAGAACTTTTGCATCAATATTCGTAAGGGATACTGATATTTCTTTCCTTGTGATATCTTTGTCTGGTTTTCATGTCACAGCAATACTGGCCTCAAAGATGAGTTGGGAAGGGTTTAATTCTCTTTTATTTTAGGAAGAGTTTGTGAAGACTTGGTATTAATTCTTCTTTAAATGTCTGGTAGAATTCACCAGTGAAGCCATTTGGGCTAGGTATTTCTCTGTGGGAAGTTTCTGATGACTAATCCAATCTCTTGTTATAGGTTTAGTGCAAGAGACTTTCAATTTTAATGGAATTCATATTACTGTAACCTTTCAAATGTCACATTGGTGTTTTATAATGGGTATATCATCACAGTGATCCTATATCTATTTAATTTGGCATCCTGCCCCAGAGATGGAGAATACTCTTCTGACATGTCTCCATACTTAATGCCCTTGAGAAAAATCTGATGGTGAGAACTTCCAGCAAAGTATTCCAAGATTAACATATACACAGATATAAGCACATCCTCTCTAGGAGCAGTGATGGAATTTCAATGTAGACAATGCAATGCCACACCAGTCTGCCATCACAGTGGCATCACACAACACTATAGACAAGGGAGTGCCAACAGCCTGTAAAGACTCACAAGGGCAAACAACCCCAGCACCCAGATCAATGATACAAACCCTCTGGTATCAGATATGCTGCAGGAGTCACCAGGGAGAAACATAACCCTCCGCTTCCCTCAACAGTCCTACCCGGTACCTTTAGGTAGTATGTACAAAGGAGTCAGAGAATTGGGTTCAAATCTCTGCTCAGCTGTTTCCAGCTGGATGAGCTTAGATCCACTATGTAAACCATCTAAGCTACAGTTTCCTGTTTACGTAATATATACCTTATATTATTATTGTGAAGATAAAACGAGACTATGCATGTTAAGGGCTTAGCATAGTAACTGGTACATAAATATGTGCTGTAGTATTATGTAGTATAATCAGTCATTGTCATTATTATGAAAATTGGATTATCACCCAGCAAAAAAAGACAATTCTCAAGTGGATTCTTTTAGTCAAATCTGTAAAACTAGATAAATACCTGGCATAGAGCCTTCCAGGGAAGCATACATATGAGCTAGGGGATATTTGTGTAGCAACATAGTAGTACTTCTACACTTGATTTTGTAAAAAATTTTAATAACACAATCTTTCCTGGGATGATATACTTAGCATCCCAGGTTATTGTTTTATTTATAGTTCTCAAACAGAATCTTTATGTAAGGGAATCCCCAGATCTGGGGGACACAGTAATAGAAAGGTATCGAATATATTTCCTCAGTTGTCATAGGTGGAAAACTAATAAAATTTTTCATTACCTTTTCATATTTCATTTGGCATACACAGTAGCTCAGCTTGTAATTTACCCAAATTCCAGTATTAAACATTTGATTTTGTCATTTAAAATGTATGTACAAAGTTTTTCTATTTTTAATTAACAACTTCAAATAACTTTTTCTAATCTTAATTCCAGTCAATAAATAGTGAAAATGCCCTTAGGATAAATACCTTGTTCATGTTGAGTAAAGGGAACATCTCTTGAATTTTCTCAGGTTCAATAATATACTGTTCTGTTGCATGCCAGCCAGTCCGAGTCATTTGATATTTAAATTCATCTACCCTTATAGGAGTTGTAGCAATTCTGATACTACCTGGCTGATGGAATCCCACCACCTGTTATAATAATCCAAATAAACACACATCAATAAATCCTTATTTGGCACTGAAACATGATTCTTCTTCAGTACAATGAAAATGCAAATATACAACAAAAGAGATTTACTATCCAGTGAAAGAGATAACTACATAAACATATTTGGATCTTACAAAGAGACATTCATTCATCAACTATTTACTAAATGCCTACTCTGTGCCAGGCACTACACTAAGTCCCAGAGATGCTGTTATGAACAAGAGAGGCAAAGACCCTGCTTGTATAGAGCTTACAGGTGAAGCAGAGAGCTAATTGCATAAAATAATTACATAAGATAGTGTTAATGTACAGAGTGAAAGAAAATTATGTGGAAAAGAGAAAAACAAAGGATTTGAGGCAAGAATATGAAGAATCAGAATGCTGCAGTAATGAGATTGTGACTTGAAACAAACCTTCATTTGACATTTAATCGAAGTCCTTCAGTTGGCCAAGCACTCAGCTTGGCCCCGGGGTTACAGAGATAAATGATGCAATCTTTGCCCTCAGGTTGCTCATACTCTGTAAGGAAGACCAAACAGTAAAGCAACAACCACCATAGAGAGATGGGTGTATAAGAGAGGTATACACCAATATTCTTAGAACCAAGTGCCGTGTCCTCAGCTCGGCCTGACTGGTGGGTGGGCAAAGTCAAGGCCAGCTTCTCAAAGGGGATGACCCCCAGAAAAGATGGAGGGTAAGTGCTGAAATGGGAGCCAGAGGAATGTTGTTTCAGGCAGAGAGCCCGGCACATTCCAGAACTGTAAGTAATTAAGAAGAGCTGAAGCATCTGAGCATAGCAAAGAGCAGCAAGAGCAAATGCTGGAAAGGCAGGCAGGGCTCAGCTGTGCAGGTCCTCCTTTGTCCTGTAGGCCATGCGGAGCCATTTGATGGCTTTAGGCAAGGGAAATGGCATGAGGATTTTAAGTAGACGTCAGTCTTAGCCTATGGATATTCTAAGCCTGCCAGTTTATTTTGAGAATGCTAATAACTATGAGAAGAAATAAAAATAAAAGTGAGGGGCTTTTAGTGAAGTACTTTTCAAAGCCATGTCACAGTATGCCATGCACCGTTGTCAGATCCTTTGTCATCCGGTGGCTGAAAGGCTCTAATTTCTTAGTTTCTGGATATAGTAACTGACTAAAGATATTTCTGAAAGCTGCTGCTTTGTATGCTTTGTATTCTTCCTTCATTAAAAAAAGCGAGAAGAGTGGGTAATTACATGGGTAATATACTTCAAGAATTCAAGCTGATTGGTGAGCAAACTTCAGAGGCTCTTACCTTAAACTCTTATCAGATTTCTCTACCACATTAAACATTTCACATACCCTTGATGCCATTACATACAGCTATACACGATGATGTCAAAATCCTTCAGAGAGCTTACATATTTCTAAGACACTCACCTAAAAGTCAATTTCAAGTTAAACGCATTTACCTGTCCAGTTTCTTCTTCCAGTTTCTCATAAAGTTTGATGCTATCATAGTGTATTTTCTTCAAGTTTATTCCAGGATGAAAGTAAGTTGTTAAACCTGCCTTAAAAGCAAAGAGGAAAGGACATACTGAAAAAAATTAACATTCTGAAAATGTTGATAGCTTATCTGTTAAGCAGGAACTTATTGCTGGCAAGAAACGGAGCAGCACCAGCCAGCCCCTCGGGATGAGAACACATCAGCCGCAGTTGAGCAAATCCAGAGCATAAGGCTTGTTACACAGCTGTAAGAACAGTTTGAACAGTAATGTCAGAGCCAGCCAATAAACATATATATTAAGTCCCTAAAAGTTATCAGGAAAAGGGTTGTTTGAAGATTCAGAAATGGGATGATTTGGTAGGAAGTTTAGGAACATATGCCATGAGGTAGAATATGGGGAGATGGTATACAACGTGAACTCAAACCAGCAAATCATGGGTGTTCCCTTAAGGGGAAGGACTATAGACTAACAGAGTTTTCCTTGACCTAATCCCCACCATTCCCTTGAATGCAACAGCCCTCCTGTTTCCTTTGAAATTTCCACAATTCAAGAATTGGAATGTTCCTGGAAATTATAGCCTGGTGATTTGGTGAACAGACTTTTGTCATAGCTTTACTTGTCTGATGAGCACATAGATTGTATCCCACAAATATTTGTTGAATAAATACTAAGTAATAACTCTCAGGAAAAAAATATGTAAATGTTAGCATGCCAAAAACCCTTTTATCAACTCAGATGCAATGTAGTATCCAGATAAAGAATCCCAAGCAATTATACGAAGCAAGTTCTTTCGGTTAAGTGTCTAGGGCCCCAAATTGCAGCTAATGTCATTTGGAAAGTTCATCAAATAAAATCTGTTTAGGAGTATTTATAAGGTTCTTCTATGGTAGTGGTGGGCAATTGGTTCTCCGGAACTCAAAAACACCCCATCTAAAGGTTCATCAATCCTTCCTTATGGACCAGAATCCCCAGGCTTCTATCAAGCACTTCTTCAAGCATTTGGACATATGCTTGAACAACAGCTACTTGTTGTTTCTTTGTTGTTAATCCTCACCTGAGGATACTTTTTCCCCACTGATTTTTAGAGAGAATGGAAGGGAGGGAGTAGGTGGGGAGAGAGAAAGAGAGAGAGGGAGGGAGAGAGGGAGAGGGAGAGAGGGAGAGAGACATTAATATGAGAGAGACACATCAATTGGGCCTCTCAACCAGGGCTGGGGATCAAACTCACAACAGATCAAACGTGCCCCTTGACTGAGAAACGGACCTGTGACCCTTTGGCTCACGGGACGATGCTCTAACTACTGAGCCAAACTGGCCAGGCCATGCACAGCTACTTTTTTTGGGAAAATCCTGGCCCAGCTTATAAGTTCTCTCATAGTATAGCCCCATTATGATGGAACTAAAAGTTGGGCTCCTTAACTTTCAGCCAAACACTCTACTTTCCTTTTACAGTGGTTCTCAACCTTCTGGCCCTTTAAATACAGTTCCTCATGTTGTGACCCAACCATAAAATTATTTTCGTTGCTACTTCATAACTGTAATGTTGCTACTGTTATGAAACGTAATGTAAATATCTGATATGCAGGATGGTCTTAGGCGACCCCTGTGAAAGGGTCGTTCGACCGCCAAAGGGGTCTCGACTCACAGGTTGAGAACCGCTGCTTTACATGCTTAGTATCATTGTGCATATGATCTTTTTTAGTTCAATATAGGGAATCCCTGGCCTTCATTTATCTGCTAGAGAACTCAATTTTGTCTTTCCTATAGCTCCCGTCATTTGAGGAAACTGATATTCATGAGCACTGACCTAGAATTTTGGGTCACCATTCACTCCTCAAGATACTTTAAATTTTAACCTAGGTTAAGCCAGATAGTTATATACCATCTACACTACATCACCCCAGAAAGCTATTTTCATGGAATGAGCTGATGATCTTTCATCTGAAAGAGTTACATAAGTTAGTTTTTATAAAACTGTTATTCAAAAAAATTTAGCCCAATATCCTTCACTTAGGGAAGAAATTTTTCCAGGAGTTCCTGATCAAGGAAAAGTTAGTCTTCTAGTACCATAGTGAAATAATGTACCTATCTCCACTGAAAAACTCATACTACTCTAGTTTACTTGCTGCGAGGTCAGAAGTAAGTCCTGAGCTTAATTTATTTTGCCAGGCATGAAATTATATTATTATTATTTTGTATCCTATTCATTTTTTATTAACTGATTTTTTGTTTTAATCTGTGTTTAAAACTTAGGGTCAACCATATCTGTGCTTTTATTATAAGTTATCCGAATATAATATCTTACATGGTAGTTATGGTTAATTTATGTAAAATGTTTTTCTGTTTTAATCTTCAGCAAGGTTATATTAAATGGGAAGTTTGGAGAAGGAGAAATATTGTTCTTATCCTTCAAGATTTTATGGTCTGATTGAATCATGAAACTTTCATACTTAAAGCAATAAAATCAAAAGCATATGATTAAGTGCTGGAACGTATAAAGACATAAGAACCAAGGAAAGAAAAGATGCTGGAAAGGTCACAGATGTCTTTAAGGAAGACAAGAAAAAGGTTTACATTTGATTTGAAGAAAGAAAATAATTGTAGTTGGCAGAGAAGTTAAAATAGGGAAGATAAATCAGAGATACGAATAATCAGTAGAAACTATGGCCCTTAGAACAGTGGTTCTCAACCTTCTGGCCCTTTAAATACAGTTCCTCATGTTGTGACCCAAACATAAAATTATTTTCGTTGCTACTTCACAACTGTAATGTTGCTACTGTTATGAATCGTAATGTAAATATCTGATATGCAAGATGGTCTTAGGCAACCCATGTGAAAGGGTCATTCAACCGCCAAATGGGTCACGACCCACAGGTTGAGAACTGCTGCCTTAGAAGAAAATAAAAATTTACGAATTCTTATTATATAAATAAATAAATAGGAAACCTCTTCTTTATAGTAGACTAATAATAATGAATTAATGAAAAGAATGATGGAGTTAGAAAAAACATCAGTTGAGCTAGTGATGCAGTCCTATCCATCTCTTTAATAATCTTTCCCCCTTTCACGAGCCTTAACAGCCTCAAAAAGCCCACTGACCTATCTCAAGCCATCCTATATCCCAGAGGCGCCAAATCTTTTATCCATGTACTCACACCCAATTAAAAGTTTGAGCACACCCTATAAAACATGTGCATTTCCTGATGTTCATGTGATGGTATAAATATGTGTCATTAAATTAACAGAGATCATAAAACACAGAAAAACAACTATTAATGAATTAAATATTTAAATAATTATTTTGTTCATTGTGTAGAAAAGCTTTGGAATATTAAGTTTATATATTGGCAAGGGCTATGTGATTAATATACTTTATTACTAAAAATATATATTGGGTTAACCTTGGTAACACAGCACTGTGAAGACCTACATCTAGGTTTGTTGTATTTTGAGAATGGTTTGAATGGCTGTGATAGCTGGGGAAGCTACCTGTCACTGATAACGAGATCTTCATGAGAGAAGTGCACTCTCTTGTCTGAACTCTATGCATCTTGACACCACTTCCTCCATCCCTATCACACCTACATAAGGTTTCCATTGAAGTGTGACTATTAATGTTTCATGTTCTCTTGTTCATCAGTTGTTGTTATAAGCTAATTGGAAGGAATTGCATTTTTATATTTTTAAATAAATGGGTACAAATACCACTGAAACTCCTCATTTGAAAACATTTTAGATGGGTTAAAAAACGTAACTTTTGCATATATGAAAGTTTTTGTAGGTGATACATATCATTTTGGCCAGAAAAATTTAATAATAATTTCAACATTTCTAAACATCCCATTTCAACATTTTCTCTTCCCAACAGGACTGTTTTGGGGGAAAAAAAAAAGGGGCAGAAAAGATAGACTATGTCTTGTGTCCTGTGTCTATTTTTTAGGACACTGTCTTTTTGTAAAAGAAAAACTTTAAGTTTCACAGTCCTTTTAATTATTACAATGACACCAACAAATCTCCATGTAGTACAACACTCTCAAGGTTAATCCCTCCCCTTTTCATCACCCATTATTTTACTTAAAGCCCTGGTTCTATAAAATGAATCACAAAGGTGATATCCTACAACACCTGATCTGCAATGTGTCATGACAGACTGAAGACCAAAGAACAAGTGAGGACACTCCCGTTGTAAAGTTCCCACCTCTCTCTTACTCAGTCCCTTGGAATAATACCCAACACATCACCCACATCAAAGGTAAGGGCTAGTTAGAAACACTAGGAAAGTTTAATTTCTTTCTTACATTTTTAGTTGAAAATAAATAGGAAGTTCTAATATTGTCTTTCTACACACCATATGGATCATCTGTCATCTTTAGTCCTCAGCCCTCCAAACCACCCACTATCTTACCATCCCCAGGGGCAGCCTCTCCTGGGAACCCCAAGCTCCAAAACTGCTTCTCATTCATCCTCTCCCCTACCCCCACCCTACAAGAACTGCTCCACATTAGTAGGAGTGTCAGGTGCTGACAAAGCAGTCTCATTGAAATTCAGCAAACCCTCAGGATTTTTGGATTTGTGGCTTCGTTTTGAATACTCACATGGCAAGCTGCGCCTTCCTGCCTAAGCACCGATTCCTACACTCCCAGACAAGTTTAACCTGAGCACATGTTATACTTCGATGAGCCTGCCTTTATTTTTTGTATTCTACCCCTTTAACTGGCTCCCTAACCTTCCACATTCTCATATGTGCTGCAAGTATTTCTGTGTTAAAAATTCCTAATACATGGGGTTTCTTTCATGTTACTCCTCAGAGGGAGGCCTCCTTGACTTGCAAAACTGCATAGAATCGGGTTCCCAGGGCAACCCTCTTTTCTTTTCCTTTCCTTCATTTCTCTGGGGGCCAAGTAGCCTGGCTTCTGCTGCCTGACTCCATCTTGAGCCCACACTGCATGAATCCAATTTTGTAAACCATTGCATAATACTTTGTTCACAAACCAGGACAATGCCTTTCCCACCCACTCTGGTATCTCTTTGCTTAAGGGAAATTGTTTTGCACAGTTAACATTTAACTAGAAACTTGTTATTAAAAACTTGGCCCACTTTTCTTAAAAGAACTTGGGTTAAGGGTATGTTGCCTTTTTTTTAATTCTTGGAATGTCTAAGAAGTAAAATTGCAGGGAATTCAGTTATCTATTCTCTAATGCAGGCCACATCAAATATAAGTGAGCAAATAAGTAATTAAAATATTAATAATATTTAACAAGCTGAAAGTGTTAAAGGGTGAAGCCTCTCACTTAGTATATTTCCACGTGCCTAAATTTCCCTCTGCCTACATGCTCTTGCCTGGACAGCCTCCCAACCCCCTCACTCACTCACTTCTACCTGGTCCCTACTCTTTAAAATAGCCTCCTGACTCTCCCTCCTCCATCATTCTTTATCCCTTTACCCTCTTCTTCATGACACTGATTACTCCCAAGCGCTGCTTGTGTGTTTTCTGTCTGCCCTGCGCAAGTGTGGCTCATGGGGGCAGGGACTTTGTTTTGTTCACTGCTGTGTCCTCCCCTAAAAGCACTGGCTAGACACATAGGCTCTTAGAAAATATTTGTTGAAAGAGTGACTGAATGTCTAGCAAGGAGAAGTTATAGGAGGGCTATAGGAGAAATACAGGTTTTCTTTTCCATGATAGTAAAAAGCCCACATAGAAAGTCTAGTGCAGGGAGGGGAGAAGAGCCAGGAGTGTTGGTGGCTTCCTGGACCCATCTCAAGGTAGGAAGAAGCATACTGAGGGGGAACTGGCAAAACAAAATACAGTGTGCCTGTGAAGGTTCTGAAATTACACTCAGGAGGACTAGGCGCCTGGGCCTCTCTCCCAGACTGAGGGGAGAGAAGGAGAGGAAAGAGAAGATGGGTTTGCTACGATTTTTCTAGGGGCCTCCATCCAACCACGTGGCCACTAGACTCTGGAGCCAACTGGGTTGGAATCTGGCTGCACTCTCCTCCACACTCAACTAGAGGCAGGCAGCCATTTCAGTGCTCAACCTCCAGCCCACACCTTGAGCAAGTCTGGATGAGCAGGTCTGGAAGAAAACCCTAAAAGCAGGGTTTTCTCTTGTCTCAACAGAAGAAAGCAAATGACAGAAAGGAAAGCTAAGGACTGAAAGCTGAGCTAACACTGCTCAACTCTTCTTTCAAGAGAAATCTGTACTGACAGTCATAAAAACGTCCTCTCCCATTCTTAGCTGACTTCAGAAATAACTGGTTTGACAGCATGAAGGCAGTGTCAATCACCTCATTTACCTGAGCCGCTTTCCATTTCAGCCCAGTTATTTTATAGCACTGGAATAATTATGCATATACCATCAAATATGTGAGACTGACTTGGCTGCATGCATTATTTAACACAAAAGCTGTTCTCAGTCCTCCTAGTTAAGTCTTCATGTAGTCAACCTATTCTCTCACAACACAAAATTAAAATAATAAATAAGTCAATGAAAAGGACCACTACAGCCAGGTGAGGGGAATGTAGGTGAAGGTCTCTGCCATATTCAGGATCACCCAGCTGCTGTTCTTTGATACAAAGGATGCCATTTACTAAACACTTTACATTTGTTGAATAACTTTACACATATTAACGCAATCTTCATCACAATCCTAGCAGGTAGGTACTATTAATAATCCCATTTTACACATCCAAGTGCCTTACTCATCCCAGGAAATGGAAACTTAAGTAATTTGCCATAAGTCACTTGGGTAGAAAATGGCAGAGCTAGGATGTGAATCCAGAAGCCATATGTTCCAGATAAAGACAGCATCAATGTTGACCACCACTTGGAAGTGTGCCAACCAAAATGGAACACTGTTGAAAGGGAACTCACTCGAACGAGGCAGCAGCAGGGTGTTGTGAATGGGAAGGAAACCGATTGCCCTAGTGCACAACTCAGTGAACATGACAGGTGCTTTCCTTACTGCGTGCCAGGTAGATCCAGCAGTGAGCTCCGATTTCTCCAGGAGGACCACGTCCTTCATCCCTGCTTTGGCGAGGTGATAAGCCAGACTCACACCAACACAGCCACCTCCAATGATCACTGTCTCTGCTCTGTCTTTCCATCTTGTTTCTGCAGGTAAGGGTGGGTTGTCCTTTCTGGAAGAAAATTAAAAAAAAAAAAGAAGGTAGATCTACTAGGCTATGGTAGCGACAGTTTTTTGTTGGTGGTGGTTTTTTGTTTTGCTTTTTTTTTTTTTTTAAGGCATCTAAAATCTAACTTAGGCCCTAGCTGGTTTGGCTCAGTGGATAGAGCATCAGCCTGCGGACTGAAAGGTCCTAGGTTCGATTCTGGTCGAGGGCACATGCCTGGGTTGTGGGCTTGACCCCCAATGGGGGACATGCAGGGGGCAGTCAATCAATGATTCTCTCTCATCATTGATGTTTCTATCTCTCTCTCCCTCTCCCTTCCTCTCTGAAATAAAAAAGATATGTATTTTTTTTTAAAAATCTAACTTAGGCAACCTGGTTGTGGGAGGGAGGAGGAGGCATTTGAGCCCCATTCCATGTAATTCTGGTTCATTGTAGATAATTAATATAGCTAAAGAATTGAACAGGTGAATTCTTTTTTTCAGAGGATCTAGGGAGAATAATTTTTCTCATTCTATTTCAAGGACATACTTATAATCATTTTATCCCATGAAAAACCATAATCATCATGAAGTTTAGTACCCATAATTCTTGGGCCACCTCCCTCCACTGTTTTCCAGGTTGAAGAGATCCAGATGGAGTAAAACTTCCTTCCTCATTTAACTTCCTCTCACCGTATATATGCTTCTCTAATTAAAATCACTGCTCTGTGGTTTACCATTTATTTGCACGAGCTTCTCCAAGGCATACTGTAAAAAGCGATGTGTAAGGGAGCCACAGAAGAACATATATATACACCTGTGTTTGCAGACACATAGATCCTCTCTGGGCAGATACAAAGGCACTGTAGCTGGTGACTGGGGAAGGGGTTTGGAGTTGAAGAGACTTTGCACTGTATCACTTTGATTCTGTATCACTTTGTACATTGTGCGTGGAAAAGAAAACATAAATCAAGAAGAAATCCGAATGCCCATTTTTCAGAAGCCGAAGCACCCCTAAGGCTAGAGTCCGCCTTAGCCCCTCGCTCCCGCCCTGCAGCCGCCGGGTTCCCACTCACCCTTTGTGGCCGCCGACAGAGCGCGGACGGCGGGGGGAGCCAGGCAGCCCTAAGCCCCGCAGCGGGAGGCCCCGCAGCCACTGCACTCCCGGGCGGAGCATGGCGAAGCTGAGAGCAGGGACGCCGGCGCCGCGGCGGAGGCTGGCGGGCCGCCCGGGGCCCGCGGGAGATCCTCCCCCGGGCGAGGGGCGGGCTCCTGGACTTGCGCGCTCGCGGCCACCAGGCGCCTGCAAAGCCGCTGCGCAATGGCACCCGCCGGAGCCAAGAAGGTGAGTTTCCCCAAGTCCGCGACTACTCAGCCCTCAGGCTGCGGGGCTCCCAGCGCCGGGGTGCAAAGCCCGCTGGAGCCCGGCCGGCTCTGCGGCCGCGGCAAGGCACCTGGGCGGCTTGGGCCTCGGTGTATGGGATCCCGAGGCCGGGCGGCGACAGGCCTTGGTGTGAGGACAGGATAACAAACCTGGCTACCATTTGTTGAGCCCTGACTCCGAGCGGCCCTGCGCCCGGTGCTTTGAGCACATTATCCCCTCATCTTCACAATTGTTCCCCTTACACGCTTGAGGAAACTGAGGCCCAGAGTCAGAGGACGAACGCAGAGTGGAGCGGGGATGCGCGCCTTCAGACTCAGAGGCCACACTCCTATCCTCTCCCCTGACCGGCCGCACCCACGGCACTCGCTCTCCTGCCCCAGAGCTCCTTGCCCTCCGGTTCCGGAAGGGCTGCAGTCTGGCTGTCCCAGTTGCCGGCTGGCCTGAAACCAGTCCTGGCTCGGGCAGCCAGACCCTCAGTGGGGTGTGGAGGGAGGGGGCTTGGGGACCCCTTTGTCTCATCCCACCTGGCAGCCCCCGTCTCCAGGCTCTTTCTCTCAGCCCCTTTCCAGGTCTGGTCGCCAGCTCTTGGCTTTGTTCACCCATTTCTACACCTGGTGTGTGAGTGGTGGGAAGAAGGGGTGACAAAATAAAATTAGGAAGGCCATGAACTTGGACGCAGGACTTGTCCAGAACCTCTCAAAGCAGCCCACCTGAGCCCTGAAATTCATAAGAGACAGAAGAGAACAATGGGGTGATTTGGGCATGGAAAAGAAATGTGTGCTACCGACTGATTTATACTAAAAAGTTAGGAACAACAGGACTCCCTACAGTAGCGGGCTCCCTAAATAAATTAAGGTTCATCCACTTAATAAGTGTTAGCCCCCTAAGGAGCTAAGTATGGAAGCAGGCAAGTGCTTTGGCAATGTTAATTTACAAAAGGAGATGTATCACACTGATTGCAACCATATATATACACACACACTGAGTGGCCAGATTATTATGACCGCCCCATCAGTACAATAAAGTGAATTAGTTATGCAAATAATAATAATAAAACCTTGAGAGTATTTGCTTAGGAAGTTTTCAATATTCAGTATTTTTGGAAGTGTCAATGAAGTACTGATGGGGTGGTCATAATAATCTGGCCACTCAGTGTATATATACTTATACACACCGTAAGGAAGGACACAATAATAGTAGCCGTTACGTAAGATGAGGAATATGGGTTCAAAAACTTAAAATCATTTTGGATGTTTTCCTGATTATAAAAGTAAAATATGGGCACTGAAGAAAATGGGTGTAATAAAAACGTAAAGAAGCAAGGAACATTGTGCTGATTTCTTTCTCTAAACTTTCTCTACTACTGTGTTCACTTTTACAGTTCATTTTTTTTAAGGGTTTGAAAATATGCCGTCTCTGTTCAGTTTCTTCCTGGCATCTACTCTTGCAACACCAAGCTTATGATATACTAATCCATGTAATGGGTCTCTGGGAGTGAAAATTAAAATGTTAGTGGGAAGGAATTATCCCACTTCTCTTCTCAGCTAACAGGTGCATTTTAAGAGTTTATTTAATTGCCACAGAGGGCACCTCCAACTGTATCTTTAATCCAAAGGAGCAATCCAAAAATGCAGTGGCATTTTTCAGGCATAAGGGGTGATATTTTAGGCAGATTGGGTCTCTGGCTGCCTCCTGACACAGGGAGCAGTTGGTGGACTCCTTTGGGTATGAATAGAGGGGCCCTGAAGCCAGATCCTAAGTCCTGATGTCCACATACTGATACCTGCAGAAAGGGGGTGTAACTGTCTCAGAGTCATCGTCAGGTCCCAGGTGGGATCACTCCAAACTGAAAGGGAGGATGGAATGAAAATATAAATGTGCTGTACGTTTACAGTGTTCTTTATTTTACACAGTCCTGTCATTTTCAAACTATCTTTAGATCATACGGGTACAGTACTTGGGGTGGTGAGTACAGCAGTGAAGGAGAGGCTAAAAGATGCTCTGAATTCAAATCTTAACAACTAATTTATTTTGCTAATGGCAGTTTAGAAAATTGGCAAATTTAAAATATTGGACAAACATCTAGACAACAGATGAAAATGTTTATTTGGTATTATGAAGATACCATCAAAATATGTACTATAATTTTCTTAAAAACCTAGCAAATTTTCTGTTAGAGAGAGAGAGAGAGAGAGAGAGAGAGAAAATATATATACACACACAATTTTTCCCTTCTCAGGACCAAATTTGAAGCATATGTGAGACATGTGACATTTTCAAAATGGTCTTGTCTGTCTGTGAACCCTGCATAGTTTATCAAGGGCTTACTTACTCTTTGTTAGTTGCTGTAGGAGGTAGTAGGAATAGAGACAAGGTACCTGAGCCTCAAACATCTTACAGCCACACAGAGGTGTCAGGTAAGTAAGCAAATACTTCAGTGCAGGCAATGGATGCAGGAATGGAGGGTGTTTGGACTTCAGCAGGACACAAAGGAGAGGTTATTGCAAATCAGAGTGGGCCAGGCAAGGCTTTGCTCTGGCAGCAATGGGACATAGAACAGGGGGCTGGAGGGAATTGGAGGTCATTTCAATAATCCAGGCACGGTGAGAGTGGGGGGACAAAAATAAAAAATGTTAAATAGATCCACTTGGTTTGGATATGGGTGGTGAGATACTAACTAATAACACCTAAATGTATAACAATGTTTTTCCTTCTAAAAGCATTTGATGTGTACTATTAAATTTGATTCTTAACATAGTTCATTGAAGTGTGTTAGATTTTCAAGATGAAATTTTATACAGGTGACTTATACCTCTAATTCTCTCTTCTATACCCCTCTGCGGCATTTATCTGTTACATTGTCTTGGGATGATTTGCTGACCCACTGGCCTTCCCTAGGGAAGCCAGACTTTGAGCTTCTTGAGGGCACAGACCTTGAGTTATTCCAATGCTTATCCTGCTTGCCTAGCACTGCACCTGGCATGTGGGAAGGTCTCACTGAAAGTTGAAAGCTTCAGTCCTTTTTTATGTTTCAAAGTGCAAAACAAAAAGAGCAAACTGTATTTTATGGAGGGAGTAGAGAGATAGGTGAGAATCCTGGTAAATGTTAACATGTCTTCCACATTCCGCTAAAATTCATCTTTAGATATGAAATATGGAAGGCTCACCAGAATTAGGGACTCTCCCTCTGACAAACAGCACTTATGGTTAACACAGCGGAGCTCCATTCTGCTTCCCTCCATAGGAAAATAGAGATGGTGTGGATATGGTAGCCTGGTACGTCGCCTCTGGTGTACCTTTCTGGACTACAGATATGACTGATTAGATGGGGAACTGGAGGCTTTTCTCCCCCATTTATGCATTACTCTGTGTCCAGCTGTAGGCAAGGCTGACATGAACTGGCCTTGCATTTTCACTAAAACAGTATATCTTCAATTAATGCAGTCTATACACGAAGAATAGGGATCACCATGGGGTGTTTGCAGTTGTCACAGGTGTTCAGGGAAGGCCTCTCTGAAAAGATGACACTTGACCAAAGATCTGAAGGAGGTGAGAGGGTGAGCCATGCAAGTATCTGAAGGAGGCAAAATTTAGACCTTGGAAACCATAACCCTTAGATAACTGCTCTGGATACAGACTTTTATTTAATTTCTGAGTGGGCTGATGAGAAAGGTGGTAACATAGGAAAAAAAGTAGGTTAGGAATTTAGAAGATCTGAACTAGGCTTTGTTACTTGCTTAGCTCTGTGATCTTGGGCAAGTCCCATAGCCTCTGTGAACCTGTTTCCTCATTTGCAAAATGCCCCGCCTCACTCACAGAACTGTTGGGAGTACCAAATGAGAGCATGTCTACAAATATGCTGGAAAGCATAGGGCATACTTATCAAATGTTGAGTGCATTATGTTCAGTGGTTTACACACAAAAACGAGTTTTTCTCACCTAACAAGAGGACTAGCAATCCATGGCTGCTGCAGCTACTCAGAGATGTCAGGTAAGTAAGCAAATTAAGACACCAGGCAGCTGTTACCCCTGCTCCACCGGCGTTAGCATGTGGATTTCAATGGCATGGTGGCAAGATGACTGCTGTATTTCCAGGGCTTATGATGACATTCCAGTCAGGAAGGAAAAAGTGTCAGGATGGAAGGGAGTAGATATCTGTGTCAGGAAAGCAATACTTTTCCAGAAATCTTCAGCGGACTTCCACCCATGTCTCCCTGGGCAGCAAGTGTCAAATAGCCATCCCAGCAGCAAGGGATCCCTGGGAAGTTTTAAAAAGTTGGAAGCATTGTCTCCCCAAACAAAATATATTAGCAAAGAAGAGGAGAGAAAATGCAAATTAGTTAAGCAACTAGCAATGTCTGCCACAAACATATCAACAACCAAAAGAACTATTATGGAATCATCATTTTCACTACATTTTGACTCAGATTAAATGTTATGAGAAACAACAGTAACGGCACTCTGCACTAAACAAGTCCCTGGATTGTCCAAGAAACAACAGTGTATCCAATCTTTCTGAAATATTATTAAACATTGGTGACTGTAACAGAAGAGGAGCTGTGAGAACAACATACTATCTTTCTGAAAATTAGAAACTGCTTACTTGGGGGGAAAGAGGGGCCTTTGGTGATTTTTCTTTTTCTCCTTCAGGGTATTTTGGAACGTCTGGAGAGTGGGGAGGTTGTGGTTGGAGATGGCGGTTTCCTCGTAACTCTGGAGAAGAGGGGCTACGTGAAGGCTGGGCTCTGGACTCCGGAGGTCGTGGTAGAACATCCAGACGCAGGTCAGTGCCAGCATCTCTGGGAGTGCTTATCTGGGTGACATTTTGAGTACATCTGACTGAGAGAAGATAAAAAAAATAATAGCACATATTTTCTAAGGACTGTTTCACTTGTCAAAATAGCCAAGATGTGGAGACAGTGACAGTATATGGTCTGAACAAATAGAAGGAAATTCTCTCTCTCTCTCTCTCTCTCTCTCTCTCTCTCCTACACCACCATGTACACACATTTGCATCTTTACATATAGGACTACTAAAATATACATCCTACTATGTGTCTCAAAAATATATATCTAGCTTTTGGATATTTAAGAGTTTCCTTAATGTAGTAAAACTGTTATTGCTTCATATTCATCCTTCTAGTTAATTTGCATATTATATTATAACAGTGTGTTTGGTAAGGATGATTAATGGTATCCACCAGCTTAACAGAGCATAGACAATAGACAGCCAGGTTCTGTTGGGGGGTCGGGGGGGGGGGGGTGAAGAAATAAACACAGTTTTCCTCATTCTACTTTGAGGACTGTAAGCAGACCAGCTAGATTCTTCATGATACTGGAAACTGAATAAGCCCTCTCTAGACCAAGAGACCAAGAACAATTGGCCAACTAAGCTTTAATCTCTGCATGAGTCTTCACCAAACTGTGAGGCCCAGCAGCAAGATACTATGAGGCTACTTTAAACAGCCCTGATTTGGTATGGTCTTTGCTATGTCTGTCCTTGAATTTTACTGACCTTAATCTGCAATTCTTTTTATAAGTACTAGATTTGAAATTGTGTATGATTGGAAGAGAAGTGGGTGAGCTGCTGCTGCTGAAAATTATAGCTAATGTGATTTTTAATGTCTTAATTTCAATTTAAAAAACTACTCTGTAGTTGGTCAGCTTCACATGGAATTCTTGAGAGCAGGAGCAAATGTCATGCAGACTTTCACCTTTTCTGCCAGTGAAGAAAAGTTGGAAAGCAAGGTAAGTAGTGGTGCTAGTTGGTTGGGGGACAGAGTGGGTGGGTAGGGACCATGTATAATAAAAGTAACCTCTCAATGGGAAGCTGTGGAATTGACTTGATGTGTTACTACAAACTCCACGTAAAATATCCATTAAGTAATTAATTATTATGAAGGTGCATATGCAGTAAATAAATGAGCTTTTTCTTTCTCTTTATCTAGGGGAAGGGAGGGCATAGGACTGGGGAACAACAGGCCATTGGAAGGACATAGCCATTTTTCTGTGCTATTTTTTTTTATAAAGAAAGAACATTTTATAGATGCTCTTTTTACCTCCCTATTTCACATTCTTCTTTTCTGACTTGTCCATCTGGAGACAGGGTGGTCCTAGGGCTCACGGCAGTGGCCTTCGAATGAGAAGAATTGAATACCCGACTTTGCCACCTATTGGCTGTGTGACTTTGTGTAAGACACGTGATTGCATGGAGTATTGGTTTTCTCTGAAAAATGGAGATAACTTATGCTTAACTGCCTAGGGTTGTTGAGAAAGGTGAATATGGTGAAGAATGTGGAAGTATTGTGAGATATTCTGCAAATGTAACGTGTTAATACTTATAAATGTTAACGCTCAACCAACCAACACTTATTGAGTGCCTGTTATAGTGCAATCCCTATGCCAGATACAAAGAGTGTACAAAGGCATAGAGCCTTTTCTGTAGTGGCTCACAGTCAAGTGTGGGAGGAAAACAAATATGCTAAAATCCAATGTGGTAAGTACAATAATGGAATTAAACCTCACTGGTAGTAGAGGAGATGGTACCTAACTCTGCTGATCTTCTCGAATTGCAGTTAAAACCAGCAACTTCTCCTCACCTTACTTGCTCATTTCCCCCTTTGTTATAGATTGTAATACACCTTTAAAATGCCAGGCTCACCATCTTACTTCTTGCTCTCTAACCTCAGTGGAAAGATGTAAATGCCGCTGCCTGTGACCTCGCCAGAGAAGTGGCTGACAAAGGTGATGCTTTGGTAGCAGGGGGTATCTGCCAGACAGCAATATATAAACAGGACGCGGATGAAGCAAGAGTTAAAAGACTTTTTCGACTACAAGTAGAGGTTTTTGCCAGGAAAAATGTGGACTTCTTGATTGCAGAGGTAAGTCTAGAGTTATAGGGAGAGTGTTAAACTTATTGACAAGTATAACTGAACAGTCTTCAACTTCCATGAGAGTATTGGATTGCCTTATGCCCTCATTCCCTACGATGGTCAAAGGTTTATTTAAATGCACTATAGTCAACATCCTCTCACTTGGATGCTCTGTTCTTTGTGAAGCCAAAGGACAGACCCAGGAGAGGTCTAGCCTTTGCTTTTCTAGGGCAGGGTGGTTGCAGCAGCTGACTCTCAGGAGACACTATAACATGGGGTCAGAGAAAGGGGACAGTGATTCAGGGAGTATCTTCCCCTGAAGGAGGGACAGGCTCCAGGAGGGATTAAAGCCCTGGGGGTAGGTGGATGCTCAGGTGCCTCCAGAACCCACCAATAATCCTCAGTACCAGTAGTTCCCTTGCTCTCCTCCTTCCTTGCTCCCTCTTGCCTCTCTGTTTCCACTCAAATTATAACATGCGAGCAATATTTTAAAGAAAGAAACAGTAAGAACCGGTTATTGATTGAACAGTAGGCCCAAAACATTCTCTTCCTGACTCTTCCAAAAATTAAAAAGCCCTCATTCACCATTTACCATTACAATTGCTAGAGTCAAGTCCTCAACCCAAGCCTTCACCTCAACAAGGACAATAGCCTACCAACTGCTATTTCCCCAATCACTCTATTGAACCTATTGAAAACCTTGCTTCCTCAGCCTTCTGAAGGCTCAGGGCCACCTACAGCAGAGCACAGACACACCCATATCTTTTGACTCTGTCATCCTCACACACTGCTTCTGCAGAATCTGTTTCTAAATCAAGAAGGAAGAAGCAGGGAGATTTCTGCTAGCGTTTCTTCATCTAAGTTCAGCTTTCGACTGTGGCACTTAAGGGAGTTCCTGAGAGGCACCCCTGCAAATGTCATAAATTTATCAAACAGGGTGTCCTGTCCACCATTCACAAAGGAACTCGGTAGCTATCCCTCCCCACTCTGTGCCTCAGTGTTCTCATCTGCGGAAATAATCGTATTTCCAATCCTCCTTTATGGAACATTTATGAATATCTAACTAGAAGGGAATATAAAAGCACTCTGAAGTAGTAACAAACTACTCATTATTACCCCAGTCCCATAAAAGATGAGTTCAAAATTTATTAACTTTTGCTCCTTCAAAATTATGATTTTTTAATATTCAATTACTTAAAAACCTTTGTGTTTTTTAGATGACACATGAGCGGAAATCTATACACAGGTGTGGCAAAAGTAGGTTTATAGTTGTGAGTAGGTGAAACACAGAGTTTATTATTGTATTATTATTTATTAAATATTGCACTATTTTCCATACAAACAACTGTAAAACTATCTTTGCCCCACCCTGTATTGTTAAAGGAATTAAAATATTTACTCAGAAAGGTATTCCTTAGTCAGTCTGAGAGAGACACATTCCTTAGCAAGTTTTATTACATGTTATATACTCGGTTATTTTTATAACAACGGTTTTGCAACAGTTACATTCTACCACTCAAAATCTGCTTTATATTTGGACCAATAGAAAGCAATGCAATCTCTCTTAGTATTTTGAGCATGCTGAGGAAGCTGTGTGGGCTGTGGAAGTCTTAAAGGAATCCGGAAAACCTGTGGCAGCTACCATGTGCATAGGCCCAGAGGGAGACAAGAATGACATAACACCTGGAGAATGTGCAGTGAAGCTGGTGAAAGCAGGTAATGTGGACTCGTAGTGTGATGAGCTGCTCAGTTGTTGTTTATGAAATTCAGCAAAGTTTGCTTAACATTGTCAGGGCAGTTCAGAACTAAAAAAATGAGCTGGAATTGTTTTCCTCATCTGTAACACTTGGGAGGTAGAGAGAGATAGTAACCTCTAAGGCACCTTCTAACTGTCAAAAAATAAAAAAGTAAAAATAAAATGTGCCTGGCCAGTGTGTCTCAGTGGTTGAGCATCAACCTATGCATCAGGAGGTCACAGTTAGATTCCCAGTCAGGGCACATGCCCAGGTTGTGTCTCAATGCCCAGTTGGAGGCATGCAGGAGGCAGCCGATCAATGATTCTCTCTCATCATTGATGTTTCTATGCCTCTCTCCCTCTTCCTTCCTCTCTAAAATCAATAAAAATATATTTTTTTTTAAAAAATGTAAACATTTTTTATGTCTTTGCATAGGGGCTTCAATCGTTGGCGTGAACTGCCGCTTTGGGCCTGGGATCAGCTTGAAGACAATGAAGCTCATGAAGGAAGGCCTCCAAGCTGCAGGATTGAAAGCACATCTGATGGTGCAGTCTCTGGGGTTCCACACACCTGACTGTGGCAAAGGAGGGTTTGTGGATCTCCCAGAATATCCCTTTGGTAAGCTCAGGTGCATATTAGAGGTCCCTGAGATTTCCTGTTGTGACATAATGGAAACAGCTATAATGAACAACTGTGGTTCAGTCTTACAATTCACGACTGCCTAAGCCCAAAACATTCAATATTAACCAAAAATGAGCTATCTGAAGAATGCATAATCTAAAATGTACAGTTTTTTAATTTAAAAAAAAACCCCAACATTCATCAGAGCATCTATCATCTGAAAATGGAGATGGTAACAGAAATGCCATAACTATTACATTCTAGGACTGGAGCCCAGAACTGCAACCAGATGGGACATTCAAAAATACGCCAGAGAGGCCTACAACCTGGGGGTCAGGTACATCGGCGGGTGCTGTGGATTCGAGCCCTACCACATCAGGGCGATTGCAGAGGAGCTGGCCCCAGAAAGGGGCTTTTGGCCCCCTGCTTCTGATAAGCATGGTATTTGGGGAACTGGCCTCAATATGCATACCAAACCCTGGATTAGAGCCAGGTAGGAATTTTTACATTAACAACACTATTTTCCTCAAATCTTATTTTATTTATTGTTGCAAATACTATGCATGCCTATGATAATAAAAATTCAGGAAGTGAATTGTATAAAATGCAAAGTATAAGTTGCTTCCCTCCTGACACCAGTCCCAGTCCCAGAGATACCCTGTTTGGCATTTATGTTTTGAGGTCTTGTACCTCCATTTCTTGTTTTATCAATTTTAAGTGGTAATTGCCTTTTGTGAAAGCTGAGGAATGTAAATCATATGATCGTCCCCTTTTCTGTGTTCTCCTTTTCCTAATTTGACTTATTACATTTTTATTTTTTCTTTTGATTATCTTTATAAGTTTGAATTTCATATTTAACCACTTATTTCTTAATCCATCAACATGAGGCAGTATCTGCTTATTCCACTCCTGCTGCCCTCTACTTCTTCTCACTTACCTATTTCTTGGTTTCTTTAAGTTATACTATTACTTTTATATTATCAAGATTCATAACCATTGCATTTTGCTCTGTAATTATAGTTAAGTCCTCCAAGATTTGTAAGTTTATTCTAAAAATGTAAATAACATTTACAATATTACTATAATTGTCATATTAAACAAGCAGGACTCATAAAATACAAATCAGAACACAACTTTATTTTTGTCTTCATCTGTCTATATATAAATTTCTAATTAACTTCTTTTTTCATTGTTGAAAGAAGAATAACAGGTCTTTGCCTTCTCTAATATCTTCTTATTTCTAAATTACACTGTTTGTTACAATCAATCCATTTCATCATTGAAGACATTGGGGGGGGGGGGAGAGGGGGAGGAAATTACTGTTCTATTTGCATCTCTGATTCTCTCTGTCTCTCTCTTCAATGGAATGTCATTCCTTTCCCATCTTCCAAAAACTAGTCACAATATCTTCTGTCTCCTCTTTTCTATTCGGTGCTAGTATATATTTAATCCATTCTATACTTCTTTATCCATTTCACTGGGATTTAGAATACTCTTCATTTTTGAACTGGAATGACTTTCCTAATGTAAATTTATTTAGATTGTAAAAGTAGACAAGAAATCATTTATCCAAACATTTTTTGGGGGAGATATGGACATTTATTACAGAAGATGGTTTTTATACTGTAGATATCATACTTAGGAAAAAAGTACTCAATCTATAACATAAAAGCCTAAGCGACCGGTCACTATGATATGCACTGACCACCAGGGGACAGATGCTCAATGCACATGATCAGGCTCCCTCCTGTCTGGATCGGGCCTGCGGGGATCAGGCTGAAATCGGCTCTCCAACTTCCCCCAAGGGGTCCCGGATTGCAAGAGGGCACACGCCAGGCCGAGGGACCCCACTGGTACACGAATCTGTGCACTGGGCCTCTAGTATAAGTATAATTAAAAGAGGAAGAAAGCATACTTTAGTGATGATTGATATCCTTCAGATAAGTGAGAAACAATTTATTTTAATAATTGTCCAAAAAAAAAAAGAAAAAAATTATCATTGTCCAGGTGACTTTAAAATGCATTAGCCACTAAAGAGAAAACATTTTTCTCTAGAGTAAAGCCACACACTCCTTGAACCCTGAACTCCCAAACATACTGATGTTTACAGATATTTGTGATTACACAGAAACCTGTATGCACCCAGACTTCTGACATTTTTATCATCCCAACATATGAATTTATTATTGTTTCATAAGTAAAGGGGGAAAATAACTAAAAATATATTTAACACAAAGGTCTGTGACCAAGAACCTTTGTACTCTTCTTTCTAAAAGCAGGGAATAAATACTGACAAAGTTATTTGAATTCTGCTTTTAGTTACTTTTTGAAGAATTATATTTTGGCTCATTACATTAAAAACCATCTTCATAGACCTAGCTGATTTGGCCCAGTGGATAGAGAGTTGGCCTGCAGACTGAAGAGTCCCAGGTTCAATCCCCGCCAAGGGCACATGCCTGGGTTACGAGCTCAATCCCCAGTAGGTGACATGCAGGAGGCAGCTGATCAATGATTCTCTCTCATCATTGCTGTTTCTATCTCTCTCTCCCTCTCCCTCTCTAAAATCAATAAAAATATATTTAAAAAATATTTCTTAAAACAAAACAGACAAAAAAGCCCATCTTCATAGACTTGTTATTGCATTAAAATATTGAGTAGAACCCTGCTACAAATTTCAGAATGAATATCCTATATAATAAAAGCCTGATATGCTAAGTGTTCGGTCATCCGTTCAACCAATCAAAGCATAATCTATAATAATAAAAGCGTAATATGCTAATTAGACCAGACATCCTTCCGGACATCCTCCCGGATGAAGCCAGGGCTGCAAGGGAAGCCAGGGTCCTTGGGTGCCAGAGGGAAGCCGGTGCTGGCAGCAGGGGAAAGAAGGCCTACTCTTGCACGAATTTCGTGCATTGGGCCTCTGGTATGATAATGATATGCTAAGGCCGCTCAACTGCTCGCTATGACGTGCACTGACCACCAGGGGGCAGACACTCTAACCGGTAGGTTAGTTTGCTGCTGGGATCCGGCTGATTAGGACTGAGCAAGACGGGCTGAACACACCCTGGAGCCCTCCTGCGGTCCCTCCCCGGCTGGCCAACCTCCCACATCCCTCCCTGGCCCCCATCTATCATGCACCGGTGGGATCCCTTAAGCTTCTAATACCTTAGAAGTTTAAGATCAGCTAATTGAATAGCAATTAATATCATAATCTTGAAAACCAGACAGACCTGAATTTAAGTCCCTCGGCTTGGCCTGCACCCTCTTGCAATCTGGAACCCCTCGGGGGATGTCAGAGAGCCAGTTTCGGCCCAATCCTACAGGCCAGGCCAAGGGACCCCACTGGTGCACGAATTCATGCACCAGGCCTCTAGTAAGTCTATAAAACTCAAACACATTGTCTTTTTCTGACAGGGGGTATGAAGCCTTATGATTGTTACTGAGGATAGAAATTTGAGAAAGACCCCTGGCATGAATGGATATGAACACAGTTGTTCGGTCTTTATGTTGAAACTGAATCTCTATTTTATCCTGATTATTCACCGAACTTATATGTATTGGATATATATATGATACAAATCTTTAAATTAATTAACTATATATTTTTAAAAACACAGGGCTAGAAGGGAGTATTGGGAAAACCTGCTGCCAGCTTCTGGCAGACCTTTCTGTCCTTCGTTGTCAAAGCCAGACAGCTAAGGAGCAGTGAAAACCCTGGAATAATAAAACAGAAAGAAACCCCCTCGAACCTCATCTGGACCCCTCCTCATCTTTATCATCAGCCCACTGTGATGTTTCCAGCCGCTGAACAGCTCATGTGAGGCAGCCCCTTCAGTGAATTCTACATGCGAGCATCCCACTCCTAACGGATGCTGCAGAGGACACAATGGTGATGAGAAGCGCTCCTTGTTCTCAGTATTTACTGTCCAGGAATTCTGCAGTACCTTGTTTTGAAGATTATCAAGAATAGCAAAAAAATAAAAATAAATACCTTAGAAGCTTAAGAGCAGCTAATTGAATAGCAATTAATATCATAATCTTGAAAACCAGACAGACCTGAATTTAAGTCCCAGGTCTTCCCCTGTTTGCTGTAATGATAGTGCCTAGCACATATGGTTGTCATGTTTATTAAAGTGATAAAAGGTTCCAACAACAGAATGTGGTAATAGACATTTGTTACAATAGACTGTTCTACTGCATGAGTTTATTCCAATCATGTGTAATAGTTCTAACCTAGGAGTTTCAACTTGTAAGGTATATATAAAAAATAATTTTATTTTTTCCAAAAAAAGAATAGTGAAACTTGTCTTTGGGATCAATTAGAGATTTAAAAACAATCAGAAGTCACTGTGCACGAATCTAGTGATTAATTCAGGTGACTAAGCTAGGTGCTTGAGGAAGATGAAGTGGCATTCTGAACTAACACACCGAGTCTGCTTTTCTTATATGATTTGTATAATGATTCCAAAGGCAGTCCTGAAGGAAAAGAAGCAAAAACCAATTTGAGCAATGGAAGGATTGTTGAAATAATTATATAACCTTCCAAAGTGATTACTTTTGAAGATGATTTTACTTGCAGGTGACAGGGTCTAGAGTTTTTTTAATGTCTTTATAATCATAAATAGCTAGATTACAAAATATTTAGGGACAAGGACCATGTGGTATACTTCTTATATTTTTCCTTATAGTATTTAGCGTTGTCCTAGGCATAATAATAGATGCTTAATAATAAACAGTAAATAAATACATACTGTTTAAAATAAGTAAAAACAAACAGTTTTAGAAGACTTAAAAAGTCGGAGTTCAAATCTATCTTGGTCTAATATTTTCTTGACTTATTTTCTATGTACCGATTTCTCTCTGTTTTTCAAAATAATGTATCAACTTGTGAAAATTAATAAAAGTAAAAATAATATATCTCTTACAGTGTTTAAAATTTTATGGCTCTTCCTTTTGCCAGGACCGGTTTGGCTCAGTGGATAGAGCGTCGGCCTGCGGACTGAAAGGTCCCGGGTTCGATTCCGGTCAAGGGCATGTACCTGGGTTGCGAGGCATATCCCCAGTGGGAGATGTGCAGGAGGCAGCTGGTCGATGTTTCTCTCCCATCGATGTTTCTAACTATCTATCTCTCTCCCTTCCTCTCTGTAAAAAATCAATAAAATATATTTTAAAAAATAAAAAAAAATAAAAAAAAAATAAAAAATTTTATGGCTCTTCCTTTGAAAATAATAACAAATATTTATTACTTATATTCTAGACTCTTGCTTTTCTTTCTCAGTGTGAGAGTGAATGCTCACAATTGTCTAGTAGATAAAGTAACAGCTTGTCTAGTAGATAAAGATCGTGTGAAAGCGCAAGAGCAAGAGCTAAGAGGCTACATCGGGAGAAGGGGCCATCCTTCACTCTCCCTTCCCTGTGTCTGCACTAGTACGAATGCAAACTTCCATCCAGTTTCATACCATATAGTTTAGAAATGGTGTAGTAAATAAACAGGAATTATATATGGTGGTTGATAAGTAAATGTTTTAAAATCTAGGTCCCTTGGCTCACAAGAAATGAAAATCGCTTGAGGTCCATATTAGTTAAGAGCAACTCATTTAGATTTTTAGAAAGAGTCAAGCCATTCAGGTTTTCCGATTGACAATTGTGATGGATACCAAAAAAATTTTTAAATATATTCTTTAGAGTTTGTTAGTCATAGAAGTGACATGAATTGAAAGATGCAAATAAGGAAATTAATAAGGAAAAGGAATTTGAAGAAGATACACAGACTGTCCAGCTGGTGTGACTCAGTGGTGAAGTGTCGACCTATGAACCAGGAGGTCACAGTTCCATTCCCAGTCAGGGCATCTGCTTGGGTTGCGGCTTGATCCCCAGTGTGGGGCATGTAGGAGGCAGCCAATCAACGATTCTCTCTCATCATTGATGTTTCTATCTCTCTCTCCCTCTCTCCCTTCCTCTCTGAAATAAAAATGTATTTTTTTAAAAAAGAAGATATGCAGACAGAGAGTAACAAAAGAAGATGAGATATGACATAAAGATTGGCCTGAGCAATAATGTAGTTTACACCCATTTGATGAAACTGAGTAGCCACTGGAAATTGTGTTCAAGAAGAAAATTTAATTACTTTATTGTGTGCTGCTTTGCTTTGATAACTTGTTGTCTGGGCATTATTGATAAGACAAAAGTCATCCTAGATCTGTTAAACATGCTGGTTTCATTTGGGTAAAGTGCATGTAAAGCCTGGAATAGAATGTTGATGAGATGAAAGTTAATAAAAACTTACAAGAGTCAAGCAGGTATCCAGTAAAGGAAACTCTTTTTAAGAGAAAGATTTCCTACATTGAAAGACCCCACAATTATATAGTGATTGGATCATTCTTCAGATAATAATAAAAACATACCGGGGAAAAGTATTTCAAATCATGCAATTCTAACTCCAACTTTTAAAAATGCATATTAAAACATTAAAATTTTATTCATAATTACTTTAAGCAATTTAGTGTATTAAAATGAGGGTTGTTTTTAAAGGCAAGATTTCTATGACTTTGATTCAGTAGGAAGAAATGAAGAAAAAGGTAATTGTTTATAAAAATTTAAGAATGACCAGGGAAACTAAGAACTGGTTTGAACTAGCTCTTTCCAGTTCCACAGCAGATGTTTACCGTACCACGAAGTTATCAAGAGTAAATGTCCCTCTGATAAACCCTGCTGTGCCGTGTGTAGAATCAGCAATACAGACTAGCAAATAACTGGCACAGAGACCACGTAAGGGATCCAAGAGGTGTGCTGAAACTAAGGAGCGAAGTTCAGCTGGAAAAACAATTCCTGCTTCACCATGATCACAGCTGTGACCTGACACCTGATGCAAAATCATAGGCAACATTAAGCAATCCATTTTGGCTGTACAGTCAGCTGCCTTGAAGACAAGCACATATTTTATTTAATTAATTATGAAAAAGCTGAAAAGAGCTTCAGAAGGGTGCGATTTTGCCCATCAGAGCCATTTTATGACGTCTTGAGCCAAGTGGATTGGACATGCGGACTGCAGCATTGCTGGCACTCCCGCAGTCATGTTTCATCTCATTCAAAATAGTGAAATTGGAGAAGCAACTCTCCTTCGATGATGACTACATGCCTTGCAGGTTCTGTACTCTCATACCAATTATATTCCCTCATTCATTCATTTATTCACTCACTCAATTGCTCACTCATCCATTCATTATTCAAATAACATTTACTTATTGATTGGCCTGATAGTCACTGTACTTCTCCTATGGACTTCCATAGTACCCTAGGTGTATCATGAATACCATGTCGTGTTTTTTTGTTTTAATACACTTTTATTGACTTCAGAGAGGAAGGGAGAGGGAGAGAGAGAGAGAGAGAGAGAGAGAGAGAGAAACATCAATGATGAGAGAGAATCATTGATCGGCTGCCTCCTGCACGCCCCACACTAGGGATCAAGTTGCAACCTGAGCATGTGCCCTGACCGGGAATGGAACTGTAACCTCCTGGTTTATAGGTCAACACAACCACTGAGCCATGCTGGCTGTACAAATACTATGTAGTTTTAATACTCGCTTGATCATTCCTATCTACTTACCTGCCCCTGACTTGAGGGGGCAGAGAAAATATCTTATTAATTGTTGTATTCCCAGTACCTAGCAGAATGTAGAACTCAACAAAGGTGTGTTTGGAAAGGATGCGGAGAAAAGGAAACACTCATACACTGTTGATGGGCAGCCACTATGGAGACTCCTCAAATAATTAAGAATAGAACTCCCATATGATCTAACTATGCATACTTCTGGATATTTATCAAAAAAAATATGAAAACACCAATTCAAAAAATACCTGTACCCCTTAGTTCATTGCAACATTATTCATAATAGACAAGATATGGAAACAACTAAGTGTCCATCAACAGATAAATGGATTTAGAAATTGTGGCATATATATATTCACCCATACAAAAGAAATCTTACCAATTGTGACAACATGAGTGGACCTTGAGGCTATAATACTAAATGAAATAGCTCAGATAGAGAAAGACACATACCATATGATTTCATTCATATGTGGAATCTAAACAAACAAATAAAACATTTAAAAATACTAAACAATTTTTTAAAATGTATCATTGCCATTTAAAATATGCCATTTTAAAGTTTTAGAAAAAGTAAAGCCAACACAGCCATTTTAATTGTTTCTCTAAGGGATGAATGTGGGCCGAAACCGGTTTGGCTCAGTGGATAGAGCATCGGCCTGCGGACTGAAAGGTCCCGGGTTCGATTCCGGTCAAGGGCATGTACCCAGTGGGAGATGTGCAGGAGGCAGCTGGTCGATGTTTCTCTCTCATCGATGTTTCTATATCTCTCCCTTCCTCTCTGTAAAAAATCAATAAAATATATTTTTTTTTAAAAAAAGAGATGAATGTGGGATATACTAGTACTATTCTAAACCACTTTGAGTAACAACAAAATTGGTAAATCATACTTTTCCAGTTAGGAGATTCAGAAATATTAGTTCCCGGCCACCCAGAGGCTGAGCCACAAACTGACTCTTAGGGGAATACAAATTAAGGCAGACTGGATCACAAATACGGCCTGCTTTAAAATCAGGACTGTGATTTACAACACGGAGGAACAGTGTAATGCAGGCAAATTCAACACTCTCCTAAATACCTGGCAGGACTAAGGCGAACCAGGCTGAAGAGTAGAAGAACCGAAAGACCATCACTACTGCAAATTTTTTCTTTTTCTTTTTCTTTTTAATTTTTTCACCTTTTTACTAAGAAACCAATTTTTTTTTCTCTTTTTCTTCTTTTTCCATCACCTGATTTTACCCTTTCAATTACCACATTTTTATTTTTAACCAGTATTATTACTCCTACCATTTTACCATTTTTTAAAGTGCCATTTTATTTTCTCTTTATTTTCTTTTGGGATTAGTGTTCTCCATTCTATTTTCATCGTTCCTTTAGCATTAATTTTCCCTATCTCAATTCCACCTCTTTGCTAAAACCCTCTTCCTTACTTTTCCCCTTTTGGTGTCCTGTTTCTCTTACCCTATTCCTGCTCCAGACTTTCCCAATTCCCTCTTTTTACCCCCTGTCTAATTCCACCCTACTTATATATCCTATTTCCAATCTACTGCTCTAAATCCTTATACACCTATTCTTTATCCTTCTTCACTTTCCAACCATTTTTTTTCTCTCTTATCTTTCTATTGTTTTCTTGATTGTTGAATATATTGGGCTTTTTTTTTTTTTTTTTTAATTTGTTTGTTTGTTTTGTTTTGTGTTTTTCCTTCTTTTTTAGGACTGGTTGTGAGGTTGTTTTTCTTTTTCTTTTTCTTTTTCTTTTTTTTTCTGCTGGTTTTTCCCTTCCCTCCCCCACCCCACCCCAGTTATTTTTGTGCTTCTGTTTTCCCTTACCCCTCTGGATATTATTGGTGGTTTGTAGTTTGCATTCATCTCCAGGGATCTGTTGCTGGAATTTGTTGAGATTAGTGGCAGTTCTATTGGAGTTTGCTCCTCATACGGGGAGTCTCTTCCCCACTTCTACTTCATTCTCTTTTTTCGCTCTCTTTTTTTCCCCCCTCTTTTTTCCCAATTCTATTTTTGCACTCCTTTTTTGTTTGTTTTTTTCTTATTTTTCTTTTCTGTTCTCTCTTTTATCTTCTTCTCTTCTTTCTCCCTTATCCCCTAATTCTCTTAATTCGGGTGGTCACCTTTATTTGGAGTTATTAATATTGTGAATATACTTGTGTTCAGTGCCTGGTACGTTGTGCCTTGCTCTGTTGTATTTTGTGCCTTTAAATCAACGCAGCAGATCCAAGCAACAGCAGCCCCCTGATCACCGCAGCCTCCTGATCACCACAGCCTCCTGATCACCACACCCTCTGTCTGTGGAACAGCAACTGTACGTGAAGCCTCCCCCCACCAGCCAGAAGAGCCAACACAGCTGTGAACAACACCCACCAGAGGAGCTGCTGCCAACTGGAAAGCAGCTGCTACCGCAACCGTCTGAGCAGCAACCACAACCCAAGGAGCCCCTGCCACCCAGGGAGCAGCCACTGAACACCTCAACATCTACATATGTCAGCGAGATCAAACATGGGTAGGCAAAGAAACCCCCAAAGGAAAGAAAAGGAGGACTCGCCAGAAAAGCAGCTAAGTGAGACAGAGATATGCAACATGACGGAAAAAGAATTCAGAATAAGGTTCCTAGAGTACATGCACCACATGTTCAAGAAGCAAGAAGAAACAGATGAAAAACTCAACTACTTATGCAAGAAGCTAGAAGAAACAGATGAAAAAATCAACAACTTAAGTAAGTCCCAAGAAGAAATGAAGAGTGACATAGCTTCAATAAAAAACTCCATTGAAAGTATCAACAGTAGACTGGGAGAAGCGGAGGACCGAATTAGTGAATTAGAAGACAAGGAAGCAAAACACACTCAAACTGTACGGCAAATGGAGAAAAAAATTAAAAGACAGGAGGAGAGCCTAAGGGAGCTTTGGGACAACATGAAACGAAACAACATAAGAATAATAGGGGTGCCAGAACAACAGAAAGATGAACATGGATTAGAAAACCTATTCGAAGAAATAATATCAGAAAACTTCCCTGAGGTGGGGAAGAAAAAAGTCACACAAGCCCAGAGAGTCCCAAACAAGGTGAACCCGAAAAGACCCACACCAAGACACATCATAATTACCATGGCAAATGTTCAGGATAAAGAGAGAATCTTACAGGCTGCAAGAGAGAGACGGAAAGTAACATACAAGGGATCTCCCATTAGATTATCAAATGATTTCTCAACAGAAACACATCAGGCCAGAAAAGAATGGACGGAAATCTACAAAGTGATGCAAAGCAAAGGACTGAATCCAAGAATACTCTATCCAGCAAGGCTATCATTCAAAATTGAAGGGGAAATAAGAAGCTTCACAGACAAAAAAGGGCTAAGGGAGTTTATCACCACCAAGCCAGCCATGCAAGAAATGCTAAAGGGACTGGTGTAAAAAGAAGAAATATCAAGCTCAGAAAGAAAACAGCCACACACACACACACAAAAAGAAATGGCTACAAACAAATACCTTTCAATAATAACTTTAAATGTAAATGGACTAAATGCTCCAACCAAAAGACATCGAGTGGCTGAATGGATAAAAAAACATGACCCATACATCTGCTGTCTACAAGAGACCCACCTCATTAGAAGGGACTCACACAGACTGAAAGTGAAGGGATGGAAAAATATCTTTCACGCAAATGGAAAGGAAAAGAAAGCTGGGGTAGCAATACTTATATCTGACAAAATACATCTCAAAGTGAAGGCCATAACCAGAGATAAGGAAGGCCACTTCATAATACTAAAGGGATCAATACAACAAGAAGATATAACCCTGGTAAACATATATGCACCCAATGCAGGAGCACCCACATACATAAGAAAACTTCTGGAAGATATCAGGGGAGAGATCGACAACAATACAATCATAGTAGGGGACTTTAATACACCACTGACATCACTGGATAAATCCGCTAGACAAAAACTCAGCAAAGAAACAGCAATCCTAAATGACTCACTAGATCAGATGGACTTAATTGACATCTTCAGAACACTTCACCCCACAGCTGCGGAATATACATTCCTCTCAGGTGCTCATGGGACATATTCAAAAATAGACCACATATTGGGTCACAAGCAAAGTCTCCACAAATTCAAGAAGATTGAAATCATAAAAAGCTTCTTCACAGACCACGATGGCATAATGTTAGAAATAAACTACAATAAAAACAACCCAAAATACTCAAACACTTGGAAGCTGAATAGCATGTTATTAAATATTGATTGGGTTACCGATGACATCAAAGAAGAAATTAAAAACATCCTGGACACTAATGACAATGAAAACACAACAATCCAAAACCTCTGGGACACAATGAAAGCAGTCCTGAGAGGGAAGTTTATAGCTCTACAGGCCTATCTCAAAAAACAAGAAAAAATGGTAGTCAATCATCTAACTCTACAACTCAAAGAATTAGAAAGAGAGCAACAAGAAAACCCCAGAGTGAGCAGAAGGAAGGAGATAATAAAGATTAGAGCAGAAATCAATGAAATAGAGACCAAAAAAACAATACAGAAAATCAATGAAACCAAGAGCTGGTTCTTTGAAAGGATAAACAAGATTGACAAACCCCTAGCCAGGCTCACCAAGAAGCAAAGAGAGAGGTCCCAAATAAACCAAATCAGAAATGATAGAGGCGAAATAACAACAGACCCCACAGAAATACAAATGATTGTTAAACAATACTACGAGCAACTCTACTCCAACAAACTGGACAACCTGGAGGAAATGGACAAATTCCTAGAAAAATACAACATTCCAAAACTCAATCAGGAAGAATCTAAAAACCTCAATAGGCCAATAACTATGGAAGAAATTGAAGCAGTCATCAGAAAGCTTCCAGCAAACAAAAGCCCAGGGCCAGACGGCTTCACAGGGGAGTTCTACCAAACATTCAAGGAAGAACTAAAACCTACCCTCCTCAGACTACTACAAAAAATTCAAGAGGAAGGAACGCTTCCAAGCTCATTCTATGAAGCCAGCATCACCCTAATACCAAAACCAGGTAAAGACATCACAATGAAAGAGAATTACAGGCCAATATCCCTCATGAACATAGATGCCAAAATCCTCAACAAAATCTTAGCAAATCGGATCCAGCAGTACATCAGAAGGATCATACACCATGACCAAGTAGGATTCATCCCAGAGATGCAAGGATGGTACAACATCCGTAAATCAATAAATGTGATACATCACATAAACAAATTGAAAGAAAAAAACCACATGGTCATATCAATTGATGCAGAAAAAGCATTCGACAAAATCCAATACCCATTTTTGATAAAAACTCTCAGAAAGGTGGGAATAGAAGGATCATACCTCAACATAATAAAAGCCATATATGACAGGCCCACAGCCAACATCATACTCAATGGACAAAAACTAACACCATTTCCCCTAAGAACAGGAACAAGACAGGGATGCCCACTCTCACCACTCCTGTTCAACATAGTACTGGAAGTATTAGCCATTGCAATTAGGCAAGAAGAAGGAATAAAAGGCATCCAAATTGGAAAAGAGGAAGTAAAACTGTCCTTATTTGCAGATGACATGATATTATACATACAAAACCCTAGAGACTCCATCAAAAAGCTACTAGACTTAATACATGAATTTGGCAATGTAGCAGGATACAAAAAAAAAAAAAAAAAAAAAAAAAAAAGAAATATTAGTTCCCATGGGCTTCTCTCCGTGCTGAAGAAGCCTTACAAGTTGCTATAATGAACAGATACACTGTATATTCTGATTTTAGAGGCAATAGATACCTCACTAACTCCCTTTGGAAAGTAGTTCTTTTTCTTACCTACTTGCTCATTCATTCATTCATTCATTCACTCTATTCAACAAACTTATTAAGACTTTTAGGAGACAGGCACTGTGGGAGGGGAAAGCATCACAGGAGATGCAATCTGAGAAGTAAGCAAAGTCAAATTATGTGAGAATTTATGTCTTAACAAGGATTTTGGTTTTTACTCTGAGTAACAGGAGAGGACACTGCAGGGTTTTGAACAGGGAAGGGACAGGATCACTCTGCTATTGTTTTAAGAATAAGTCACAGAGAGGAAAGAGCAACGGAAGGGAGGTGAAGCATTTAGTTTCTGGTGTGGTTTTTTTAAGTCCTAGTCTCGCTCAGCTGTGTCCAAGGGCACTGAGGGAAAGGTTATGGTCCATTTGAGGTGATTGGTTTTATCTGTAAAAAGAAGGGAGGAATGTTTACTCTTTCCTGGTTCAATAGTGACTGCTGATAGATTCTCAGTTTTATAATAAGAGGAAAGCAGTTTCAAAGGTGAAGAATATAAATGGTAGTATCTTAATTGAACTGCTGTCAGCGACACAAGCATGCTGCCATAGAGGGGTGTTAAGGATGTGGGTCTGGGGCCAGGCCACCTGGCTTTGAATCTCAGCTCTGCTGCTTACTGGCTCTATGGCCTCGAGCTAGAGACTTGGCTTTCCTCATGTGTAGGAATAATAGATGTACCTACTCTTCCAATTATTGGGATGGTTCAACGACTTAACACATGTGCAAGCACAGTATGTACTCATTAATGTTAAGCATTATTATAATCATTAAGTCACCCAAGAATAGATGCTCAGCTTTAAAACAGATGTGAGCTTTCAGAGACAAGGCTTGTGTCTTACAAATCACCATAGCCTTTCAACTCTGAGCACAAGATTTGTTGAATGAATAAATAATTGTTATTAAAGCAACAGTCATATTATTTTATGGACTAAATAATTGAGTTTAAGGACAGATACCGCAAAGATTATTTTTTGGCCTTGGAAAGTAAATACTTCGATCCTGGGTACGTAAGAGACTATTTGGGAAATAAACTCCTTCAGTCAATGCTCTTGTTTGCCAGCAACAGGATCCACTCTGTCGAGTTTAAGCAGGAAAATGATTTAGTGAAGGTAATCTGGAATTTCACAGAACCTCCAGGAGGGCTAGAGTCACAACACGCACAGCAGTTTGTGTGTGAACCTACTATTGACAGTAGCTATGAGGACCCACATCTATCACTTGCTGCCTGGGCCACAGCCCAGGCCAGAAAAGGGATTCCTCCTGATGTCTACTTCATCACCAGCTTGCTTCTCAGTCAGGCTCTCAAGTTCATGTGTCTGACTAATAGGGCCAAAGTCACAGGCCTGCTACAACCTATCTGTCAGGAAACTGAGTTTTGGGACTTCTCCCTTGGGAAGACAGGACTCCTAAAATAGGAAAGTATACCAATACATAAAAAATATTCAAAGGTTGGCAGGCAGCCAGACAACATGGTCACATTAACAAACAGAAATCAAATATTCAGTTGACTACAATTACCCCTATGATGCTATCACATTAGAATTTAATTATATGTGTGAATATATATCATTTTTATTACATAATTAGAGGCCTGATGCATGAAATTCATGCGTGGGGGGGGGGGGGGGGTAGAAGTCGCTCAGCCCGGCCTGGCCCTCAGTCCCCTCGCTCCTAACTGCCCGCCTGCTCACTCCTTAATGCTTGGCTTGCCACTCCTTAGCGCTGCCACAGAGGCAGGAAGAGGCTGCTGCCACCACCTCCGCTGCACTTGCCAGCTGTGAGCCCAGCTTCTGGCTGAGCGGTGCTCCAACTGTGGGAGTGCACTGATCATCAGGGGGCAGCTCCTGCGTTGAGCATCTGCCCCCTGGTGTCAGTGCGCATCTTAATAACCGGTCGTGCTGGTCATTTCGCCATAACAGTTGCTGGGCTTTTATTATATAGATTAAGGTCATAAACTGAGATTATGTTAGAGATAATAATTGAAATAAAAACTAAAAAGAGGGGAGAAAGTCTATTTGAGCTTTCCAGAATCTTTAATGACCAGGAGACTGTGATTTAAAATAGAGTATTTATTTATATTTAACTCTTAGGCCTGCTCAATTTATTTTTCCATGTTATCATTCAAATTGAATACTAAAATAGCAGTATAGCATTTCAGGGCCCCAGGAGAATCTCTCTCTGGGTCAACTCTATTATTGTTGATGAGAGAAAGCGGAGGCCCAGTAGGTGCAGTGGTTTACTCAAGGGGTCATTGTTGAAAAGAAATCATGTTGAAAGGCCCCAAAGTTTCATTGTTTTTTCAAGAATCCTCTTCCCAACCTCCCACAATACAGTGGGGAAGCAGGACCCTTTCATCAAAAGGGCCCAAGGCCTGGTTCCCTTCAACATCCAGCCAGATAGCCTACTTAGGCTTGCTGTGTTCTTCTGGAGAGATTTATTCCTGCCTCCTCCCGGGTATGTGGTATCCGAAAGCCTCAGACATGAAGAATGAGACAAATAAAACCAATTTCCAGAGGCCACAATGTAGAAAATACTGCTCCTTTTTCCTGGTACATTAAATAATTGAGCCCACTTTCCTGACAAATTCTCTCCCTTTGTTGTGGCATTGCAGCATCCATTTGACAAATATTTACTGGAGGCCTACCTTGTGTCAGGCAGAAATGCAGGCAGTGGCCGGCAGTGCTATCATCAGTGCTTTACGATTAATTTTCAGAGCATGGAAGCTTGCTCCTATGGAGACAACCATGGCTAGGTTTTTCTGCCACATTTTAAAGACGTTATTATAATGAATAAATAGCCTTTGGAAAATATGTTCTGATTCTTAAAAACACCTTAAGGAACAGAATAGAACATTTTAAGGAGGACATAATGGAGAAAATAAAATAAATTAATTAATTAGCTAATTAATGTAACTAAAGTCAGCCAGTGCATTCTGTATCTATATAAGCATCACCACTGACTGATGGGAGAGGAGGACTAAGAGGATAGCAGCAAGAGCCGGGTCATCCAAAGAACAAGCAAAAATCTTGTTGGTACTTTGTTTATACAGTAACAATTGCCACAGCTCAAACTACATTTTATATCAATGTAACCAAATGCTAGGGGTTGGGGTAAAACAGTCAAAAAGGAAAGTAGGTGAAGAGTCGAGGCCCATGTTCAAGTCCCAGTGGCTCCAATAAAGATATTTGTGATCTTGACAAGTCACTAAATCAGCTTAAGCCCCAACATCTTAAAGACAGACAAAAAAAGAGTGAGGAAAAAAGGCAAACCATGAAAAGGGAGAAAATAATTGCAAATCATATATGTGATTATGGTTAATATCCCTAAAGAACTTCTACAACTCAACAACAACAAAAACACACCTGATTTAAAAAATGACCAAAGGACTTCAATAGTCATGCAAATTGCCAACAAGCATATGAAAAAATGTTCAGCTTTACTAATCATTAGGGACATGCAAATCAAAACCACAATGAAATTATCAAGGACACAAATTAGAGGTAAACAGTGTCAGTGAGAAGATGGTGAAATTGGAACCCTGGTGCACTCTTGGTGGGAATGTAAAATAGCATAGCCACTATAGAGAATGGTAAGGCGGTTCCTTACAAAATTAAAATAGAATTACCATATGATTCCACTCTGGGTGTATACACAAAAGAATTGAAAGCAGGGATTCAAGAGGATATCTTTAAACCCATGTCTATAGCAGCATTATTCACAGTAGTCAAAAAACAGAAGTAACCCAAGCTTAAATCAACAAGTGGATGGATAGACAAAAGAAAATGTGGTATACGCATACCATGGAATATTATGCAGCTTTTAGAAGGAGGGAAATTTTGACACATGTTATGAACCTTGAAGACACCATGCTAAGTAAAATAAGCCAGTTATAAAAGGACAAATACTGTATGATTCCACTTATATCAAGTACCTAGATAGTCAAATTCAGAGGCAAAAAAATAGAATGGTGGTTGTCAGCAAATAAGTACATGGCAAGTTATTGTTTAATGGGCACTAAGTGTCAGTTTGGGAAGATAAAAAAAGTTCTAAAAAATGAATGGTGGTGATGGTTACACAAAAGTGTGAGAATATTTAATGCCACTGAATTGCACATATGAAAATGGTTAAAATCAAATTTTGAGTCATGTATATCTTATCATAAAGAAAAAAAAAGAGTCAGGAGAAAGATATCTCACAGACTTGTTATGCAATACAATTTGGGGCCTTGTACAAATAAGTAAATAGTCCTAAGCACCCAGAATGAGTTCCCCTATTTGACACTGTAGGGAACTCCAGACCAGAATTTCAAGCCACAGCAGTGCCTGACATTTAAAAAAAAAAAAAAAAAAAAGATTTTTATTGATTTCAGAGAGGAAGGGAGAGGGAAAGAGAGACAAAAACATCAATGATGAGAGAGACTCATTGGCCGACTGTCTCCTGCATGCCCCACCATGGGGATTAGGCCTGAAATCTGGGTGTGTGCCCTGACCGAGAATTGAACTGTGACCTCCTGGTTCATAGGTTGATGCTCAACCACTGAGTCATGCTGGCTGGGCATGCCTGTCATTTTGTACACTCAATTCATCACATAACTAGAGCAAACGGGACCAGTGCCCTGTCCCATTCCCTCCACAACTCTGACAATCTCAACTGCAGCTGCGGGGGCCAGTTCCCTGTGGCTCAGACTCACCTGGCACCTACAGTGTCCTCCTAGAGCTGTGGTTCTCAACCTTCTGGCCCTTTAAATACAGTTCCTCATGTTGTGACCCAACCATAAAATTATTTTCGTTGCTACTTCATAACTGTAATGTTGCTACTGTTATGAATCGTAATGTAAATATCTGATATGCAGGATGGTCTTAGGCGACCCCTGTGAAAGGGTCGTTCAACTGCCAAAGGGATCGAGACCCACAGGTTGAGAACCGCTGTCCTAGAGTCATGCCACCTACTGGCCCAGGGCCCTCTCCTGTGCGGCTGCAGACCCCTGTTCCCACTGGCAAACAACCAAAAGTGTGAGGGAGCTAATGTCCTCAGGACAACCTTCAATCATTGGGGCAAAGATTCAGTGGATTAGTGCTCCAGCATCCTGACCTTCTAAGCAAACAATTGAATACACTAAATTTATTTTTATTTTTCAAAATGGCCTACAGCTAGCAACTGCCACAGGCAGCACATATAGACTCTACCCTCTTCCCTGTCTTACTTTTCCCACCTTTTCACTCTGGCTTCCCAGAGTCGAGTCCCAGATAAACTACATGAAACCAAACACATATCTCAGGAATCCCAATTTAAAACATTCTGCTCTTTATTTTTATATTGATTTCTTTAATATTTTATAGCTAAAACTTTGTAGGTATAAGCAGTTCTTAGCTGTGTTCTAAAGTAGATATTTTGAGACTTGAAATACATTTTCCTACTTGGGACAGAGATTGGGTTCCCTAGTCCACACGAAGTTCCTACTCTGGGGTGAAACTGGGAAAGGGTGGGCAGGGAAGGATTTCCCAAGGAAAACTTTGACCTGAATCTTAAAGAACCAAGAGTAAAACAGGAGAAAGCAAATGAATGCCTGATAATACAAAGTTAACTAGTCTTCCATATTTGCCAGACAGACATTTATTCAAATGTATGAAATGATGTATGTGGGAAGCTATTTATTTCAGCTTTATTTGAAGTGGCAAAGCATGGTATAATGTTACTGTCCATCAGTAGGGACAGGCTACTAGTAAATAAGTCCTGATATATTATTACATAATAAAATATTATGCTATTAAAAAGAGGCAGCACTTTGTCTATTAATATGAAATAATTGTGAAGACACTCTGTTAAGTATAAAAAGCCAGGTGGAGACAGTGTCTGTGGTGCACCAGTGCTTGGTTAAATGGGGGGCACAAATGTGCACGCATGTTTGTTGCATAAAATATTTCTGAATGGACACAAAGTAACTGGAACATTGGTTGATTGGGTGGGGGGAACTGAGTACGCAAGGGACAGGATATCCTTTTTAAAATTTTGAACCAAGTGAATGTCTTACCTATTTTAATTAACTAATTAATCAAAATTAAAGTAATTAACTTTAAAAAATACATTTCTATACATTATGCAATGCTAACCTAATAGTCATTTAAAAATAAAATGAAACTGACACCCTGAAATAGTGTTTTAATTTTTCCTTTTTATTGTTTATTCTAGATCATGATTGTCTAGTTAATCTCATTAACAATTAATAACCTTTTGAATTTTGGGTACTTTATGCATATATTAAGTACTAAGTTTACTTTTATTTTTCAAAATGGATTACTTTTATAACAAGGAAACTATTAGAGTTAATACCATGTGCCTAAATCATTCCCTACCACCAGTGAAATGATTGTATTCAAAATCTAGACTGGCTTATTCTAGTTTTTTTAGTTTAAAGGGCCTTTTGTGGGATCTACAAAAGGCCAAGTTGCTGTTTTGTGTTGTTTTTATTTTTTTTTCCTTTTCTATTGGAGTATAAGATACATACCCCCCAAAAATACATATGTTGTAAATGTATAGCTTGGTGAATGTTCATAAACTGAACACCCTCATGTACACAGCATTAAATCAAGAAATAGAACAGTGCCAGCACTTCAGAATCACCCCATTCCTTCCTTTCACTCCCCCTCCCCCTAGAGTAATCAATAGTGTGACTTCTAAGAGCGTAGCTTAGTTTTGCCGGGTTTTTTTTTTTTTTTTCACGATATAAACTAATCTTATAGTAATGTCCTTTGTGCCTGGCTTCTTTTACTCAATACTATCTGTAAGACTCATCCATATTGTTGCATGTAGTTATAAGTGAATCATTCACATAGCATTGCATTGTGTAAATATGGCACAATTCATTAATATATTCTATTATTGACAGATGTTTAGATAGCTTCCTGCAGGGATTAGGCCAAAACCGGCAGTCCAACATCCCCCGAGGGGTCCTGGATTGCGAGAGGGAGCAGGCAGGCTGAGGGATCCCACTGGTGCCTCTAGTCAAATATAAGCTCCTCAGCACGGTGCTCACGTCTAACTTGCTTGGACTGGATACCACATCTCACCCCACCAGAACCAGATTTTCCTTGATCTTTTCTTTATGCATCCACCTCTCCCTTTTTCCTTCTCACACCACACGCCCACCAACCTGGTGTGTTTTCCCCTGAAGGTTCTAGACCAGGACATGGGGTGTAACTCCCCAGATCAGGAGCTACGTGCTGGAGCCAATAGACCACATAGACATCACGTGGCAGCCCCATGGGAAAGCGGGGATCTATAGCCTCTACTCCATCTTTTTCCATTCAAAGAGGCAATAGATGCCTTAGTTTATCTCTCAGCAGCTCACAAAGATTAAGGAAACCAAGGATTTATTGCCTATCCCAGGAAATTATGGCTTTTCTTTTCTAATATCCATTTTAAACAACAACAAAGTTTCAGAATGACTGGACAACCAAGGGGTTACACCCAGTCCCAAAGTCCTGGTGCATTTGTGGGTGATGGCCTTGACAGGGCAGACTATTTCCTTTTGGTAACTAATTGTATGACCCCGGGTTGTTTTGTCTTGTTTTATAAAAGAAGCAAAATGTCACATGACCACAGAAAACAGGCTAATTAGCTGTTAGAAAACATGAAAGGAAAGGAGGAAGAGACGAGAGACATTTCCAGAGCTAGAAGGAGAACGTGGTATGCAACTGCCATGCTGAGAGGGCAGTTTAAGAACTTGGGGGTGACCAGAACCACTGAAAAATGACTTAAGGACTCCCCCGTGGAACCCAGGAGACTGTACAAGCTGCCAGATCTGTCGGCTCTGAGAGAAGCACTTTTAAAAATATGTATATTTTTATTGATTTCAGAGAGGAAAGGAGAGGGAGAGAGAGAGATAGAAACATCAATGATGAGAGAGAATCATTGATTGGCTGCCCCCTGCACGCCAGCAACTCGGGCATGTGTCCTTGACCGGAATTGAACCTGGGACCCTTCAGTCTGCAGGCTGACACTATCCACTGAGCCAAACCAGCCAGGGCTGAGAGAAGCACTTTTACCTACAGTGGAAGGAAGTCCTGAACAGTTCAGCAAACAAAACAAACTAAACAAACAGAAAAACTGTTCTTTTTCTAGGAACTAGGAATGAGCAGAAGTTGGAGGCACAAACTGAGGCACCCTGGGAGCCAGCCTAAGGAAGACTTGTTAACTTCCAGGGGAAAGCAAAGAGAGCGCCCTGGGAAAAGGCTATCTTTTTAAAAAATATATATATATTATTGATTTTTTTACAGAGAGGAAGGGAAAGGGTTAGAGAGTTAGAAACATCAATGAGAGAGAAACATCGATCAGCTGCCTCCGGCACACTCCCTACTGGGTATGTGCCTGCAACCAAGGTACATGCCCTTGACCGGAATCAAACCTGGGACCCTTCAGTCCTCAGGCCAATGCTCTATCCACTGAGCCAAACCGGTCAGGGCAGGCTATTTATCTTATGCTCTAGTCTATGTCAAGCCAACTTCATGTGAAGCCACTTACCAAAAATATCTGGAAAGTCACTTAGCTTCAACTTGAATTTTACATATGAAGAAACCGAGGCCCTAAAAAGGGAGTAATTGTGTAAGGTGGTTTGATACACCTGATGTGCTGGGTGGGATAACTGGTGAGTGTGGCCATTGCAATGGACAGAGGGAATAAAGTACCATCAGAAAAGAAAAAGTGAGAAAAGGCTGTGCACCCAGAAAGAGGATTTTAGATGAAAAGCCCATGTTTACCACCTCTTTATTATGACCCTGGCAAAAGCAACCAGGGGTAGAGCAAGAGGAAAATATAAGGAAAGTAAAGCCTTCAATTTGGGGGCTATTTGGTTGAATTCAGACCAAAGGACATCTCACGTGTATTTGATAACCCCAAATACATTTACAGCAGAAGTTGAAAAATCAAATGCCTTTAAGTTAAGGTGAGTATGTGAACGAGAGTGTAGGACAACTGGGTCTGGTCAGACTGGCAAAGAGAAGGCTCCACATAAAGGAATTCACATGCAATTTTTAAAAATCACTGGCCTTGCCAAAGGAAACACAGGTGGGTCCATTTCCATGTCAACAGTTTGCAAACACTGTTTTACATGGTGTTAAAACATAAACCCTCTTCAGAGATTTTAAAGGCTAAATGAAATATTTTTAATCTGAAGAGACCTATGAAAAGCCACTTTCAGTTTAAAAGATGATTCCAACTTTTAAATGAAAAAAAAAAGTCCTGATATTTTCCCCATCTACATATTGAAAGGGGAACATTTTAACTTGTATGAGATGGTGTGTATCCACCCAACCCCACCTCTTGGAAAAAAGGAGGAGATATCCTTTACCTCCAATAATACATGGTGTTTGAAACATTGTAGAAATGGTACTTAAATGTTTGTTGAGTGAATAAATGGGGTTATAAGTAAAGCAAAGCACTAGTGAAAGACATTACTCTGGAGGTTATAAAACAGAGGGGGTTGATCTCCAGCTCTAACCCTCCTCTTTCCATTCAGGATTTATCTCCCACCTCAAACATCTGTGTAGGAGGCCAAAGACTTCAGTGTTATGACCTTCCTCATCTCATTGCTCTAGAAGAGCACAAAGAACATGGGCAGCCTCCCAAGAACAGTTATGACAGAACTCGCTCCCAGGGGGTATCCAAGCGGACTTGGTCCTTTGGGAATGAGGCAAAGGAACTTCAGAGCTCACACGGATAACTACTCCAACTCTCTGAGTTCATGGTTTGGAGTACAAAGGGTTTGTACCTCACAGATTTGTTAGGAATAAGTAATATTGTGTATGTAAAAGGCTTAATGTAGTGCCAGGCACATAGTAAGTGAAACTGTGAACTCAGTGAGCTGTAGATATTATTATTATTTATTATTGAAATAGTAGGTGAAATTTTTTTAAATTGCCCTCCCTAGTGTGGGTATGGGGAATTAGGATAAACTGAAAGGCTGAGAAAAAACAAAAATATTTCAATAGCTGTCTATAAAATCATTTTGGAAAAGTTAGGGGTAGATAAGTGCTTAAATGACTAAAATTCCTTTCATTTACATATAAATCCTTATTTATGCATGTACACACTTATATATGCATAGAGTTCCCCTGGAGGAATAGTTTGCAGGCAAGAGTGGTTATCTTCAAGAAGACTTGTACTGGGAACAGCAGCCAGGGAAAGACTTAAAAGTTTTGCCATCTGTGTCTACATTATCTATTAAAAATTCACAATTTATTTTTAAATTAAATGTTGTTCATCTAAATCTCTTCTAAGTTTTGCTGAGCTTGGATGAATTGTGAAATTGAGAATGTCTGCTTTCAGCTTTCCTTGTCAGAGCCCTGATACCGCCCCCTAGCGCCTGATACCCACCACTGTAGCTGCTTCCTGCAGCCTGAGCTGGGCTCACTGTTCATCTCACCAATATTCACCAGGTTACTCCTATATGTAATTAATGCATTAACCAACTAAACTAGTACCTACTAGGATACTCCAATGCTTTAATGGTCAAAAATCTAGTTACTATGAAGAATGGCATTACCTCATTCCTCACTCTTGCTGGGCAGGTGAAATATTAGATTATTTATATTACATATACTCATCCATCATCCTTCCTTTTTTTCCATTTTAAACTTGACCATTATCAGAACAAAAGGACTTTTCTACTTTCTCAGTGCTATATCAAGTACACATTATTTAAACAATTAAATGTTCATTGATTCATCATTTGCTACAGTAATGTTCTTCTTTGCATATGTTGAAATGGAGACTATTGTCCCAAATACAAAATTTACTCCTGTGCTTTTATTTTGGGTAAGAGTGTGAACTTAGCTTCAGGCTTTTTAGTTGTTCTCTAGGCTATTTACTGTCCTGTAGTACATTTTAAAAAGTAATGTTCTAATTACTTTTAAAACAATGTGTTCTTATTATAAAGACATTTTGGAAAGTACAGTAAAACATAATGAATAAAATAAAAGCAAGCCTTAATTCCACATAAGCAGATAACTACTGTTACCAGTCTATACGTTTTTATACATAGTATTTTCTCTGAATTTTGAAGTCTCTAAAGTACATTTCCACTATCATGGGTAAATGTTAAAAGTCTGCTGTGGTTAAACATTGCAAAGATATTTTTATTAAAAACGCCTGTATTAAAAACTGCAAGGCATGTTTTGGATATAAGGGGAGAAGGAAGTTTTAAACATACCTACTAATTCAGGGTTGTATGGGTTCTTTCGGCAAATGCTGTATCTGTGTTCCGTTATGTAACCGCTGGACGTATATCACACATGACAATGAGGCTGACTTCCAGGGCAAAGCCTCCTCACCCAGTAATCTTGTACTCTGGCCTTGGACAAATATTTGGGCATGAATGGAATTTGTAGGGTCCTTGACAGGTGGCTTATGTAAATAATGGTGCATGATCCCAGGCAAGGGAGAAGTGAATCAGAATCAGGGACCCACGAAGGGCAAAGAGGGACTGTGAGCAGGTCATTTGAAGCCTGAGTGGTGACTTCATTATTATTGTTTATTTTTTCTTATTTTACTCCTCCTTGTTTTCACCCATTTGGGAGAACAATCTCGATCACCTCCTCCCGTCATCTCAGCAAAAGGCAGCTTCCCAAGCAGCAGGCAGGCCTCAATAAAAGGCTGGTGGGCGTGTTCCCCGCCCGAGGCCGGCAGTTGGACCGCGAGGAGGCTGGGGAAACCATCCCACACTGGAGCGGCGAGTATAAAGAGCCCAGCTGCAGCTGCTGGGCAGCTCTGGGCTTCGCAGGGGCACACGCAGGCCTCCTAGGTCCACATCCGAGCCGAGTTTCAGTCCGGACACCACGAAGATGGCACCCATTGGGGGCAAAAAAGCCAAAAAGGTGAGTCTTGGGGAACCCAGGGCGCTCTCCCTCCCATTCAAGAGTCCGGGTGGCGCTCCACCAAATCCGAATCTCCCACCCTCGGGAGTGCAGAGGCGTCCTCGAGCCCGGCTGTGAGAAGGTGCTCCCAGAACGTGTCCTGCAAGACCCAAGGAGCTTCTGAGCCCCTCATTCCTGCCCACGTCCACGGCACTCCCTAGATCTCTTGACTTCCCACTCGAGGGCGCCCCCAGAGCTCTGAGACTCCCAACATTTCCTGAGTCTTGCATGCACTCTCCCAGAAGGGCAGCTCCAGACTCACAGGCGGGACTTCTCTCCCCGGGTTCCAATGTGTCTGCCCTCCCGCAGCCGCAGCCGCTGCCACCAACGCTGCACGTGCGCCCCTCTGCACCCTGGACCAGCCCCACAGGCTGGCGCGGGCTCGGGCTCTGACAGTTTCCAGCACGTGCCTCCCCACTGTGGGGTCTCCGGGTACCTCCCTCCTTCAGGGTCATATTTGCAGCTTGGTTGGACAATGGTACGTTTTCTCCCACAGTTTGGTTTCAGCGATGAAGACAAAGTGCACCAGGAGGGCCTCAAAAATGGGCACAGAGGCCGTAAGATACTGTGGAAGGGCTGTTATTAAGATTTTTAAAACAGCATCTCCAGCACCTGATTAATAACAAGCACATATCTTCCCTTGTTGGACCAGTGTTCTGGTTCAGGCTGTCGGCCGTCCTCTAGTTTGGTGGAAGATGGATGGAGACTGACCTCAAGACTATGGCTGGGTGTATGGGAAGAAAAGGATACAGGGAGAGGGAATATATTTGACCTTTAGTTGTCAAAGCACTCAGCCAGAGGCTGGGGGGGCGGGGGACAGAGGCCCCCAGGGGATTGTGAGTAGGCAGACCCGGCCAGGCCAACTGTACCTGCTTAGCTGTGAGGACCATGAGGGCAGGTCCACCTCTCATCCTCTCATTGCCAGCCGTCCCCCCAAATTAAAAAGACTTCCACAAAAGAAAAAGGCTAACTCACTTAAAATTTTTAAATGCCATGCAGCATTAATAGATGCTGAAGAAGATGTTGAGAGGAAAATGATTAGAGGCTATCACCAGTTCAATTGGGTTGAGAATCTCTGCCAATCCATAAATCTACTAAATGAATAGTTGATGTATACTGGAAAGAATGATTCCTACAGAGATTTAAAAAATGTTTTTTTGGTTTGGCTCCATTCTCATAGCCATAGATTCTAACCAACTGCAAACTCAGAAAATGAAACATTTTAAAGGATTATATAAGCAAAAGATAGACATAAAATGGAAAAAAAGTTTCTCTGGTGACCTTATTTCCATGAATATGCCAGTGTTAAAACATAGACAATAATATGTCTATACTTTTGAGTTTAAAATTATAATATAAGTTACAAAGCTAACATATGTTCATTGTAAACAGCTTGGAAAAGACTTATGAACACCATCTGCTACATTTTAGTGTATATTCTGCTAGTTTGTTGTCTTGGCAAATGTGTACTTTTATACAAAAATGGTCTGATATTACAGATACTGTTTTGTAAGACTTTTTCACAAAACAATATCTTGAGAATTTTTATAAATTTTTAAAATGTATCTTTATTGTTGAAAGTATTACAAATGTTCCCTTTGTTTTATTTCCCATTGACCCCCTCCTCCCTGCACACGCCCCTCCCAGGCCTTCACCACTCTTTTGTCTGTGTCCATGACTATGCATATAATTTCCCTGGTTAATCTCTCCTCCCCCACCCCTACCTTCCCTCTGAAGTTCCTCAGTCTGTTCTATGCTTCTATGTCTCCGGATCTTTTTTGTTCATCACTTTATTTTGTTCATTAGATTCCACATACGAGTGAGATCATGTAACACTTATCTTCTCTGATTGGCTTATTTTGCTTAGCATAATACTCTCTAGGTCCATTCATGCTGTTGCAAATGGTAAGAGTCATATATGACAAACCTACTGCCAACATCATACTCAATGGGCAAAAACTAAAAACATTTCCCCTAAGAATAAGAACAAGACAGAGATGTCCGCTTTCACCACTCTTATTCAACATAGTACTGGAAGTCCTAGTCACAGCAGTCAGACAAGAAGAAGAAATAAAAGGCATCCAAATTGGAAAGGAGGAAATAAAACTGTCATATTTCACAAATGACATGATATTGTACATAGAAAACCCTAAACACTCCACCAAAAAAACTACTTGATTTAATAAATGAATTCGGCAATGTAGCAGCATACAAAATTAACACCCAGAAATTGATGGCATTTTTATACACCAATGATGAACTCTCAGAAAGAGAAATGAAAAAAACAATCCCATTTACCATTGCAACAAAAAATTTAAGATACTTAGGAATAAACTTAACCAAGGAGGTAAAAGACCTGTACTTGAAAAACTCCAGGATGTTGAAAAAAGAGATAAAAGAAGATATAAACCATATAGAAGAATATACCATGTTCATGGATTGGTAGAATCAACGTCATTAAAATGTCCGTATCTTGAGAATTTTTTTCATAGCACATTCCACTTTTTTAAAAAAGCTGTTTAGCTTTGGAACAAAAATGTCTGAAGTTCAGGTAATTAACAAATGCATTAGAATCTAAGACATTGTTTTTCCAGATGTAATTGTTCAACCAATTTATGAACAATATGGTAATGGAAGCACCACTAACCACTCCACCAGCAAATATTAAATTCTTAGCTATTCTTTGTATTTAAATGGTTGTGGTACTAGAGTTTGAAAACACACGCATGTTCAATGAGAGTTGCTAAGTGACTGAACAGAAATATCATGAGTTATTTCAATCAAATGAAAGTTAGTAGCAAGTCATATCTCATTTATTTGATTTTTGTTTGTTTTTATATAACTGCACTGACTAGCAATATGTGTGTGTGTGTGTGTGTGTGTGTGTGTGTGTGTGTGTTTCTTGTTAATTGGGTCATAAAGTTGTGTTAAGATGTGGCATTTAGGTACATTGAACTCATGACTTATTTGGATTTCAAAATTACATGTGATCAATTCTGTATTGTTGTAGTGGTTTTGTTATCTCATGGCTTTTTATGCTTGAAAATTTTTCTAGCTGGAAGGGATATTAGGGAACATATAGCATGACCCTTCTATTCTATTGCTTTAAAGTGAAAATGTTAGTTGTGTCTTCTCTCTGAGCACTAGCTGACCAGATGGCACTGGAAAGGGCAGTGGAGGGAAAGAGGATTAAAATGAGGGAGGCTCCAAGAAGGTGGATGCAAAATCTTATGAACGGCTCCACCAAATTTATGTAACCCTTGTTATTACATCAGCATTTGTTTTACCCACTGTTATTGGTAATAAATGGAACACAATAGGTAGGTACATTCCAAGTTATTCCTTTCATAGTCTTTTCAGGCTGTCCCACCCTCCTCACTCCCATGTAAAATCGAATCTAGATACCACCTATGAATAAGAATCAGGAGGCCCTATACTCCCCACCTGGCAGACTTTGTGTAAACTTTTAGATTCTGGGCCTTAATGCTTCATTTATAAAATCAGGGAAAATGACCAAATTGAATGCAGGTATTTTTTATTGTTAAAGTCTATGATTCCTTTAAATTAAAAAGAAATGGTTACACTAGAAAATTACTTTCTAATTTACAAAGCCCTTTAAAAATATTCAGGTCAGCCCAGCTGGTGTAGCTCAGTGTTTGAGTGTTGACCTATGAACCAAGAGGGCACAGTTCAATTCCGGTCAGAGCACATGCCCAGGTTGTGGGCTCAATCCTCAATAGAAGGTGTTCAGGAGGCAGCCGATAGATGATTCTCTCTCATCATTGATGTTTCTATCACTTTCTCCTTCTCCCTTTTCTGAAATCAATAAAAATATATTTTAAAAAATAAATAAAAATATTCAGTTCAAAATATATCTATTAAACAATAATGTCTGGGTAATTATTGCACAATACTGTAAATGATTGGAATAGTATGGAGATTGGGCTGGAAATCAGTTTACAAATACTTTATTTACTTGTCTTTCTCCTGTCCTTGTCATGTCACACTTGTAGAGTGCAACACGCATACTCATAACCTCTTGGACAGCATAACATAGCTGCTGTTGCAGAAACTGAGTATTAACACCAAAGATAGAAGACTTTAAGGGATTTGACCACCTTTGAGGTTGTATCCTTTCCTTCTGTCTTTATCAAGTGTCTTCTGACTTTTCAGTCTTCAAAATGCCTTACTGGTATTATATGCCACTTCAATTTTGTCCATTTTAATCATCTCCTTAGTTTATCTATAGAAGAAGAAAGACTAGCCGACACCATTTTAAGAATGTGTGCTTAAGTTTTCATTTGAGGATTTAGAACAAAACCTGTTCATTTAATCCTTCTTTAGGTATTTCTTCAAACATAACATCTTCCCACATTCTTCAAAACTCTGTAACGTGTCCTGAAAGACCACCACCCCCGACACAAGCATACACAAATGTTCATTATATGAGCATGTTGGCTGTTTGCCTTATAGATAGTACCATGAATTTATTTATAAACTATACATTGTACTTTCTTAGAATTCTATAGAAATAACATTTCTCAAGAATATGATAGCAAAAGTTAAAGATAAATTGTCTATAAGTTAAAGATAGAAAATTGTCTAAAAAACTCAAGTAGCTCCTTTTCCCCCCTCATCTGTAATTTCAGGGCATCCTCGAACGTTTAAACTCTGGAGAGGTTGTGATTGGAGATGGAGGGTTTGTCTTTTCACTGGAGAAGAGGGGCTATGTGAAGGCAGGCCCCTGGACCCCGGAAGCTGCTGTGGAGCACCCAGAAGCAGGTTGGTGCCTTGCTCTATTTCAGGGGTGGGAACGTCCAGCCCGCGGGCCATATAAGACCTGCAAAATCATTTGGTCTGGCCCTTCCAAGGCATTAGGGGTGAGTTAATTAAGTGTTTGACCAAATATAGCAGGCTAATTTTTAAGTTGATAATTTTGTATGCTATTAATATCCAAATGGCCCTTGTCAGAAAAAAGGTTCCCACCCTTGCTCTATTTGAACTTTTCATAAAAGAGCACTATATTGACTCAAGTCTAGGTGCATACCATCAAACAGATACATTCATGCCACATTTTCCAAATATTTATTAATGCCTGCTGGGCACTGTGCTACATATGTAAGTATGGATCCACATGTTGGATAAGCAAAACAGTCCTCTTTGTTACTGTCACCTGTGTTTACCACTTGGTCCTGACCCTCACTGTAGATAAGTCTAGTACCTGGCTCTCTGCCTTCCTCTGCCCCTCTCCCCCTCACCTCTCTAGGTGACTTCAGTGCAGCACTCTTTCTGCTAGTGCCTTGATCTTCTCCTTGTCTCCAACAGAACTCTTCCTCCACCCACCCCCTCAGCAGCCCACTCCTAGACCTTGCCATCATCAATAGCTGTCCGTCCATCTCTGAAATCTCAATTACCAGCACTCACTCTTTGACCACCACCTCCTATCTTTTCTGCTCACTCTCTCTAACACTGCCACTCCCCAATCTCATCAAAACCCTCAGTCTTTCTTCCCTCCCACTTTAGTGCTAATTACCCATTCTCCTGCATATGTCCACCTTCTCTCCTTAACCACTTTAAGTTAAATGGTACATGGTACAATATCAATCATGGCCTTACAGATAGGCCCTCCTCCACTGTATAGATGCCAGCTAGTTAACTGCATTGTATACTAGCCCACCCTATTTAAATTTGACTATCTATCTATCCTGCACCTGTACCCATACACCTATTCTCACTTACTTTTTTGACCATAATTCTTTTATGACTAGGAGGGAGGTGGGATGGAACCTGAGGGAGTTTATATGTACATAGATAATATCTCCCAGTTATATATGCATAGAACATAGTTAGATATTACCCTTGTAAATTTACTTGAGAAATGCAAGTCTTTGGGATTCCATAGCAAACTCTAAAAAGGTCAAATAAAATTCTGCAGTATTTCTTCAGTGGGATAATAAATTTGCAGCAAAATCATTTGGGGGCAAAATGTGACCTAAACTAATGTGAGGATATTTATAACCATATTCCCTTTAGTGTGGTTAGTCATATATTTTGATGTAAAATAAGTATTAATGTGTTTGATTAGGGGGTGGCTAATGAGTGTTAGATAAGATATAGCATATATACTGTAATCGCTTTCTAAAATCCCCAAAATTCTGAACTCCAAAGTGCATTTAGTCCTAGAATGCCTTGGATAAGGGATTATAGACCTGTAGCATAACTTTCCCTTCCTTGCCGTTTCCAGCACTAAAAAATGAAGCCCAGGTACCAGTCCTACAAAAATATTTCAGGTGTAGTCCAATTTTCTGGGAAATTTTTCAGGGTCTACCTCAATTCTAGCTTTCACCCAGCTTAATTTAGAAAAGCACCTGCAGGTACACACATTCATTTACATAAAATAGCATGAAAACTGACCACTGTTCTCTTTCAGAGCATGAATTCTTTAAACACCTTTAATTTCCCCAAAATGCTAAATACATCTGATGTCCTGTGAGGCACATAGAAGACTATCTAGCAAATAGTGATGATAATGATGATGATTTGCCTTTATGGTTAAAAAGAATACAATTTAATTAAAGTGACTACAGAATTCATGTCTTTCTGTATTTTCTCAATTAACAGATAAATGTATCTCAAGAAAGGTCTTTTCTAATTATTTAGACATTAAAAATGGACATTTGTCCTCAAGAAACCCCAGTCCTGTAGGGCACACTCAGGAATTCTGAAACTCCCTTTGCCTTGTAGAGATAAAGAAATTGCTGCCTTGATGGGATAGGTAAATGACTTGCCCAACATCACACAGTTCACTGTAGCTGCATCAGGAAGATTCCAGGTTCACTGACTTCTTGTGCCTATGCTCTTTCCCCCTACACACAGTGCCACATTAAAAAATGGTGAGGATGTAAGAATTTGTAAGGATACCCACTCAGCAACTTAGTCAAGAGACTGGGTAACATTTAGCTTCTATGATGCTAAGATAAAACTAATGTAACGAAGTTTAAAACCATAGCATGAATATAATTAATTAGTATAGGTTGTATCCTTGTCCTAGAGACCAGTCACACCCTATTATTTGTTAGAGAAGGAAGACGCAGGAGTCTTATGATGAAAGAAAACAGAAAATAGAAATTGAAAGGATACCCAAAAATTACCAGACTAATTCTCCTATTGAAGTTCATGTCAGAAGTTGTAGTTCTTGTACCCAGTGGAATCAGCAAGGAATTGGGGTTTGCTGGGTCTGGAGGGGCTTGGGGCATCTGGATTCATAAAAATTGACCCCCAGTGAGTCTCTGTGTGGGTACATTTTGAAAAGCACTTCAATTTTAAGAAGCATGGTGGGATAATCAAATCAACTAAGAATAAGGAGTTGGGTCACTGCCCTCTGGAAAAATCTGATAAAACTGTGTGGGCCCTCTGCACTGTGAATGCACAGCTACACAAACAATTTGCATACCATTCCAGGATTTTTTTGCAGAGCCTCTGGAATACACCCAAGGACAACCTGGGTGGGCTTCCTGTTTATAAGCTGTGTGGCTCTGGTGTATAGGCACCTGGTCTACAGGCTCTGCACCCCTGCTCCAGCCGCAACAGCTCATCTGATTCATACGTGGGGACTTGGTTCTGTTGCTAATTAAAATAAGTACAAACCCCTTAATTTAGGCATCCTTTTAAATTCCCACTGAGAACTAAAGTTTCCATGATTTAAAAACAAAGATTTGGCTTCAAGCTTAGAAACCCATTTTCTGAAATTCAAAAGCTTTTTTTGCCTCACTTATTTGTTCATTTAAAAAAAAAAAAATACTGAGCTTCCTATGTTCTCTGGTCTAGTAGGCACCTGGGATGCAAAGATGCCAGACTCATCTCCAGTCTTAGCCCCTGAGGGCTAAGAACTCCAGGGTCCTACTAACTTCCTGGCTTCCAGGATAGTTGCTTCCAGACCTTTGGATTTTATAGGCCTCTGGAATTTCAAAATAAATGTCAGGGGCTGGTACTGGATTGCTGATTTCTTACTTTGCCCAGTTAATTCCCCTGAGAATGCAAATACCAGCTAAGTCTACCATTTTATAAAATGAGCATTTTCCCCGCTCTCTAGGAATGGTGGTTCTCAACAAGGCTAAAAATAAGAATTAGTTGGGAAACCTTTAAAAAAAAAAAAGTCTGTGCCTGGTCCCAAACCAATTAAATCAGAATATCTGTGGGATTACCCTCACATTCATAACTTTTTAAAAGCTTACAAGGTATCTAGTGGGCAACCAGGGGTTAGGATCACTATTTTAGAGCAAAGGATATATAATTCTTTAACTTGAATATACTTTGTTACATGGAAAAAATTTCTATCATGTTTCCTCTAACCTGGGAAAGCTTTGCTTTTTGGCATTCATTATGGACATGTTTGAACCTTGCTCCAATTCTTATCCCACTCATTTTTCAGAAACGCTGAGCTAATCACATCACTCCATTGCTTACAAACTGTTGGCAACACTTGTGGTCTGGAGCCTAGACTCCTTGGGATGATGTGCTATGCCATTCCTACTGTCTGCCAGTCCACCTTTCCAACTGCGTCTACCGCCACTTCTCCAACACATCCTCAACTCCAGCGGCTCAGATTACCTGCTGTCCCCCAAAGGCCACGCTTATTTCCGTATCCTTGTCTTTGCTCAGGCTGTACCCTCTGTAGAGAATGCCCTTCCCTACCTCCTCACCAGGCAAAAATGCTGAAATGATTACCCCTCCCTGGGACCTCCTTCTTTTCTTCACCCCGCTCCACGGTAGAAATCTCTTCTTCCTGGCAAGAGACCCCAGATCCACCTCTCAATTATCCCACAGGAGGCATGAATGCCAAGCAACCAAGAATTTAAGGAGATGTTTTCATATTTATCCTAGAACTTGGGTTAATAAACTGATAGTAATTAGTGCCTTTCTTATTGAATCTCCCAGTTCGCCAGCTTCACCGAGAATTCCTCAGAGCTGGATCCAATGTCATGCAGACCTTCACCTTTTATGCAAGTGAAGACAAGCTGGAGAACAGGGGGAACTATGTGGCAGAGAAAATATCCGTGAGTAAACCATACACGGCATTCTCAAAAGAGTGGAGAAGACACACGTCATCTGCAAAGTTCTGACAGAGAAAAATGTTGAGCCTCTGCAGAGTTTTGTCTTATTTTAAATAATACAATAATGAGATATGTGTGAATAATACTTGGGTTTGATCTGGAGTCTCCCAAAGTAGCAGAAAGATATTTAATGATTAATGATTCTTTCAGGCTCCTAAGTGGGTATCCTTATAAATTCTTTCATTGTCAGTTTTTTTTTCAATGTGGTATAGTAGGGGAAAAGTCATAGGTACAAGAGGTCAGTGAACCTGGAATCTTCCTGACTCAGCTACAGTGAACTGTGTGATGCTGGGTAAGGCATCTACCTACCCTATCAAGGGGGAAATTTCTTCATCTCTACAATGAAAAGACAGTTTCAAAATTCCATGGGTCTCTGTGACCTACAGCACTGGGGTTTCTTGAGGATGTGTTCATTTTTAATGTCTAAGTAATTAGAAAAGACCTTACTTGTGTTACATTTATCTGTTAATTGAAAACATAAAAAAAGACATGAATTCTGTAGTCACTTTAATTGAATTTTATTTTTATTTGTCTTAAAGACAAATGATCATCATTATCACCGCTATTCTTCTAAGTGCAACTTTGGCACTGGAAGATACCAGATCTTTTTATGTAAAGACTTTTACCCTCTCATAGATTTTTGGTATAATGTGATGTTCTAGATACCACCATTAGATTTATTTCATTTTCAACACTATTTTTGATGTTATTGTCATTGCAAATTGCTCAGCTTGGTAATGCATTGAACCATTCCATCACTGTCATTCTCTGGAATCAAATCACTATTATAACATACAACTGAGATGGGGACATCTGAATAATAATTTTGTTTCATTTTCACATAAAAATGTAGATGTATCATATACTCACCATTTTAGGGGCAGAAAGTCAATGAAGCAGCTTGTGACATCGCCCGGCAAGTGGCTGATGAGGGAGACGCTTTGGTGGCAGGAGGCGTGAGTCAGACACCTTCGTACCTCAGCTGCAAGAGTGAAACTGAAGTTAAAAAAGTATTTCAGCAGCAGTTAGAGGTCTTCATGAAGAAGAATGTGGACTTCTTGATTGCAGAGGTAAACAAAGACATGATCAAAGATGAGACAAGTGCACTTTATCCATTTTCTCTGCCTTCTGCTTTCATGAGGACCATGTGAGATTAGGTGCTAATCATGACTAGTAATAGTAATTTAGGGCTTTTACTAAATTTGATTCAGCTAATCTAATGTAATGTTTTTCAAACCTTTTTCCTGCAATTCACAGTGAGAAATCACCATTCTATTCTGTTTTTAAAAATGCTAATAGTTCCCAATTTCAAATTCTCAATATTCAAAACATTTCAAACTCAGAGTTTGAAAATCACTCATCTAATTTAATTATTGAGCAATAGAATGCATTTTCAAATTGTTCTGGAGAAACAAGATTAAAAGTACTTGTTGTATTTCAGTATTTTGAACACGTTGAAGAGGCCGTGTGGGCGGTTGAAGCCTTGAAAGCCTCTGGAAAGCCAGTGGCAGCAACCATGTGCATCGGCCCTGAGGGAGACCTGCACGGCGTGACCCCCGGCGAGTGTGCAGTGCGCCTGGTCAAAGCAGGTGAGGATGGATTGTGATCAGTTTGCAATTAGTAAGACTTTTAAAATAACATACAAATGCAGGGCCATCTATGGATCACTATATACTAATTTATTAACAGGAAAAACCATTAAGTTACTTTTTTTTAGGACTATTGATATATTATTGAGTCTTAAAGAGAAAAATGTAAACAAAAAAGATACACACACACACACACACACACACACACCAGTCTTTTGAAAGAAGGAGCAAGTAGGCCTATGCTGAAGGTTTAACAACTAGGAACGGGAAAGAATTTAGGCAACTCAAAAGGAGCATTCAGAAAATTTGTGTTTTATTTTAAACTTATCTCCAGTTGAGGTCTTTAAACATTAATAACTGTTAGATCAGCTGCCCTCTTTGCCAGTTTTTCCACCCTTGTCAATTACTGGTATGCTTTGCTTTTTTTTTTGTAACTGACATCATAAATTTTAAAAATCCTTTGATATGAAATACTGACCACCTCATTTATCTTATATAATTTTTATTCCTAATATCAGATTTCATTTCAATTCGGGAAAATACCGATTGTTTTAAAATCTGCCTCATTTTAAACCCAAGGAATAGCTCAGTGTCAGTGGAAGAGCCAACTCACTCTGTAAAGAGACTTTGATTGGTTATTTCTTTAATTTCTGATTTTTATTCAGCTCCTGATATTTCATGGAAGTCACTTCATGCTTGTCATTGACAATAACAATTATTTAGGAATAAAGTTTTATAATACTAATTTTTGATCAGTATAAAAATGGAGGGGGGAATTAACTTATTTCAGAAAGATCAGAGGAGGCCTTAATCATCACCATTGTTAACTAGCAAGGATTCCTGGCTTGAGTCTCATCATTCTGTTCAGAGTAGGTGGCCACAGTGTTTGAAATCACTGTACCCTATTTATATCCTTTGTAGCACTTCCCATTTATCTCATTTGTTTATCGCTTTAATGTCTGACTCTCTCACTAGACTGTAAAATCTAAGAGGGCAGACATTCTCTTGTCTCAGCATTGAGTACTCTGTGCCTAGCATAGTGTCTATTACATAATAGGTCCTGAATAAATATCTGCCTAATAAATCTATCTAATATCCATCTAATAAGTCTATCTTCCAATGTTAGTTCAAATTCTACCTCCCTGTACCCTAAAATAATCATCCCTATCCCAAGTATCACTCCATCTTCTTGGGAACTATAACACTTTCTATTTATACCCCTCATTGGAATATCCTCAGTCGACATTTTCTAATCTATGGAGTGTTATAGGGTCATGTAGTCAAAACATTTAGAAAATGCTGTGCTAAACCAAGTTAAGCAGGTCTCTTTACTACAGAACTTCTCAGAGCCTTTTATATGTTCAGGTATATTGGCAATGTCCAAGAAGGGGATATAGTAAACAGCTACTATCTAACTTAATGGATCACAGAACTTATTTTCATGGAGCAAACCTGAAAGCCCTGTGCTAAGTTATAAAATTCTTGGTGTCAGGGACTATGTCCTATGTTTATATTTCTCTAGAACCCCTTACAAGGACCCTTTTACCTAATAGACATCCAATAAATAGCCAACATATGATTAATTAATTAGCATAATGAAGTCAGGCAAGGAAAGAAAAATTCTGGCAGCACATCATCCAAAAGAAAAAAAGAGAGAGAAAGAAAGGTAGTCAAGATCCAAGTGAAGATATTAAGTAAGCTTTTGAATATACGAATCTAGAACCTAATGGAAAGGTCAGGTTAGAGAGAGAAATTTAGGGGAGTTCTAGATATAGATGGTATTGAAGGCCCTGGTGCTGAAAAGAAGGCGTAGGTGAAGAGCAGAAGATGGGATCCTGGGTCACTCAGGGTTGAACAGTCCAGCGTTGGGGAGGAGTGGGCACGTAACACCCCCCAAAAGCAGCCAGGGCAGTAGGAGCAACACTTAGGGAGTGTGGGAAGTTCTCAGAAGGGGAGAACTATTATTGAACATTATGTTAAGAGAAGGGGAGTGTTGATGAAAGAGGTGGGGATCCAATAGACTGAATGCTGCTGAGAGGTAGAGTAAATGAGAACAGAGAAGTGATTACTGGATTTGGTAAGATTGAGGTCACAGGTGCCCCTTCAAAAGCAGATTTAAAGGAATGGCCATGAGGGTGGCCGATAGAAAAAGAATAAAGAGCAAACTGCAGACCCAGGCCAGTGAGGACCACTGAGGTACCTGCCACTGAACACTGGATACCACAGCTTGTGGCATCAGCTCTGCTGCTCCTGGACTCTGGGTTAGTGATATCACTACATTGGCCTGATGAAAGGGAACATTGATTTATTCCTCAGATAGTGGTATGGTAACCACGGGTGCAATCTAGCAGCTGGGAGTGCTAAAAAATTATTGTGCTTGCAATATTAATGTCAAAAATTGAAAAATTGACTACTAAAATTTGAAGTTAAGAAAAACTCTAATAATGATTAAAAAAAAAAAAGATGGACAGCCAAGTGTGCATAAATGACACTTCAATTATACCAGACTCTTCAAAGCACTTTTCACAGAAAGTGCTTGCTGCCTGTTAGCAATCATTCTTGCACAAAGGTAAGATAGATTTGCAGAGAGCAGGGATCAAATGCTATACTTCCAAATTCGCCTGATTAAGAGAGGAGAGTTGGGCCTCCTGGTATTCTGGTGAATCCCTAAAGCTAAAATGTTCTTCCCACTTGCAGGAGCTTCCATCGTTGGTGTGAACTGCCATTTTGACCCCACAATTAGTTTGCAAACAGTGAAGCTCATGAAAGAAGGCCTGCAGGCTGCGGGGTTGAAAGCCCACCTGATGAGTCAGCCCTTGGCCTACCACACTCCTGACTGTGGCAAACAGGGATTTATCGATCTGCCAGAATTCCCCTTTGGTAAGACAGACATTCTATATACTGTCTCTGATGTCTTTCTGCTTAACACATTCCAAATAAATCTATAGCTCATAGAGCTGTATCATAGTAAAGAAATGTATGCCTGCCCTGACCGGTTTGGCTCAATGGATAGAGCGTTGGCCTGCGGACTTAAGGGTCCCAGGTTCGATTCCGGTCAAGGGCAGGTATCTTGGTTGTGGGCACGTCCCCAGTGGGGAGTGTGCAGGAGGCAGCTGATCGGTGCTTCTCTTTCATCGATGTTTCTAACTCTCTATCCCTCTCCCTTCCTCTCTGTAAAAAAATCAATAAAATATATATTTAAAAAAAGGAAAAAAAGAAATGTATGCCTATCTCCTCAACTCTAGTTCCCAGCTTTTCTTCCTGCAGCCACAAATCCCTTGATATTAGATAGTCATAAAGGGAAAAGAAGGTATCAGCAAACAAAGATAACAGGTGGGATCAGCAAAGATTTTCATTCTGGTTCCAGCTCTGTTGCTAAGTTGTATAACCTTAGCAAAATTCCTTAGTTCCTCTAGATCAGCGGTCCTCAACCTGTGGGTCGAGACCCCTTTGGGGGTCAAACGACCCTTTCACAGGGGTCGCCTAAGACCATCGGAAAACACATATATAATTACATATTGTTTTTGCGATTAATCACTATGCTTTAATTATGTTCAATTTGTAACAATGAAATGGGGGGTCACCACAACATGAGGAACTGTATTAAAGGGTCGTGGCATTAGGAAGGTTGAGAACCACTGCTCTAGATCTTAATTTTCTCATCAGAAAAATAAGACGATTAGAACCAGGTAACCTCCAAGATCCTTTTCTCCTATTTTGAATGTTGCTCAGATACTCCTACTCAAAGGTTTGGGGATGGAGGGAAGATATCACTGGGCTACTGTATGACAAATTTGAATGAAGAGACCAAGCAGTGAATTGAGGGCACTCTTGCAGTCTAGGCAGAAGGATAAAGTCTTTTAGTGTGTTTTGGGAGTGGGGGTGAGTCTACCTTGAAAATCAACCCGAGATATCAGCAGGGCCTGCGCATGGCCAACCTCCTGTTCCATCCTAAGGTCTTTATACCATATTCTATATCCTATAGGGACCCTCAGAGAAGTAAGATATTATAAAATAATCACTCTAGGACAACCATGGAAGAAGAATGGCAAGACATTTGTGTTACTTATTGCTGTATAACAAATTACTGTAAAAATTTGTATCTACAATCTCATAGTTCCTGTCCATTATGAATTCAGGAACAGCTTAGTTGGGTGGTTTTTGCTCAGAGTCTTTTAAGAGGTTGCAGTCCAGACCTTGGCCAGAGCTATAGTCATCTAAAGGCCTGATGGGAGCTGGGGGATCTACTTCTAAGCACTCTAGTTGACTCTTAGGAGCCTGTGTCAGTTTCTTGCTGTCTTTACTGGCGGCCTGAGTTCCTCAGCTTCTGGGTCTTTCCACTGTGATGTCTGCGTGGTCTCACAACATGGCATCTAGCTTTCCCTAGGGTAAGGGTTCCAAGAGCACAAGGCAGAGGCTATGCAAGGATGAGAATATTAGAGGACAGGGTTCATCTTGAAAGCTGACTACCACAGCATTTAAAACTGGATATATATAGACACAAAGTAGCTAACAGTTTTGAAAAGTTAAGAATTAAATATTGACCACGTATTTAACTCATTTATTAAAGATTATATACTTATTATCGTTCATTTAAACTATTTTTTTAAGAAAGAATTTGGTCATAATGTCATTTATTGCAGGACTGGAGCCCAGAGTCGCAACCAGGTGGGATATTCAAAAATACGCCAGAGAGGCCTACAACCTGGGCGTCAGGTTCATTGGCGGGTGCTGTGGATTCGAGCCCTACCACATCAGGGCGATTGCAGAGGAGCTGGCCCCAGAAAGGGGCTTTCTGCCACCAGCTTCAGAGAAACATGGCAGCTGGGGAAGTGGTTTGGACATGCACACCAAACCCTGGATTAGAGCCAGGTAAGAACCTTTAAACTATATCTGCCAAACCAAACTCGTGTAGATTAATTATGAATATGTCCAAGTGAGGTCATCATAAAGAGTATAACTAATTTGATGTGTGATGATAAAGAGTCAGTTATTCTCCTTAAATTATCTCACAGAGATGTCTATAAAACATCCTGATGGAGCAATTTCTAGAGAAGGCTTTAGGAATATAGAATGTAAGTAATGTAAGTTGCAGTGAAGTATGATTTCATGCTCTAGGAAAGCACCATCCATGTGGTGGACCCTAACATGGATTCTTTAAGACTTAAGTATAACTTAAGTATAACAAATACTTATTAAGTGCCTGCTCTATGCCAAGCACAATTCTCAGAGCTTGGAATAGAGTGATGAATAAGATAGAAAAAGTATTTGCCCTCAAAGCTTACAGTCCAGTGGAGAAGATGAATAATAAACAGATTTTATGTCAGGCAGTGTGCAGAGCACTAGGAGTAGAGAAATGAACAGCTGTGGTAGAAAGAAAAGGGAAGGGAAGGGAAGGGAAGGGAAGGGAAGGGAAGGGAAGGGAAGGGAAGGGTAGGGAATGGAAGGGAAGGGAAGGGAAGGGGAACAAGAAAGCCTGTGGTCTCTGGCTTAGGGATTCTTACAGTATACTGGGGAAAATGGATAAGAAAACCAATGTGTTATACTGTGGTAACTGCTTTAATAATAGAAGCATGGAAAAAATAACAATGAAGAGAAGTACTATGTTTGCCATAGAAGAAAGATATTTTAGCAGAAGGGACGAGCTAGAGAAGGGGGTGGAGGGTGAGCACCCCAAGCAGAGGGAGCAGGTCTGCTCTGTTCAGCTGACATTAATTGAGTACAACTATGCACTAATGGCCCTTGGCGGCAAAAGGCAGAGAAGGGTCAGTGAAGGATTTTTAAGAGAGCTGCTGCCCAAGCTAAATTTTGAAGGGTTAGGGCAGTGGTCGGCAAACTCATTAGTCAACAGAGCCAAATATCAATAGTACAACGATTGAAATTTCTTTTGAGAGCCAAATTTTTTAAACTTAAACTATATAGGTAGGTACATTGTTATTATCTTAATTAGGGTACTCCTAAGGCTTAGGAAGAGCCACAGTCAAGGGGCCTCGCGAGCCGCAGTTTGCCGACCCCTGGGTTAGGGAAACAGCCTACAGAAATGCACTCAGGTGGAAAAAGAATGGGATATTGAAAAACTATAAGTTTGAGAGTATCAGAGACAGAATTTGGTAGGAGATACAAGCCAGGAAGAGGGGGCAGCCTTTTACTCATGCTCATGAGCTAAGTATGATCTCATCCCAATGGCAGTGAGGAGCCTGGAGGGTGGCAAGTGGTCCAGGGCAAGATTTCAAGTTAGCAAGTTTTAATAGCCTTAAAACGGAAACCTGTGAGGAAGCCTTTGCTAGAATACCAGATGTGATGAGGCCTGAGCTAGAGGAGACAATGGAGAAAGAAGAAGGAGGCAGGTCCACGGAGTGAGAGTGTAGAAGTGATGCTGGTGTGAGAAGAGCAGCAAATGTGGGCTCAGCTGGTCATGAGGAAATGATTGGGGAGGTAGGGTAAGTCGGAGAGAAAATGTCCCTATTCTGATTCTTAGCTTTTGATCCCTATGCATATGTTAAAAGAGGAAATTCAAAATAATTTTAGACATATAGATTCTGAGGGGAGAAAAGTTTGAGTGCAAATTAATGCGTGTGTTTTAATGGATGTATAGAGTGCAAAGAGGGTGCCGTGGAGGTATCTTACTTCAGTGACAGAGATCGGCTCAGGGCGGAGTCTAATATGTGTTTTGTTCACCCAGGGCCAGGAAGGAATACTGGGAGAACCTTCGGATAGCCTCAGGCAGGCCGTACAATCCTTCGATGTCAAAGCCGGATGCCTGGGGAGTAACCAAAGGAACCTCCATGCTGATGCAGCAGAAAGAAGCCACAACTGAGCAGCAGCTGAGAGAGCTCTTTGAAAAACAGAAATACAAATCTGCGTAGTAGCCTCAGTGGAACCCAATTTTGTGAATTCTTCTATGTTTGGGCCACAGTTCTTAGAAATAAGGAAAAGATGGTTAAAATACAATGCTCCTATTAACGCCAGCCTATACATAAAATTGGTATGAGCTGAACAAAATAGAATTACAGACAGCACTTGACAATTTTAAAAGTATGTTTTAGAAGTTTCCTTAGAAGCAAAATAAGTATGAAGTAAATCTTAAGCAGGTTTACTAAGAACCCACTGTGTAGAAGGTATTAAGGAAATCGCTGTGGCCAAAGAAGAGTAATTCTGACGTTAATCCCGACTTCAAGAAGCTTGCAGGCTAGTGAGGAGGATTAGACATGAACTGTCATAAATGGCTCCGTGACCAGATTGGGACAGATAAAGTGATATAGGGAAGGACTTCCAAGCTCCTTCGAACATGACCCTTAGCAAGAAATACAATTTCATATAATGACCCAGTAAGGCACATACCATACAACCACTGAAATAAAATGTGTGGTCTATTCTGGTATTTTGTGTTCTGTTTCTTTCCATCTTATTTTACTAATAAAACATGCTGGTCAAGATCCTTCAAATTGATTTTATGATCCATTTACAGGTTTTGGCCCATCGTTTGAAAACCACTGCTATGGGACACTTCAGCTATGGGGACTTTCCTATTTAAGTTTACTCTTAGTTCACTGATCAATAAGTATCCAAAGCCCAGAGTCCTGCTCTCATGGTTCCAGAGTTGTTTTCTTTTTGCTGATCCATTTCTACCGCTAAGAGACGTACCAGCCAATAGGGAGGGGGTGAGAAGGGATTGGTGTCTAGGCCCTCTCCATTCTACCCCAAACTGAATCCTCCTAGATGCCTCCAATAGTCAAGCCTGAAGAGCAACAAGCGTGTGTTACTTTGGTAGCTTTAAAAAAGGATAATTTAGAGAAAAACAAAAAAGAAATTCTCCAGACTCTATCCAGGTTTCCTAGATGGATAAATATGTTTTTACCTGATAATATCTATGCTCTTATGAGAGCCCAAGCCGGAAGATGCAAGACCATTAGAATAACCAGGGCTACCCTTCATGTATTAGGAAAGAGTTCATGCTGCTTTATAAACATCCTTGGATTGGTTAGCTGCTTAAAAATTGTAATTTCTTCAACTATTAAAAATATAAGAGCAATGAGACTATCTTGGTGATATTAGGTTCTTATTTTCATCTTATAATTTTCTAAGTCCTATATGAAATCTCTATACCTCAATTTATCCATCAATTTAAAAAGTAATAATACTTCCCTTCTTCACAAGTGTGCTGGAGTTTTAAAAGAGAAGGCAGCAGTATTAAAAAGGAAAAGAAGTTTCTAAAATGTTCTTACAAAGATAATTAGCAATTCATCCCTCATCCCCAAATGCACAGAAATGGAACCAAAGCAGTACAACTCTCAGAGGCTGCATATGACTGAGGTAAAATTAGAGAATAAAATGCCACTTTTTTTTGTTAATACTCACCAGAGGATTTTTTTTCATTGATTTTTAAAATATATATTATGATTGATTTCAGAGAAGGAGAGGGAGAGAGACAGAAACACCAATGATGAGTGAGAATCATTGATCAGCTGCCTCCTATACACCCTCTACTTGGGATTGAGCCCACAACCCAGTTATGTGCATTGACCAGGAATCAAATCATGACCTCCTGGTTCATAGGTCAATGTTCAACCACTGAGCCATACCAGCCAGGCTTTCCATTGGTTTTTAGAGGCAGTGGAAGGGTAGGGAAGAGACACACAGAGAGAAACATAGATGTGAGAGAGACACATCAATTGGTTGCCTCCTGCACAGCCCTGACTGGAGCCAGGGACTGAGCCTGCAATCGAGGTACATGCCCTTGACCAGAATCGAACCCAGGACTCTTCAGTCCACGGGCTGATGCTCTACCCACTGAGCTAAACCAACTAGGGCAAAATGTCACTTTTTTTTTTTTTTTTTACAAAGTTACTATCTACCATTTCTTACTCTCAAATCAGGTTCAATATGTAATGCTTTAATTCATAGATGATAGAAACTTTTATTTGATTTATTGTACTAGTACTGTGTAAGATGCTTGCCCCTTTGCTATGCTTTTCAAAACTTTATTGCCACACAAAACATTGTAACCTCTAATCATTCTTATATCCTTTGATTTGAAAAACATTCCCTCAAAAGGAATTAATTCTATTGAAGAGGTGCTTGAATGAACTATATGTCAATACTGCCTCCTAGTGGCCTATTTCATATTTTGAAAATTTTTTGAAATTCAGCCTATCCACAAGGTGCATTCATTTTATTTCCAAAAATATTGTTCATTAAAAGAGAAGGCTCATTTAATAACTCATAGTTTACTTATGTTAAATAAACATTTCTCACTGGTAAATATATTTTTATGGAATCAGAGCCAAAGGTACCTTAGAGATTATGAGTCTAAACTCTCTCTTTTAAGGATAAGATTACTAAGTGAGGCAGGGTACCAAGTCAGGAAGAACTCCTAGTCCAAGGCTGCTTTAGCTTGGATTCTAGGTAGAAGAGGAGTGGAACCAGGACAGATGGATCAAAACACCGAGTTCATCCTCCGGCCAGGAAATAAAGATCCTTGCATTACTCAGAGTCAGTGCAAGCTCACTGAATAAACTGTTTGCAGTTTATGGCCTGGCACTTCATTACATTGTAGCAAAGCGCCTTCTGGTAAGAGAATAATGCCAATGCAGACCTACAGTAAGACAGATCCACACAGGAAGGGATTAAAAGCTTCAGTTCCCAACTTCTCCAGAGGGGGGCAGCAAGTCACCAGTAGGGAATTCCTGTGGAGATTTATTTTGCTTGGAACCTAAGCTATTTCATCAGAATGAACTGTAACATAAAATGGCAACAATATCTGTAGTCCTCTCTTATTGTTCTGGTCAGTCTTTTTCCTAAGACATGTGGACCTCTGAATCATATCCATGGCAATTCACCCCTCAAGAAAAACCTTACATGTCTCCAACCAGATTCCCATTTTCCCCAGCTTGCTTTGTTCTTCCCAGCTTTGACCACATTGGTTAGCTGTGAGCATTAAACAGACTATTTTCCCAAATTGCTTCTCTGTTAGTCAATAACATAACTTTGGCCAGTCTGGAACCTTCCATGTGTTACCTAACAGGTAGACAACTCTAATTCTTACACAATAAAGGGTGGAGAAGTTAATTTAAAGAGAGAAAAACAGAGGAGCCCCATAAACTGCTTCAGGAGTAGAATGTCTGAAAGTGAGTGTGTTAAAGAACATGGGTAAGAGATAACAAGACCCAATATTTCTAAACATCTCCAGGAACAAATGAATGTTTAGTATTTGAACAGAAAACGAATGAAAGGCAGCCAAATACTGCAAAGACTTCTCACAGATGGTGGTAGGAAGGACAGGGTCATTTAATGAAAATTGGTGGGAGTGTGGTGAGGGAAAAGAAAGAGCTAGAAAATGCTTCTAGTTCTCAAGCAGCTGGAGGCATTCTGTTAGCCTGGGATAGATGAAAACTGAAGGGATGAAAAGTGAGAGAGATGGATGTCAGCATTTGTGCTGCTGTGAGCAGAGAAATAATGCCAAACAATTTGAGTACAGCAAACCAGGTTCATTTATATGCCACTAAACCAAATGCACAATAATTTTAACACATGGTTTGACTGACATATTTGTGAAAGTTCCCTATGTAAATTCCTACATAAAGTCAGTTTTCAAGGGGAACATTTAGCTTAATAAAATGTTTTGGCATGAATAAAAAGTGTATTTCCCCAAATGCCTAAAATATTTTTTGCAGTCATCACTTATATGCAAATCATTAATGTACCATTTATAAATTATTCCTGTTTGTTCCTTCAAGCAGGTTCAGCGAGACCTCTGCTTGGCCCCATTTTGTGGTTATTTGTTCCAATTTACTACATAGCCTTGAAAGGAAAAAGTTTAATATCTTAGAAAATATTTCAAACTACCCCCCCCTCCTCAATTCAGCTGGCCATTCGTCCAATTATTTTGACTTAATGAGATCTTACTGTTCTTTGGAAAGGTTAATGTCTCACCATATGATTTGGCTTAGTGGAATTCAGCCATTTCCCCAAAACACTAGCGCAATGTAGTAGAAAAGGTAATGAATAAATTTATTATTTTTTGCAATGAACACCTTTAGAATCAGGAATTCAGGGTGTAAATTCTAGCTTTGCCCCTCTCTCACACTGCGATCTCTAACACCTTGCAGAAACCTCCAGTTTAAGTTTCTAATTTAATGGTATAATAAGCAATAGCCTCATCATTGTCAACAAATATTTACTGAGGGCCACGTGGTGATGTGTTTCCAGCAGACTTAATTGTGAATTAATTGTTCCCTAGGTTAAATAGATGGCACACTAAAATAAATAGCACTGTGCAGAGGGCAAGGGAAATATTATTAGCCTCCACTCGGCCTGGCACCAGGAATGAACATGTCATTCTCCCCACAGGGGCTGCTTTCTAAGGACGCTTGGGTCTGTGGTTTTTCATATTATGATCTGTTTCTATTTTCAGGACTCAGAGTTCTTTGTAGGTTTGCACAAGCTATGGAAGTTCTAGAAACATCACATGAGTAATTCTTATTTAGAGTTCTTCAGCGAGGAAGGGAGAGAACTGTCTTCTCCCATTTGATAATAAGGTGGTAGAGTTTTGGAAGCTAGAAACCTCAGAATTTTTTCCCTCTGTAAAGCCATTCTCAGAAGCTTGATGACTCCCAGATTTGCATCTCCAGCCTAGACCATTCCCAAAAACGTGCCCTTGATAGCACCTGACCTTTAGACCCAAGGCCGTCCCTGCCCAGGGCCCTGAGCCCCTTCCTGTGGTTCTCCAGGCAGAGTGCCCCTAATCTGGTCTTGGTCCTGCGTGGGCTCTGATCTAAAGGTTCTGGTCACCAGAACCCATGCGACATTTTCTGCCTCAACAAAGTAGCCTGCCTCAACATTTTCTAAGTCCCTCTCTAATGGCTAGGACCCACCAGGGCCAGCTGTGCCATCTGAGAGAGGTGTCTCTAGCCTGGACAGGTCAGTACGAGACCTGGTCCTGGTTTCTTCCCTTCTGGGTGCTCAATGACCCTCTAGATCCCCTTACCATGTCCCCACTTCCACCTCGCTCCTGGTGTTGACCAAATGCCCCCCAAAGCCTTGGGATTCTTGTTAGCCCCAATTCCAGAAGGGCCACCTGGTGACAGGATGGCTCCCACTGGCAGGTGCATTGTTTCTGTCCCAGAATCGGATGAGACTGGCTGCCAGGATGGAGCTGACACTCTGCTTTTGTATGGCTCATGCCAGACACAAGACACGTTCAGGTCTCTGGGCCACTGAAGGCCCACTGCCAGTCCTTCCCATTAGTGGCCAATAGGGGCCCTGCATTGGCTCTCACTTGTGGGGGCTCTCACCTCAGTGCTGCCCATGGTCCAAAGCACTTGAGGACAGCAGGCAATGTCCTTTACCCTGTGGGTCCGTGTCCAGACACCACCACCACCTGATGGTCACCGCACCCCTCCACAGGCTCTGCCACACAATCAGGCCTCCTCCAGGGGTGGCCATGCCTGATCCTCTGAGGGTTTTCCAGACATCGCCCCACAATATCAGCAGGCTATTCCTGTCAATGTCCTCTGGCCTTTTATGGACCTGGTGCTATCTGGTCTTCCAGGTTGGTATCAAGTCGTGCCAGACAAGGGATGGACATTCCTAGAGTGAAGGGAATCTCCTGCCCAGCACTGCCTCCTGAGGGAGGGAAGGCAGGAGCACAATCAACACTGAAAGAGACCACACTTAGGAAAGCACTGTTTATGGCCTACTAACATGGTTAGAAGATGTACTCCTCCACATTTACACTGTAAAACTCCCAGTAGTAACTTTATCAGAAATTTGTCATAAAGTGAATTATCAGTCACATGTTCCCACATATTCTGGGTCAGATGTGCACTTGTGGTCGTCCTCTGAGAGTGGTGGGAACCAGTATTCACAGGCTGCACCATGAATGATGTAGTGCCAGGAGTACTGATGTCACCAGTATTAAATAAACGCTATTTTGGAGCTGCAGAAACAAGATCTATATTGTTTCAATACAAATGGTGTCCACAGAACCATGGCATTGAGAGTAATAATAGCAATGCTCTCTTTTTCTCTCAGTGGAAGATATGAAAGTTGCACACTTGACAATAAAGAACAAGAGACGGTTCCTCTTTGTCAATAAGAAGAAATGGTAATCTTCAAATGCACCAACTGGACAAGGAGCAAACACAGAAGTACTCTTTTCAATCCACATGGCAGATCACTGCACCTCATGTGGGACTATAAATTTTTAACTACCTTTTTAGTCAAATACATTTATAAATCAAATTGCTTATATAGACAATTGCTTTTCCATAGAAATATTTCCCAGAGCCCTTCACAGCTAGCAGCAGCTCAGCTTGACTCTGAAGTTAAGGTCCTGATCTACCCTTATCCACCTGAACTTGCCCGTCCCACAGTATCTCCTATCTGTCTTTCTTTTAAAACAATATTTTAATTTATTTCAGAGAGGAAGGGAGAGGGAGAAAGAGTTAGAAACATCAATGATGAGAGAGAGTCATCAATGTCCCACACTGGGGATCAAGCCTGCAATTTGGGCATGTGCCCTGACCAGGAATCGAACCGTGACCTCCTGGTTCATAGGTTGACACTCAACCAATCAGCCACACCACCCAAGTTCTCCTATCTTTCAATATGACAACTCCAATCTTCCAGTTGCTCAAGCAAAAACCTTTAATTAATTAATTATTTATTTAATATATTTGCATTGATTTCAGAGAGGAAGGGAGAGGGAGAGAGAGAAACATCAATGATGAGAGAGAATCATTGATCAGTTGCCTCCTGCACACTCCCCACTAGGGATTGAGCCCACAACCCAGGCGTATGCCCTTGACCAGAATCAAACCCAGGACCTTTCAGTTTGCAGGCCGACGCACTATCCACTGAGCAAACCAGCCAGGGCTAATTTTTTAAATAAATTTTAGAGAGAGAGGAAGGGAGGTTGGAAGAGAGAGATAGAGAGAGAGATTTGCTGTTTCACTTATTTATGCATTCATTGGTTGATTCTCATATGTGCCCTGACCAGGGATCAAACCTGCAACCTTGTCATATCGAGATGATGGTCTAACCAACTGAGCTACCAGCAAGGCTCAAGCCAAAATCTTGAAGTCATCCTAGACTCTTCTTTTTCTCACACCCACTTTCAATCCATCAACAAAGCCTGTCATGTCTATCTTCAAAATTATCCAAAAATCTAAACACTTTTCATTTCCTCCCTACCATCAATTATCTCCCTACCATTAATCATATCTCTCCTAGATTATGGCACAATAAGTTTCTCTATCCGTCTCCATGCTTCCTCCCTAGCCTTCCTCAGATCTATTCTCCATAAAGTATCTGGTCAATTCTTTTAAAAAATACGTAGATAATGTTATTCCTCAATTCAAAACCTTCCCATTGCTTCCTGTCATAGACACTAAGTTATGACACCCAGATGCCCCTTCAAGGAAAGACAGGGTGCCCATCTGTGAGTTATAAGATCACAGTGTCCAGCTCGTTCAAGGTCAAAGCTGCAGAGGACCTTTTTGTTCCAGGTCACACTTTTCCCAGTCCAGCCTTCCCCAGGTGCCTGAGCAAAGAAGGGTACAGAACCCCGGCACTGACCTGACGAAGAACAATTCTGACAGGCAGTGTTCTCTCCAGAGCTCTCCACTGGGCTGGCCAAGGCACTTCTGGATCTTCACTGCAATTCAGCTTCAACCTCTGCCCAATCCTACCTCCTCCTCTCTTTCCACAGGTGACAGACCTGCACTGCAGTCTAAGGCTCTGCCTGGCTACTCCTGCTCCCTCTTCCCTTTAAACATCCACAAGCATTTTCACACACCTTACATCCTGTGCTTCTGTGTCTTTCTTGGCATCTGATTCCCAGAGAACCCCAAAATGACTCATTTTCCCTCATCGCCTCATGTGAAATAGCAACGCACTCTCCTTGACACTCTATCCACATTATTCTGCTTATTTTTCTTCACAGTAATTGTGACCACTTGTTATACATGTCATAAAATATTTGTTTTTTCATCATCTCCCCACAAACTAGAATATCAACTCCTCAAGGTCAGCGTCTTGGCCTTGTTCACTTCCATATCCAAGTGCCTAGAACGATGCTTTGGATGTAGTAAGAACATAATAAACATTTCATGAACAAGAAAATGATTGCATATTTGGAAGACCCCTGCTAGGAAGAAGGAAACTCAAGTAGCTACAAAAATACATCATTGTCTTCTTCTCTCAGACAATGTAAAGAAAATTTGGGGAGCTGAAAATTTTTGTGACTTTCTTGTTACTTTCATATTTGAGTCTAATACCCATGTTCCCGGATTCCCATCTTCTTTTTTTCTCTATATGTACACATTTATGCCTCAAATATTTATTGAGCATCTTCTATGGGCCAAGGGCTGGGAGGTATGAAGATAAAAATGACAACCCCCAGCCTTTGGTCAGCCCCTGGACCATGAGGGAGACAAACAAGTCCTCACTAAAGGAGTTAAGTGCTACAACAGATGTTACAGATAGTGCTGTGAAGACACAGAGAAAAGCCTTGCTAGGGAGGGCAAAGGTGCCCTAACAATTCCCTGAGAAATAAATATCTCCATCCTGCTCACCTCTTTTTGTTCTTCACATAGCCCCTAAGCTCATTCCTACCTCAGGGTCTTTGCCCCGGCTATTCCCTCTGCCTGGAGTATGGTACCCTCTAGATTTTCACATGTGGTACCTTCTTGTCATTCGTGTTTCAGATCAAATGTCACCCTTTCAGGGAGGCCCTTCTGAATTCCTAAAGTGCCCCACCCACCCAGTCTCCCATCCCCTACACTTCAACCAGACACTGCAAAACAGCTTTGCTTTTGTGTTTCATAGCACTCCACGTGACCTGTTTATTTATCTAGGTATTGTATCCTGTCTGACTCCTCCATCCTGTGCTGTAAGTCCTCTGAGGACAGGGGCCTTGTTTGTTTTGATCTCTGCTCTAGCTCCTGTGCCTACAAGGGGGCCTGGCACACTTAAAGGGCTTAACAAACATGCATTGAATGATTATGAGGAAAAGTGTATAAAAAGACAATGCTTCTATAGAGATACAAAGAACAACTAGTAAGTCAGGGTAGGGGTGAGAGTGGAGTGTGCCACTCTAGGGAAAACACTTTTGGAAAGGAATGGATTGTGCTGTCTTTTTTTTATCTCCCCAGGGATACCAAGATCAGAAGTCTTCAGATCTGGGTGATGTCATATGGGGATATAGACATTCATTATACCATTCTCTTTACTTTTGTATTCTGGAATTTTTCAAAGTAAAAAGAATTAAGGAAACAAGTCTTGAGGCCAAGCAGGTAATATAAATGTATGAAGCATCATGGATGGACCTAGAGGGTATTATGCTAAGTGAAATAAGTCAGACAGAAAAAGACAAATGCCATATGATTTCACTTATATGTGCATCTAAAGAACAAAATAAATGAACAAACAAAACAGAAACAGACTCATAGATATAAAGAACAAACTGATGGTTGCCAGATGAGAGGGGGAGGTGAGAACTGGGTGAAAGGGTGAAGGAATTAAGAAATACAAATTAGTAGTTACAAAATAGTCATGGAGATATAAAGTACAGCATAGGGAATATAGTAAAAAAAACATTGTAATAACTACGTATGGTGTCAGATGGGTCCTAGACTTATGAAGGGGCATCACTTCATAAATTATATAAATTTCTAACCACTATGATGTACACCTGAAACTAATCTATACTAATAATCTATACCAGTGATGGCGAACCTTTTGAGCTCGGCGTGTCAGCATTTTGAAAACCCTAACTTAACTCTGGTGCCGTGTCACATATAGAAATTTTTTTATATTTGCAACCATAGTAAAACGAAGATTTATATTTTTGATATTTATTTTATATATTTAAATGCCATTTAACAAAGAAAAATCAACAAAAAAAATGAGTTCATAGGTTCATAGGTGTCATAGGTTCGCCATCACTGATCTATACTAATAAAAGGGTAATATGATAATTAGACCGGGAGACCTTCCGGGGGCAACCATGCCGGGGTGGGGGGGCAGTTGGGGATGAGCAGGCCAGCATGGGGGGGCGGGCAGTTGGGGGTGAGCAGGCTGGCAGTGGGGCAGTTGGGGGCGATCAGGCCGGCGGGGGGGGGCAGGCAGTTGGAGGCAAGCAGGCTGGCAGGGGGGAGCAGGTGGTGCAATCAGGCCGGGGGGGGGGGGGGCAGTTGAAGGCAATCAGGCCGGCAGGGGGGGACGTTGGAGGCGAACGGGCTGGCGGTGGGGCAGTTGGAGGCGAGCAGGCTGGCAGGGGGGCTGTTGGGGGCAATCAGGCCAGCGGGGGGGCACTTGGGGGCAAGCAGGCTGGCTGGGGGGGAAGTTGGGGGAGAGCAGGCTGGCAGAGGGGGCAGGTGGGGACAAGAAGGCCAGCAGGAGGGGCAGTTAGGGGTGATCAGGCCAGCAGGGTGGGGTAGTTGGGGGAAAGCTGGCCAGCTGGGGGGATAGTTGGGGGTGAGCAGGCGGGCAGGGGGGGCAGTTTGGGGCAAGCAGGCCGGCTAGGGGGGGAAATTGGGGGCTATCAGGCCAGCAGGGAGAGGCCGTTGGGGGCAATCAGGCCGGTGGGTGGGGTGTAGTTGGGGGCGATCGGGCCGGCAGGCAGAGTGGCTAGGGGTGATCAGGCAGGCAGGCAGGTGAGCGGTTAGGAGCCAGCAGTCCCAGATTGCAAGAGGGATGTCCGACTGCCAGTTTAGGCCCAATGCCATAGGGATCCGGCCTAAACCGGCAGTCGGACATCCCCCGAGGGGTCCCAGATTGAAGAGGGTGCAGGTCGGGCTGAGGGACACCCTCCCTCCCATGCACGGATTTCATGCACCGGGCCACTAGTCTAAGCAACCAGCTGACCATTGGACCATTGGACTATTCAACTGGTACCTATGATGCACACTGACCACCAGGGGGCAGACGCTCAATGCAAAGGCATGGAAACATGGAACAGACTGATGAATCTCAGAGGGAAGAGGGAAGGGGGGAGGGCAGGAAGAGATTAACCAAAAATCTTATATGCATACTAGAGGCCCGGTACATGGACTCATGCACTGGGGTCCCTTGGCCTGGCCTGCGGAGATTGGGCCAAAACCGGCAGTCTGACATCCCCCAAAGGGCCCCAGATTGTGAGAGGGTGCAGGCCAGGCCAAGGGACCCACCGGTGCACGAATTTGTTGAATGTCAACTTTAATTGAACATTTTGAAAATAAATAAATACTTTAAAAATGTATAAAGCATCTCTGTTTTAAGTCCAAAGGTGGGACCTAGGGTAAACTGCAGACAGCATGCTCTGCATAAAAACATTCAAATTCAACTCTTCCCCCCAAACTCTGGTGTCATATAAACAAAATCAGCCTGAGTTTAGCTAATTTGTGACCCTGCTCAGCATAGGTTAAGCCATAGATCCTAAACAAACTATTCACTCAATTCTGAAAAATTTTACTCAACCATCTGGAGACCAAGCCTCAATAATATTGAAGAATCAAGCTCTTCTCTGGGACCTAACTCTGCTACAGCTCCGTCTCACGCAGATGGCTCATTTCCCTACCGTGAGGTAACAGTTCCCGGCACAGAGCTCCTGAAACCCATGTGAATTCCTAAGTGATAAGAGCACCAGGAGCATCTTTTGTTCTGTGGAGGCTATTCTAGGTGGGCTCCTGTACGGCTATCAAATCCGGGCTAGTCACCAGAAAAACTAAGGCATGATTACAAGCTTAGAATTTTCATTCCCATTTGTCATCCTCCAGAGAGGGGAGAGGGGCTAAAAATGAAGTTAATAACTATTTGTGCCTACCTAAGGAAGCCTCCATAAAATTCCATTAGTATGGGGTTCAGAGAACTTCCAGGTTAGGGAACACATCCACACTGGGAGGGTGATGCACCCCAACTCCATCAGCACAGAAGCACCTGTGCTGGGGACCCTCCCAGACTGTGACCTATGTATCTCTTCATCTGACTGTTTGTCTGACTCCTTTATCATATCCTTAAGTAAACTGGCAAATGTAAGTAGATGTTTCCCTGATTTCTGTGAGCCCCTTTAGCAAATTAATTGAACCAGAGGAGGGGTCATGGGAACCTACAGCCTTACCAAATGCATATCACTTGGAAAATTATAAATATACTAGAGGCCCGGTGCACAAAAATTTGTGCACTCGGGGGGGAGAGGGGGTCCCCCAGCCTGGCCTGTGCCCTCTCGCAGTCTGGGACCCCTCTGGAGATAACGACCTGCTGGCTTAGGCCTGCTCCCGGGTGGCAGAGGGCAGGCCCAATCCCTAGGTGCAGCCCCTGGTCGGGCTCAGAGCAGGGCCGATTGGGGAGTTGGGGCGGAGCAGGGCCGATTGGGGAGTTGGGGCGCCGCCCCCTGTCATGCACAGAACAGGGCGGATGGGGAGGTTGCGATGCCACCCCTAGTCACGCTCAGGGTAGGGCTGATTGGGGGGTTGGGGCACCGCCCTCTGTCACACTCAAGGTAGGGTCGATAGGGAAGTTGCGGCGCCACCCCCTTCCACGCACAGAGCAGGACCCATCAGGGGGTTGGGGCTCCGTACCCTGTCACACACAGAGCAGGGCCCATCAGGGGTTTGGGGAGCTCCCCCTTGTCATGCACAGAGCAGGGTCAATCAGGGGTTTTGGGAGCTCCCTCCTGTCATGCACAGAGTAGGGCCAATAGGGGAGCTGGGGCACCGCCCCCTGTCACATACAGAGCAGGGCCCGTGGGGAGGGGAGTAGTTGAGGCGCCACACCCTGTCACACTCAGGGCAGGGCCGATGGGGAGGTATGGCTCTACCCCGTCTCACATAGAGCAGGGCCCATGGGGGGGTTGGGGCGCCGCCACTGTCACACACAGAGCTGCAGGGCAATCAGGGGGTTGGGACGCCACCCTCTATCACCCACAGAGCAGGGCCGATCAGGGGCTTGGGGCGCTGCCCCCTGTCACACACAGAGCCGCAGGGCAATCAGGGCGTTTGGGCGTTGCCCCTTGTCACGCTGATCCTGGTGCCGGGAGGCCTTGTGGCTCCGCTGATCCCGCCCGGCAGGGTCACAGATCCGGGTCCCAGACCGCAGACAGCCTTGCCTGCTGCCGCCTGCCTTCAATATGCAAATTAGCCGCCATCTTGTTGCTTCAGGGTGGGGGTCCCCACTGGGGTGCCTGGCCACTCTGGGTGAGGGGCTGAGGGCTGTTTTCAGGCTGGCGGGCGACTGAAGCTCCAAACCTCTCCTTTTTTTCTTTTTTTTTTATTCTGGCATTTATTTACCTTCTATGGCTGTCACTGGAGCTGAGAGCCAGCTTTCTCTCTGAGGCTCGGCTGAAAGCAGGTTTCTGGCCTTTGTTTTCTGTATTCGAAACAATGTTGTGACTCCAGCTCTGAGATCCCTGCTGACTGACAGGAGGTTTCTGGAGTTTTGTTTATCTTCTATAAATGTTACTATGTTTCCAACTGAAGCTCAGAGGCCGGCGGGGAACGTTGGAGTCCACAGCAAGCAAGCCTCCTGTTTGCTTCCAGCTGCCTGGCTGCTGGCCGCCATCTTGGCTGACAGTTAATTTGCATAAGGATACACTGATTAGCCAATGGGAAGGGTAGCGGTCGTACGCCAATTACCATGTTTCTCTTTTATTAGTGTAGACTAGAGGCCCGGTGCACAAAAATTTGTGCACTCGGGGCGGGGGGGGGGGGGGTGCCCCAGCCCGGCCTGTGCCCTCTCGAAGTCTGGGACCCCTCGGGAGATAACGACCTGCTGGCTTAGGCCTGCTCCCGGGTGGCAGAGGGCAGGCCCAATTCCTAAGTGCAGCCCCTGGTCAGGCTCAGAGCAGGGCCGATTGGGGAGTTGGGGCACCGCCCCATCATGCACAGAGCAGGGCAGATCGGGAGGTTGCAATGCCACCCTCAGTCACACTCAGGGTAGGGCCGATTGGGGGATTGGGGCACCGCCCCCTGTCACACTCAAGGCAGGGTTGATGGGGAGGTTGCGGCGCCACCCCCTGTCACGCACAGAGCAGGGCCCATCAGGGGTGTTGGGGCTCTGTACCCTGTCATGCACAGAGCAGGGCTGATCAGGGGGTTGAGGAGCTCCCCTCTGTCACTCACAGAGCAGGGCCGATAGGGGAGTTGGGGCACCGCCCCCTGTCACACACAGAGCAGGGTGGATCAGGGGGTTGGGGCGCTGCACCCTGTCACACTCAGGGCAGGGCCAATGGGGAGGTTATGGCTCTACCCTGTCACACACAGAGCAAGGCCCGTGGAGGGGGGTTGGGTCGCCACCCTCTATCACCCACAGAGCAGGGCTGATCAGGGGGTTGGGGCGCCGCCACTGTCACACTCGGGGCAGGGCCGATGGAGAGGTTATGGCTCTACCCTGTCACACACAGAGCAGGGCCCGTGGGGGGCGGGGGGGGTGGGGGGGGTTGGGGCGCCGCACCCTGTCACACACAGAGCAGGGCCCATGGGGGGGGGGGGGGGTTGGTGCGCTGCACCCTGTCAAACACAGAGCTGCAGGGCAATCAGGGGATTGGGGAGCTCCCCACTATCAGGCACAGAGCAGGGCAGATAGGGAGGTTGTGGCCCCGCCCCCTGTCACACACAGAGCCACAGGGTGATCAGGGGTTTTGGGCGCTGCCCCCTGTCACGCTGATCCCGGTGCCAGTAGGCATATTACCCTTTTACTATATAGAATAGAGGCCTGGTGCACGGGTGGGAGCCGGCTGGTTTGCCCTGAAGGGTGTCCTGGATCAGGGTGGGGGTCCCCACTGGGGTGCCTGGCCAGTCTGGGTGAGGGGCTGAGGGCTGTTTTCTGGAAGCGAGTGACTGAAGCTTCCAACCGCTCCTTGTTTTCTTTTTTTTTTTTTTATTCTGGGCCAGCTTTAGCTCTGAGGCCTCGCCGCTGAAAACATCGATACAATGTTGCTAAAGCCCGGCTGACTGAAAGCCGGTTTCTGGGCTTTTGTTTATTTTCTTATTTGCAACATAGTAGATAGTTGCTTAGAGTTGCAACTGAGAGGCCAGAAAGTGAGGCGGGGAACGTTGGAGTCCGTAGTCACTGCAGCAAGCAAGCCTCATGTTTGCTTCCAGCTGCCTGGCTGCCGGCCGCCATCTTGGTTGACAGTTAATTTGCATATACTCACTGATTAGCCAATGAAAAGGGTAGCGGTCGTACACCAATTACCATGTCTCTCTTTTATTAGTGTAGATGAATAACTATTAATTGATTTAATGGCATAATAGCTTGGACTCTGGTTGCAAGACATAGAGACCTCCTTGAACAAGATGGTGTGAGTTCTGATTGAGAACTAGTCCTGCTCCTCATAGCAGAATAATGCAGGGATCACCGCAGGGTTAGTGCTGTATTGAGAAAAGTTATTAAAGCCTCTGAGCTGAAATGAAGAGGGACCAGTTGCTAACTGGAGACACCTGTATTCCCAGGGGCTAGAGAGATGAGACTGCTTCACCAAGTTCTATGATAAAAATGTCTAAAAAGGAGACTTAATGGGGGAGAAAGACAATCTGGTCTCTGGATTGGCCTCCTCTCCAAAGCTGAAGAAGAACTCTATAGAACCACTGCAAGTTGATGGGTGTCTGGGAGAAAGAAGCCTTATATCTTAGTCCCTGGTTGCATGACTGGCAAGCACTGGTCTTGTCAATGTACCTCAAGTTACCAGCAAGGGAATAAGCATTGAGGCCAAATGTGTGATGGTGTGATCAGAACAGAGGGGCCTATGAACACACCCTCACATTCCCATTTCCTCAGAGGTAAAGAGCATAAGCCTGTTTACTTCCTCTCAGAAGCCAGGGTTGGGGCCATGGAATGTGTACCCATTTGGAGGCTGCAGGCTTGTCAAGGACCATAGGGGCATAAAGTAAGAGGAATGTGATGGGAGGCTTCAGGCTTGGAGTCACCAGATCCCACAAAGGCCTCCCCTTGGTATTGTTTGTGCGGCAGTCTTTTAAGAGCCTCCACCCATGTCTTTCAGACACAACGAGCTCCATGAGAAGTGCAGACTACAACTTCACCCCAGAAGACATCCTTCCCCTCACCCTCCTCCCACCACCCATGCTAGAGGGATACACTGTGGAAGAAGGTAGGCGTTTATGAGAGAGAAGTGCATCCTCTTCATCACTCATATACACAAAACAAAATAACAACAAAAAAGTCACTGGGCCATGAGCTTCCTATGCTGACAGGAGTCGGAGAGCCTTGGATCAAACTTGAAGTTTTAAAATTAATCAGGATGTGTGGAGAAAGAATTCAATTAGCAGTTTGGATTAGATGTTTTCTCTTGGGCAAATCAACCCTGGCTGGGGGTGAATCATCTAATATCATAATGGCTATCAGGTAACCATCCTGTGAGTGAGGGAGTCAGATTTAAAGAACAGGCATAGATACAGCAAATGTGTCAGAAACCCCAAAGGTTGTCCTCCGTGGGTTGCTTTTCTCCCAGACTAGAAATTGGGAGACATAAAAGTATCAAGCTTCCAAGCAGGCAGGGGATGCTGCAGGCAGCGAGGAAAGAGTGAAGAAGCAGCAGAGAACAAGAAGCCAAAAATCACACTCCAGCCAGCTCTATAGCCAACTACTCCTTCTTGGTTAAAATTCTGTTCCTGTAACTGTCACATTTTTCACTGCAGGTTTCATGGTTCATTATTTACTTTATTTATATGGCCCCACAGAAATCGTCTTTGACTAATATATTACAAGGACAACATATTATTGTATTACAAACTAGAAGAGGAAAAAACCATAGGGACAATAAAATACCTTCAGGAACATTGGGAAGGTGAGAAACACTAAATATGACTGCTATAACACAAAAAAAGAAATGGGGGGAAAGTACAAATATCTTAAGGAGATAGGACAAGTAACCAGAATTTTATCTGTCATATCTTATGTCTGGAAAATGAGGGTGATACATAGCACCATCATAAAACATGGGTATTATTATAGAAAAGTGTCTCTGGATGACTGCCTGGAGGTATTCACCTGTCGGAAACATATGACTGTCGAGATGAATCAGAGCTGTGTACATTAACCAGTGGGTGCATTGTAGGCAGAAATATGTGTTAGCGAGGAAGACTGTAGCCTTGGGTTTGTGGGCAAGAGTAGGCATGCAGAGAATGAAAAGCAGAGCTAGGAAAGAGAACAAAACAAATTCCTAATTATTCTCTTCGACTGCTTGTACCAGTCAGCAGCTGGGCTAAAGTTTTCAAATAGGACAGGAGATGGGAAATACCAACATCACCCAAAGTGCTAACAAAAATTTTTTTGCATATGAAAGGAAGTATACTAGAAATAATGACATTTATTTTATTAAGGAAACTTTAAATTTTATTTCCTCAAGCACACTCAAGACTGGATTAATGGAACCAGGCAGAGTAATTAAGAAGCCTGTCTCCAGTTTCTAGGCTTTATTTACGTTTCCAAGTTTTAATAACCCAATACACTATTTAATGATTAAAAGCAAGGAGTAGGGTCCAGGTCAATGTAAAGAGTGTGTTAAAAGCTAAAGTACTACATATACACAGAATGTGGGACTCTTACTCCCAACCCTCCGACCGACACACTGTCAGCATTGTGTCTGGAGGGAGCACTCAGAGCAGTGAAAGCAGAGGCAAGCAGAGGGAGCAAACAGACAGGGATCCTAGGGACAGCCCTAAAGGCCTGGAACTTGGACGAGTCACCTCAAAAAGGGGAAGAGTTGCCCCTTTAATACCACCATACCAGCCCCCAAATTGGCACCAGAAAATGTGCTGACAATACAATTATGCTCCACTTAATGACTCAGCTATATTCTGAGAAATGCGTCATTAGGTGATTTCATCTTTGTGCGAACATCATAGAGGGCACTTACACAAACCCAGACGGCATAGCCTACTTCACTCCTAGCTATCTGATCTAACCTACTGCTCCTGGGCTACAAGCTTGTACAGCGTGTTACTGTACAAAACAATGTAAGATTAAATCAAGCACAAGAGAAAATGATGCAATCAGGAGACAGGAAACAGATGTTTGAGGCTGTCGCCAGCATAACACAACACATTTTTTACAGCAAGTTTTTTTAAAAGGAGAAAATGTACACTCTAAAATAATGATACAAAGTATAGTATAGCAAACACATCAACCAGTAACATAGCAGTTTATTATCATTATTAAGTAGTACATCCTGTACATAATTGTATGTGCTGTATTTTTATAGGACTGGCAGCACAGAACATTTGTTTACACCAGCATCACCACAAACACATGAGTAATATTTGCAGCTATGACATCACTAGGGGATAGGAATTTTTCAGATCTATTATAATCTTATGGGACCACCAACATATATGCAGTCCATCATTGACTGAAAGAAATGTCATTATTGGTACATGACTATAATACATCCTCTAGGGGCCTGTAAACTCTCATCTCAGCAAGCACTATGCATTGGTTTTCCATTTCCACCTGGGAATTTTCAAGGCTGTGAAATGTTTTCCCATTAGATTCATGTATTTCTAGGACTTGTTTTGGTGGGAAATGTTTGAATACACAGAAACCTTTTTGAAAGTGAGATCTATGACTTCATTGAATAGTATAAGGCAGGAAAAAAAGACATTTTAAAGGTATTTAACATTAGAATGGACTAAATATTGTAAATAAAACCAACCATACTTTTGTTTACAGATGGAATGGTGTATTAAAATATTTGTTATCTGGTGACTCGGTAGCATTTATTGAGAGTCTACTTCTATGTACAAACACCACACAAGGTGTTGGGGTGGAATGAGGAATAAAAATAGTGATAACAACAACTACCATTTCCTGAGTGTTCGTTATGTAACTATCTCTTTGAGCCTCACAGTAACACTAGGAGCTAGGTGTTATTAGTTACATTTTCCAGGAGAGGAAATTGAGGCTTACCGAAACCCACCTAAACTAAAAGGATGGAGCAAGAGTTAAGCCAGAGGTGGCCCCAGCGTCTGCCGCTCTTACTCACCATGTGCACGCCTTCCTGCAGTACGCTAATTAGCTAAGAACTAATTTCAAAATCTCTAGCAGTCAGTAGCTTTTTGGCACATAGTAGACGCTTAATAAATATTTGCTAAATGAACTGAAACTGAATCACCAAATTAGTATGTTAATTTCTGCTTGTTTTACATTGACCTGGACCCTACTCCAGTAATTAAAAGAGTGTGTTATGTTGGGTGGATGTGATTCTAAATAATCATAATCTTACCAATTGCTTTGACTATTGTATTGGTCACCCTTGATACTCTTACTATAGTTGTTAAGTATGAAGCTTCTAAATAAGTAGATCTCAAGAATAAATTGCAGACTTTATAAGTGTTTGTGGTATAATTCCAGAAACTAACACTTCTTTTTCTCTATAGGGCAGCAGCAGCTCATCCAAGGTTAACGCCCTGAGCCTGTCCCCAATTCCTCTCCAATTTTCTCTGACTCCAGTGAGCTGACAGCAGCCCCACCTATACTCTCTCGCATTGTTCTTCTATCCTAAGTCCTTCCTTGTCTCACTGTCCCCAGCTTTATATAAAATTTTTTTTAAAGAATAAAAAAAGAAAAGTACACCTCAGCCTGATTCTGATGAATGGTCTTCCAACTGCGATGTGACTCCAAGACTTTCCTCTTTGGTGCTCAGACAGAAGGTATTTAACAGTAATCAGTTTGATATCCTCAACTTGCATTTGAACTAATTATCTGAGAGATGCAAATCAAAACGACAATGTGGTACCATCTCACACCTGTCAGAATGGCTATCATCAACAAATCAACAAATGACAAGTGTTGGAGAGGATGTGGAGAAAAAGGAACCCTCGTGCACTGCTGGTGGAAATGCAGACTGGTGCAGCCACTGTGGAGAACAGTATGGAGGTTCCTCAAAAAACTAAAAACAGAACTCCCGTTTGACCCAGTGATCCCACTTCTAGGAATATATCCCAAGAAACTAGAAGCACCAATCAGAAAGGATATATGCACCCCTATGTTCATAGCAGCACAATTCACCATAGCTAAGATTTGGAAACAGCCTAAGTGCCCATCAGCAGATGAATGGCTTGAAAAACTGTGGTACATCTACACAATGGAATACTACGCTGCAGTAAAAAAGAAGGAATTCTTACCATTTGCAACAGCATGGATGGAACTGAAGAGCATTATGCTAAGTGAAATAAGCCTGTCAGAGAAAGATAAATATCACATGATCTCACTCATTTATGGAATATAATGAACAACATAAACTGATGGACAAAAACAAATCCAGAGACAGAAAGCATCAACCAGACTGTCAAACCTCAGAGGGAAGGTAGGGGAGGGGAGAGGTATGGAGAGATCCATCAAAGGACTTGTATGCATGCATATAAGCCTAACCAATGGACACAGACACCAGGGGGTGAGTGCATGAGTTGGGGGGGGGGGGGGTTGGGAGAATAATGGGGGGATAAGGACACATATGTAATACCTTAATCAATAAAGAAATTTTTTAAAAAACTTGCATTTGAAAGGACTGTTTCCTGTAGTTGATCTGCCTAACAATACACCTATGGTCCAGATGTTTGTGGATTCTCTTTCCTATCTTTCCTTTTCTCCACCACCATAAAAGAAATTTTAAATGCACACCTTTCATTTATCCCAAATATTTCTACACTGCATAGTAAAACCTGAAATGTAAAAACCTCTGAGGCACCGAACACAGGGAGACTCCTAAATGCCAATGTTGAGAAAGTGAATCACTTCAATGATTGATTAATCTTTTTGCAAGTCAGATAGTTCCTAATTCTTTTCTATCAATACAATTGAAGCAGGACATGTTAGCTGACAGTGCATTAATAATGATTCCTGATGATATATTATTATATAATTACTGATGTAAAACTTGGAAGAAGTTCATAGAATTGAGTGATAGTGCTATAACAGAATATTCTTCTTATCCATCTGCTTATTCATGTGAATAAGGTTTCTCAGAACATATCTATAAAACAAGGGGCATGGAATTGATGATAAACTTTCATTCTGGCAATAAACAATATTCAAACATGGATACATAAACTAATTGAAAAAATAGTTCCACTCATCTAATTAAGAAATGTATTTCTAATAAAATTTTACTATTCATAATTACATATCAAAATTTGTCATATATTTATATAGTCTCTGTTAATAATAATTATAACTCAATGCAGAAGAAACCTTTAATACTTTGAGACTATCACAAAAAACTTAAAAAATTTTAAATTTGAATATATACACATATTTTTGTGTGGAAAAATTTGGTGGGTCTATCCATAGAAGACTTTCAGGCATATACATATATGACATTGAGAGGGAGAGAAGGAATGGAATGAGAATACTAATTTAAGAGATAAAAATTAATACTATAATATTTTCTACTGTTAAAAAGAAGAGCTCATTAATCTATTTTTTAAAAGGGATAAAAACAGGCAGAAATCAAATTAACTTGGTATTTTGCTTCCAATTAATACAGTTAGCTTTTTAAAGTGTCAATTTACATTGAATTAGAAATTACATCCTTTGCAAATATTTAAACTTATGATTTAAAAATAATAATAACTTAAAAATGTGTGAAAGTATCAATTTTTATTATTATTATTATTATTATTATTATTATTATCTTGGAAGCCAATTCAGCAAGAAAATTTGAAAGCTGCTGTATCAAAGATCTGAGGTCCATGCAAACTCTCCAGAATCTGTGGCTTTACTGTTTCAAAACTTCTAGTCAAAGAAATGAACACATTGTGATATCAGGTAAAAGCTGCCATTTCAGAAAATTATCCTATTAGCACAATTAGTGCTCAGAACACTTTAAATGCAATCAGGTTTAATTAAAATGGCTCTTATGAAAAATCAACATTCATACATTCCAAGAACAAATTCTAGAGATTGATACTAAATCCAATTTAACATTTATTAAGTCATTTGTTCAACAAATTATTGAGCCCCTCTCCAGCCAAGCCTGGGAGAGCCTCTGGGGCCACAGCCTGTGTGCCCTGCTGGCTTACACCGCAGGGAGTGAAGATAGAGGGGCACTGAGTCTGAAGGTAATGAAACTTAAGTTTCAGAGCTCTTCATCTGCAGGCCCCTTCTGAGTCCTTTATGAGTTGCTGACATTGGAGCAGAGACCTGAGTGAAGACAGCATTCCAGGAAGAAATAACAGGTGGCAAGGCTTTGAAGAGAAATGATGTTGGCTTGAGAAGGCCAAGGCTGGAGCAGAAAGATGGCAGCAGCCAGCTCATTCAGGGCCCTAGAGGCTAGGGAAGAACCTTGATCTCAATCTAAGTACAAACAAATAAGCATCAAATTCATATTTAGTTTCTCTTTTAATCATATATTTTTATTTTATTAAATTTATTGGGGTGACATTGGTTAATCAAATTATATAGGTTTCGGGTATACGATTCTATAATACATCATCTATATATTGCATTGTGTATTCACCACCCAAAGTCAAATCTTCCATCACCATATATTTGAGCCCCTTTTACTCTTTTCTATTCTCCCCAACCCCCTTTCCCTCTGGTAACCACCATTCTGTTCCTGTCTATGAGGTTTTGTTTGCTTGGCTTTTTTGTTCATTTGTTGCTTTTAGTTTTATATCCCACATATGAGTAAAATCATATGGTTTTTTACTTTTTCTATCTGACTTACTTTGCTCAGCATGATATTCTAAAGATCTATTCATGTTGTCACAAATGACAATATTTCATCTTTTCGTATGACTGAGTAGTATTCCATTGTATATATGTACCATGTGTTCTTTATCCAGTCTTCTACTGAAGGTCACTTTAGTTGTTTCCATGTCTTGGCCGCCATGCATAATGCTGTGAGGAGCATAGGGGTACAAATATCTTTACAAATAAATATTTTCAAATTGTTCAGGCAAAGACCCAGAAGCAGAATTGATGGGTCATATAGGAACTCTATTCTTAATATTTTTAGGAACCTCCATACTATTTTCCATAGTAGCTGCACCAATTTACATTCCCGCCAGCAGTGTATGAGGGTTCCTTTTTCTCCAACACTTGTTATTACTTGCCTTTTTTATAACAACCATTCTAACAGGTGTGAGGTAGTATCCCATTGTGGTTTTGACTTGCATTTCCCTAATAGCTAGTGAAGTTGAGCATCTTTTCATATAACTGTTGGCCACTTGTATGTCTTCTTGAGAGAAGTGCCTGTTTAGCTTCTCTGCCCATTTTTAAATAGGATTTTTGGGGTTTTTTTGTTGTTGAGTTGTGTGAGTTCTTTATTAATTTTGGATATTAACCTCTTATCAGAAGTGTTGTTTGCAAATATCTTTTCCCATTCAGTTGGTTTCCTTTTTTGTTGGTGGTTTCTTTTACTGTGCAGAGCTTTTTAGTTTGATATAGTTCCATTCATTTATTTTTGCTTTTACTTCCCATGCTCTTAAGGTCAAATAAAATCTTCTCTAACACCAAGGTCCATAGGTTACTACCTATGTTTTCTTCTATGTATTTTATGGTTTCAGGGTTTATATTTAGGTCTTTGACATCTGGTAGATATTTAAAAATAGTAGCATCAATGTAAAAAATATATGGAATATTTACAATAGCCTAAACTCTTAACACATATATATTGAAACACCTTCTCCACTCATAAAAGATAGAAATCATTGCTTTCTGTGTAAAAAGTTACTGCCTCTCAGTGGCAAGAGAAGAGATATTCAGAACCACATGATTTTTAGGCTAAAGTAGAACAAAAATCCATCAGTGATGATAATCCTTTTTTTACTAAACAAAATACCCAAATAAACCAATATACCCAATTTTTATGAAGTAGAAATTCTAAGGCCACGCAGATAATGATATAATTTTCAAATAAATCTGAGACTAGTAAGTCCACAAACTAATTACTAATGAAGAACACACTTAGGGATAGCTCTTTACAATGGTTTTAGTGCTATTGTTTTTCCTTCCTTCCATCCTTCCTTCCTTCCTTCCTTCCTTCCTTCGTTCCTCCCTCCCTTCCTTCCTCCCTTCCTCCCTCCCTCCTTCCCTCCCTCCCTCCTTCCCTTCCCTTTCCTTCCTTCCTTCTTTCCTTCCTCCCTCCTTCCTTCCTTCCTTCCTTCCTTCCTTCCTTCCTTCCTTCCTTCCTTCCCTCCTTCCTTCCTTCCTCCCTCCCTCCCTCTCTCCCTCCTCCCTTCCTTCCTTCCTTACTCCCTCCTTCCCTTTCCTTCCCTTCCCTTCCCTTCCCTTCCCTTCCCTTCCCTTCCCTTCCTTCCTTCCCTTCTCCCTTACTGGCTACCTTCTCTTTTTCTCCCTTCCTCCCATCTTCATTACTACAATCCTTCTAGTCTTCCTTCCACAAGTGGTTAGGAGTGCCTGCTTTGTGCTAGGTAGCCAAGTCATACATCAGCTTACAGCTTAGTAAGGAAAATAGACATCAAGCAAATAATTTATTAATTGCAATTATAGTGTTAGCTACTGAAAGAGATGTTTGGAGTGCTATGGGAGCACCTATGAGAGGACTACACTAGTCTGGGAGGTAGCAAAGGTTACTTTGCTGAAATAGCCTCAACGTTGATGTCTCAAAGACCACTAGGAAAATTAGACGGGCGAGGATGGAGGGGATGAGTGTTCCAGGCAGAGGAACAGCATCTGTAAAGGCCATGAGAGGGGAAAGAGAACTGAAAGCAGACCAAAGGGGGAGAGGGCTGCGATGAGGCAGGGGAGATAGAGCAGAGTCCTGCCATGAAGCATTCTGTGGGCTATAAGAATGTTGTACTTAATCCTAAGAGCAATGGGAAAATGGTAAAGGGTTAAACATGTAGTTTAAATAGAACATTCGTGTTGTGAGTGACAGATCATAGCTCCCTGTTACCCATCCACCCAGATCCCAGAACTAGAAGCAGCCAATATTACTAGAGTTTTCTGAATCCATTCTTCTATAGCTATGATATACATGCAAATGTGTCTATTTATCTTATCATTACTTAAATAATACATGGGAGCATATTACATACTGTCTTGAATCTATTTTTGTAACTTAGTGATATATCTTAGCAATCACCCCATATCAATATATGCAAAGCTGCCTCATTATTCTTTTCCTCTGGATTAGGTTGTCTATTGCATGCATGTACCATTATTTATTTAACTAGTCCTCTCTTGGTGTACATTTAGGTCATTTCCAGGCTTTCGCTACTATAAACAATGCCACAGTGAATTTCTTGCATATATCATCTGTGAGAGCATATCTGTCAGCCAAATTCCTAGAAGTGGAATTACTGGGTCAAAGGGGATATTCGTTTGGAATTTTGATAGATATTACCAAAATGCCTTTCTAGAAGCAATATTAGTGTACAAACTAACAAAGTATCGATACTGTGTGTACAATATATGCAAGAATATGACTGATGAAAAGGTAGTAGTTTTCATTTGTATTGCTTTAGAAGTGGGCTTGGGCATCTTTTGATCCGATTAAGAGCTAGTACTAATTATGAATTAAAAATTATATAATTATATAATTAGGTTGAGAGTCAAACAAAGGCCTAGAACTTAAAATGTTTCATTCATTCAAGAAGTAGTTATTGAAAAACAACTCTACACTAGGCACTCTCATAACAAGGCACTGAGGGATGTAAGAGGGATAATACTTGGTCCTGGTCCAGATGAGCTCAGGTCTAATGAGGGAGATGGATGTAGAATCATGCAATTAAATGCAATATTGTATTTTAAAAAGAGAGAGAGAGACGAACATAGCAGTATGGCAGCACAGAGAAGAGCAACTAATGCTTAAATGCCAGCCACTCACATATAATATTTTCTTAGAATACTTAATTTTTAAAAGGCAGGGAGTTGGAGGAAGCAGGTAATTCATTCTTTTTAATTTTTTAAGGTCTACTTGAGTTTCTTTTAAAACTTGGCTCTGTGCAGTAGCAAAAATATTTATAATTGTTTTAATAGAACTGGGATTTTTAAAAAGTGTTTCAACTAAATTATGTCTGAAATTATGATTAAGACCACCTTCATGGAAGGGCAGTGTGGGTGACACAAAGGGAGAAAGCTCCTCAGCACATATGAATCCATTTTAAATTCTGAGACCACAATCAATTTTACACAGAGGCTCCCAGTTCAACCCAATGTCCTCACCCACAGCCCCCGGGATCAATCAAGATGTGTTTTAATTGACTACTTTCGTCTTTAAGAAATTCTTGGATGAAAACCAACATTCCATCATTAGTTTTATCCTTATAAAAAGCACTTGGGTGCTTAAGTACTTTAAAATGTTTTTAAAGTTTCTAAGTCTGTTTTAAATGTATTAAAAGTTTAAAAAGTCTGTCTCTCCCTTCTGATTTTCGCTTAATATAAATTATGTACTTAGTGCTACTCAATGTAAAATATGGCTGGAGAAAAAATAGCCTCTCAGTGTACAAAGGACCTGAGACGAGCAAAGGATAAAGATGTTGGTAGAAAAAGTGGATCATACATTTGCACCTTGCCCTTTTCTTCTCGAAGTGACAGCAGCAGGAGCTGAAGAGTTAAAGGAGTGATTTTTTTCAACCTTTTTCATCTCATGGCACACATGAACTAATTACTAAAATTCTGTGACACCAAAAAACATATTTTTTTGCCAATCTAACAAAAAAAAAGTAGGTGTAATTTTGATTCATTCACACAGGACAGCTATTGTGTTGGCTGTTGTCATTTTTTCTTTGACAATCTAAAGCAGCAGTTCTCAACCTGTGGGTCGCGACCCCTTTGGCGGTTGAACGACCCTTTCACAGGGGTCGCCTAAGACCATCGTGCATATCAGATATTTACATTACGATTCATAACAGTAGCAACATTACAGTTATGAAGTGGCAACGAAAATAATTTTATGGTTGGGGGTCACAACATGAGGAACTGTATCTAAAGGGCCAGAAGGTTGAGAACCACTGGGAAAAAAGTCAGTGACCCTGACTAAATAGTCAAGTATTGCATGTTTTTTGGTTTGTTTTTAATCCTCACCCGAGGATATTTTTCCATTGTTTTTTAGAGAGAGTGGAAGAGAGAGGGAAAGACAGAGAGAAAGATGTATTTGAGAGAAATACATGGATTGGTTGCCTCCTGCATGTGCCCCAACCAGGGCCGGATCCAGGGAGAAGCCTGCAACAAAAGTATGTGCCCTTGACCGGAATCAAACCCGGGAGCCTTCGGTTCGTAGGCTGATGCTCTATCCACTGAGCCAAACCAGCTAGGGCTGGTATTGCATGTTTTAAAAATTCTTGTGGCACACCATTTGAAAATCGCTGAGTTAAAGGCACAAAAGCAAGAGGGCACCTGTCAGGACCCAATACTCCAGTGCTCAGATAACAATCAGTCCTTCGTGGTGTTGGATTAGGGACTTGAGTTCACGTTGTACATGACTCTGCCCACCTTGGACCAGCACCTAAGTCTAGCTGTAGGATGAGGGCCTCCCTAAGTGTGTACTTCTCTTACCTATGGTCTTTGTAGATTTATCCCTAGAAAATTTAACAGAAGGCCTTCATCCTAGCATTAACCAAACCTTTAAAAGGGCAAACATGTGCTCCTAATGATGTTTTCTTCGAAGTGTATCTTAACCTTACTTCTACAAAGACACCTTCTTCCCAAATCATCCTGAAAATTCTAGAAATTTTAAGGTTTCTTGTAGGCAGTATTGAGTAAAACTGACATTCACATCAGAATGTATCTTGTCAATGGAAGAAACCCTTTCCCCATAATATAGGAATGATGGGTTTTATTTGTATTATACTTATACTCTCCTAGAAGTTTTCATTTCATTACCTCAATCTTTCCCACAAATGGTGTGAGGTTGGTACCATCCTCCCCATTTTACAGATATATAACCATTTCTCTTTCCCAGTGATTCATAGTTTTTGGAAACAAATAGAAATGTGAAGTTGGAAAATCTCCTGTACCGGCCACTTCATTCATTTGTTCAACAAGTATTTACTAAATGCAACTGTGTGTTAGGTACTATTCTAGATACTGAAGTTATCGAAGTGAAAACTCATGACTCTTACCTCTCCTTAAAAGGTTACTACCAAGGAAAAGGAGACAAATATTAAATAAATGCAATAAAATGTAATCTTGCTGATGGAACCCAAAAGGAGGAGAAGTGAGTTCCATATGTGGAATAGGGAGGAGAAAGCTTCCTACAGGAAAGGATTCCATCTGTTTTGAAAGTTGAATAGTGACGATGGAATGGGAGAGGACATTTCGGGAAGAGAAAGCACAAAAGTCAAATAATAAAAATAAATAATAAAGTAATAAAAATAAAATATACAAAGCACCTCTGATATACAATACCTCATAAAGGTAAAACAAGTATTCATTTATTAATCGACAAATACTTATGTCATCCTTAATATATGCCAGAGCCCATACTAGGTGCTGAGAATGGAAAAGTGAACAAGGCAAATTTTTCTGCCCTCAAGCTTTAAAGAAGTAAGATATAAAGGATATAATTTCACAGAGTGATACATGTGATGAAGAACACAAACCAGAATAAGGGGGTAAGTGGTGGTGGTATCTCTGAAGATGTAGCATGAAAACAGAGACCTGTGTGAAGACAGCCCGTTCAGAGAGCTGAGAAAAGGGCATTCCCAGCAGGAATGTCAAGTGCAAAGGCCCTGAGGCAGAAATTAATTTGGTGAAATTAATTTTAACTTTTTAATTTGAAAAAAATTCGTCTGTCTAGCTTTGTGAAGGATATACTAGAGCAGTGGTTCTCAACCTTCTGGCCCTTTAAGTATAGTTCCTCATGTTATGACCCAACCATAAAATTATTTTTGTTGCTACTTCATAACTGTAATGTTGCTACTGTTATGAATCGTAATGTAAATATCTGATATGCAGGATGGTCTTAGGCGACCCCTGTGAAAAGGTCGTTCGACTGCCAAAGGGGTCTCGATCCACAGGTTGAGAACCGCTGTACTAGAGGCAACAGGAGTTAAGGCTGATTATTTTTAATCAGTCAGGATCTGGTCTGAAAAATGGAACCTATGCTAGGTAGTTCAATTGAAGGAATTTAACCTGGGGAATGAGTTACAAACATGTCAGAAAAGCTAAAAGAGAAAACAGAGGAAGGTGAGGCAACCCAGAGATTAGGAATGGCAGGAAGCCACTATTATCACTAGGGTTGAAACAACACAGAAGAGGTGGTGTGATGATGCCAAAGAGCCAAAGTCACCAAGTAGAAGTAGGAACCTTGGACCGCCGCAGGAGCTAGATATACAAAGGCGACTCAGCCACTGCTGCTAATGCCACAGGATCGGGGAGAGAGGGAGAAATCACTTGGGTTCTCTTCTGCCAACTCCCATTTGGCTGTGCTTACCCAGAAGCCAGAAGGCAAGGGAGCTGGGAACTGTAGTTTGTGGGAAGGGGGTGGGGTGGTCAGTTCCCTGAGATACAAAGCAAGGAAGGGCACGGAAAGGGTTGGGGAGCGAATCTAAAATCTAAGTACCAAATAACTGGCACACAACCAACCAGTTAATCAACCCAGAATTCCAGAAACAATCATTCCGTTATTATGGCCAGTTAATTCATCCCCCGAAAGTCTCTTTTCTATCCCAAAGCCACTTCCTCAGTTCAAGCTTCACTTGGGCAGCAGAAATGGTTTTATAACTTGTCGCCTTGCCTCCACTCTCTCTCCCACTCTAAAATGCCCTCTGCATGGTGTAGACCTCCAGAATTTATTCTTAAATAGAGGTCATTGTGTCCCAATCTTTGCCTACAGCTAAAATCCAGTTCCCAGTGGTTAGCCACAGGACTGTTCACATCTGGCTCCAGCATAGCTTTCCCCCACATCTTCCTTTAAACACACTGTGTTTTAGCCACAAAAGAACTCAAGATTTCCCAAACCTGACATGTTCTTTCATGCTCACAGCTTTTGCTCACACTAGTTGAAATTCTCTTTTTGAAATCCTTTCTTCCTCCTGAAATCCTTTAAATCCTTGTTCAGCAGCCCCCAGTAAAATGTATTATTCCCTATACTGTATTCCAACAGCAAGTTGTTCATACTGCAAATAGAGTTTACTTACCACATTTATACTGCTAATGTAGAGTACTCTTTACATCAGTGATGGCGAACGTATGATTCTTTTTTTTTTTTGGTTGATTTTTCTTTGTTAAATGGCATTTAAATATATAAAATAAATATCAAAAATATAAATCTTTGTTTTACTATGATTGCAAATATCAAAAAATTTCTATATGTGACACGGCACCAGAGTTAAGTTAGGGTTTTTCAAAATGCTGACACGCCGAGCTCAAAAGGTTCGCCATCACTGCTTTACATTATAGTCTTTTTTGAATATATATATATATATATATATATGATTTCAGAGAGGAAGGGAGAGGGGATGAGAGATAGAAACATCAATGATGAGAGAGAACCATTGATTGGCTGCTTCCTGCACACCCCCACTAGTGATTCAGCCCAAAACTCAGGCATGTGCCCTAACTGGAGATCAAACCATGACCTCCTGGTTCAAAGGTCGCGGCTCAACCACTAAGCCATATGGGTTGGGCAACATTATATTCTAATTTGTTTTAGAGTACAAGTGATCTCCTTGACAGGGGTCTACCACCTGTGTTTGTGAAAAAGTTTTATTGGCACACAGCCATGTCCATTTGTTTACTTATTGTCTATGGCTGTCTTTGCACTTCAAAGGCAGAGTTGAGTAGTGGGACAGAGATTGTATAGTCCCCAAAACCCAAGACATTTGCTCTCTGGTCCTTTCCAGAAAAAAAGTGTGCCAACTCCTATCCTTGATAGTTCCTTAAAAAAATTCCTAGGACTTAGTCTAATATCTGATACATAGTAGCTGCTCTGTAAATGTTAACTGAATTGTTCAGAAAGATACAAATATGCAAGTTCAAAAATAATAGAAAAACAAAAGACCCTGAATAGCTACAGAAATCTCGAGAAAGAAGAACAAAGTGGGAGGAACCACACTGTCTGATATCAAACTTACTGTAAGGTCATAGTCATCAAAACAGTCTGGTACAGGCATAGAAACAACATATAGATCAATGAAACAGAATGGGGAGCCCAGAAATAAACCCATGCCTTTATGGTCAATTAATATTTGACTAAGGAGTCAAGAATGTAAAATGGGGTAAAGATAGTCTAATAAAAAAATGGTGTTGGAGCCCAAGCTGGTTAGGCTGAGTGATTAGAGCATCAGCCTGGGGACTGACGGGTCCCAGGTTTTATTTCAATCAAGAGCACACGCCTGGGTTGTGGGCTCAATCCCCTATAGGGGGCATGCAGGGGGCAATCAATGATTCTCTCTCATCATTGATGTTTCTATCTCTCTCTCCCTTCCTCTCTGAAATCAATAAAAATATATTTTTTAAAAATGGTGTTGGAAAAACTGGACAGATACATGCAAAAAAATGAAACCAGATCACCTTTTTACACCATATACAAAAATAAACTCCAAATGGATTAAAGACTTAAATGTTAGGCTCAAAACCATAAAACTCCTAAAAGTAAAATCTCTGACATCTCTCAGAGCAATATTTTTTTCTGATATATCTCCTCAGGGAAGCAAAGCAAAAGAAAAAATAAACAAACGGGACGATATCAAACTAAAAAGTTTTTGTACAGCAAAGGAAACCATCAACAAAATGAAAAGACAACCCATGAATGAAAGAACATATTTGCCAAAGATATTAGTACATCTGATAAGGAGCTAATATCCAAAACTTATAAAGAACTTATAAAACTCAACACCAAAAAAAAAAAAAAAAAATCCAATTAAAAAATGGGTCAAGGACCTGAATAGACAGTTCTCCAAGGGGAACATACAGATGGTCAATAGACATATGAAAATAAGTTCAACATCACTAATCATCAGAGAAATGCAAGTTAGAACTACAATGAGATATCACCTCATATCCATCAAAGTGGCTAACATCAATAAATCAACAAACAACAAGTGTTGGCAAGGATGTGGGGAAAAGGGAATCCTTGTGCACTGTTGGTAGGAATGCAACTTGGTGCAGCTACTGTGGAAAGCAGTATGGAGTTTCCTTTAAAAAAAAAAGGAACTGCCTTATGACCCAGCAATTCCATTTCTGGGAATATACTGGAAGAAACCCAAAACACTAATTTGAAAGAATATATGCACCCCTATGTTCATTGCAGTGTTATTTACAATAGCCAAGATTTGGAAGCAGCCCAAGTGCCCATCGGTAGATCAGTGGATATAAAAGCTGTGGTACATTTACACAATAGAATACTATTCAACTGTAAAAAAGAAGTAAATTTTACCTTGTGTGACTGTATGGATGAATGTGGAGAATATTATGCTAAGTGAAATATGCCAGTCACAGAATATGATTTCACTTACATGTGGAATCTAATGAATAAAATAAACTAATAAACAAAATAGAAACACACTCATAGATACACAAAACAAGAATAGACAGCTGTCAGAGGGGAAGGGGGTTGGGGGTTGAGTGAAAAAGGTGAAGGCTTAAGAAAAAAACTCATGAACACAGACAACAGTATGGTAATTACCAGAGGGAAAAGGGGGTGGTGGGAGGTAGAAGAGGGTATGGGGGATAACTGATAATGGAAGGAGACTTGGCTTGGGTAGGTGAATACACAATACAATATACAGATTATGTATTATAGAACTATACTCCTGAAACCTATATAATTTTATTAACCAAAATTCAATTTTAAAAATCTCATGCAAAAAAAAAAAAAATCCAGAAATAAAAGAAAGTCATATTTAAGAATGACACAAAAGTCAGGGGGAAAAGGAATATGTCTTTATGTATGTAAAAGATTTACATTTTTTCCAGCTTTATTGACATACAATTAACACATAACATTGTGTAAGTTTAAGGTGTACAATATGATGATTTGATACACAGACTGGGTGGGACAGAGGTTAGGTCTACAGATGTGAGTACACAAAACAGTTTATTCTTATATTACTAATTAATTACTAGAGGCCCAGCACATGAAATTCATGCATGGGTAGGATTCCCTAGGCTTGGCTGGTGATCAGGGCCAATCAGGGCCTTCCTTCCAGCTGCTGGCTGGAGCCTCCCTTCCCCAGCTGCCAACTGCCAGCCAGGGCCTTCCTTCATTCCACGCTGCCCCTGGTGGTCAGCGCATGTCATAGCGAGCTATCGGTCTTCCTGCAGGGAAAATTTGCATACTAGGCTTTTATATATATAGATTGTATTATTTTCCATATGAGCAACTGTAAACCTCCTTTTGCCCCACCCTGTATATTTTTCAAAATGTTTACCACAATAAGGTTAGTTAACATATCCTTCACCTCACATAATTACTTTTTTTGTTGTTGTTTATGTAATGGTGAGAACATTTAAGATCTACTCTCTTAGCAACTTTCAAGAGAAATGTTCATGGTTGCTTTTGAAACAAACAAACAAAAAAAACAGAAACAAATGATTTTCCAACTGCAGGTGAAGAAGTTTGGGTTAGCCTAAGGAAGAATGTATTGAAAAATAAAAAACTTGTGAACCTTTCTGCTTCAGTAGAATAGAATACTTGGAATTTTAGATTAGGGCAAGCAACCTATGTTGGATGTGACTTAAATTGGGTCAGGCTTATGACTGAACTAAAAAGCACCTTGAGAGTCCCTCTAGCTCATGAACCTATGATTAAATGAATCTGTTTCTGTGATACAGTCCTGGGAGCTCTCTGGTACAGGTGCTAGGACAAGTGAATCCTTCACTGCATGAACCTAAAAATAATTCAATTCAAAGAAAAAAAATTGTGCATGTAGGCAACATTAACTTCAATGTGTAAAACTGGAGTTACACACTGAAGTTAATGTTGCCTACATGCACAATTGATTGGTGAAAGATTTTACTGTGGTGTAACAAATAAAGCAAAGTGTTGACTTATGTTCTGTGTGATGTTACTGAGTGCAACATATGGATTTATTAAGGCTTAGGAAAGAATTATTAATTATTATTACAATCAAGAATTCAAAACATCCAACATAAAAAAACACATAGAATTCTAGAGGAATTTATCTACAGCCAAATCCTTCACAGTGCAGTAAAACACTATCCACTGAAAAAAGTATTAAAATACGATCAGTAAGCTGCGGGGAAGAAAGCTCTGTGCATAAATGGTTCTTCTTCACAGATAAATAGCTTCTGCAAAGATTTTTTTTTCTTGTTATTGCTGTTAATATGTTGTTTAAATGTGTTATAAGCAACAATCATCATTCATGGCTTGTGGGAATGCAAAGTGGTACAGCCACTTTGGAAGACAGTTCAGCAGTTTCTTATAAATCTAAGCATTCTCTTAACCATATGATTCAGCAATCATACTCCTTGGTATTTAGCCAAATTAGGTGAAACTTATGACCATACAAAAACTTACATATAAATGCTTAGAGCGGGTTTGTTTATATTTCCAAACTTGGAAACAAACAAGATATTCTTCAATAGATAAATAAATAAACCATGGTATATCCATACAATTGAATATTATTCAACTATAAAAATAAGTTCTCAAGCCACGAAAAAACATGGAGGAACCTTAAATGCATACTGCTCAAAGAAGCCAGTCTGAAAAGAGAAAACTCTGGAGACAATAAAGAAATCAGCAGTTATCAGAGCTTATGGCGGAAGGAGGAATAAATAGATAAACCCAGAGAATTTTTTAGGGCAGTGAAACTATTCTGTATGATACTGTAGTGGTGCATAGATGTCCTACATTTGTCAAAACCCACAGTCTGTACAACAAAAAGAGTGAACCCACTGTAGATTTTAGTTAATAATAATGTAGCAATACTAGTTCACCAATTAAAACAAATGTGCCATATTAATGCAAGATGTTAATAATAGGGGAAACTGAGAGGAGAATGGATAAAAGAGATGTGGGGAATCTCTGTGCTTTCTGTTCAATTTTTCTGTAAATGTAAAACTGTTCTAAAAATTAAGTCTATTAATTTTTAAGTAATATAAAAATAAATGTTAAGAATTAAATTATTCCAATAAAAATATGTGTGGCTGATAAACAAAAAATCTTGAATGTCATTAGTTATACAAATACAAATGACAATGAAGTACTATTTCTCCTATTAACCATAAAAGGAATTTTAACTACACTGAGACCTGTACTTTTGTACACAGTTGATAGAAAGGAAAAACCATGACAGTCTTCCTGGAAAGCAATTTGGCAAGAATCTCAAACACATTTATTTCCCTTGTCTCAATAGTTCTAGGAATCTATATTTTAAAAGTGTGTGTGTGGCCCTAACCGGTTTGGCTCAGTGGATAGAGCGTCAGCCTGTGGACTCAAAAGTCACAGGTTAGATTCTGGTCAAGGGCATGTACCTTGGTTGCGGGCACATCCCCAGTAGGGAGTGTGCAGGAGGCAGCTGATCGATGTTTCTCTCTCATCGATGGTTCTAACTCTCTATCCCTCTCCCTTCCTCTCTGTAAAAAAATCAATAAAATATATTTTTAAATAAATAAATAAATAAAAGTGTGTGTGTGAGAAGGATTTTATAACAATGTAAAACTTGGAACAACAAAGAAATGATTAAATAAATTGTTGCATGCTCATATGATGACATATTACATAACCAATAGAAGTTATGCTTAAAGAATATATATATATATATATATATATATATATATATATATATATATAAAAGCCAAGCGACCAGAACGATGGAATGACCTCAACAACCAAAACGACTGGTTGCTATGACACACACTGCTGCCCCAACTGCCTGCAGCCCCTCCCCCCGGCTGGCCCCACCCCTGATCGGATGTCCCACCCCAATCGGGGGCAGAGCAGGCTGGCCAACCTCCCAATTCCCCTACCCCCGCCTGCCTGGCCCAATTGGTCCCCATCAGGGCAGCTGGCTGGACCCCACCCATGCACGAATCCGTGCACTGGGCCTCTAGTATTTAATAATGGAAAAATGTCACATAATTATTAGTCACATAGTTTTTAAATGGGAATATCCTTATTGATATTTTAGCTATGTCATTTAAAAATTAAAATAATGCCAATAAGTGAATTATACATTAATACTGTTATGTAACATGCTTTTTTCACCTCGTAATATATTATGGAATTTCTTGTATAAAGTATATATGAATATATATTTATGAAGTATGAAGTGCTTCTACACAATAAAATACTAAGAAACTGTTTTAGAGAGAAACCAAGATGGCGGCATAGGTAAACACCTGAAATTGCTGCCTCGCACAACTACTTCAAAAATACAACTAAAAGACAAAATGGACATCATCCAGAATCATAGGAAGGCTGGCTGAGTGGAAATTCTACAACTAGAAGGAAAGAGAAAAGCACACTGAGACTCAGAGGAGGTACGGAAGTAAAGTGCAGAGGTACAGAGATGCACGTGGAAAGGGCTGGCAACTGAGAACGCGGTTGACTTTTTCAATTGGGAGGGAGTCTCAAGCTCCCGGCTGCTCTGAACTCCAGTTCCGGGCGAATCTCTGGGGACCCAGACTCATATGGGGAGAAACTGGACTGTCTGGCATTGGTCGGAACTCAAGGACGGCTTTCAATCAGAGGTGCTTGCAGTGATTACTGGGACACTGAGACGCGGGGCCTTTTAGGGTAGGACTGAGGATCAGCCATAGCTGTTTGCTCCACCCTGTTGATCCCCTGACACCCCACCCCACCCAAGCTGCGGCAGAGGCTTTTGCATATGAAAGGCCTGGCCCTTTGCAATCTGAAAATTACCTAACAAACTGCAGCTGGGTCAAAGAGACCCAGGACATCCACAAGAAGGCCCAAGGCCCCATAGCAGCTTGCATTGCTTCACAGCTAGGCCTCATGTGGGCACCTCCAAACCCCAAACAAAAAAGAGGAATCTGCAGATCTCTCCATAGATCCTGCTGGGTAGCCTCAGGCAAAGGCTAAATTAGCACCTCCTTAGAGATCCAAGACCCAGTGGTCAGAGTGGGACCATCCAGATTACAACTCCTCAGATCCATAAGGGACACACTCAGGGGGCAGACTCAGTGAGCACCAAAGCCCCACTGAAGCAAGTCTTGCCCCAAAAGGGTGTCTCCAACACAGAAGTTCTCCCGCTGTAGACACAGCTGATTCTCACAGCCAATTGGCCTGGAGGTCAATTCCTCCCAGTGATACCTACAACAATCAAGGCTTAACTACAACAAGACTGTGCACAAAGCCCACAAAGGGGAGCACCAAGAGTGTCCACCTCAGGTAACTGGGGAGGCTGAGCCACTGGGACCTACAGGACACCTAGCACAGAAAGCCACTCTATCAACACAGGGAAGCATAAAAAATGCAGAGACAAAGAAACAGGTCACAAATGACAGAAATGGAGGAAAGCAAACTACTGGATATAGAGTTCAAAACCACAGTTATAAGGTTTTACAAGAATTTTCTAGAAACCGCCGATAAATTTAGTAAGACCCTCATGAAATCTAGTGAGCCCTTGAGGATATGAAAAAGGACCAACTAGAAATTAAGCATACACTGACTGAAATAAAGAATATTATACAGAGTTCCAACAGCAGACTAGAGGATCGCAAGAATCAAGTCAAAGATTTGAAATACGAAGAAGCAAAAAACAACCAACCGGAAAAACAAAAAGAAAAAAGAATCCAAAAATATGAAGATAGTGTAAGGAGCCTCTGGACAACTTCAAACGTACCAACATCCGAATTATCGGGGTGCCAGAAGAAGAGAGAGAGCAAGATATTGAAAACCTATTTGAAGAAATAATGACAGCAAACTTCCCCTACCTGGTGAAAGAAATAGACTTACAAGTCCAGGAAACACAGAGAACCCCAAACAAAAGGAATCTAAAGAGGACCACACCAAGACACATCATAATTAAAATGCCAAGAGCAAAAGACAAAGAGAGAATCTTAAAAGTAGCAAGAGAAAAAAAGTCAGTTACCTACAAGGGAGTACCCATACGACTGTCAGCTGATTTCTCAACAGAAACTGTGCAGGCCAGAAGGGAGTGGCAAGAAATATTCAAAAGTGATGAATAGCAAGAACCTACAACCAAGATTACTTTATCCAGCAAAGCTATCATTTAGAATTGAAGGTCAGATAAAGAGCTTCACAGATAAGAAAAAGCTAAAGGAGTTCATCATATTATATGAAATGCTGAAACGTATCCTTTAAGAAGAGGAAGAAGAAGAAAAAGGTAAAGATACAAATTATGAACAACAAATACACATCTATCAACAAGTGAATCTAAAAATCAAGTGAATAAATAATCTGATGAACAAAATAAACTGGTGAATATAATAGAATCAGGGGCATAGAAAGGGAGTGGACTGACTATTTTTGGGGGGAAAGGGGTGTGGGGGGTACAGGAAGAGACTGAACAAAAATCGTACACCTATGGATGAGGTTATTGGGGGGGAGGGGTAAGGGCCGAGGGTGGGGTGGGAACCAGGTGGAGGGGAGCTATGGGGGGAAAAAAGAGGAACAACTGTAATAATCTCAACAATAAAGATTTAATTAAAAATATTAATAGGGAGCATTTGAGATAAAAAAAGAAACTTTTAAAAAGATGAAAGACAGATGTATAAATCTACATCTATCTTTCATCTTTTAAAAACAATACATCTTTTTAAAACAGTTTATTAGTGTTTCATTGTGTGGAAGCATTTCATAGTTCATAAATGCATCAATATTTTTATTTACAGTATTTCATTGGATGACTGTAACAATACACTATCATAGAAAATCCTGTTTTCAGGGACCTGTTGATTGATTTTGTGTGCCAGTTTGTCCATCTGTATGAATACAAGGTTTTCCAGAAGCGTATATACCAAAATATTAATAACAGTAGTGGGATTAGGGGTAATTTAAATTGTCTTTTTTTATAACCAGGTGTATTTCCCAAATGTTATATAAAATGTTATATTACTTTTAAATTAAAAGAAAAACTTTAATGAGTTCTCTCTACCTGGTTGATTTAAAAGTTCCAGGCATTAAGCATCAGCTGTAGCATCAAGATCATTAAGGAAGGTGCTCTGTTGGGATAGCTCCAGCTGGCAGTCAGGCTCGACTCTTTCTTGTGCTTTACCAAGCCTGGCATCCTCTCAGACTGTTCTTCCTCTCGGATGTCCCTTCCCACACCAGTTCTGCTTCTCCAAACCTCTTCCCTCCTTCAAAGCCCAAATCAATTCCTACCTCCTCCAGGGAGCCTCTTAGGATTATTCTATCCTGAATAGCACTTACGTTAATCATTAAATACTAATTATTTTCTGGTTTCTTTTCTCTTCATTCCAACCAGATCATAAGCACCCTGAAGATAAACTCTTGATCCTACCTATTTGGACTCTCCACAGTGCCTCGTAATATAGTGGACACCTAATAAATACCTATTTGTTCTTAAATAAGATAATAAAGATGAAAACATCCAGCACAATGCCCACCACATAGTAGATAATCAATAAATACCTGTTTTATCTGGAAGGATAATTTCTCAACTCCAAATTAACAAGACAGGGAAGGCATATTCAACCACTCCGTGGCAGAGAGGGCAAGAGCAAGAACACTAAGGAAGAGCCACCGCTCTCCTACCTGTGATGGCTATTACAGGTCACATCATGAAGGAAGTGAACACACAGGCCAGGGCACATACCCAGTACGGGGATCGATGTTTCCCTTCCTCTCTAAAATCAATTATAAAATTTATTTTTAAAAATTAAAAAGAAAAGATGTTTGAGGTTCATTCAATCTTCACACAAAACATATCTTCAAACTACATTAAAAAGGACATCTTTGATCATTTTAATCAGGTGGCTTTATTTTGCCAACACAGTATTTGATTTACTGTGTACACCTCTGCATTTTACCTGTTCTTTCCATATGTACTATCTGCCTTCCAAGCAGATAGCTAAAACTTGATTTTTTTAAAAATATTGCTCATGTCTTTTGGATTGACTTTTCAACAATTCCAGCAGATTCAACCTATTTGGCATAATGTTAAGGACATTTCTGCCCAATTCATATGTGTTTCCAACTGCTAAAAGACCTTGAGCAGGAATCAAAGCTATTTATTCTGTACCTAGACAAGGCTTAAAAGGCACATCCCAGAGGAAAGCAAGGCATTTATTCAAATTCACTCTAAAATATTCTCTCCCCAGATGCTCTCATCTCTATTCAATTTCTTCATTACTACCCATACAGAAATGACTCACAAATTTCTATCTCCAGTCCAAGTCTCTGTCTTCTCAGACTTCAAACTTAACTATACAACTGGCAACTTACCTTATGCTCTTTAGATTCTCAAAAGTGCCCAACCTTAATGAACTCATGCTTTTACCACTACCCATACTCACCAATACTCCTAACCTGGTTTCCTTCCATAGTGGCTGACCTCAGTGAACTAGTATCCCATTGAACAAGCCTGAGAACCAGAAGTCATCCATGATACCCCCTCTCCCTCACCTTCATGGCCAAACCATTCCCCAGCTCTGTCAAAATTGTTTGTTTCCCTCTATCTTCACCATTTTACCCAAGCTTTGTCTATTTAGTAACTCCTACTCAGTCTACTTGTATCCTTTAAAACCCAGTGAAACCTACTCACCATATTACAGAAAAAACAAAAATTTTAATGCATATTATATTCCTTGACCCTCCACTATTACAGGGCTTTTACATGTACTGTTTACTTGACTTGAATCACTCTTCCCTCCTTGATAACTTCAATTCCTTCACATTTCAGCTCAAGCATCACTTTATAGGGAAGCTTTCTTTGGCTTTTATGAGCAGGTCAAAACCCCCTGTCTCCTAGCACTTTGTACATCTCCTTCACAGAGTTCCTTAAGTTGTTATCTCACTAATCAAGCCATAAAGGCATGAATTTTTCTAATTGCTTTCTCCCTACTGTATCCACGCACCTAGCATACTGTCTGACACATAATCATTGCTCAAGAGATATTTATGGGGTAAATACATAAACTAAAATATAAATAATCAACATAAAATCCTTTCCCAAGAGTAAGTTTTTAAGACAACTACAAACCAGAAGGAGAATAAAGCATTTCCTTGAATAAAAGAAGATATGGGGAAAAAAATGTTTAGCACACAATAGGTAAATAATGTTGTAAAAAGTCACTTGTTTTAAAACTTTCATAGGACCAATATCTGCATTCTGTTTCTCTGTGTATTTATGGAGAGCAGGAACAAAGCAATGCATTCTGCTTCCAGGATGCTAATAATGAAATGTTTTTGTCTGTCTGTTTCTGCTCCTTGAACATTCTTTGCTTTGTATAAATTTACACAAAATATAACAGGCCAAATGAAAAAAAGAGTTGCAAGGGTTTCTACTTTGCAAGTTGGGCAGGGTGCCTAGACGGGACAAAATTTAGGTCTTCCTATTAAATGGATACACAGCTGTCTACTCTTAAGCCTCAGATAAGAAGCATCTACTACAAAGAAAATCATCTCTAAATATGGAGCAGAGAATTCAGGATTTCAAGTTTAGCTTCCTCCGTGTGAAAGACATTCAAAGGGGTCAAAGGTGAAGTGTTTAATCTTGAGTTCAGTTAAGGACACATTCCAGTAAGGAAAAGCTGTGGGGCTTATAATTGTTTTATAAAACAGTGTGAAGAGAATTGTTTGGCTCTCATTTGCACATGACAGACTCACGATTCATTTCTTTAAATATGAAGCCCGAAATCACCCCATCTAAAATTATGTTTCCTGCCAACATCACTTAGTAACTACACATTGGAATGAGCACTGGCCTGGAGGCTACACCCACAGATCTGAGATGATGACATGCTCTTCCATTTACAAGAACTCTGCTCGGGACACTTGGGTTCTTGTCCCATTTCTCTGGCACTAATTAGCTCCGTGGCTCTCACACAGCCTCAGATCGTCACGTGTAAAATGAAAAGTTGGATTTGTTAAGTCTTTAAAGCCCCTTGCAGTTCTAAATCCTTTGATTCATGCCTAAATCACTGCCAGGAGACTGGATCAAGTCGCTGACTTGGTCTGTGGAGTCCCGAGTGCATTGGGTTCAGGCGTTCCTGCTCTTTGTAAAGGCTGGTTCCTAAGAGGAATTTATAGCACCATCGAAAAGTAAGCAGAGGAGAAACCTTTCTTTTCCTCAGCAGAGGGGTATAAGCAGCCGCCAGGCTGGGTTGACTGGAGGGGTGGGGCGGGAAAAAGGAGTAGGAAGGGCAAGGCCACCATGATGATGAGGCAGTTTTGCCCCCCAAATGGCACTGGCCAGACTTCCCTTCACTACTGCTGCGATCTCAGCAGGCAGGCCACTGACCTCACCTTCTGCGACAGTGATTCACAGGACTCAACCCAATAACATGAACTCTTCCATACCAACCTTGTCATGGAGCAGCCCTCCCTGCAGTTTTTAAATTGTTCGTTTATTTTATTTTATTTTTCAATTACGGTTTACAAGCAGTATTACTAGTATTTTGTATTAGTTTCAGGTGTACAACATACACTTGGTTGGACAACACATACTTTACAAAGTGTTCTTCCCTGGCACCATACATAGTTATTACAGTTGTCCTGCCTATATTCCCTATGCTGTACTTTACATCCCTAGGACGATTTTGTAACTACCACTTTGTACATCTTAATCCCTTCAGTATTTTCACCCAGCCTCCCAACCTCCCTCCCCTCTGGTCTGTGACTATTTTGTTTATTTTGTTCTTTAGGATTTAAAGAACAAAATGGTATTTGTCTTTCTCTAATTTATTTCACTTAACATAATATGCTCAGGTCCCCCCATGCTGTTGCAAATGCTAAGATTTCATTTTTTTTTTATGGCCCAATAGTATTTCATCATATATATGTAGCACTACTTTTTTATCGACTTGTCTATTGATGAGCACTTGGGTTGCTTCCGTGTCTTGGCTATTGCAAATAATGCTGTAATGAATACAAGGGTGGATATATTCTTTTGAATTAGTGCTTTGGGTTTCTTCAGATATATACCCAGAAGTGAAATCACTGGGTTTCTGATTTTAAGGAAAATGCTTTTAGTTGTTCCCCTGTTGAGTATTATGTTAGCTGTAGGTTTGTCATATATGGCCTTTATTATGTTGAGGTATGTTCCCTTTATTCCCACTTCGCTGAGAGCTTTTATCATAAATGGGTACTGGATTTTGTCAAATGCTTTTCTGCATCTATTGATATGATCATATTATTTGTATTCTTTTCTTTATGTAATTATCACGTTAATTGATTTGCAGATATTGTACCAACCTTGCATCCCAGGAATAAAACCCACTTGGTCAATGTATTGCTGAATTCAGTTTGCTAATAGTTTGTTGATGATTTTTGCATATATGTTCATCAGAGATACTGACCTATAATTTTTTTCTCTGTAGTGTCTTTATCTGGTTTTGGAAATAGTATAATCCTGGCCTCCTAAAACAGGTTTGGGAATCTTCCCTCCTCTTGAATTATTTGAAGTAGTTTGAGAAGGATGGGTTTTAGTTCTTCTTTGAATGTTAGATAAAATTCACCTGTGAAGTCATCTAGCCCAGGGTTTTTGTTTCTTGAAAGTTTTTTGATTACTGCTTCAATTTCATTAATTGTAATTAGTCTGTTCAGATTTTCTTCTTGATTCAGATTTGGAAGACTGTATGTTTCTAGGAATTTAACTATTTCTTCCAGATTGTCTAATTTGTTGGCACATCATTGTTTATAAGCTATCCCTTCATTTTTTTAAAAAATGTATTTTGTCAAGTAACCATCTGGCTGGGTTATTCCACAACAGAAGCTGTTAAAAGCAAAGAGAAATACCTGCACAAGAAGGACTTTTCAAATAGGAGGCATAAAATCAAGCTGCCTCAATCACTTTGTGCTTCCTTCCCCAGCAGAGTAGAGAAAAACTCCTTTTTTTTTAACATCTCAAAATCGGATGACTTGTCCCTACCCAGGGCTTTACCATGGGCAAAAGGCCAGTGTCAACTTCTCAGTCTATACGAAAGTATTGTTTGTTCAACTAATCTACCAGGAGAAGATTCTAAATTAAATTTTCTTGCCTTGTTTTATAAATGATATACTGCTATGCTCAGCATACTTTTTTCCAAATGTTACATGAAATGGAATATGTCAAAGTAAGTTTCAAATTTCATACTTATAACTATACAATCTCTAACATGTAGCAAGATGTTATCAAAGTATAATCTGCTTAAGAGTAATGTTAATTGAGATTTTTACTTGGCTATAATATACATTTGTCATTTCTTGGGGAAAAATTTTTGTCAACTCCCTTCTGAATTATGTTTCTTAATTTTCTTCTGTTTTATTTTTTTTATTCTGCATTTTATTACTGAAATACATTGTCCTACCCATCCCACCCCACCCCACAATAAAAATCTCCCAGATCTCCCATTCCTTCCCTTCATCCCCAAGGCAGTCCTGCACAAGTGCCGAGAATTCACTTCCCACTGGACATTTTGGAGTGTGTCCAAGGGGTAGCCAAGTGGAAACTACCAGGAGCCTTTGTGGAGAAAAATGGAGAGCGGTGAGGTAGCTCAGGAGGAGCTTTTTTGAGGGCCTTGGCCACTTGCTCATAGACAAGCTCGATGTCCTCAACATCTGGACAGGTGGAGACGAACTGTCCATGCATAAGCATTGGGCAAGTACCGATGCACACCTTGGGACACCTGAGATGGAGAATCCGCGGTACTTCTTACTCACCACCTGTACTATGTGGAGCTTTGGCAATGGGCTGCACTCAGCCAGAATGAGCTCATCGCCATCCAGAAACTTCCTCTGAGAGATGCCCAGCACTGGTCTCATCCACTTCTTCTGGGGGCGGGGCGGGGGGTGGGGGCGGTTGTCAAGTAATGGTCTAAACTTTCAGGGCTTTCAGGAGCCCCTTCTCCAGATTATCACTGAGGCTTGGGTTTGAATTCTTGATGTAGGAAGAAAATCTGGCAAGTATGACCAGGCCAGCTGTGTTGTATTCAGGGTTCAGAGTTGCCTATTTGGGGTACCTGGAGGACACAGCACTGCCTCCAAAAATTGCTTAATCTTGCTGGTGACTTGTGCACACTTCGTTGCCGTACAGCAGAAATGGGAGCTGCCCTCCTGAGCACAGCTTCTGTACCATCTTGGTTAACCTCCTGGTGTCAGTGGTGGTGATGCTGAAGGTGACTCCCTTGAGCCAGAGCACCATGAAGAGTCTCTGGGAGAAGGGGCCCTCAGTCTCGCCCCATCCCTGGTAGCCTTTACAAACAATTCGACCAGAAGTTGTTCTTCAGCCATGGTTGCACTGGAGTCCAGGAAGTTGCCTTCACTGAGGGAAAGGGAGGGACCCAGGTGCAGGAAGGCGGGTCTCACAAGCAAAGATTCTCTCCCCAAGAGCTAGGACTGTCCCCTCAGCTCAACACCAGCCCGGTCAGACTCACTCACTTTAGACTGGCCCTCCACCAGTCCAGTAGACCCTATACTCAGCTCCTTCAGCTCAATCCCCTCTGGGGCTGGATCAAGGAGCGCTTCTATTTTATTTGAATAAAAAATTGACTTTCATCTTAAGCAAGCATGATAAAAAAGAAAATTTCTGTCTGAAAAAGTCCACAATATGAGCCCATTCTTTTATTATCCAGTCCTGCAACATTATCTTGGGTATTTTTAGCTTAAGCCAATCTTTCAATGTTTACTCTATGTATGTAAATAATACAAGTTCTTTTAGAAATGCTACTTATATTCCAAAAAAGCAATCACTCTGATTGCCCACTGCTGTCATTCCAGTCTTAAGAGTTCTAATCCAAATTCGTGGGTGACTGGAAAGACACCACCCTCATCCTATTGGATTCATTATGAATAACACAAAGATAATGACACTTGTAATTACTGTCAGATAGCTTGCCACCTTCTTAGAAGTTCCCAAAAGCAAGATGCCCCAAATGTGTACTCATAATTGTTTATTAGTCAGTCAGATTACAAAGCAAACTATAGCTTACTCAAAATAAAATGGCACTTTTTCATTTTTTAAATTTGATTTACAGTGTTTCTAAGTTAAACACCGAGTATAAATATGGATATGCATAATATAAATACCTGAGCTATTTGCATGAAAGTACCATTATAAATAGAAGTCAACCTATAACAAGTTTTGTTTAGGAGAGTTATTGTTTAAATTCAATGTTGGAAGTAGTCAAATCCCACTAAATAAGGAGATTATTTTCTTTATAAGGCAAATTGTGTGTTTCAGTGAATATTCAAAAAGGAACACTTCAAATTCCTTATCTTCAGATTTTGGAAAATCTTTATTTATTTATTTATTTATTTATTTATTATTGCTTAAAGCATTACAAAGGGTATTACATATGTGTCCTTTTTTTTTTCCCCGCCCTTGACAATACCCCAGCTTCCCCTACCCCCCAGTGTCTTATGTCCATAGGTTATGCTCATATGCATGCATACAAGTCCTTCGGTTGATCTCTTACCCCCCTCCCTCCTGCCCCCCAACCCTCCCCAGCCTTCCCGCTGCAGTTTGACAATCTGTGTGAGGCAGCTCTGCCTCTGTATCTATTATTGTTCAAAAGTTTATAATGGTCTCTATTATCCATGAATGAGTGAGATCATGTGGTATTTTTCCTTCATTGACTGGCTTATTTCACTTAGCATAATGCTCTCCAGCTCCATCCATGCCGTTGCAAATGGTAAGAGTTCCTTCTTTTTTACCGCAGCATAGTGTTCCATTGTGTAGATGTACCACAGTTTTCTAATCCATTCATCTACTGATGGGCACTTAGGCTGTTTCCAGATCTTAGCTATGGTGAATTGTGCTGCTATGAACATATGGGTGCATATATCCTTTCTGATTGGTGTTTCTGGTTTCTTGGGGTATATTCCTAGAAGTGGGATCACAGGGTCAAATGGGAGTTCCATTTCCAGTTTTTTGAGGAAACTCCATACTGTCTTCCATAGTGGCTGCACCAGTCTGCATTCCCACCAGCAGTGCACAAGTGTTCCTTTTTCTCCACATCCTCTCCAGCACTTGTCGTTTGTTGATTTGTTGAAGATAGCCAGTCTGACAGGTGTGAGAGATTTTGGAAAATCTTAAGATAAAGAATAAAGTCCTATCTGCTCTCTGGTTTTCTCATTCCCCTCTACATTATAGATTAAATCTCATAATATTGTTTTGAAAGTTGTTATCTTCCTTCCTTCTGACTCCACATTCTATTTTAACATAGTAAATTTGTTAACAATTTGACACCCAAAACTCTATGCCTATTTTCATCTATCTCCATAGTAACTGCATTCAGCACAATGTAAAACATTAAATTAAAGACAACAACATATAATTAAGAAGAAATTGTTTTCTAAGTACTCTGAGCCAGTCCAGTATATCTGCTATAAATTCCATCAACAACTTTGTAATGGAATTGACTATGCCCTTTAAATAATCACCCTTTTGGGAGAAATGACATCAAGTTAACATATTAAATCGTGCGTTATTCTATAGGATTGCTTAAGATATAATAGTAAAGACAAAACAATTGCCCAGGCTGAAATCCAAAGGCAAGGCAAATCATAAAGGCAGATGTGGCTTCCCCAAGACTTGAGCAAAACTATTACAGTACTTCCCCCATGGAGGAAACTCATTGGAACACCCCTGAGTCACTTGCAAATTGTTATGTAACATCAACTCACTTCTATCATAAGCAATTTCAATGTAAACATTTAAAGCCACATATGATGATTTCATAGGCCTGAATGTTCTCTTGATAGCTAAAGATGACAGATTCCAAAGGCGATTTAGCCAAGTGACAGTAACCCTGTAGATGCCTGCTAGGAGGGCTGACCAGCACAACATAGTAACTTATAGGTTTATATGTTGGTTTCTCCAACACCCATCATTATAATGTTCAAGTGCTGTAACATATCAAACATTACAACACAATAGACTGCCAAAGGCTTACACAACAAAGCCACACTCTCCTTGGTGAATGATTCAGATAATTACAATGAAAATATCATCAACAAGGATCATAAACTGAAACTAATATTAAAGAAAACAAATGAAGCTTTACTGTGTAGAAAAAAACAACAACCATAAGATTCTGACCTAGAATAATAAAATCCTATAGTTGGAAAGAGTCTTAGAGGTCATCTGATTCAGCAACCCACCTGATGCAGAAGTTTATTCTACAATGTTCTTGACAAGTGGCCATTCAGCCTCTCTTTATTCCTGTCCAGTGCCCAAGAGTGCACTATTGTTACTGACTCAAAATTTGCCTTGCTGAAACTTCCACTCATGACTCTGTTTCCTAGAGCTTTTAAATTAATTAAGTCTCTGTACTAACTCAGTTGGTTTTTTAAAAATACATAATAATAAAATAGCAAGCACTTATTGAGTACTTACTTTGTGCCAGGCATTTGACTAGGTATTTATATGAATCATCTTATTTATTTAGTGATTATAAGTGTAAACTCTGGAGCCAGAATGTCTGAGTTAGAATTCTGGCTCTGCATTTACTAGCTATATGACATTAGAAAAGTCATTTAGCCTCTCTGTACTTCAGTTCCTCAACTATAATATAGGAATAATAATAATGTCTACATGATACGGTTGATAGGAAAATTCAATGCTAGTATATGTAAAGTGTTTAGAATAGTGCTCAGCACATGATAACGACTGTAAAAATGTTGTTGTGCTACTCATTGTTATTATTATTTCTCATAATCCCATTCTACAGGTGAGAAGGCTGAGGTTTAGTAAAGAGTTTAGGCAACATAAGTCTGGGATTTTCAATTATCATTGTTCATTCACATCTGGAAAAGATTTATTATGTAATTTATTTGCTATTTCTCATGTATTTGCTATTCCATTTAGCTTTGTATATTAGTCTATTTAAATTGATTCCATGTTGGGAACTTTCTTCAGTGTTTGATTTGTTCTAAGAGGTTGGAACCAAGAGTATGTCTTCTCTAAAAGAAGCATTCCTAATATTATATTCTCTAGTGAAACAAAATCATCTAGTGTTAAGCCAGAGATGGTAAATGTATGTTTAAAAAACTGTATTATAAAATGTATCAAGGATCATAAAATAATTTAAAGGCTTTGATTCAATGATCCTACTCATGGAAAGTTATTCTAGGGAAATAATTGAACAAGTGAACTACATACCTCCAAATCTTCCTTACAGCATTATCAGCTCCATTCTCAAAAATATATTAGGGGTATAGTTAGGTAAATCATGGTAAATAAACATGAAGGGAAATTATGTAGTAATTAAATAATCATTATGAAACATGGAAAGAAGTTTATAATAAATTTTAAAAAGCACCCAAAGTTGAGTTATAATGGAATTATCACTATATTTTAAAATTTATCTTTATTGTTGAAAGTATTACAGATGTCCCCCTTTTTCCCCCCTCATTGACCCCCTTCCCCCACTTCTTCCCCTTCCTCAGGCCTTCACTGCACTATTGCCTGTCCATGAATTATGGATATATACATGTAAGTTCTTTGGTTAATCTCTTCCCATCTGCCCCCACTCTGAAATTCATCAGTCTGTTGCATGCTTCCATGTCTCTGGGTCTATTTTGTTTGTCAGTTTAATTTGTTCAATAGATTCCACATATAAGTGAGATCATGTGATATTTATCTTTCTCTGACTGGCTTATTTCACTTAGCATAATACTCTCCAGGTCCATCCATGCTGCCTCAAAGGGTAAGAGAGCCTTCCTTTTTTACAGCTGCATAATATCCCATTGTGTAAATGTACCAGTTTTTTTAACCATTCATCTACTGATGGGCACTTGGGCTGTTTCCAAATCTTAGCTATTGTGAATAATGCTGCTGTGAACATAAGGGTGCATATATTCTTTTTGTTTTTAATATATTTTATTGATTTCTTTACAGAGAGAAGGGGAGAGGGATAGAGAGTTAGAAACATCGATGAGAGAGAAACATCAATCAGCTGCCTCCTGCACACCCCTTACTGGGGATGTGCCCGCAACCAAGGTACATGCCTTTGACCGGAATCAAACCCGGGACCCTTCAGTCCACAGGCCGACGCTCTATCCCAGTGATGGCAAACCTATGACACGCGTGTCAGAGGTGACATGCGAACTCATTTTTTTGGTTGATTTTTCTTTGTTAAATGGCATTTAAATATATAAAATAAATATCAAAAATATAAGCCTTTGTTTTACTACGGTTGCAAATATCAAAAAATTTCTATATGGGACACGGTACCAGAGTTAAGTTAGGGTTTTTCAAAATGCTGACACGCGAGCTCAAAAGGTTCGCCATCACTGCTCTATCCACTGAGCCTAACCGGTTAGGGCGGTTGCATATCTTCTTTCTGATTGGTGTTTTAGGATTCTTGGGATATATGTCTAGAAGTGGGATCACTGAGTCAAATGGCAGTTCCATTTTTAATTTTTTGAGGAAAAATTGTTTTTTTCATAGTGGTTGTACCAGTCTGCATTCCCACCAGCTATGTACTAGGTAGGGTTCCTTTTTCTCCACATCCTTGCCAGTACTTGTTGTTTGTTCACTATTAATATATGTATACTTAAAGATAAAACTGGGAGAAAATATCCCAAAATGGAAATAGTTCTGTTAAAATGGTACAAGCACTGGCTCACTTCAAAAAAATGTTTTTTATATAATAGGATACTATATTTAGTAACAATGAGCTAAAACTACATATATTAATATGAATAAGTCTTTTTTTAAGCTTTCTTCCATTTCTTTCTTTTTCTTTCTTTTCTTTCTCTTTCTTTCTCTTGCTCTTTCTTTCTTTCTTTCCCTTCCTCCCCCCTCCCTCCCTCCCTCCCTTCCTTCCTTCCTTCCTTTCCACCTTGTCACACCACCATTGAAGCAAAACAACACAATATGCTGCTGCTGCTTCACCCAAAAGTGTTGTTGTTGTTGAAATATATTTTATTGATTTTTTACAGAGAGGAATGGAGAGGGATAGAGTGTTAGAAACATCAAATGAGAGAGAAACATCAATCAGCTGCCTCCTGCACACCTCCTACTGGGGATGTGCCTGCAACCAAGGTACATGCCCTTGACCAGAATCGAACCCGGGACCTCTCGGTCAGCAGGCCGATGCCTAATCCCAGCCGTGGGCAAACTACGGCCCGCGGGCCGGATCCGCCCGTTTGAAATGAATAAAACTAAAAAAACACACACACACAAAAAAAACCGTACCCTTTTATGTAATGATGTTTACTTTGAATTTATATTAGTTCACACAAACACTCCATCCATGCTTTTGTTCCAGCCCTCCAGTCCAGTTTAAGAACCCATTGTGGCCCTCGAGTCAAAAAGTTTGCCCACCCCTGCTCTATCCACTGAGCCAAACCGGTTAGGGCCAAAAGTGGTGTTTTTACTTTGACCTTTCTTGACAGCTCAGTGGGTCATTAGCAAAAGGCCCACGGAGTGCTTTTAAAAGGGGTATGAATAAATCTTGAGCACAAAAATCCTCAGTAAGGTAGATATGACTTCATTTCATTTATACAAAGTTGTTAAAACTTATAAACTCCATACCATATATTGTTACAAACACACATACACATGTGGTAAAAGTTTAAATATCTGGATAAAAATGATAAATACCAAAATTTAGGCTAATGATTACCTCTAGGGCTAGGGAGGGAAATTTGTCCAGGGAAAGATTCACCAGGAAAACATATTTCTTAACCTCGTTAGAGAGTAACCTGGTTATTTAACAGTATTATCTTCTTCCAGTGGTTCTCCACCCATCTAAGCAGTTTATTAAAAATACAAATGTCTGGATGCCACCACTCTAGATTAGATTCAATTGGTTTAAAGTAAAATCTGGGCATCAATAATTTGAAAAGTTCCCAGTTAATTCTAATGAGCACCCAGAGTCAAGAACAATGTATTTTTGGTATAGCTAAACTATATATTAATAATGATTACAACTGACCTTTAATATTGCTATGTTGTTTTAGCCATAAAAATATGAGGCTATATTTGTACATACATACACACATACATACATATATATCTTCGATTCTGCTTAACTCAGAAAACTAGAGAACACTGCAGCTCTCTGAGGCCAGGTATCCGTGGACTCTTTGCTGTCCAAATACAAAGAACCCAGCATGTGCATTATGCAAGAGTGGAAACCAAGCCCAAACAGATCAGGGAAAGAGAACTGTTTAAATTGTCATGCCAGCAACAGCACAACTGAAAATGACACCCCCATAGTATTGTTTTCCCGGTAGAGTGAATTTCACAAGAGCTCCCTTGTAGAGGATGACTTCTACGCCTGCAGCTTCCTCCTCTGGGCCTCTCTCTGACTGTAATAAAGGAGAGAAGAGAAAGAAGCCGATCTGTTAGGTCTCTGCAAGGCAGGCTTGTCAGATTTCCATGATGCCAGGCCAGCAGCTACAGTGGCAGAATCACCCTGTGGGCCAACAAGGAAGATAAACAATTGCCTTCTGAGGCAATTGAGGATGGTCTCGAAGTCATGAGAAGAAGCCAAAGGAAGCTGCAGTGGCCAATGACAAACTCATCTAGCTTCCTCGGGTTAGGTAGATGAGGAAGTGGAGCTCACAGGTGTTGACGACAGGACTACTCCACCTGCTCACCAGCTGTTCACCCTCCTAAGCCTCTCCCTCTTCTCCATTCCTTTCCGTCAGACTCCCCATGAATTTCTGTCCTGATCTTCTACAGAGTGGGGAATGTGAAGAAGAGGAGAGTAGATGGAGATGAAGTCATAACTTTTGTGTTAAAAAACAACAACAACAACAAATAAATAAATAAAATATAGAAAGAGTAGGGGGAAAGCCAAATTAATAGAATAACTTTTATGAATTGAAATTTTGGGCTTTAGCAACTTAAAATTAGATGCCCTTAAAGAGAAAAGAAATGCCACCTTTTGGTGAAAACAATAACAAAACAGTAACTCATTTCTGCACTATTTATTATACAATCTGTCATCAATGGAACCTAAGTTCTAACAGGACAATTGACACTTACAGTCCTGTTAGTCCAAGGCCCCATCATACGAAACTGTGGGAATATTTTTACTAAGGTACTTGAAAATTCCAATGGGTCACAAAAGGTTAAGTAAAAGGAAAGAAGAGACATATAGAATGAAAGCAGCACTGCTAAAATTAATTTTTATTAACTATCCTAATATTTTTAAATGGGGATATTTGAATAAAATATCCTGGCTAAGACAAGCTAAGGAGTACCATGTTAAAAACAGTGGCTTCCTTTTCTTAGAAAAGGGAATTTATGTCAGCAAGTGGCTCTTATGGTCCATTTGTAGGAAGAAGTTCATTAGAAAAGAGGCCTCTCAATTTTCTCCAGACTGAAGGAACAGTGATTAATTTTGAGATGTTATGGATGAGTGAGCATGAAAACAAACGTGGGCAGAAGCAGGAAGCTAAGGAATGCTAACAACCACTGCTAATGTGCCTGGCACACAATTTTTAAAAAAAATTATTTCTCCAAAGCTAATCATCCTAACATCAGAAACGAAAGCAGCCCTAACTGGTTTGGCTCTGTGGATAGAGCATCAGCCTGCGGACTGAAGGGTCCCAGGTTCGATTCCGGTCAAGGGCATGTACCTTGGTTGCAGGCACATCCCCAGTGGGGAGTGTGCAGGAGGCAGCTGATCGATGTTTCTCTCATCGATGTTTCTAACTCTCTATCCCTCTCCCTTCCTCTCTGTAAAAAATCAATAAAATATATTTAAAAAAAAAAAAAGAAACGAAAGCTGAGGGATTAAGTTCTATTCCAAGAACAGCTTTGACAATATTAATTACATTGGTAAACAAACTCAGAAACAATAAAAATAAATCAAACCATGTTTCAGCTCCAGTGAAAAGGCAGTGTTTGCCAAAAAGGCCCCAACTAAAAACTAAAACCTCTAGAAAGAAAAGGGAATAAAACAATTTTCTACTTTAACAAATATTGTAGTCCTTTTTATTTATTTATTTATTTATTTATTTATTTATTTTATTGATTTTTTACAGAGAGGAAGGGAGAGGAAATAGAGAGTTAGAAACATCAATGAGAGAGAAACATCGATCAGCTGCCTCCTGCACACCCCCTACTGGGGATGTGCTGGCAACCAAGGTATATGCCCTTCACCGGAATCGAACCTGGGACCCTTCAGCCGCAGGCCAACGCTCTATCCACTGAGCCAAACCAGTTAGGGCACTGTAGTCCTTTTTAAAGAAAATGCTGATTACAAAATTACAAAATGCTATAATGTCCTAGTGATTCTCTGGAATACGTGAAGTTACCTAACAAGAATATAATATGCCTCACATGTAATTAGTCATTTATGCAGTCATCAAGCAAGGAATGCCAAGATTTTCATATGACCTGATGTCTTCAGAAGCAAAGACCAGTCAGACAAGTTCCAGATAGAAAAATAAAAACAGAAAGGTAGAGACTGGGCTTGCATGGAGAAGATAAAGCTTGTCAACAAAGAGAAGACAAGTAATTCTTGGTCCCATGTGAATTAAAAATTCACAATCTAATTAATTTAAAATTCAACAAATCAACCTAATAAATTAAAAACTCAGCACAAACTCTCCATTTAGGTATCTAAATACACTACTTCATCCAGATCATTCTGGATTATAAACATGACAATAATAGTTTATACTTGAGTTTCTTTCACATCAAGATATAAAATGGTTACCTTATAAATCTCATGCCACGGTGAAGAAAAATTAAAAAGTGTTGAGAATATTGACAGTAAATATACACACTCTAGCACACTGTTTTCAAATCTTAGGGCACAAGTCTTAGGTGAAAGGCCATGTGTAAGTTGTCTTCCTGCAATGGCATTGAATACATCTTTTGTATAATTCTTAAAATGCAGACTTCTCCAGTCTAGGGTTGTCGACAGGTAAAGATGATACATTAATACCCAATTTATATCAAATTAGTCCATCTCAGTTCCCATTTTGAGACCCACCCTCCCACCGCTGGTATTGCTTGGAGGTTGTATCTCAGTGGTGGTGTCTACTGAAACAGCTCTAGCTCTACTATATTCATTCATTCATTCCTTTACTCATTCACTCACATATTCATTTACTGGTGATTTAAAGGGCTGTCATGAGGGGATATTATCCACACCCCTTTAATTACCATCATTTTCTACAGCAAATACAATTTTAATTTTAATTCAAGTTTCCTAATCTCCAGTCCCAACCAGATGGTCACCACTAAACCATTCCTATATCAAAATTCTGGTGATACCACTGCAATCATCTTTCACAATTATTTTTTTCTAAATTATTTTTCTTTTTTAAAAATAAATTTATTGGGGTGATACTGGTTAATAAAAGTATATAGGTTTCAAATGTACAAATCTGTATATATCATCTGCATATTGCATTGTGTGTTTACCACCCAAAGTCAAGCCTTCCTCCTCACCATATATTTGACCCTCTTTACCCTTTGTTACTCCCCCACCCCCTTCTATCTGGTAACTACCATACTGTTGTATGTGTCTGTGAGTTTTTGTTTCTCTGTCTTGTTTGTTCATTTGTGTGGGAAGCTGCCTATTGTCTTCACTAGCAGAGAGGTGTGGACCAGGAGCCCGGAATGCTGATGACCCTTGAGCCCTGGCAAAGGTCAGAGCTATGCACCCACTGTTTAGTTGAGACAATGGTAGCTGAAGCAGCTTCCCGACCAGATAGTCACGTAAATCCTTACTGATAAGGTAGTTTGTCTGTTACTGGACACTGCCTGCCTAAGGGCTATAGGTGTATCCCAAACTGAATAAAAGGATGGCAAGGCCTGAGCACAAGCGGAGTCCTTCCTCTTGTGTTGGGCTCCCGCCTAGCCCCCCAATTTCCAAATTATTATTTCTTGTCTTGTCTCTATCATTTTCGAGCAGCCCTTCTCCAGAAACCGAACTCTGAACCATGTGGGACGTGGGTCATCACACATTTGTTGTTTTCAATTTTTTATTGAACTAATTGGGGTGACATTGGTAATAAAACCATACAGGTTTCAAGTGTGCAATTCTGTAACACATCATCTGCATACTGCATCATGCACTCACCATCCAAAGTCAAGTCTCTTTCCGCCACCTTTTATGCCCCCCCCCCCCCCCCCGCCTTTGCCCTCTTCCACCTCTTTCTCTCTGGTAATAATCATACTGTTGTCTGTGTCTGCTTTTTGTTTGTTTGTTTGTTTGTTTGTTTGTTTTGGGGTTGTTGTTTTTTGTGTGTGTGTTTTTTTTTTTTTGCTTAATCCCTTTACCTTTTTCACCCAGCCCTCCAACCCCCCTCAAACATTTATTTTTCAGGCACTGGTCTGAACACTGGGTATTGAAAGGGCGAGGGCTAGGCCCTCCATCTTCCCCCAGGGTAAGGGCCATTTTGCCCCAGGGTAAGGGCTACGTCCTCCATCTTACCTTGGCCACGTGTTTGGCAAGGAGCTTCTTCCCGGAAGTCTAAGACTCTGCTAGCCACACCAAGGAACAAGACATCGACTTGCGCCTGGCCAATCGGCAGAGCACAGTCCTTTCTCCTCCCCTTACTCCAACCCCCCCTATATAACCGGTCTCTAGGCGGGGTTCTATCTCTTGGCCACTTGGCTAGCCGATGTGTCGGTGAGTCTGGTGGATGGAGAGCTCAAGCTAGCTTGAAATACAGATTCTTATGCTTTTGCATCAGATTGGCTGGCTCCCTGATGTGGTTTCTTGGGAACCTTGAAATCTGGGCATAACAGGTATATGGCTAAGATCAAGCTCTGCCCAGGTTTTTATCCTCTATCTGGATTACAGAGTTGGAGGAGTATCTGCTTGAACTGAGGTGGGGACAGAATGGAATTAGGAAGAGAATTCTAATTTCTCAAGATTCTTAAATAAGGAAAGACCTATAAAAAGGAACCAGGATGTAGACATTCCTAAGTATTCTTAATTTAGCAAAAGTAGAACTGTAATTGAAGTAGATACTTCTTCGTGTGTCTTTCAGAAATTATAACAATTATTGAGCATGTAAATGTTATGCCCAGATTTCAAGATCCCCAAGAAACCACATCAGGGAGCCAGCCAATCCGATGCAAAAGCATAAGAATCTGTATTTCAAGCTAGCTTGAGCTCCCTGTCCACCAGACTCCCCGGCACAACGGCAAGCCAAGTGGCTGAGAGACAGAACCCCGCCTAGAGATGGGTTTTAAAGGGGGGGTTGGAGTAAGGGGAGGAGAAAGGACTGTGCTCTGCCGATTGGCCAGGCGCAAGTCGATGTCTTGTTCCTGGGTGTGGCTAGCAGAGTCTTAGACTTCCGGGAAGAAGCTCCTTGCCAAGCACGTGGCCAAGGTAAGATGGAGGACGTAGCCCTTACCCTGGGGCAAGATGGAGGGCGTAGCCTTTACCCTGGGGCAAGGTGGAGGGCCTAGCCCTCGCCCTTTCAGTAAATACATAAATAGTTCCTGACTTACATGCATCTAATACTTATTCTGTCTCTAATATAGAGAAGAACACTCTACAGATTAAAACATTTTCAATCAGGTTAATTGTGGCTTTACAGAGAGGTGGAATAACTTGCTGAAGATAACACTGCTGGTAACAGCGGACTACAGGATTCCCATCCTGCCAGTTTGGCCATAGACCCTATACCTTTATCCACCATTCCACATGAGCTATTGATGCCACTAATTTCACTTGTCCTCACATTCTGGAACCCTTTAAAGTGTAATAATAATCATTACCTTGAAGGGGGAGCCCTCTGTGATATAAGGAAAAAAATTTTTTACTGAAAATTCTGTTCTTGTCCTGACACTGCTAATTAGCTATGTGAAGGACAAGTATCTTCACCTCACCACCTCTCAGTTCCTCCTCTAAAAAAAATGCTGACATGGAACTTAATGGTCTCAAAAGTTTCATTTCTAAAATTTAAAGCTTTAAGAAAAATATATTCTAAGTTAAGGAGGATATATTTTAAATTAAGGAGTATATCATAATTTAAATTATAAGTCTTAGTCTATAATGACATATTTCAACTTGAGTATACCTTAAGGAAAACCTCATAGGGCTTTTGTTTGTTTCATAGTGGGCTTTAAAACTTTGAATTCTGATATAATCTCAACTAAAAATTATCTCATTTTATTCACGCTTTTCAGGAAGATGAATCCAGCTCTAGCAATGCCTTGCACTCATGAAGCTCCTCTCGAGACTTAGCAGAGATAAACACTTTCTGAGTGGCATATGGATACCTCCCTTGATACTATGACAGCAGGTAGTGGTGATGGCCAATGTTGACAGGAAAAGGAGAGTAGCGGAATGTGGGAAGGTGGGAAGGAGACAGGTGGTGGCAGAGGAGCGGGTGGGACCCGCCTGAAAGGTGACTCCTCCAGCTGCCCAAGCTCATTATCAGTTGTTGACTTTGCATAGGGAAACAAGTTTCACACACAGTGTGCAAATGTTGCCGATTTCTACACAATGTGTATTAACTTATTTAGCCCTTCTTCTAGCCTTAACGCCCTTCTTTCTTTTTCTCTGATCCAACTCATGAATACACCTGCTTGAATCCTGCCTAGACAGTAGCTCAGAGTTAGGAGATCCCTGCTTGGAGACAGAATGCTGTTACAAAGAGAATTCTGAAACTGTACTAGATACCCATAGTGCAGGGGTGGGCAACCCCTGGCACGCGTGCCAAACATGGCACGCCAGTAACTTTTGCTGGCATGCGAAACCCTCTCCTATAATCTTCCATTTACAGTTTTTTTTCTTAATATCGACTTTTTTATTTTTCAGATAAATTCAGTGTAGGTGCATCTTAGAGCCCAGCAATGTTCATAACAAGTTATCTTAAAGACCATAGACATGGATTGACGAGAGAGGGGAAGAGCAATTTCTATGCCTCTGCCTTAACTCTCCCTGCCTTCCTAGATCCGACCAGTGTTTTGGTTTCATCCACATACGCTTGTGAATCTTTGTTCTCAGTGATGAATTTTGTTAAGTCTCGTAATAGGAGTAACATGATGGATGAAAGCAGTAGCTCGTGCATATCTCTGAAGGTCACGAAATATAAACCTGATGTAAAATCTCTGTCATCGGTGATGCAGCAGCAAAAGTCCCATTGATAATATCAAACGGAGTCATAAATTTTTCTGTCGGACTATCAGTGTGCATGTATACATTAAAAAATAAATGTATTTCTCATCATCATATACTGTGTTTTTGTCGCTCAAATGAATTTTATTATTTCTTCAAGGTTCTTCACATACGTACACCTTAATAGATATCAAGAAGGCGTAACATGTTCTCAAAAAATTAGGGTTGGCACGCAGAAGAATTTTGAGTCAGATATTTTGCTGGTTTTGGCACGCACTCACAAAAAGGTTGCCCACCCCTACCATAGTGTTAATAGCTAGCATTTATTGAGAGCTTACTATGTGCCAAGCACTGTTCTAAAGCATGTATGTGCCCTGACCGGGTAGCTCAGTTGGTTAGAGCGTTGTCCTGAGATGCCAAGGTTGCAGGTTCAAACCCTGGTCAGGGCACACACAAGATCAACCAATAAATGCATAAATAAGTGGATCAACTAATTGATGGTTCTGTCTCTCCCTCCCTCCCTCCCTCGCTCTCTCCCTCCCTCTTTTCATGTCTTTCTAAAGTCAATACAAATAAATAAACATTTAAAAAGAAAACTAAAAATATTAATCCATCCATCAATGCATCAGTCCACCAAATACCCACCAAGTTGTAGAACTTCCTTTGGTGGTTTGGGGGAAAAAGAAAAGAAAAGAAGAACATATATGTACTAACCCTTTGTTTCCCCCAACAACCCCATGAAATAGGAACAATTATCCTATATTACAGAGGAAGAATGTAGGCACTGAGAAGTTAAATAGGAACTGGGTTACAAACTCAGGTGGTTTGGCTCCGGACTCAGTGCTCCTAACTGCCACCCTATGCTGCCTTGGTGTATAAATTGTTCCCTGAAAACCCAGAATCCATCTTGTAGAATAAGGAAACCAAGCCCAGCAATGTTCAGAGGTTTGCTCACGTCCACATAGTTGGTTAAAGAAATATTAGTAGCCAAGAAAATCCTAACTCCCAACCTCTAGAACAGTGATTTTCTTATCTTTTGCTGGCTCTAATGGGGTTGGGAGTTGGGGCCATCAGAGGGAAATGTCTTGAGTATCTATTCTTGTTTCCTGTAGAACCTGTTCCATGTCCTTATCAGTTCTATTGTTCTTCTCTAGGAAGTTTTACTTGGCTTTCCTGAGATGTGACACCCAGAACACATTCTGGCTGAACATCTCCATCAGCAGAGCCCAAGCAGGAGCCCATTACCCTTCCTAAGACAGTTTGCCCACTTTTTTAAAGAACAAAAAACAAACAAACAAAAAAAACAACTGCCACCCTGAGCAGAACTTGCCCCAACTCTGATGAGCTTTTCTATTTTCAAAGCCTCCCTCTCCTTTTCCTTCTCCCTCCCTCTCCATCTCTCTCATACATGCACCACAGAGTGCAGGCTCTTGAACCAGACTGGGAAGGGCCTAGTCCCAGCTCTACCACTTACCACTGAGGGGGATAAATAAAGTTACTCAGCATTTCTGTGCCTCAGCTTTTTTTTTTTTCAAATTTAAAGAGTCACATTTATTGCAATCTGGGACTATGAGGGGCCATTCCCCAAATCTCATAGTGATAAGATGGTGGCAAAACCAGACTTATATAGGCAGAGATCACAAAGGTATTGATTACATCTCAAGGTTTGGAATGAGGAACCTGGTTTGCAAAAAAGCAGTTTACAGAAGCAGAATGTGCCTCAACTTCTTCCTCTGAATAATTAAGATAATAAGCCTCACAGGGTCATTGTGAAGGCCTCTTGTTAGTTAATACCTATTAAGCTCTTAATGTTAGCTATTATTGTAGGTAACATTAGTTCTGCAATGTTAACCCACTCTGAGAGATGATTTATAAATATCTTGCTGATAAAACAAAAATCTCTCTCAAGTCCAATCAATATGTGGCAATTATATGTCTGAGATAGTCCAGGACAGCCCAGCATGAGCTTCAGTATTCCAAGATCTGGGGCGCTCCAGTCTTTCTCTCTGTGTAACCAGAAGATGTGTCCTTCATTCTTCTGGAGCATTCTGGAGGTGAGTATTAAGTGAAACACACACACACACACACACACACATACACACACACACACACACACACACACACACACACACTCGATACCTTCTAAGGAAAAACAATAATTCTCAAAGGCAGTATATTTATGGTAAGGTATATTAAAGAACAAAATATCTTTCTCTATATAAAAGGATCAGCACAGAGACCCAGATCCACAATGGAGAGGGCAGGGCACATTACTGTTTAGTTGTACTTCTAGCATCTGCCTGTTGAGCTATTTCCAAGGTTAACATACCTAGCTCATTGCTCTGTATACATACCAGGCCCAAAATCTCATCCCCTATGTTAATTTCTGCAAAGTAACAATGGCAAACAGGAGTTTGCATAACTCCTTGTGATGTACCCAGTCCCCAAGGAGTCAGGGGATGAGGGTGTAAGATTTATTCTCTAAATTATGTTAATGTCAACATTTTGTGCATCTTTAGAAAAATTTCAGCATATTTGTTTTAATCAAATATAACATTTATGTATATGTACATTTTTGTGTGTGTGCTTTGGTTGATATATTAACATATCATATAATATGCCAACCAAAATCTTGATAAACTTATTGACTTAGAGATGTTTTGCCCTCTCAATAAATTCACACCTATTTGTTTCAAATGCTTAATCTCCCTGATTAGACAACAAAAATAATTTGAGAAATTATCAAAATCAATTATCACTCAAAATGTATAGCATTGTCCTAAAAGTGAAACTATATCTATTTGCAAGTTGAGAACCATATTGTGAGTAAGTCAAGTAAGAGCTAGGAAGCTACAGTCAAACTTCTTACATTCCGTCTTCCTGAGTAGTAATTTAAATGTAAATAAATTTTATCCAAATCAATTCTATCCTAAATCATATGCATAAGTGCAATCATTATGAATAGCAGATGGAACAGATTCAGACAAATAACACTCAAAGATTAGATGGCCAGGGCCGGTTTGGCTCAGTGGATAGAGCGTCGGCCTGTGGACTGAAGGGTCCCGGGTTCGATTCCGGTCAGGGGCGTGTGCCTGGGTTGCGGGCACATCCCCAGTGGGAGATGTGCAGGGGGCAGCTGGTTGATGTTTCTCTCTCATCGATGTTTCTGGCTCTCTGTCTCTCTCCCTTCCTCTCTGTAAAAAATCAATGGAATATATTTAAAAAAAAAAAAAAGATTAGATGGATGGATAAAAAAGAAACTGTCATTTTGTTCTGGTTACTCAAAGAAAACATCAGGAATAAGCAACTGTTTGGGGAAGTCTGTGATATGAAAAGTGACTTTGTGACCTCATAAAAGGGACATAATAGGAAGAAAGCCTTCAAACTAATTTTTGGCAAATAAATCCAACCTGACTTTGTAGACTGTATATCAATTCATTTTACCTGGTGCTAATCAACTTAAACTTTTTAAATGAGGGTATATAAAAAGAAATTCAAATATATAAAATATTAAGAAGTTAAATGAATTATTAATCAGCATTATGAAATTTCAGCTTGTTTCTACCTCATCAGTCTATATTACAAATTCATATTTATCTTATAATATGCTTCAGATTTGTATTCTCATAATTACCATCAAAATCAATAATGAATCCATAGGAAATAGTCATGTCAAGTTCTAACTCATAGAAAACATTCAGAGAGAAAATATCTTGGCATAAAGAAGCCACTCTTTCGAGGCAAGAAAAAGTCAGATTTCCACTCTGCTACAGTTAGACTGCGTATGGATATTTAGAAAGTTAAATTTAATATAATAGCATTTTTCTTTATCATCAGCACCAGAATCTTACTTTATTGAATTTACTACCATTCTCTTGTCTGCCTATGACCTTATGTGACCTCATGGCAGAGACAGACCCTGCTTTATTTGTTCTGGGTGTGGTCTCATCCACGTTTGGGAGAACAGCAGAGCAAAGCAGGATGCACGTGTGTGACCAACACAGGGGAATGCTAGCAGTTTTATGGGTTTTATACTCAGTGGTGCTTCACATTAATTTCCTGTGAGTTATGTCTTAATCTTTAATTGCTTCATTTTGCAGTCAGCCACCAGCTGCAGATAATGCAGGTCACGCTGTCACCAGATTAGTCAGTCTCCCACTCCCGAGGATGCTCTGCACAATTGCAAACAGCATTTAGAACAGCAGGCACCAAAGATCACAATAGGCAGACAACTGGGTAAAGGCAGCTAGATTAGAGCCCTGGTCCTCAAAGTGTGATCCTGCACTAGCAGCATCAGAATCACTTGGGAATTTGTTAGAAATGCAAATTCTCAAGCCCTACCTCAGACTTTGTGAATTAGAAAGTAGGCCCAGCAACCTGAATTTCAGCCAGGCCTCCAGGTGATCTGATACACACTGAAGTTTGAGAACCAGTGAACTAGAGTGATCCCCCAATGTTATGATTATGATGTGTGATGTGTTGATTTTTATATATATATATTTTATTGATTTTTTACAGAGAGGAAGGGAGAGGGACAGAGAGTTAGAAACATCGATAAGAGAGAAACATCGATCAGCTGCCTCCTGCACACCCCCTACTGGGGATGTGCCCACAACCAAGGTACATGCCCTTGACCGGAATCGAACCCGGGACCCTTCAGTCTGCAGGCCGGTGCTCCATCCACTGAGCCAAACTGGCTAGGTCAGTGATATGTTGATTTTATCACAAACTTTCAAAGTACCCAAGAACATTTTCATATTACATTGTCTCATATACAGCTATGAAAAATTAAGGGAAAGGAATGTTGAAGACTTATGGGTATTCTAAAGAGCATAATATTTTAAAACACAGCTACCTTTATATTTACAGACATGGAGTTTGGGTGGAGAAAGGGTGTAAATTTCTTTTCCAAGACCTATACCCACACAAGCTAAAGGCTCTCGGGGAAACAGCTTCCTAGGTCACAAGAGATGAGGCTACCATCTGCTGGCAAGGGAAGCATGGGGACAAGGGCCGGAGCTCAGGCCCTGGGACACTTGGATCACCACCAGCAAATATTTAATAGAAAATCTTAGCTCACTCATGCCTGGTAAAATTCCTTACCCTCAAAGTGTCTACATCATTGCTGAAGCAGGCCAGGAAGAGTCAGACCTGACCCACCAAGGCAGGTTAAACTGGTATGCATACATTTTAATGGATATAGAGCACCCACTGCCCTCCCCATTCCTGTCCTTTTCCCAATTCCTATCCTTTCCTGGAATCTCCCAGAAGAGTATAGATGCCAACCTCCAACATGGAGCATACTAATGCATTTAGAAAATCAATGAGTTTATCTAATATTTTACTGTTATGAATGAATTCTAGAATGAATGATTGAATGAATGAATGAATGAATGAAACAAAATGAATCTTGAGTACTTTTTCTTTATCAGGCATTTGTTATTTTAAAAATCTTCTTCCTTGCATGGATACAATCTGCTGTTATTGTTCATTTTTTGTTATTGTTTTTATAGTTGTTATCTTTTAAAATAAACATAATATTGTTTTATGAAATTATTTTATGGTAATATAAATTCATAGCCCTACTTTTTCTAAAACTAAATGTAGACCATACAGTAGCTTCCAATAAGAGACACATATGAACACATTTATTGGGACAGAAATATAATACCAAAGTTCTAAAAAGGAGGAGGAAGCATATACTCTAGCCCCAAAGGCTAACATGGCAACTATGCAAGATTACTAATTCTGTTTCTGCCACCAGAAAAAGAAGACTAATACAATATTGCTCTTAGAATGGGAAATAAAGAAACTAGTTTTTCAGAAGGGCTTTTCCCCCTACTACTAAACCCAAAATAAAGTAAACACATTATGTAATGCCTTATGTAGATGACAATAGTTTTACAGCAAATTTGGTCCTTGCACTCTCTAAAAGATAAACTCAGTAATGGGGAATCTGGAGAGGACTTAGTTAATGTTGCATAAATATATAGCTTTACAATAATCTAAGGAGATACAAGTACAGCTCTTAAAAGTCACCAAAAAGTAGATGGATAACATGTTACTTAAACAATCTTGCTAAATGTCATTTTTCTCTGCTTATCTTTTTAAGAAAGTAAAATAATGACAATCCAGGGTTATTCTCCAACTAGAATGTAGTGTTAGGATTTTATGTTGCTGACTGATAGAAGATACTACATCTTGTACATCAGGCAAGCAGGGGGCAAGGCTAACACCTATTAAGCAAGTTGAAAACCTTGCCCCAAACTCTGCTCTTAGGGGAGGTGAACTGCAGAATACCTGAGCCAAAGCCAGAATTTTCCCTCAAGAATCACCTTTGCCTCCATTCTAGTATCTGGCTGAGGTACTAGAAACATACAAATCTGAATTGCATGGGACTCATCGTCTTATCAGTGGTGCTTGGGCGGGCAGAGCCTGGTATACATAAATAAGCTTGATGTGGAAAACTTTTAGAGCAGGTGTCATTAATTTTGCCTCTCAGCCAAAGAAAAAGTCTAGTAATGTTCCTGTGTAACATTCGATGCTGAACAGCATAATTTCCTGACATGCCTGCCAGAGTGAATTAGCTGCAAACTGTACAACCAGTAACCTACACAACTTGACCTATGACACGGAGCTAATTTGAATTCTGGTGAATGACCACAGAAGGCAGAAGCTGAAATTTGAGCTACTCTTTCTGGCAGAAGTTAAGACAGTGGGAACAGTCGCTTATAGAGACCACCCATAATACATGTTATTAAAACTACATCATGAGCATACAGAGGCATGTCTGTATGATTTGCTATGGCAAAGGGGCTTGCATTCCAGTAATGAAAAAGTGGCCTCCATGAGACTCTTATTTCTAATAGAATAATTATTGAAAGGGCAGTGAAATAAGGGTAAAGTCTTTAGTAGTTAGGGATCTATATGAAACCCTATGAAGGCCAACAGTAAGAATTTTCCAATGAGTAAACGGGTTTGAACTGGCTTAATTCCCCCCCTCCTTTTTTTTTATTCGGATGTGTTACCCTTAAACTCAATTTCCTAGGAGAGTGGTGACCACCCACCCTATCAAGGTCTCCAGGTTCTAGGCAGCTTTCATCTATGCTCAGACTGCTTTGTGCCAAGGCACATTTATCCCTGAGCCACAAAAGACACCCTCATGCTTGCTACATTAACCAAGAGCACAAGGGATGTCATTGTCCTTTCTGCTGGCGTATAGTCCCCAAGTGGCTTCAGCCACACCTCAGCCCAAATAAGTCTCTCTGCAGACACTGAGAGCTTGGGAGCCTGGTATGCCTGCTAGCCTGCTCAGGAGTGGTGTGGTACACCCTGGTGTTTACCCCAAGCCCGTGAGGAGACAAGCCCTTGCAAGCCATAAAATAAAAAATTGATTAGAACTCAGAGAATGTTGTAACAATTGTTTTCTTGGACAAAACACCAAAGGAATCTCCCCTTTCCCCAACAGCTACAGGCTGAAGGGGGTTAAATTTCTATAATTCATCTCTGACACACTTTCCTACAGATTATTAATCCATAGTTTTCCTTATTTCGCCTTTTTTGGGGAAAGGAGATGACTTTTTCCTACAGTCGCTATTTATAAAAGTTTGTTGTCAGTTGTGTTGTTTTAAATACTTGCTTGATTTGGGTCCATCTCTTTTGTCCATTTATTTATTTACATTAATTTTTGAATAGGCATAAAATTCAAAAGGGACAAAACAATGTAATCTTAAAAGTTTCCTTTTTATCTTATTCTCCCAAATACCCAGTTCAAATTTCTGGAAGCATCTATTGTTATCAGTTTCCTTATAGATTTTATATGCATATATGTTGTTGTTTTTTAAAAACACCAAAAAAATAGCAGAGCATACATCTTGATTCTTTTCATTCAACAATATATTTTAACAATCCTATATAATAAAAGGGTATTAAGCAAATAGACTGAATGGCAGAATAACCGGTTGCTATGGCTGACCAGTGGCGAGCGCAGCAGCGGTGGCCATCAGTCGGACATCCCCCGAGGGTTCCCAGACTGCTAAAGGGCACAGGCCAGGCTGAGGGCCCCCACTGCCCCCAGTGCATGAATGTCATGCACTGGGCCTCTAGTGACTTCATATTAGTACAAACAAATCTGCTTCATTCATTTTAAAAGTTACACAGCACTTATCTCATGGTTGGACTATAACTTAAGCTGTGCCTATTGGTGGACATTTAGGTTGTTTCCTTTGCAGTAATATACCAAGCTGAATTTAATATACTCATATATTTGTATTATTTATTTATTTACTTATTTGAGAGAGAGGTTTGTTGTTCCACTTATTTATGCCTTCATTGGTTGATTCTTGTATGTGCCCTGACTTGAATGAGGATCAAACTTGCAACCTTGGTGTATGGGGATGATGCTCTAACCAACTGAACTACCTGGGCAGGGCCAAATTGTGTTTAATTTTAAATACACGTGTTTAATTTTAATAACTATTGCCAGACTGTCTCCCAGAGAAGGCTGTAGTCATTTACTGTCCCGCTATCAATGTATCGGAGAGCCTGTTTCTCCACATTATGACCAACCAGGTGCATATCAAATGATTTTATTTTTGCTAATTTGATAGGTACAATTTATCTTTATGCTTCTAATGAAAATTTTACTCTTCATTTCCTATTTTTATATCTTTTATTTATTTACTTGTGTTGCATTAGCTACTACCTCCAGAACCATGTTAATAAATCATGGTGAATATGAATATCCCTGTCTTGTCCCTGACTTTGATGGGAAGGGGCTTGATGCTTCCGCTAAACATAATTTTAACTCTTTGGTTAAAATATGGATATTTTGCCATGTTAAGAAGGCATCCATCTACTTCTGTTATTAAGAGGTTTATTTTCATTTATATATTTTACTAAGAATGGAGCTTGAATTTTTTCAAATGCTTTTCACCATCTAATTTCACATTTTTCATCCCTTCTCACCAACTCAGCAGTGTATCCTATCATTTCTGGATTCAGCACTTTACTTGTCCTTAGTCATCCAACCATCAATGCCACATGTGGTGCATACTGCAATGCTCCACCTGGATCCCTTTACCCACCTTGCAGGTGCTAAAGGCTCACACCGCCATCCCTCCCTGGGAATTTCTCTAGGTCACAGGTACTGCACAGCCCTAACCCAGGCTCCAGGCCCTACCCAGCATCAGACTAGCCAAGCAGAATGCCCAGGTCAAGCACTACACTTTTTGCTGATGGCCAGTATCTTGTCTCCTGTTGACCTGAGCCCCTTTTTGTTTCTCATGTTCCTGTCCTTGCTGATCTGGTCTTGCTGATCTGAACTTACTGCCTAGTCCTGCAGAATCTCCATCATTTCTTGATCCTGCTCTTGCTCCACATTCCCAGAGCTGACCTCTCCAGACTTGACCTCTGTCCTACCTGCCTTAGACACTGCTGTGGATACTTCTCCCTGGTCTCGCTGAAATGACCCCACCTCACATACTCTGGTCTGGCCCAACACCATCTGTCTTGATGTAGAATATCCATTGCTTCCCTCAGTCTCTCTTTCGGTACAAAATTGAATGTTGTCAGTTTCTACTGTTATACATTCCCTTTAAAAGGAAAGATTTAAACATTTTATTGTCTATGTACTGTCTTGTATATTTAAAAATATTTTCTGTCCTATGTTTTTTATTAATCTATTCATTTGTTCACTCATTTGTTCCTTCACTCAATGATTCCAACTGCTATTATTTATCTACCACGTGACCAGCATATTTTCCTTGCTTGAAACCTCCCATCCCTGTTCACACGTATCATTCCTTTTTCATCCATAGTGGAGTCTATTTCCTCTCTCCTTGAATCTGGCTGGCTCTGTCCAATTGAATGCAGCAATAGTGGCATCCTGCCAGGCGCAGGCCTGGGCAGCTTTGACTTTTGCTTTCTTAAGGTTCCTGAGTACAACCTCCCTGTTGGAGCAAAAGGGGCAACAGAGGCGCCAGACATGTAAGTCAAGTATCTTGGATCCTCTAGCCCCAGGCAAGCTGTCCCAGCAAAAATTACATGGAGCAGAGACCAGCAGTCCCCACCCAGCCTTGCCCACATTGCAGAATTGAAACAAAGAAATGGCTTTTAATAATCATTATATTCCTAGTAAATTTAGAAAATATATTAAATGTATAAACCCAATATTGCTGAGTCTAAGATAAATTGATATAGTATTGGAATATGAATTTAAAGTCATAAAACTATTCATACCCTTTGGCTTAATTCCACTTTAGGATTATACCTCAAGGAAATGACCAGAAAGAAAATAGTTTGTACAAAGATGGTCATAGAAATGCTATTCATAATACTGGAAAGTTGGAAAAATCTCAAAAGTTCAACAATGCAGCAAGGCTAAGCAAACTGCAGTGTATTATCAAGATGGAAAACTATGGAACACTGACTAATGTGGGGACTAGATGGATACATGGAAATGTTAACTAAGTTCAATAAAAAGACAAAAACAAAATCCATGAGGATGGCAGCTATACAAAACAGAGATAAATGAAATAACTCGGATCAGAGAATAAGAAGGAAGGGTGTAGTGCTCGCTTCGGCAGCACATATACTGTACTAAAATTGGAACAATGTGGAGCAAGAGCAGGAGCAAGAAATGATGGAGGTTCTGCAGGACCAGGCAATAAGTTCAGATCAGCAAGACCAGATCAGCAAGGACAGGAACATGAGAAACAAAAAGGGGCTCAGGTCAACAGGAGACAAGATACTGGCCATCAGCAAAAAGTGTAGTGCTTGACCTGGGCATTCTGCTTGGCTAAATTAGCATGGCTCCTGTGCAAGGATGACATGCAAATTCATGAAGTGTTCCATATTTAAGAAGAAGAAGAAGAGGGAGGAGGAGGAGGAGGAGGAGGAGGAGGAGGAGGAGGAGGAGGGAGGGTGTAAGCAATTATAACTTAATATCCTTTCTCCATTAAACTGGTTAAAATCTGGATTTTTTTTTAAATTGGGGGAGGGGGTAGAATATAGGACTTACCTTAGCAGACTTAACTACCTACTGTGCTTCTTTTAATTTCCTGTTCCTGAGAACACCAGTGTTCTCCCTCTGCAGCAATGTGGTTTAACTCCCACAAAAATAACTGGGCACATAAACCTTGGGGGAGTAGACTTTAATCAGTGCCACAAGTCAGTGTTTTATAAAAAGTGGTGCAGCAAGGGATATACCAGAAAATATGGCAATTGCAGATTAATTGAAGACATTCTTTTCCTTTCCTATTCATGCCAAGTGATGGCATATACTTAGGTGATTACTTTATAAACAAAGGGGATGGAATGTTTAAATGCTTTAAAAATACAAACTATCTCAAACATACCAAGAAGCAGAGAAAGTAATATAATAAACACCCATAAACTAAACACCTAGATTTAGCCAATGTGAATACCTGGAAGTCCTTTTAGTATGCCTCCCAATCCTACTCATTTCCCTCTCTCCTCAAAGGTAACACTATTTGGATCTTGGTGTGGGTCCTGCCCTTTTATTTTAAAATATCTTTACCACATAAGTGTAACTCTATAAATAATAGAGAATGTCATTTTTCTTACTTAAAAATTAAAATGGCATCATAATGTATACACTGTACTCCAACTTCTTGTTTCTATTTAACATTCCTTTTGAAATATAGCCATGTTAATGTTAGCTACAATTAATTTTGTTTTAATGACATGGTATTTTTTTTCTGTTTGTTTAATCCTGACCTGAGGATATTTTTCCCATTGATTTTTAGAGAGAATGGAAGGGATGGGGGAGGGGGAAGAGAGAGAAAGAAAAACATCAATGTAAGAGAGACACATTGATTGGTTGTTTCCTGCATGTGCCTGACTGGGGCTGGGTATTTTTTTTTTCTGTATAGATGATTTTTATTATAAACAATAAAATGTACGTCTCCATTACAAACCTTCCATATTGAAAGGATCTCTAACATGAATTGCTTTAATATTAATTATGAAGCAAAAAAAGTTTAAGAACCTCACAGTGGGGAAAATCCAACACCAACAAACTCTAGTGATCATTCTCTTTTAATGTAAAACAAATGCAATTTATAATTACATAGAGAATGTCCTAGCTGTGGGTGTTATGAGACAAGCTAACTTTCCAGACCAAGAGGCACTCACTGCTAGGGATGAAACAAGCTCTGAACCAAACCAGCCACGTTGGGTTGGTTCCTTGAAAACAGTGGTCACCTACTGTTCAGCTTGAGCAGCCCAAGGACAAATGGAGCAAGCAAAATCATCCCCTTCTCTTTAAACCCACCACTCACACAGACTGGCCACCCTCATCACTTCGCAGGTGAAGTGTTTTGGAGACCTTGGCTATAAGGCCTGTGGTAGGTGGAATAATGCTTCTCCCCTACCCCACCCAAAGATGTTCATGTGCTAATCTGTGAAACCTGGAAATATGTAAGATTAAATGACAAAGGGGAATTAAGATTGCAGATGGCATAAAGCTTGCTAATTAGTCAACTTGAAAATAATAAATTGTCCTGGATTATCCAAGTAGGTTCAATAGAGTCCCAAGGGTCCTTTAAAGTGGGAGAAGAAGGCAGAAGTCAAAAGTCAGAGAAAGATATGGCAACAGAAGCTGGATCTATCTCAGAAGAAAGGTGGCATGCTATGAGAAGAATTCTTCCCACCATTACTGACTCAAGATAAAAAGAGCTACATGCCTATGGGCAACTTCTAGAAGTTGGAAAGGAAATGGATTTTACCCTAGCACTCCAGAAGGAATGCAGCCCTGCAGACACCTTGACTTTAGCCCAGACTCATTTCAGACTTCTCATCTTCAGAATTTTAAGATAATAAATTTGTGTTGTTTTAAGTCACGAAATTTGTGGTAATTTGTTACACCAGCCACAGGAAATCAATATACGATCATAAATATAAAATAAAGGATACATGATAGGAAAGTAAGGAAAATTGTGTGTTTGGGTTTGTGTACATTGTTCTTACTCTCAAAAACATTTTTTAGAAATGCAGTTATTGTTCCACATTCTAGATTTTAATTTATTATGTTAAACTCACCCAGATGATCTGCATTAGGTAAGATAAATACAGGAATGCATGCTACGGAAAGAGGAAGAACCCAGATTCCATTCTTAGAATTTACCCTGAAATCTGAAAAATCATTTCAAACAAAATAATAAAGCCATACTCTGAAGATCTGCCTCAGGGGATTTTGGAAATCTGTCTATTTCTGTTTCTAATTTCTGAAACACTATTCATGATAATTCACTAAAACTGAAGCCAATTACTAGAATGTGAGCACCACATCGTATTCATATTTTGCCCTCGATGTGTCATGAGTCAATGAATGAATAGTATCAAGTGTGTGTTTTTAAGCACAGATGGTGTTTGTGGCAGCCATGAGATTGCCTCTCAGATCTCTGAGCATAATACTGATGCCCCGGCTGCTGCATTATGAATCCACCACATTTCCCACAGGCTGCTCCTAACCAGTCACTGAATTGTGGCAGGGAGACTCGAACAGGCCTATCGCTGTGAGACACCAAACTCCTCTGACGGGTGGGTAGCTCTGGCTAGAGGATTCTAGCCTTATCAAAAACTAGAAACACCAATCAGAAAGGATATATGCATCCCTATGTTCATAGCAGCACAATTTACCATAGCAAAGATTTGGAAATAGCCTAAGTGCCCATCTGTAGATGAGTAGATTAAAAAACTGTGGTACATCTACACAATGGAATACTACACTGCAATAAAAAAGAAGGAATTCTTACCATTTGCAACTGCATGGATGGAACTGGAGAGCATTATGCTAAACTAAATAAGCCAGTCAGAGAAAGATAAATATCACATGATCTCACTCATTTGTGGAATATATGAACAACATAAACTAATGAACAAAAACTGATCCAGAGACAGAGAAGCATCGATCAGACCGTCAAACCTCAGAGGGAAGGTAGGGGAGGATGGGGGTTAGAGGGAGAGATGAACCAAAGGACTTGTATGCATGCATATAAGCCTAACCAATGGACACAGACACCAGGGGGGTGAGGGCATGAAAAGGGGAGGTGGTGGGGGTAATGAGGGGATAAGGACACATATGTAATATCTTAATCAATAAAGAAAAGAAAAGAAAAAAAACTTTCTTACACTGCATTACATCCTCCTCCTTTCTTTCACAATGTACCAGCGCTCCAACACTTTCCTCTGCTTCCTCACTATTTTCCCTCACAGGTGTTTTTACAAAAAAGCTCTTGCACATCTAATCCCATCTTGGTATCTACTTCTTGGAAAATCTTAAGTAACACAGTGACTAAGTGTATGAGTTTCAAAGGATTCCCTAGATAGGACATTAAGAATGAAAAGAGAAATAAAATTTAGGATATAAAGATTATTTTTGCAATTGATTTTTTAGATAGAGAAAGGAAGGGGAGGAGAGAAAGAGAGAGAGAGAGAAACACTGAGTTGTTGTTCTACTTATTTATGCATTCATTGGTGGATTTTTTTAAATCCCCACCTGAGGATATGTTTTTTATTGATTTTAGAGAGAGAGAAAAAAACACATCAATGTGAAAGAGAAACATTGATCAGTTGCTATCAGTACATGCCCCAACCAGGATTGAACTCCCAACCTAGGTATGTTCCCTGACTGGGAATCGAACCTGCAACCTTTCAGTGCACAGGACGCTCCAACCAACTGAGCCACTCCGGCCAGGCCAAAGATTGTTTTTAAATGATATTAAAGATACATGTTTATTAACATCTCCAAGACACATTATTAAGTGAAAGAGATAGTTTACAAAACAGTACTTATAGTAGGATCTCCTTTTTGTAAATTAGCCTAGAAAATGTATGAAAAGAGATACAAGGTTTTAAAAGTGGTATCTCAGTAGTATTTAAAGTTTCTTGTCTCAGATTATTTGCAGTTTCAAATATACCCGTGTTGACATATGAACACACATTGCATTAATAATAATACTTACGGAATACTTATTTTAAGCTTTAAAGAAATATTGAAGTCCTAAATTAAGCATGCTATTCCTCTTTGGTACAGCCCAACATGAAAATTCGATTTTTTTTTTTTTTAGCAGATGTAAACTTAATTCACCTTCTCAGCTCTATTCAACTACCTTTCTTTCAGAAAGCATTGCCTGTATCTCAGACCACCCACCACTGCTGCCTTTGGGAGTTGTGTGGCTGGCTCCTATCTGTGGCTGGCTGTTGAACCTACTGGTGCTGAGCCACCCTCTACTTCTAGGCTGGGTTGAAACACCACAGTGCAGAGCCCAAACTTTGGTTTCCCTGAAGGGATGGAAGATGCAACCTCAAGTGTGAACTCCATACCAGCTGAAACTCGTTTTTTGGAATTGATAGATGAGAAGGAGCCAGGAAGACACATTCCCCGTTTTCTCCATTCCTGAAAACATGATGCTTTATTTTTAAATATAGTTTTATTGATTTCAGAGAGGAAAGGTAAGGAGTAGAGAAATAGAAACATCAATGATAAGAGAGAATCATCAATAGGCTGCTTCCAGCACACCCCCTACTGGGGATTGCGCCTGTAACCTAGGCATGTGCTCTGACTGGGAATGGAACCCTGACCTCCTGGTTTATAGGTTCATGCTCAACCACAACATGCGGTTTTCTTGCATCCCCTCTGGGGAAGCCCCTCTTGCTGAGAGAGAATGGGTGCAGAGTGACCTACTGTGTCTTACAAACTGGTGGCAGAGCAGTCAGGTATCACTGTACAGAGCTTCACACTTTTCATGCCTCATTTTTTTCCCTTTTTCTCACTCTCACTGCTTGGGAGCTGTAAAATAGGAATACTTGGCCATAATAGATGTAACTTAAAATACTAAAATGAGTAGCCATGAACATGCACTACTCAGATTCCCTTTCAAGAAAGTCTTTCTATTCAGCTGCAAAAAGTGGGCTTAGCTGACAGCTCCCAGCTGATTAGCACCTTTTGTATTCACCTTAGACTTAGAGCCCAGCTCAGGTACTTCTCAAGGTGGCCCCCAGGCTATGATGAGCTGTGACAATGGTAGCCAAGATAACATTCTTCTTGGAGGACTTACCTGGTGACTGGATGACTGCGCAAGGCTGTCTAGCCATTCCTGTGCAGCTTACACCTCATCTAACAAGCACTGCTCAAGTTCCTCCATTGGTCTGGCAGAGATTCCAGGCTGATGCCCCTCTACCCATGCAGCCCCCTCCCCTTTTCTTTCATAGGTGTTCCTCTCCATAAACTTTTTACACTGCTCACTCCCTCAGTGTCTGCTTCCCAGAGAGCCCAGCCAGCACAGATGGTACTAGAAGTAGCCCAAGAAAACAAGAAGATGGGGTTTGGAGACTAGATCACTCCCCACCTGACTAGCAATAAGCATCCCATTCTGAGTGATGGGTATAGCACAGAGAGCCCCTAGCAAAAGGTGAGTCCTGTTTCTAAAGTTTTCTCTGAGGGTGAGTTAGGACAATGTGCCAGTGGAAAGGAATGCACTGGCTGGTGCAATGATTTAGCCATTTGAAATGTAAGGGGAATAATAAATATAAGAATAATGGAATTTGAGGGTTGTTATGGGAATTTTCTTTTGTAAAAATTTTATTTGTTGCTTTGAGAGTCAAAGAGGAGAGAGAGAGAGAGAGAGAGACATTCATTTGTTTTTCTCCTTATTTATGCATTCATTGATTGATTATTCTGTGTGCCCGGACCAGGGATGAACCTGCAACCTTGGCTATTGGGATGACGCTCGAACCAACTGACCTGCCCAGCCAGGACTGTTATGAAGTTTCACCCTATAGACATAATGAAAAGCTGTAACTAACTTTGTTTATTGACACTCTCAGGACAAGATAATTTAATATTTAAGCTATGACCCTAGAGGATGTTGTAACTTGCAGCTAGAGTAACTCCTGGAAACCTGGGAAACAGAATAGCCTTCACAGATCCTGAATTGAAATGCTTGAATTCACATGGTATACAGAAGAGGGAGGGACTAAAGACTCAGGGAAGTGGGAATGCTGGAATGGATGTCATATGAAGCCAGAAGGACTGTGTTTCCCAGGGAGGCCTAAAGAATACACCATTCACCAAGGGCATTAGCAATGTGAGGGGGGTCTCCTATGCAGGCCAGGGTTAATGACAGGAAAAGCAGCAACAGAATTTGGCTCAATGAAAGCAATGGGGAGAGAAGCCCTGGAGCAAGAAAGGCCAATGTAGCATTTCACCATCAGAAGCCAGAGGGTCACTAGTTAGGGGATGATTAATAGAACACAGCATCCCCAAAGGCAAAATAACTGAGCAGCCAAAAGGCACTGCTTAATACTTTAGATCAGTGGTCGGCAAACTGCAGCTCATGAGCTACATGTGGCTCTTTGTCCCCTTGAGTGTGGCTCTTCCACAAAATACCACGTGCAGGAGCGCACATACAGTGCGATTGAAACTTCGTGGCCCATCAAGGGGCCAAAGAGCCGCACGTGGCTCGTGAGCCGCAGTTTGCCGACCACTGCTTTAGAGAATCAAAATAGAGTAAAGTGGATGAGCAGGAAATTGAGGGGAAGTTGCCCTGCACTACTCTCCCCTCCTCCCCACCACGCAAATCTCTTGCCCAGATTCTGGACCTGAACCAGTTTTCAGACCTGGTGCCCACTGACTAAAGAAATGACTGGGTCCCAGTATGAAGAACCCTACAATACATAATGATTTCCCCAGTGCTTCCCCAAAGGAATCTGGGTCATGTACTTGTGACTATTCACTGGGGGAAGGGGAATACTCACACTTTTCAAAGACTGTTGAAGACAGGGTCCAAGTTGACACTGATACCTAACAACCAGAAATTTCATCATGGGTTCTGTGCTATAGTGAGGGCATACAGGAGCCAGGTAATAAATGGAGTCTTGGCCAAAGTAAGAGTCCACTGGGTCTGTGAACTCACTTAGATACTCGTTTCCCTGATCCCTAAATATATAATTGAGATGGACATACATGGCAGTAACCTACACCTTGGGCCTGTTGGTGAGAGCTATCATAGAGGGAAGGTCAAGTGGAAGCCTGTGCACCCCTCCCACCTATATAGTGAGTCAAAAACAGTATAATCCTAGTGAGAAATAGCAGAGATTAACGCCACTCTTAAAGATGCAGGCATGGAAGTTCCTGGAATATCTGTTTAATTTGCTGGTCTGACTCTTAAAGGACCAGATGGATCCTGGACACTATTGCTAGCTCAACAAAGAAGTATTCTTAATCACAGCTGCCCAGCCAGTAGTTTTTTTGTTAGGACAGATAATATAGTCTCTGGTACATAGTATACAGCATTGATTTGGTAAATGTATACTTTTCTATCCCAATCAGGAAAGATCAGAAACAGTTTGCTCCAGGGCCATGTTAACTTGCTACCATCTGTCATAATTTAGCCTGAAGACATCTGGACCATCTGGACACACTGCAAAACATCATATTGATTCATTACATTGGTGACATCATGCTGATCTGGCAGCATGAGTAAGAGGGTGTTAGCATGCTGGAGACTTTGGTAAGATACATGTACTCCAGAGGGAGGGAGATAAACTATAAAAATTGAAGTACTTGGCAATTCAGTAAAGTTTCTGCACAGACCATGGTCAGGTGCAAGCCAGGACATTCCCTTCAAAGTAAAGGACAGATTGCTGCATCATACATCCACTACGACAATGAAGGAAGCACAATGACTGTTAAGCCTCTTTGGCTTTGGAGGCAACACATTCCACACCTAGGAAAACTGCCCAACCCATATATAGAAGGTGCCAGCTTTGAGCAGGGCTCAGAGTAGAGAATGGCTCTGCATCAGGTCCTGGCCATATGGGCCTGCCCTGGCTGGTGTGGCTCAGTTGGTTGGGCACCATCCCATGCACCAGGAAGTTGCTGTTTCAATTCCTGATCAAGGGCACATGCCTGGATTATGGACTCATCCCCCAACAGGGGGAAGGAGGCAGCTAATTGATGTTGCACTCTCACATGGATGTTTCTCTCTCTCTCTCTCTCCCTCCCTCTTGCTTCCTCTCTCTTTCTAAATAAAATAAAATACTAATATTCTTTAAAACAAAACAAAAAACACACCACAAATGACCATATGGCCCTCCCATTTAACCAGCTGAAAGAGGATGAAAAACTCCTAGCTTGGTTTATGGCTAGGCTGATTCAGTACACAAAACTAAAAGTGGATGCTGTCTGCATTATAGCCTTATTCAGGGGTGGCTGTGAAAGACAGTAGTGAGACACTGTGTGAAAGGCAAATCTTCCCAGTGGGCAGAGCTTCAGAAGGTGCACCTGGTCACCCACTTTATACAAAAGGAGAATGGCCCCACGTAAAAATGTACATGGATTCGTGGTTAATGATCAGGGACCTGGAAAGAGAAAAATTAAAATATCAGAGACAAGACGGTCTGGGAAAGAGATATGCAGATGGACATAAGACAGTGGACACAAGGTGTGACAATTTATTTTATTGTATTTTAATGCCCAATGGTCCAGCACCTACATGGTCTGGACACCAAATAACCAAGTGGACAAAATATCTTGCACAGCTGACATTCACTAGCATGACAAGGCAAACATATGACATGGCCACAGTGGCAGAGATGGAGGCTCTGCATGGGTCAAACAACATGGGCTCCCACTTAATGAAGGTCAATCTAGTAATTGTCTGCTTTGAATGTTCAACCTGCCAGCAACAGAGCAGCAACACTGAACCCCCAGTGTGGCACTATTTCTTAAAAAGACCGATCAGGGAGAGATTAAAAATGGCGGCAGAGTGAGTGAATGCTGCACAGACATGCTCCCAGGAACAAACTGGAATTACAACTAAAATACAGAAAGGTCTGGCTCAGTGGATAGAGGCCAGCCTGCGGACTAAAGAGTCCCAGGTTCGATTCTGGCCAAAGGCACATGCTCAGGTTGTGGGCGCCATCCCCAGTGTGGGGCGTGCAGGTGGCAGCTAATCAATGATTCTTTCTCATCATTGATATTTCTCTCTATCCCTTTCCCTTCCTCTCTGAAATCAATAAAAAATAAATAAAATATAGAAAAACGTCCTGAATAATCAATGTAAAATTTGCAGGAGAGAACCCTGACACCGAAAGTGGAGACTGCATAGGGACTGGTAGGAGGGGCGGAGGCGCTAAAGGACTGGCCGGGCACCCACAGACAGCAACTGAAGTCCCGGAGAGATATCTCAGCTATGGGGATTGCCACTGAGAACTCTGGGATCTAATCCCCAAGCTGTGTCCCCCAGCAAAGAACACAACTGAGAAGGGTACCCACATAACATCTGGCTGTGAAAAGCAGTGGGATTGCTGTCTGCCAGAGAGTGATTGCTGAAAATTCAGGCACCCTCTTAAAGGACCAATGCACAAAATTCCCTGTGGAGCCACCCACCTTGTGCTCTGACAGAGGGAGAGCAGAGTAGACTAGAGCTGAGTGAGCAGAAGCCAGGATTGGGGACTCAGGGGTTAGAGCTCAGAAGGCAGATGACCCTAGTTTCCTGTGCTCAGTCATTCCCTCATGCAGCAGAGGACATCTTTCCCAAACAGACATTTGACTTGCCTGGGGAGAAGACAGTTGACACACCCTATTGGAAAACACCTTGCTCTGAGACCACTTAACAGACTAAAAATAACAATTAGACTCCAGGCAGAAGCAACTGCCCCACCCTGGGGCAAGTCAAGTCAGAATCCTATCGATCTGTAGGCAGCAGCAGTCTCTGGAGGTTTTGAAGCTTTGCCTGATCTACTTAATCAGAAACAGCATTTGACACAGTCCTGCCCTAGAGATTCAGAGGTGTAGAGGATCTACGGAATACATAGTCACAAACCCAAACAGACAGCCAAAATGAGGAGACAAAGAAACAACCCCCAAATGAAAGAGCAAGAGAATTCTCCAGCCTATCAATGATTCTCTCTCATCATTGACGTTTCTATTTCTCTCTCCCTCTCCCTTCCTTTCTGAAATCAATAAAAAAAGAAAAAGAAAAAAGAAACAATCTTTGCATCAGAGAAATGCAAATTAAAACCACAATAAGATATCACTTCACACCTGTCAGAATGGCTATCATCAATAAATCATCAAAAAACAAGTGTTGGTGAGGATGTGGAGAAAAGGGAACCCTTGTGTACTATTGGTGAAAATGCAGATTGCTGCAGCAACTATAGAACACAGTATGGATTGGGGTGGCGAACAACACAATATAATATACAGATGATGTATTATAGAATTGTATACCTGAAACCTATATCATCTTATTAACCAATGTAACACCAATAAATTCAACAATAAAAAAAGAAAACAGTATGGAGGTTCCTCAAAAAAAAAAAATTAAAAATGGAACTGCTTTATCACTCAGCAATTCCACTTCTGGGTATATATCCAAAGCACTAATTTGAAAGAACAGACACAATCCTATGTTCATTTCAGCATTATTTACAATAGCCTAAATATGAAAGTAACCCTGGTGCCCATGAATAGAGGAGAAGATAAAAAAAAGTAGTGCTACATATGTACAATGGAATATTACTCAGCCATAAGAAAGAATGAAAGCTTACTATTTGCGACAGCATGGATGGACCTAGAGGGTGTTAAGTGAAATGTCAGTCAAAGAAAGATAAATACCACATGATTTCATTATAAGTGGCATCTAAAGAACAAAATAAATGAACAAACAAAATAGAAGCAGGCTCATAGATACAGAGAACAGACTGATGGTTGCCAGAGGGGAAGCAGGTTGGGGGACTGGGTGAAAATGGTGAAGGGATTAAAAAGTACAGAGGGGATGTCAAGTACAGTATAAGAAATATAGTCAATAATATTGTAATAACTATGCACAGTGCCAGGTGGGTACTGTAAATATTGGGAGGAATATTTTGTAAAGTTTATGATTGTCTAACACTATGCAGCACACATGAAACTAATACAAAATAATATTGAGTGTAAAGTGTAATTGAAAAATAAAATTTAAAAAACACACACCTAATCTTTGGTCTGGAGCTCCAATTCTACTTCAGTCCTTTTTCTTTCACAGGTGTTACACCATCCACTACCCTCCAATACATTTGGACATTCCTGACTTTTCAGTGTCTGCTTCTGAGAGAATCTAACTAGAACAGATGTCCATTAGGCCCTTAACTCAAGTTGTCCCCTGCTCCCAATCCTGGGATGTTTAACCTAACTAATCCAAACTATTTTTATATATAAAATGTAAAGATTTATTCCTTTCATACCTATATTATATAATTATTATAAAGATAAAATAAATATGTGCAGGAAAATGCTATGAAATTTGAAAATCACTATGTAAACTAGTATGGTTTTTATTAAAAGACCTAAAGAGTTAAAGCATTTCCCAGATTACCTAACAATTCACAGCAGTTTAAAAAAATTGCAAGAGATAAACATTTTCAACCCCTTTTTTGTAGCTTTACGTATTCCCAGGGAGTAATTTATACACTCAGAGATCTCGCTTGACAATCAGATACAGACCTAAACAAAGAATTGTAGAGTACTACAGTAGCCTTCCATGGGAATTTTTGTTTGTTTCTTTTCATTTCTAGTGTAACAATTACTTAGATAGAGGAAACAAGAACCATTGAAACAACCCTTTTGACAAAACACAGTGGCCAGAGGACTAGGGGAAAATATTTAATACCCGTGTGACCACCAGTCAAGTTTCTTTAGTACTACAGTGATAAGGCATAATTTTATATCTGTGGATAAATACTGCAATACATGTAAATAAAAATGTTTCCTATAAACATATTCTTTGTTTGCTTATTCTTATTCAGACTTATCCATAATGTATTACATGAAGAGACCTAGTGATTATGCCCACTTTTTATCAGGAAAAACTTTCAGGAGTAACTTTTCAGTAGAAAAGATGAAAATTTTTTTCTATAATGTGCTATTGTTTGCTTAGATGGTGATAACTATTTGTGATGGGTTTTCTTTCTTCCTACCTTCTCTGATTTGCATCTGAGAGTTGACACAAGTTCATTTACAAGCTTTGAAAATGTGTGGTTCCACATAAAGAACTACAAAAAGGTTTAAAAGCCAGTTCTGTTCCCTCTTGGCTCATCCTGCCCAAAGTGCCCCCCTCCCTTTCATTGTCAAAGCAGATCCATAGGTCTAAAATGTCCTGCTGAGTGACGGGGCTAACACTTTTGCTGTTTAGTCAGATGTCAGGACAACACTGAAGTAAAGTAAGTGTAGCTGACAATGCACGGTTAATTCAAGCGATTTTGCATATGTTTTTGAAATATGTATAAAAGTTAAAGAACGAATTCTCATTGTACTTTACTGCGGATGCAGAATACCTGCAACATGAACTGGACACGAATAAGAAAAAAATGCCAATAACGTACACTGGATCATAAGATCCACTAGGATATTTCAAGAATGTTTTATCATAGTTCAGTATGGACAGCAGCATTCTCCAGATTTACATGATTTTTATTTATTTATTTTTTTTGCATGTGCATTCTGGGAATTCCTAATTGAACACAACTTCAAAAGTGCTCAAACCAATGATCTCAAAATGAGGCTCAAAGAACTGCACAATGATGAAACCTGAAGCAATAAAACACCGATGAAATTGTGTCTCGAGAGTGTGAGGGTACATCCAACAGTTTGGGGGAACCCCAAAAGTTCATCACAAGGTTCGCGTAATGTTACGGAGTACAGAATACAGGACTTCTCCACCCCGACTCCCCCCAGGGGGATGGAGGCAGACTTACATTTGAGGGCCCCCTTTGAACGGCTGGAGTTCGAAAAGTCTCCGTTCCTCAGCCTTTGCTCCTTTCCTCCCGGGGTTCGGAGGCCACCTGGCCCGCGGGGCACACCTGTCACTCTAACCCCCTCAGACCCCGCAACCTGCGGGAGGCGGTGGCGGAGCTGAGGGAGGAAAGAGTCGGAGCGCGGTGCTCGCGGGAGGGGCGGGGAGACGCCGAGGGGCGGCGCCGGCGCGCGCGGGCGGGGTGTGCGCGCCGCCGCCGCCGCGTCACCAGCGTGCGGCACGTGCCGGTGTTTACGTCCCTCGTGGAGCCGCCGACGTCAGCAGCCGAATGCTAACATTGTGGCGATACCGAAGCTCAGAGTTGAGGAGACGCGTCCATCCGTCAGACAGCTCCGCGCGGTCGGGAAGAGGAGGAGGCGGGGAGATCGGCCCGGGCGAGCGGAGGAGACGCACACACCGCCGGCCCCCACCGCCCGCCGGCCTTGCCGGCCCCGCGGGACCCGCGTCTTACCTCCTGGGCGCCGCAGACGCAGCACCGCGGCCTCGCGCGGTGGGCGGGCGGGCGCGGGGCGCTGCCACAGCGCGGGGCTTGTAAACAGATCCGGCTGCACGTGACCATGTGAACTACCTGCTCCAGGGACGCGCATTGTCTGTCTCTCCCGCGAGCCGGTCCACAAAGGAGCGCGGCGGGTCCGAGTGCGGAGAGGACGGGCGGCCAAGCGAGGAGAGCCGGCTGGGACGCTAAGATGGCTGAAGGCGCCCGGCGAGGGTGAGCGGGGGGCGCGGCGCAGCCAGCCGGTGAGTCCTCGGGCGGGCAGGACCAGCGTCGCCTCCCCCGCGGCCTGGCGCCGGAGCCACCATGTCGTTCGCGCTGGAGGAGACGCTCGAATCGGACTGGGTGGCAGTGCGGCCCCATGTGTTCGACGAGCGCGAGAAGCACAAGTTCGTCTTTATTGTGGCCTGGAACGAGATCGAGGGCAAGTTTGCCATAACCTGCCACAACCGGACGGCCCAGAGGCAGAGGAGCGGCTCCCGGGAGCCGGCGGGGACGCGAGGGGGCGCCGAGTCCTGTGCTGCCGCGTCCGACGGGACTCGCGGGCCGGGCAGCCCCGCGGGCAAGGGGCGGCCGGAGGCCACTGCCTCTGCGACTCCGGGGAGGAGCCCGGGGCCCCGGAGGAGCCCGGCCTGGGCGGAGAGCGGCTCTCCGCGGAGTACGCGCAACCTTCGGGGGGATTCGCTGCTGCGGAGTTCAGCCGCCAAAGGGGCGGAAAGCCCTCTCCGGAGCCCCGTGCGGGCCAAGCCCACCCCGGCCCGGAAGGGATCGGAAGGCAGAGATGTGGCGGGGGCCGCCGCTGCGGCAGTCCCACCTGCGCCCAAGGAGGTCCCCGTGTCCTCGGTGCGGGTAGTGAGCGCCTGCGGGGCCATCTCCGAGGAGATCGAGGTGCTGGAAATGGTGAGGGAGGACGAAGCGGCCCCGGCGTCCCTGGCGATCTCCGACCCGGAGCAACCGGCCACCGAACTAGAGTCCGCGGCCGAGGAGTGCAGCTGGGCCGGGCTCTTCTCCTTCCAGGACCTGCGCGCGGTGCACCAGCAGCTGTGCTCCGTGAACTCGCAGCTGGAGCCGTGCCTGCCGGTCTTCCCCGAGGAGCCCTCGGGTATGTGGACCGTGCTGTTTGGGGGCGCCCCAGAGATGACGGAGCAGGAGATCGACACTCTGTGTTACCAGCTCCAGGTCTACCTGGGCCACGGCCTGGACACCTGCGGTTGGAAGATCCTCTCCCAGGTTCTGTTCACTGAGACCGACGACCCCGAGGAGTATTACGAAAGCCTCAGCGAGCTGCGGCAGAAGGGCTACGAAGAAGTGCTCCAGCGGGCCAGGAAGCGCATCCAGGAGGTAAGTTGGGGCTTCAGTCATAGCTTTTCCTTACTCGTTACCAAAGGCTGGAGCCTCGGTCTAGACTCTCTAGACTGTGCACATTTGGGACACTTGTTTTTCTAGACAAGGTTACAGGAAGACGACGGGTTATTGTGACTTGCCTCCCCCTTCATTCCTTTCAGTGGTAGGAAAACTGGCTTTCCTTAACTGGCCCTCTGCAGAACCTTTGGTAAGTCTTTAGGTATCCTCCCCCATTTATCAGATAGGTTCTGTATTGTAAGTGCTCTGTTTATGTACTGCCACTAAGATTAAAGCCACTTTGGAAAAAAGGCGCCCCTTAAATGTAAGCTAAGTGAGAATTTATTTCTCTTTGCTCTCTAAGTCTCTTTCTAGCAATAACTACTCAGGCATTAACCCTGGTGTCATTTCTTGGTGTCATGCTCATTTACTCAAAATTGTTTTATGGAGTAAAGTTGGTTTGCTTTTACCTCCGTATGTAGTTTGGCAACTTAGGCAAATTGTAAATTCATTGTCCTCCAAGTAAGTGGCCTGTGCAAAGGAAAAAGCACTAAGTGACATTTGGTTGCAAATGTTTTCGTAAAGGTTTTAGACACACTTCAGGAATATTTCAAGTCTTTACAGATCGTGTTTCACTCCTGTTTTAGGGAGAAAAAATGCCCTGGGCAGGAATGTTTAGTATACTTTTGTACTTAGGGATCAAAAAGTAGTGCGGTATAGTGCAATGTTGGGAAAAGATTGGAATGGATATACGTAGGGAGTTCTACAATCCGTAAATATAATTTGAGTTTATGCTTACAGCTTCTGAAAGAACTTCACGGAAAAAGTATTTTCACATATACTCAGTTTCCTCTAATGGACACTAAAAGATACTTTCTCAGAGCAATTTATTATTTTTAGTATCAGTACCAGTTGAGGTTGGACTTGGGTAGGTAAATAGTGTTTATATTCCTGACATTGTGTTGTCATCTGTTAACCTTGTCTATATTTATATAATACTTGAATACTGCTATTGAGGCCAGGAAGTTGGAGCCTTCTGGTTTTTAGAATATGGTCTTTCTTTGCTAGATTTGAGGATTTAGGAAATAACTCTTCCTCACCCCACAGTGTTCTCATACAACTTCCTGAATCCAGGTTTTCACTCCTTCCCATTAGTGTAGTTTATGCTAAACATCACCCACCTGTAATATGATCCTAGCGTTCCAGGGTTTTTATTTCCTTTGGTATCATCTCCTTTCTGGAGTCTGTTCTACCTAGGATTGTTTTTTGTAAGGGACAGAAATCTTAAATGGCCACATACATTCTCTTTAGAGTATTTCTAATATTGACCTGTATTTCATTGAAATTTTAAGAACAAAGTTAGTGCTTCTTTCTCTCACTTGATTTATACATATGTATTATACTTTGTATTTTTTAATCCCTAAGTCTTATAGGCATGTCTGATTTTATTTATTAATACTCAGAAAAAGTTATTTTGTCCTTTTTTAATTCAAATTGGGTAAAAAATGAAGGCTGCCAAAAGTATTGTTAGTTGCAGTTTTCTAGAACCCTTTCATGGGGGAGGGTGTTTACATTTTTAAAAATGTATTTTTTACTAATAAAGTTATGTTGACCATAGTATTTTATTCTGTTTAATAAAGAAATTTTTAAACTTTTAAAGAAGATGCCAAAACCGGTTTGGCTCAGTGGATAGAGCGTCGGCTTGCGGACTGAAAGGTCCCAAGTTCGATTCCGGTCAAGGGCATGTACCTGGGTTGCGAGCACATCCCCTGTGGGAGATGTGCGGGAGGCGGCTGATCGATGTTTCTCTCCCATCGATGTTTCTAACTATCTATCTCTCTCCCTTCCTCTCTGTAAAAAATCAATAAAATATATTTAAAAAAAAAAAAAAGAAGATTTTGTGTGTTGGGAAACACCTCAAAATAAATAAAATTTAGTATAAATTCATTGAACGTTAAATACATAAACTTTTGGTGCTTCATTTAGTTGATTTGAATAGTATTTTTAAAACAGCTGTCAAGGAAATAAACAGGTTCAGTTTTAATGCCCTCCTGATTTCTACCGGAAGGTTCTGTTGAAATTATGAGACTCAATGGAGGAAAAGTGTGGTGTGATTAATTAGTGATGTCTGCCATGGGCATGATAATGGGGGTGTATAACATACCAGCCATGTTTTTTGTTCCCCAGCTGCTTAAATCTTTACTGTCTTAATATTTTGCAGTAAATTTTTTTGGTAGGTAAAATCTTTATAGAATGTGTCATTTTTGAGTTATTAATTCTATTGAGTTTAGTAATTACAGCTAATTCAGTGTTTTTGTATTTCCAGTTTTCAAGTTGACTTGTGAAGTTGGCTAGTTTTTTAAGCTAGGTGTATTTGCTAAATCAGACACATTCTTAGGTATAAGTTACTTTAAAAATGTAGTTGTTTGGTTGTGTTATTTCTTTAATTTCTGTGACTCTATTTTCTGGTTTCTTTTTCTACAGAATTGCTTTTCCTATCCATGTAAAGGCTTCATCTTTTTTTTTTTTTTTTTTTTTTTAATCCTTACCTGAGGATATTTGTCCATTGATTTTTAGAGAGAGGGAAAGACAGAGAAGCATCAATGTGAGAGTAACACATCAATTGGTTGCCTTCTGCACAGCCCCGGGCCAGGTAGGAGTCTGCAACGGAGACTAGAACCGAACCCAGGACCCTCTGGTCCACAGGCCGATGCTCTATGAACTGTGCCAGATCTACTAGGGCTAATGGTTTCATCTTAAAAACTACACCTGTTTTTGTTCAAAATGGTCAGTAAATTGTTGAAAGGAGTGTGTGTGTGTGTTTTTTAATAGAACAGACTGTGCAAATAGATTATAAACTTTTCAAGGTCACTGGCCTTGACAATATCTTGGAATTCTCTTCTTTGCCACCCCCTAGTTCAGGGCCACACATCTTGTGAGCATTCTTAATATTAGTAGACAAAGGACACCAGAGTTTGTTTTTAGTATTGCAAGAATTTAAAGGGTTTGGAAGAACTGTCCTGTTAATGTCAAGTTGTGGGTAAATAAGTTCTTATAAAATGACAAATGTAAATTACTCAAGGGACCATGCTATTGAAAAGCTAGGAGAAAGATCTCTTAAAAATGTAAATGATTTCCTAACTAAGGGGTCTTTATCTGAGGTTGGTGAGTTCCCTATAAATTGAGGGGAACTATATTTGGACTTCGAGGGCATGTAACATTTTATATGCATAGGCATGTTTGCATTTTTGGAGAAAGGCTTTTATCAAACTCCTAAATGTGTTTTTCAAAAAGAGCTTTAAAACCACAAATGTAAATTATGTGCTTTGTAAATTAGCACCCATGGCTGGTATGCTTTGTAAACAATATTGGAGTTTAATTTTTGGAATACACTTAAGATTGAGTTATAAGAAGTATTCCTTTATCCTTGGCTTTTGAAATATTGAAGAATTAAACCTTAAGTTTTCTGCTAAAAGTTTTTGTTAATGATTCACAAGTTTGGTCATCTGACTGGAAATAAGTTTGGGAAGAGCTATAATTTATACAGAACTTATAACTTATTTTTAGATTACATATGAATTGTATACCACTTAGGACCTCAATCTTGAATATAAATAAAGTGTCAAATTTATTATAGGGTAGGTTTGTCTTGGACTTTTACAGGAGTTTACTGTAAATAATGCTGTTTATACAACAGGCACTCAATCCCTAAGTGAATTAAGTGCCACTAAGGTATCTTGGAATGGTTTCAGCAATAGCCCAGGTCATTGGTCAGAGCTGAAGATTGTATTATAGTGTGTGTGCAATGGGTGGCCCATACTATGGCTTACCTTTGATGACTTAGGTTTTGTGATAATGGTTTCTGTATAAGGACAATTATTCTTGAAATTATTATTTGTGGTCTTTTAGATAACAAACCTTAATAACTATGATGGTTGGCTTGATTAAGATCTATAAATCAGTGTTCACTTAGGAATTTATTATGTTTGTAAAACTGTCCTCAATTCTAACTTCTTTCTAGTTAAAACCACTGTTTGAAAGCAGCATATGTTTTCATAAGTAGCCATCCACATAAAGCACACAGTAACCAGAGCCTACCCAGGGTTTTGAGTCAGAACGACCTGGATTCGAATATAGACTTACCACCTCTGTACCTGCTTAGTTATTTAAACTCTTAAAACAGGGAAGTGGGGACAATACTTAAAGGATATTTTAAGATCTAATTAAGACAGTATGAAAAAGTGCCCAACAAAGTGTCTGGTATTTATAAAGGAGACTTCCAAGAAGTGTTAATGGTCTCTTTCATGTAATAAGGATTCTCTAGAGTTTTCAACTCAGTATTTCTCTCAGGTAATGTAACTGATTTATTGACTACTTAGGCATTCGGCACTTCACACTCTCCTTACATCCTCCCCACTATCTTTTGAGCTAAGCGGTGTTTTGTTTTTACCTATTTTGCTGAAGCAGAAGTTGAAACTTAAAGATGTTACACAGATTTGGTCAAGGTTAAACAACTAAGGAGTGACCAAATTCAGATTCAAACATAGATTTATCTTAGTCCAACTGTGTGCCTTTCCTGCCATTCCTAGTTTTCCTAAAGACATTTGTATGTTAAAATGACCTAGCCTGTTTCGCTTAGCGGATAGAGCGTTTGTCCGAGGACTGAAGGGTTGAGGGTTTGATTGAGATCAAGGGCACATACCTGAATTGCAGGTCGCTCCCCCTACCCAACCAATAGATGTGTCTCTCTCACATGATGTTTTCCTTGTGTCTCTCTCCCTTCCTTTCTCTCTGCTTTAAGAAATCAATGGAAAAATTTCTCTGGGTGAGGATTAACAACAACAAAAAGTGACTCAGCCAAAAACAAATCCTAACTTCTGAGGTTATTTAACAGAAGGAGCAAGGAGCTCTAACAAGACTGTTTGCTTATTACCTCTCCTCCCAATTATGACTTTACTAAGTTTTCTGGAAAACTAAGGTTAGCTATAAAACTTTGGAGACTTGCTAAAACCCCAACTATATACATTATAGAAGTGACAGGAGCCCTAGGATGTTGGACTTTATTGGGTCAGTGAGCTATGATCCATGATTAGGTAGGTATAAGTAGTAGAAGCACTCTGGGGAAAGACGGTGTATTGCAATGAAGAGAGCTGTTCTGTCTGTATATTCCCATGAAAATAGTGCAAACTGCTATCCTACTGTTAAACACAGTTAAGGAATAATAAAGCTAAGTAAATTTTGTGGGATTCTTGAGAGTTATGATGAAAGACCTGAAAGCTGGAAGCTGTTAAAATAATGACTTAGATACTAATCATTTTCTTCAATCCTGTGCTCAAATAAATTTTTGGTCATTTTTCATATCACTGAAAAAAGAGATAAGTATAGAAAAAAAAGATGAATATATGCCTCTAGTTTAGCACTTTTGTAAAGCAGAAACATGGAGACTGGTGACAGGATGGCTGTTTTCCTGATAACTAATTTATGTGGTGGTTTCTCTGCTTGCCATTTAACATCACATGATGCCCAGCCCCCCAAATATTTCACAAATATGAAATCGGGCATGTTTCCTCCTTGCTAAAACAAGGTCAAGTTGGACAGACACTTTAGTAATTTGAGTATAAGGGGGGGGGGGGGGGGGGCAGGGCGGGCGGAGTGTGTGTGCGCGCGTGTGTGTGTGCGCGCGCCTGTGTGTGTGTTGAAGGGAGAAGGTGAACAAGAGGTTTAGTTTGTCAAACATAAAGGCAGAATGTTTGAATTAGCAATCTTCACTCCCCAAATGTTCATGTAACTTTAATCAGTCTCTCACTGTTCTCCATTGCTGCTTTATTTGATCTTTCATTGACTGTAGAATATTATTGGAAGTGGGACTTCAAAGCACAAGGTGGCCTTCCCTATTTGGTTAAATGTATGTCTGCTTTGTTTTGTTTTTAATGGAAAGTTTCCTATGGCTTCTTTTACTCTTTTTTAAAAGGCCAGAATCTGCTCCCTCTGAATCTGACCTAGTCCCTCAGTTGTTGATAGGCAAAAAACTAAGTTGCAAGGGTAAGAGGCATAGGCAGTAAAGACTGAATAATAATTCTTGGTGCTTTTTGGAGGAGTGTGTGTGGTAGAGGTGAAGTTCATTTGGCTTTTCAAGTCTCTTGTAGGGGACTGCAAATACCAAGTAGCCTTAACACAGTATGTAAGTTATTAAAAACAGGGAAGGATTCATTCAGCAAAAAGCTAGAAAATTTTGTGAGTTTTCTTAAATGTAGGGAATTTCCTTTTTATGCTTTTATCTTTGAATTTAAGATTTTATATGGTCATTTAGCATATAATAGACTATTTTCACATTGTTCAGGGTTTTGTAGAATAGGCTATGAAATAAAAAGAAGCCTGATGGTCTAGACATTTTTTATAGAGGAGAATTGTCTTAAGAATAAATGTATGAAGTTCCTTTAATAACTTGTGATTTTATTTGTAACTTTAAGGTTTGAGGGTGATGACTTGGGGGAGCTTAGTTTATTCAACAAATAGTGCCTTCAAGTAAGTAGTCACTGGGAGAAGACAGCGATAAACAAGAATGGTCATTTTCTTTGTGAAAATAAAATTGGTTACCAGGTCATCCTGATGGTAGGAATTAGTTGAGAAGCATTTTACTACACTGTCATTAATTTGTGCTTAGTGGAAAGAAAATTTATTAGACATGGCTCAGGAAAATCTGTGTTTTTGTCCTAATTCTGATACTTGTTGCTTGGCCTTAGGTTGTCACTTTCCATCCTCTAACTTTAGTTTCCTGTTTGTAAAGTGATGTTACAGTGTCCTTTTAAAGGAATGTAGGGTAGTTTATAAGCACAGTGTTGCAAGGGTTGGGACGTAGGCCACTTGTTTTATGTGCTAGTGTCCAGGTTTAGGTCTCCCTGCAATAATGTGATTATCCAATGTTGCTAGGGTTTTTAGGCTTTAAAAAGCCCTAATTAATTTTTGGATGCAGAGGGCATTAGAAGAGGCCAGGAGTAGTGTTTCTTCCTGTTTTTTGTGTTCGTTTTCTTGTCCTCACTTTGTTCCTTAGCTGAGCTTGAAGGTGTGTTGTTTTTTGTACTTTTCCCTATACTAGTAGTTTCAGTATTCAAACTGCTTTTCCCATAAGTTTTTGATAGCTTGTTGAAGTTGTACTAACAAAATGAATGTTTGATTCCTAAAATTATTTCTCTAAGCCTTTCTTCCTCTTCACCTTCCTTATCTAGGTGAATCTTTGTCTTCTATGGACAATAACAAGGCCTAACTGGAGTGACCTATGTGTAGAGAAGTATATGAGGTTCTAGTTTTCAGTAATCACAATAACCTTTATTGAATGCTTCCTGTGGGTCAAGTATTATGGGGATGTCTTTAAATATATTATCTCTGTTAGTCTATAGATAGAAGTTAATAGGTAGGTTTCAAGAGTTTGTTTCCTGGTCCTCTACTTAGTAGCTTTGTTAATTTGGTCCTACCTAATTCTCTTCAGTACCTTAGCTTCCTCATCTGTAAACTGAGGAGAATAATACTGCTGCCTCATAGAGTGATTTAAAATAGGTTTTATGTAAAACACTTAGACTAGTAAATACTTGGTAATTGTTAACTTTTTTAAAAAATTTAAATTACTTACTGTTTAATGTATTACATAAGTCTCCTTTTCCCCCCATTGACCTCTCCCTGGCTGCCCCCAACCCCCAGCACATGCCCTCACACTCCCCCCCTCCATTGTCTGTGTCCATTGGTTATGCTCATATGCATACATACAAGTCCTTTGATTGATCTCTTACCCCCTCACCTCCTGCCTTCCCTCTTAGGTTGGACAGTCTATTAGATGCTTCTATGACTCTGGTTCTACTTTTGTTCATCAGTTTATGTTGTTCATTATATTCCACAAATGAGTGAGATCATGTGATATTTATCTTTCTCTGACTGGCTTAATTCGCTTAGCTTATGCTCTCTAGTTCCATCCATGCTACTGCAAATGGTAAGAATTCCTTTTTTACAGCAGCATAGTGTTCCATTGTGTAGATGTACCACAGTTTTCTAATCCACCCATCTGCTGATGGGCACTTAGGCTGTTTCCAAATCTTAGCTATTGTAAAATGTGCTGCTATGAACATAGGGGTGCATATATCCTTTCTGATTGGTATTTCTGTTTTCTTGGGATATATTTCTAGAAATGGGATCACTGGGTCAAATGGGAGTTCCATTTTTAATTTTTTGAGGAATCTCCATACCGTCTTGCACAGTGGCTTCACCAGTCTGCATTCCCACCAGCTGTGCACAAGGATTCCTTTTTCTCCGCATCCTCTCCAGCACTTGTCATTTGTTGATTTGTTGATGATAGCCAGTCTGACAGGTGTGAGAGGGTACCTCATTGTTTTGATTTGCATCTCTCGGATGATTAGTGACTTTGAGCATGTTTTCACATGTCTCTTAGCCTTCTGTATGTCCTCTTTCAAAAGGTGTCTATTTAGGTCCTTTGCCCATTTTTTGATTGAATTCTTTATCTTCCTTTTGTTAAGTTGTATGAGTTCCCTATAAATTTTGGAGATTAAACCCTTATCGGAGATAACATTGGTAAATATGTTCCACGCAGTGGGCTTTCTTGTTGTTCTGTTGATGGTTTCTTTTATTGTGCAGAAGCTTTTTATTTTGTTGTAGTCCCATTTGTTTATTTTCTTCTTAGTTTCCATTGCCCTAGGAGCTTTACTGGTAAAGATATTGCTACGACAAATGTCTGCTATTTTGCTGCCCATAGTTTCTTCTAAGATTTTTATGGTTTCCTGCCTTACATTTAAGTGCTTTATTCATTTTGAGTTTATTTTTGTGTATGGTGTAAGTTGGTCTAGTTTCATTTTTTTGCATGTATCCGTCCAATTTTCCCAACACCATTTATTGAAGAGACTCTCTTGACTCCATTGTATGTTCTTGCCTCCTTTGTCAAATATTAATTGAGCATAATGGCTTGGGTCAATTTCTGGGTTCTCTGTTCTGTTCCATCTTGTGCCAGTACCAGGCAGTTTTGAGAACAGTGGCTTTGTAATATAGCTTAATATCTGGTATTGTGATCCCTCCAACTTTGTTCCTTTTTCTCAAGATTGCTGCAGCTATTCAGGGTCTTTTTTCTTTTTTTCCAGATTAATTTTTGGAGAGTTTGTTCTAGATCTTTGAAGTGTGCCGTTGGTATTTTAATGGGGGTTGCATTGAATCTATAGATTGCTTTGGGTAGTATGGACATGGTAAATGTTAACTCTTATTTATATTAATCTTCATATCAACCTAAGAGGTAGGGATTTTGCAGTAGAAGAAATAGGTTCAAAGAAATTGAAAAATTTGCCCAATATAACATATCTAATATACAGAACCTGATTCAAATCTAAGCATGACAGATTCCCACCTGCTTTCTTAACCACTGGGCTATCTTCATCCCTGTAGAAAGGGAGTGAGGCTGATAAACAACTTAACCATTGTCAAATTAAAGTACATGGTTAATGTCTCATCACTGGACAAAAACATTAATAGTGACTGGCTGATGATTGTTTTTTATAAACTTTGATTATGTACATATATTATAATCAACAATGTTGTCTGTGAGTAGAGAAACGTGAAATCCCAAAGATTACTCCCACACACGTACACACAGTAGAACCTAGGGCATTTGGTATATTCTAAGCTACAATCTAAAAAATACCTCCTTCCTCTCACTGTTTATTCCCATTTTAAGTAATTAGTTCATAACATCAAATAGTTAATATTATCCCCCCTTCCCCTAATAACATCTATCTATATAAAAGCCCAATATGCAAATTGTCCCCTCGGGAGTTCAACCGGGAGACTGGGAGTTCTATCTATTGCTCACTATGACGTGTGCTGACCACCAGCGGGTGGTGTGGAATGAAGGAAGGCCCTGGCTGGCAGTCGGCAGCTGGGAAGGAAGGCCCCAACCAGCAGCTGGAAGTCCCCGATCGGCCCTGATCACTGGCCAGGTCTAGGGGCTATTCCCATGCATGAATTTTGTGCACCGGGACTCTAGTTACTAAATAATTGGCTTAATTTTTTTGGCTAGGTGGGAGAGGAAGGCAGTTAAGGATGTTAACTTTTCTTGTTTTTATTTGAAAATCCTGCCTCTCTTTTATTTTATATTAGGTCATGTGAATTTTGGTGTTGGGTTTGCTAAATGAAAATGAAAAGGTTATCACAGGTAGAATTAAAGAAATGAAGGATTAAGAGAGAAAGGGAGCCAGGATTATTATTGTAGTAATATTTAAACTTAAAAAATTTGTGGCAATGAGTAACATTCATTATTTTAGTAAAAGGAAATTATATGCAAACTCACAGTGAGGCCTGTTGATATGTTTGTAAATAGTGTGTTATAAAGTCTCTGGCTCACTGGAGCGCCTTGGAGTTGGTTCTTGAACAGGTTTTACTCTATACATTGAGCCTATGAGACCTAAAACTTGAAATAAGACTATTTCATTTATTCTTTTTAATTGAACTTGCCTTTCTTTAAAGTGCTGACATTTCTGACCCATATTTTATTTTATTTTTCTGACCAGTATTTTAATACTTGCTCTTGCAAAATGTTGTATTCTAATATTTTTCATTGTACTTGTACAGATTTACCTCTATTTTGGGTAGTCATTTTTGTGGGTTGTGTGGTTAAGAAGTCCAGCCACCACTTAAAATATTGCCTTTATGGGGGGGGGGGGGGACCACAAATGTGTCTTTATAGTACATGTTTAATAGTCAACTTTTTCCTCCATCTTTATTTAGTATGTTTTTCAAAGAATTCAGAATTTTATTTCTTATTTAGAAAATATAGGTATTTTCATATGCTGATTTTTTTTATTTGAAAATTGCTGTTCATGTTTGGTTGGGAAGGAGTGGAAAATTAATCTGGTTTTGGACAATTGGGTATACTTTTGGTGTTTTCTTTATTATAAATAATGTAATTAATTTTATTCAATAGATAAAGTATTGGATTTTGTAAGTGTTCTTATTACAGCATTTTGGGGTACGAGGTCTAGATGGTTAATGTAGATTTTGCTTCACCTTTGAATTGTATATAATATAGGTAATCGGGCTAACTGAACCAGTCTCATAATGTTCACTTTCTGAAATGTGAAGCCATTGGTATGAAATATGTGCCAAGTTTGCTCCAGTCTTTACAAGGACAGCACTGTAATTACAATTTTTTTTTCTGGAAATAATCCTAAACCTTTTTTCTAGCTTAATGACTTGAAAAGTATAGCAGGGCTGGATATATTCACCATAAAGGTGACCGTTCGATTCCCTCGATTCCTGGTCAGGGCACATGCCTAGGTCAAGTACCTTTAGGGTCAAGTAGCAATCTTGGAAAATACAATAAAATAATTGGTAGAAGGAGGATTATAGCACATTGTTGTGCCACAGGTCATGGTTTTTACTTTTGAAGATACAGTTTTTGAATTTTTATAAGTTGTTGAAGTTTTATAAGTTGTTGATTTTTATTCCCTGACCAGGAATTGAGGGAATCAAACTGTCACCTCCTAGTTCATAGGTTGACACTAAACCACTTAGCCACAGTGGCTGGGCCAGAGCATGTTCTCCATCTGCCATCCCTGACTTGGTCTGTGGCTCTATCTGGTGCAGCCGCTTTTAATCTAAGTCTTTGCTATTTCTCTGGAAATGCTTCGCTCCCATTAATTCTCAGAATTGTTCAGTTCTTCCAAATCCAGTGTTTGTTGGTTCTGATTGATTATGACACATGATCAATTTGGGACAGTTTTTTCAATGTAGGCAAAGCAACACTGTGTTTTATGTACACGTTGATTTGTGTATGCATACCAATTCAGAAATGTTAAATATAAATTTTAGAACTTAAGAACTGTGGAATCGCACTCAGCATTAATTACTGCTTTCCCATGTCACTCCTGAAGCCATTTTAGCTTAATCTCTCACTATTTCATCCCTAGACTAGTTTTAGCTTTCTTGCAATATAAACTTTCTATACTTTGCTCCCAAATACACACACACACACACACACACACCAATGAACTCTTTCATTCCTGAAGACAGAGTCCAAATTCCTAATATTCAGGATCATTTGAGTTAGCCTGCCAGTATTACTCTTTCTCTTCTCTACATGAACCTTTCATTATTCTAACCAAGCTCTTTTCACCATTGTTCACTGATTTCATCATATACCATGCTCCATTGTACAGGACCCTCCTTCCCCCATGCCTTGCTTTTTTTGCTTGTCTATGTTCTACCTTTCTTACCTGGGCCAGGTCAGATTGTCATCCTGTAGAAAGCCGTTTCTGATCACTGTCAGAAAACAGAGGAATTTCTACCAGAAATTCAGAGATCAGAGAGGTGTTATGTTACATTCGGCTCATATCATCCTTAAGTGCTGCCCTGTGTTTTTCTGTTTATGGGAACCCCTTCTGCTCTTTAAAATACATTGTAAATCTCTAAGAGACAAAGATGGATTTTATTTTCCTATGTCTCAAATCCTCCAGTGCTTCTTTTTTTTTAAAATATATTTTTATTGATTTCAGAGAGGAAGGGTCAGGGAGAGAGAGGGAAACATCTATGATGAGAGAGAATCATTGATCGGCTGCCTCCTGCACGCCCCACATGGGATCGAGCCCGCAACCTGGGCATGTGCCCTTGACTGGAATCGAACCTGGGACCCTTCAGTCCTCAGGTCGATGCTCTATCCCAGTGATGGCGAACCTATGACATGCGTGTCAGAGGTGACACGCGAACTCATTTTTTTGGTTGATTTTTCTTTGTTAAATGGCATTTAAATATATAAAATAAATATCAAAAATATAAGTCTTTGTTTTACTACGGTTGCAAATATCAAAAAATTTCTATATGTGACACGGCACCGGAGTTAAGTTAGGGTTTTTCAAAATGCTGACACGCCGAGCTCAAAAGGTTCGCCATCACTGCTCTATCCACTGAGCCAAACCAGCTAGGGCCTCCAGGGCTTCTTTACACAGTAGGTGCTCAGTAGATGTTCTTTGATCTGCTTTTTAAAGTTGGTTTGCATGCAGCTAACATTTTAACTAAAAGCATGTATTTTCCCAGGAGTAAAATGAAGTCTAATTTACCACTTATATATGAAGTAAAGGATCTGAAAATCAATATTTAAAGTATCAGAATGAGTCCTTATTGTCAGTGGCCCTTATACTTTCTAAAATTGGATTTTAGAATTAACAGTTATTAACAAATAATCAATGATTAACATGGAAATAAAATAAAAATGATTGAACAGTTTTACAAAACAATAACAGAGTTGAGCAGTGTACTTTGTGAATGTGAAAAATGTATGTGGCATTGGTCTTTACTAGTCAGTTGAGGAAACAGACCTGGTAGGTCTAAGGTAAACCTAATGTAGATCCCATGCCCACCGGTCCAGTTTCATTGCTTTTCCTTTGCTAGTCCTGAGTTACCCGTTTTCATAATGATTTTCATATCTTGATAATAATGTAATGGTTAAGATACTATTTTTGGATTATGTTGTTTCTTTAACATCTTCCTAATTAAGAAAAAAATGAGGCATTCAGTCTTGGGTTTGACACATTAGAGATGGGAAGAAATCTATGAAACTGCACAAAAGAGTTTAGCTTCTAAATTTTCTATCTAGGACTTCAAAAATTACTCCAAGAATTTCAAGGATAGTAGCAGTCCTATAATCATGATGTCAGAAGAATTACCCTTGAACTAACTCTGGTTGGCAAGGTACTGGATGGGGACTCCATGATTAAACACAGTAGGTGTCTTCCTGTCCTATATTTGTAATAGGTTACTCGGTTAGAAACCAAGTTGAATGGCACTGGGGAAAGTGGTAAGTGGCACAGGGTGGTTTTGCGATTTTTTTCTGTTGCAGTGATTATAATAGGTTCATGAAAAAAAAATGTTTTTAACTGTTGTCACTGACTCCTTTAAGAACCTGTTAAAAGTTGTGGGTCCTTGCCCTAGAGAAATTTTGCAACAGGCAGAGCTTTGTTTCTGTTTCAAGAATCAATAATTAAGACCTTGTAGGTAGGTTAAGAGCCTAGACTTATCAGGATTAAATCAGGGAGGCGGGGAAAAACGGTACCCAGAGAATAAAATAACTTCTTAAAATTGCATGAGAGATATGTCAGCTTTTGAGCAGGAATAATTCCACCTTTACATCCTTAGGCCCCTGTTCCTTCTTTCCTCTGTATTTCTATTGTTCATCTTTATATTATGTTGGTTGTACTTGAGCCCTTATGAAATCATCCTTTGCAGGCATGTTGTATTCTCATTCAAATCCATCTACATTCTGACTCAGTTAATGTCCATCAGTGTGTCTTCTCAAATTTAGCCAATCTGCATTTTCTATATTTAAATTCAGGCTTTTCCTATACACTCCAAACATCCTTAATCCCACATAATCCAACTCTCTTTCTACTCTTTGTTTGTTTGTTTGTTAACCCTCACCTGAGGATATTTTTCCCATTGATTTTAAGAGAGAGTGGAAAGGAGGGTAGAGACAAAGAAAAACAATGATGTGTTTTAAACATTAATGGTTCTACTATTCCTAAAACTTCATAGAAAATCATCTTGAATGTTTTCCATTTTCAAGTGGAATAAAAGACAGACACATTGACTGGTTGCCTCCCACACGCGCCCCTACCAGGGCTGGGGATCGGGTCTGCAACCACAGTATGTGCCTTGACCAGAATTGAACCCTGGACACTTCAGTCCATGGGCTGCTCTAACCACTGAGAAAAACCGGCTAGGGCTTCTTTCTACTTTTTTCTTTAATGTGCATTATCTATAGCACCTTGCACATTTTGTAGTTTATATGACCTGAAATGTCAGCAGCTCAAGTTTATTTCCTGGATTTCGTCAGTTAGGGTTAGCAAAATAGAAAATTAAATTGTTATTATAACAGATTAGTGCAGTGGTTCTCAACCTTCTGGCCCTTTAAATACAGTTCCTCATGTTGTGACCCCCAACCATAAAATTATCTTCGTTCCTACTTCATAACTGTAATGTTGCTACTGTTATGAATCGTAATGTAAATATCTGATATGCAGGATGGTCTTAGGCGACCCCTGTGAAAGGGTCGTTCGACCCCCAAAGGGGTCGCGACCCCCAAGTTGAGAACCACTGGATTAGTGGTTATGTTCTTTTAGCAGTTGAATTCTTTTATCACGGATTATAGGAAATGGTTTAGAGCAGCCGTGGGCAAACTACGGCCCTCGAAATGAATAAAACTAAAAAAAAAAAAAGACCGTACCCTTTTATGTGTAATGATGTTTACTTTGAATTTATATTAGTTCACACAAACATTCCATCCATGCTTTTGTTCCGGCCCTCCGGTCCAGTTTAAGAACCCATTGTGGCCCATGAGTCAAAAAGTTTGCCCACCCCTGGTTTAGAGTCTAAAAGTCTAAAAAAGCCTGGTGCTTATTAGTAAACTCTATCTTTTGAAGTTTTAAAATTCATTTCCTTTACTTAAACATCATTTGCAGATATTTAGATTAAAATAGATTGCCAATGAAGCTATAATTGGTTTTAAGGTAAGCTAATGTTGGAAAAACATGAAACTTTATAGCAAAGAAGATAAATTAATAAATTAGCAGTGTTAGGTGAGATGCCTTGGGCTTCTCTGCAAGAGTATTAAGTTTAGTTACTGCATAATAGCTTTGTAAAGTACTGTACTGTTCTGTTAGAGAATAGAAGGCATGTGGGAAATAATATATATAAATGTGTTAATATTTAAATAGAATAATTGATTTTCTTTTTTCATTGCACATAGTTGTGTAGAGTGGAATTATGACTTAATAAACATACAATGACTTGATTTTGTTTTGGCAGAAAATAGTATCTAAATTGTTTGTTGTGTTAACATTTACTTTAGTGTCTCTGTAAGAAGAGCTCAAAGAAACCTTGTGTCTGAGGATTGTCTTACTGTTGAATCATGGCATTTGATCACTTGTAAATGACTCTGGGGAACTTTACAATTGAGAAATGTTGCTACTATTTTGGTCCCCGCCCCCCCCCCCCCCCCCATTCTTTTAATTTCTGCTATTCCTAAAACTTCATAGAAAATAATCTTGAATGTTTTCCATTTTCAAGTGGAATAAAAGATAAAGGGCTTCTGTGAATGTACATTTTCTTGTAAGGAGAGAACTATTGCCTTTAAAACTATTAAAAGATAGTTTATAATTCATTGTAAGGACTATAATTGTGGGTTTTTTTTTTAATACAGTTTTCTTGTTCTATCCTTCCTTAATCTGGTTATTATGTTTCTGATAGCTGTAGTCTTGAGGTGGTAAAGCTGTGTTGGAAGTGAGTACCTGTGCCACCAGTTAGAATTAATTTCTGGGACTTGAGAAAAGTGCTGTAATTATAAATTGATCATTCATACAGCTGCTGTTCCTTTTATAATATTTCTTTTCAATTGTAGCTTAACAGCTGATTCAACACAAGATTTATCTTCTTATAAATAATAGATGGGTGGGCACAGAAAGAGAAGTATGTAGTATTTTCTTATGCCTTATCTTTTGGAAAAGTTGCATTTGTAAGCCCAAATACCTTTGTGTGTGGGTAAGTGGAGATGGGATAGAATATAAAACCTTTCTTAAGATGTACAGTTGGCCAACAGGCACATGAAAAGATGTCCTACATCACTAATTATTAGGGAAATGCAAATCAAAACCACTAGTTATTACCCCATACCTGTTAGAATGGCTATTATAAAAATTATTAGAAATAACAAGTGGAGAGGATGAGGCGAAAAGGGAACCCTCTAACTCCATTGGTGGGATTGTAAATTGGTGCAGCCACTGTGAAAAACAGTATGGAGGTTCCTCAAAATATTAAGCATACAACTACTGTATTATTTAGCAATTCCTCTTCTGGGTATTTAACTGAAGAATATGAAAGCACTAATTTGAAAAGATATATGTAACCCTTTGTTCATTGCAGCCTTATTTATAACTAGAGGCCCGGTGCACGAAAATCTGTGCACTGGAGTGGGAGGGGGGGTCCCTCAGCCCAGCCTGCACCCTCTCACAGTCCAGGAGTCCTCAGGGGATGTTCTACTAATGGCTGCAGTCTGGCCTCCCTCTACGGGAAGCAACCGGGCGGGCCCCCAATCACCCCTCTGATGCCGCTGGTCACTGCCGCCCCCCCCCCCCCCCCCCCAATCGCCGTTCCCTCCCTCTGCCCGCTGCTGGCACACACCTTGGCTGGCCGGGCGCTGCCTGCTTGCCAGCCCCACCCCCTGCTGACTGGTCATTCTGTTGTTTGGTCGATTTGCATATTATGCTTTTATTATATAGGAGAATAGCTAAGATATGGAAACAACCTAAGTGTCCATCAATAGAATGGATAAAGAATAGACAAAATACTTAAAGATGTGGTATATACAGTTATGTACAACTGGGTTTGAGCTGCACGGGTCCACTTATAGAAGGATTTTTTCCAATAAATATACTGTTGGCCCTCCTCATCCCTGGGTTTCAAATTTGTGGATTCACCCAGCCACAGATAGAAAACAGTATTTTCCATCTAAGTTTGGGAATCTGCATATACAGAGGGTCTACTTTAGTTATACACGTATTTTCAGCTGCATGAGGTCAGCTATATATACAATGGAATACTACTCGGCCATACAAAGATGAAATATTGCCATTTTCGACAATATGGATGTATCTTGAGGGTATTAATGCCAAGTGAAATAAATCAGATGTAAAAGAACAAAAACGTATGATTTCATTTGTGGAACATAAAACATAAAGAAATGAAAGAACAAAAACAAACTCAGAGATAACAGACAACAGATTGGTCGTTGCCAGAGGGTGGGGGGCAAAATAGGTAAAGGGAATACTGTACACCTGAAACTTACATAAGGTTATTCAATTAAAAAACAACAACCTTTCTCTAAAAAAAGTATGTATTCACTTGATAGATCATGATTGAAAAAGTATAATTGAAATGTAAATCTTCTCTCCTCCTACCCTCATTTCTTGTCTGTGGTTCCCCTTCTCAGAGGTAATCACCCATAAGAGTTTATTTTCAGATTCAGTCACATATACAAATATATATAGGACATTGATACTCCCTATGTTTTAAACAACCCATATATACTATATACTCTAGTATACATAATGGGTTTTTTTCCTCTTAGGCTATATTTCTTTTTTTTTTTTCTTTTTCTCTTTTTAGTCCTCACCTGAGGATATTTTTCCATTGATTTTTAGAGAGAGTGGAAGAGAGGGAGACAGAGAGAAACACATCGATTGGTTGCCTATTGCATGAGCGCTGACCAGGGCCCGGACCAGGGAGGAGCCTGCAACCCAGGTACATGCCCTTGACCGGAATTGAACCCAGGACTGTTCGGTCTGCAGGCAGATGCTCTATCCACTGACCTAAACCGGCTAGAGCTAGGTTATGTTTCTTTTAAGGGCTAAATAATACTCCATTGAATGGATTTGTTTTGATACACAGGATTTTTATTTTATTTTTTACTGATCTTTTGCTCTTGCTATTAAAATAGCTTATCTTTTCTCAGATGTGAAAGTATATTTATAGGATAAATTTTATAAGAGGAATTGCTGGGTCAAAGAGAATTTGCATTTTGTTTAAATTGCTTTCTGTTTTTATCTCCTTTTCAACACAAAACTCTATTTTCAAAACCTTTCTTATCTTATCCATGGAAAGTTTTAGTTTGTAATTTATTTTGCAATTCTCATGAGTGAGTCTTCATTTGTTCGAGTCATTTCTGTGAACCCATTCCATTCTTTACTGGTTTTTATGTGTTGTGTGACTACAGAAATTGTCTATGTTTTGCAAATATTTTTCCCTTTGTCATTTGTCTCTTGATTTTATTTTTTTATGCCTGTTTATACAGTTTAAAGATTTTATAGCAAGGTTTATTACTCTTTTAATAGTTTCTAGGTTTTGGGTCATGCTTTAAAGTCCCCCATAATGAGATTATTTAAAGCAACAAAAACACCCCTTGTTTTTTCTCCTAGTTTTATGATTTTGTTATTTGCATTTAAATTGTGAGCCAGTGGAATTTATTTTGGTATAAGGAATAAGGTAGGGACCCAGCTTATTTTTCCTGATGAAATGACAGCTATCACAAAAATGGTTTTTTGAATGATTCAGACTTATCATGCAGTAAATTTTCATATATCTGAACTCTTTACTACTTTATTGTGCTTGATGCTTATAGCAGATATTTATATTACCTGGTAAGGCCATTGCCCTTCTTCACAAATAGTTTATTAAAGAATTTTCCTTATTTTTATTTTGTCCTCTTATTTTTCCATGTGAATGTTGGACTTTTCTTATGATATAAAAATGTCAAGAGGCCATGTTATTACTGTGTGAAATTTATAAATTAATTTAATAAGAAAGAATTGGTATTTTTATTAGTCTTTCATTTATTTACATTGTTTTTTGGCCTCTTTTAACATTTTATTTAGATGGCTCTTAATAGATTTAAGTTTAGTCCTAAGTATTTTTCTTTTTTGTTGTTGTAAATGGAATCCTTGCTGGTTGTTGCTTATATTTACTGTACAAGGGCTGTTGCTTTTTGCATAGAAATGATAACAGCTTATTGAAATCTATTTCTATTGCAATTTTTTAGTTTATTCTAAATTAGATTTTTTAAAGCAGATTTTTCTCAAAAGAACTGGAATATCTTCATGATCATTTTATTGTTTCTTTGTAGGAGTATAAGACCAAATTAAAATTTAAAAAAACCCCAACACAATAAGAAGTATGTCATCAGAATGAAGAGAATTAATTTGGTGATTGTAATGGCTGTTGGCTTTAAACATCCAACTTCATTGAATGACCCATGTACTGGAGATAAGATACTGGACATTAGACAAGAAGAGAGGGAATAGCCTTGTACCTCTCGTCTAAAGATGAAGGTCATTCTGTGATTGGTTTTAGTAGCAAAGGTTTTTTTCTTTTTCTTTTTTTTTTTTTAAATTTATTTTATTGATTATCCACAGAGAGGAAGGGAGAGAGATAGAGAGCTAGAAACATCGATGAGAGAGAAACACCGATCAGCTGCCTCCTGCACATCTCCCACTGGGGATGTGCCCACAACCCAGGTACATGCCCTTGACCGGAATCGAACCTGGGACCTTTCAGTCCGCAGGCCGACGCTCCATCCACTGAGCCAAACGGGTTTCGGCGGTTTTTTCTTTTTCTTTTTTTCCTTAGAATAGGTAAAAGTGCTTTAATAGAGAACTAAGCCATGAGAAATGGGAATGTTGGCTTAATTTTAGTTAAACAGTGCTAATTGATCTAATGTAAAATAACAGTAAATATAGTGAGAGAAAAATTATAGTAAGTGGAAAAATTATTTTAGGTTCAAGAAAAATTTACATACCATAACTGCATGAATTTGAATATGGAACACATAATTTATATAACTTTATAGAGACATCCTCACATTATAGTTAAATGGGTATATTAGTATATTTACCCACAAAGCAGCACTGAAAGAATGCTCCTCAAACTTTGACCAGCCTACTTTATGAACGATCTTGTTAAAATTCAGATTCTGATTCTGTGGGTCTGGAGTTGGCCCTGAGGTTCGATATTTCTAACAAGTTCCCAGATGATGCTGGTGTTGATGGTAAAATGGGGTGGATTGACCACATGCATAATCTATTTTCTACTCCATAGATGGTTTCACTGCTTATTAGATTGTGCTGCATTTATAGACTCAGTGTGATCCCCTGACTCCCTAGTGTGTACCCTCTACTTCTGCCACTCCCCTTCCTCCCACCAAGATTTCTCATGCTTTATTCATGTGCTTTTTTGAATTTGGGCTGCTCTTCTTCACATATTTAGTACTTCCTATTCTTTGTTTTTCTGTTTTAAGTGTTTTATTGCTCTCGATTATTTATTTATTTTTAAATAATTCTTTATTATTGAAAGTATTACACATGTCCCCCTTTTACCCCCCATTGACCCCCTCCAGGTCACCCCTAGTCCCCCTACACCCCCACCCCCCACCAGGCCTTCAGCACCCTATTGTCTATGTCCATGGGTTATGCATATATGCATCCAAGGTCTTTGGTTGATTACCTACTACCCACCCACCCACCCCACCTTCTCTCTGAGATTCCTCACTCTGTTCCATGCTTCCATATCTCTGGATCCACTCCATTCATCAGTAACACTATTTTGTTACTTAAATTCCACATATGAGTGCAATCATGTGATACTTGTCTTTGATTGGCTTATTTCACTTAGCATGATACTTTCTAGGTCCCTCCATGCTGTCTCAAAGGGTAATAGAGTCTTCTTTTTTTACTGCTGCATAGTATTCCATGGTATAAATGTACCACAGCTTTTTTATCCACTCATCTACCGATGGGCACTTGGGCTGTATCCAGATCTTAGCTATTGCAAATTGTGCTGCTATAAATATAGGGGTGCATACATTCTTTCTGATTTGTGCTTTGGGTTTCGTAGGATATATTCCTAGAAGTAGGATCACTGGGTCAAATGGCAGATCCATTTTTAATTTTTTGAGGAAACTCCATACTGTTTTCCATCATGGTCGCACCAGTCTGCATTCCCACCAGCAGTGTACTAGGGTTCCCTAGTGTTTCCTATCCTTTAAGACCCAACTCAAATTCTAGCTTTAGAACACCTTTTTCAACTGCTTTAGCTTACTCTGATCCATTTTTTTTCTAAACTTTTACTGTTATTTACAATCATTATTTTACTTTTATATCTGTTCTTTGTTTCTCTAGTTAGATTGTAGACCTCTTAAAGATAAAATTGATCTTAGACATTTTGCATTCCCTACATGACCTCTCCTCTTGGATATCTAAAGAGCAATTTGGAGAGTGTCTCTGAATCTATAATCTTTACTTCTAAAAACTTATGTCTATTCTTGTGTTCTTTGTCTCAATGAATGCCAGAACCCTAATAGTAATCCTTAATTCCCTGTATCCTAAATCCACTCTTTTACCAAATTCTGTTCTCACTTACTTTTGGCTACTCTATAGTGCCTTTAGGTAGTTGTTTTATAATATTTTGCCCAAGTTTATAGTTATTGTCAGAGGGAGAGTTGGTTTAATAGGACTAATAGGAACTACTCAGGAGATAGTAGAAGTGGAAGTTCTCCATGTTAGCCATGAAAGTTGGAATTATAATAGCCTTGAAACAGTAGAATAACTAATATTTGTAAGGTACTTTTGTTATAAAAGCACTATAATGTAGATTATCTGATCTGCCATGATTATTACTGATATAGTAGGCAGAATACTAAGTGCCCTAGTACTGCTGCACTGTGGTCAAGAACCTGGGAAGGAAGTGAATCCTGAAGTATAAATTTAGCATAATATTGTGTATAACAAAATGTGATAGCTAACGCAAGAAGTTGAAGAAGGAAGGTAGTAGTGGAAACTAGGCATCAGAAAGAATAGCAGAATTTTGTGCCTGTAGGCAGATGACACTGTCACCAAGTAAATGGACTCTAAGAATAAATAAGTAAAATATTTTTTTATTTTTGCCACATGGTTCTTTTAGAGGTCCTGTAAATTTCAGCTTATACTTCCTTGGACAGCCTTTTCTCTCTACTCTGTAAAGTAGGTCGCAGTTTATATAACACCAACTCCTGCCCTTTTTTTTTATGGGACCCATCATTTTATTGTTTTACTTTTATACTCTTAAAACATAATATTCTTCATAACATGTATTATTGTTTATAATGTTTTTATTTTATATATTTTTATTGATTTCAGGGAGGGAGAGAGAGATAGAAACATCAATGATGAGAGAGAATTATCAATCGGCTGCCTCCTGCATGCCCCACATGGGATCGAGCCCACAACCCCGGGCATATGCCCTTACCGGGAATCAAACCATGACCTCCTGGGTCATAGGTCAACACTCAACCACTGAGCCATGCAGGCTGGGCTGTAATGTTTTTATTTTTTCTTTCTCTTTTTCTTTCTTTCTTGTGTAATGTTTTTAAATGGAACAGTACTGTGAATTCCATGAGGAAAGGGGCCATGCTTTTGTATGCCCAGCTCCTAGCCCACTGCCTAATATGTTAGATCTCAGCCCATATTTATTGAGGAATGAATGAATGAATGATACATAGATACATACATGAGCAATGAAGAAAGTTAAATTGAGTTCCAAATTGGGAGGAAGAAAGGAGTGGCAAGAAGATTTGGGGAAATTAGTAAAATAACATTGGCATGAGTTGATAGCTATCTTGTAGATTAGCAATAAAATTTCTAAAAAATAAATATGGAGAAAGGTACTAGACCATGGAAAACTTTTTTAAAGCGTTAACTAGACAAATAAATAGTATGGAGTCCTAGAAAATACAAAGCACAGGAATAATATGGTGAAAACAGTTTGAAAAGGATAATTCAGGCAGCGTCTTGAATAATACACCTAAGGCATGGATATGAGGGATAAAAAGCAATTGGAGCTTTTTGTTCCCTCTTGCTTCTGTGTTTCAGGGTTCCCATGTCCTCATGATAGGGTGCAAAAAGCAAATATTTATAGGCTGTTATAATCAGATTTCTTTCTTTTATATATATATACATTCGGATTTCTTTGTAGTAAAACTTTATTGTTCCACAGCTCTTGGATAAGCACAAGAATACAGAGAGCATGGTGGAGCTTCTGAACTTGTATCAGATGGAGGATGAAGCCTACAGCAGCCTTGCAGAAGCCACAACTGAACTCTATCAGTATTTACTACAGCCATTCCGAGACATGAGAGAACTGGCCATGCTACGAAGACAGCAGATCAAGGTATTTTTTTAAAACCTAAATAGTAGCCTGCCTGTTTCATAGTTCTCAACCTGGCTGGCCATGCATTTTAATTACTAGTGGAACTTCATAAAAATGTACATATCTGGTTCTTTGTTCACAAAGATTCTAGTTTGATAGGTTTGGGCTATGTAGAGCCTGAACACATCATTTTAAAGCATCTCAAAAGACAATTCTAAGTAGCCAGGAGAGCAGCCTAGAAAGTAAATACAGTGAGAGATTTCCCTGCCCGCTTTCCTGTACATCTCTTTCTACTCCTGTCTCCCTTTTAATGTTTTGGGTACCAGGTAGTCCCAGACTTCTTTACCAGAAGTTGGGAACATTTGTTTTGGGAAGACCTTGTTTTGAAAGTTACAAGGATTTAATGGTAGAGCTTTCAAATTCATGATACCTAATTTTCATGTGTAAAGTATAACATTTTTTGAGGCAAATGTTTAAGGATTGGGTTTTATAGCTGACCTCAAATAACTGTACTCTGTTTAATTCACATGGAAATGTTGCTGATCTAGGACATGAAAATTGTGTTTTTGCATAATGGTTTAAATTGGAACAAATTATATAAATGTGTATTTGAGAAATTAGCAGTGGGCTCTCTCTGGAGCACATCCACGCCTTTCTTCCCTCTCAGGTGTGCATCTTTATTAGGCCCTGACCAGGTAGCTTAGTTGGTTAGAACGTCATCACCTCGTCCCAATAAACCAAGATTGCTGGTTCAATCCCTGGTCAGGGCACATGCAGGAAGCAATCAATAAATGCATAAATAAGTGGAACAACAAATCATTGTGTCTCTGTCTCTCTTTCTCTCTAAAATCAATTTTTAAAAAAAAGAGAAATTAGCAGTTACTCTGGGAACTTTATGATTGGGAGCAAGGATGAGTAGTATATTTGAAAAATTATGAAAAGGTGAATGAGGTATGTCTGTGTACTTTTCCCCCTTTACTAATGAATCAGAATATAGAGCAGCACAGAAATGAATCTCATACTCCTTTATTAATACTTTTGAAAAATATCGGGGTTGTCAGTCAGTTTATCATAAACTTGGTATTTTGGTTAAAATAGTGACTTGTAAATAATGTAATAATTTGTAGGCACCAGAACATCCTCCAAATTTTTTAATGAAATAGAGATTTTTGTCATTTGAGAAATTGCCTGGAAGGCAGGAATGAACTGAATGACATGGAGGCCCCATATCAGAATCTATGTGCATTTTGCTTTCATATTAATTATATCAAGATTTGTATTGAGTATTGACATTAGCAAATTGATTGAACCTACTTGTTATGCTGTGTTATCCACTAGCATTACATTTTGTTTCATTTTTCCTGGAAAGCAGAATATAGATAAGGAGGAATAGACAAAAAAGTTTTTAAATTTGTAACTTTTTTAAAGGTAAATATGGTATTTTACTTTATTGCTGTTTTTGTGATATTGCTCCTAAATGCCCAATCAACTATGACTCTTCTGTTCTTTTTACCCTTGTGAAGGTTTAGATAGAAGTATTAGATTTAGTTTGTGAGCTCATGCAGTTTGTCAGACAAGTGTGTTTAATGGTGTTGTTATATTTTATAAGCCTAGCTAAATTGATTTTTTAAAAAGAGAACCACATATCACTTTACTGAAAGTATAGCTATCACTAAAATTTCTACAGATTTTAAATGGCTAACAAGAGAATATGAACAAATTTCTGTCAATAAAGTCTACAACTTAGATGAAATGGAAACCTTCTTTGAAAAATACAAACTATCAAAATGGATTCAAAGAGAAATATATAAGTTTTGATAGCCCTATATTAACAAAGTTGAATTCATAACTTAAAACCTTTCCTCAAAGAAAACTTCCAATTCCAGATGACACCATTAGAGGATTTATCAAAGATTTAAGGAAGAAGTAATACCAGTTTTACACAAATTCTTTCAGAAAACAAAGTAGGGAACACTTTCCAACTTATTTTTTTGGCCAGCATTAATTATTCTGATACCAAAGTCAAATGACATTTACAGGAAAAAAAAAAACCCTACAGATTAACATCCATCATGAATGTAGATGCAGTATTCATTAACATAATATTAAAAATAGGATCTAGTAATTTATAAAAAGGATGATATGACATGTTTCGGTTTATCTCAGAAATAGTATAAGGTTGGGTTAACATTCAAAAATAAATAAATGTAACTCACCATATAATCAGAATAAAGGAAAAAAACAATGTTATTTCTACAGCTGCAGAAAATCATTTTAAAAATTTCATCATAAAAAGTCAACAGACTAGGACAGGGGTGGGCAAACTTTTTGACTCGAGGGCCACAATGGGTTCTTAAACTGGACCGGAGGGCTGGGACAAAAGCATAGATGGAGTGTTTGTGTGAACTAATATAAATTCAAAGTAAACATCATTACATAAAAGGGTACGGTCTTTTTTTTTTTTAGTTTTATTCATTTCAAACGGGCCGGATCCGGCCCGCGGGCCGTAGTTTGCCCATGGCTGGACTAGGAGGAGAGGGGAACTTCTTCAGCCTCATTAATGGCATGTATGAAAAGTCTAACATCATACCTGACTTCTTTCCCTTAAGATTGGGAGCAAGGCAAGATTGTCTGTTCTCACCAGTTCAGTAAGGAAAGAGGAAAAAGGCATAAATTGGAAAAGCCAAAGTAAAGCTCTCCCTTCCTCTCGGTAAAAAATCAATAAAATATATTAAAAAAAAAAAAAAAAAAGGAAAGTTAGGTACGTTCCTTGACCGGGAATTGAACCCACAACCATCATACATGATGATGCTCCAACCAAATGAGCCACCTGGCCACGGCTATGCCACATTTTTTTAAATATTTATTGTTGAGAGTATTACAGATATCCCCCCTTTTTTCCCCTATTGTCCCCCTCCACCTGGTTCTTGCCCAACCCCAGGCCTTCACCATCCTATTGTCTGTGTCCATAGGTAAGGCATATTTGCATTCTTACACTTCTTCCTCTCCTTAAAGAATACCCTTCAACATTTTATATAATACTGTTTTGGTGGTGATGAATTTCTTTCGTTTTTTCTTGTCTGTAAAGCTCTATATCTGACCTTAAATTCTAAATGATAGCTTTGCTGGGTAGAGTAATCTTGGTTGTACGTCCTTGCTATTCATCACTTTGAGTATTTCTTGCCACTCCCTTCTGGCCTGCAAAGTTTCTGTTGAGAAATCAGCTGATAGTCACATGGGTGATCCCTTGAGGTGATCCCTTGTTGCTTTTAAGATTTTCTGTCTCTAATTCTTGGCATTTTAATTATGATGTATCTTGATGTGGGCCTCTTTGGGTTCCTATTTTTTGTGACTCTCTGTACTTCCTGGACTTGTAAGTCTATTTCTTTCACCAGGTAAGGGAAGTTTTCTGTCATTATTTCTTCAAATAGGTTTTTAGTATTTTGCTCTCTCTCTTCTCCTTTTGGCACCCCCATAATGTGATTGTTGGTATGCTTGAAGTTGTCCCAGAGGCTCCTTACACTATCTTCATATTTTTGGATTCTTTTTGCTTTTTGCTTTTCTGATTGGCTGTTTCTGCTTCCTCATATTCCAAATCATTTATTTAATTCTTGGAATCCTCTACTGTTGAATCCCTTTATATAGCCACCAAATTTTGTGACCTTTCTCCTAGTGGATTTTGAATATGTTCTTCTTCACCCCTTTCCTTCTCCAGGACCAAGTAAATCAATAAGTGCTTTGTGAAATAAAAAAGATACCTACTCACCCCCCACCCCAGCTGACAGATTAGAATGGAGCCCCCCTTTAGGCAGATGCAGCAGTACACATGGCTTGGCTAAGCATAGGCTAGCACACTGTGAACTACATAGTGCCACTATACATTAAGGTCCTTATCTCTTACCTGAGCTTTTTTTGTTGTTGTTTTGTTTTGTTTCCTTGCCTTTAAATTTCACCTTTAAAAAAATGTATTATTTTACACTCTTTACTGAGAATATTATATCTAATATTAGCTTTGAGTATAAACATTTATGAATAGATGCTGCCAAAGCTAATCATTTCATTCTGTTAACAGTCACTTCAGATGACTCCTGGGCCTGGAAAGTTTGCATCATCATGTATGATGGTTGTGGGTTCAATTCCTGGTACTGCTACATCAGTATATTCACAAATTTATCCTGAAATTTGTTTCACCTAAGAATTGGAGTTGTTTTTTTCTTTTCCACTCTCCTAATGATAGACAGGAGTAACACTAATTTCTCATCTAAAACCCGGTATCTAAGCAAGTGATGTGTTTATCATAAGTAATTCTGTGCCAAGAAATTTGTATTTATAAACGAATCTCACTGTCCTAGCTACCTAAACTGACACATTCTTTTTTCCATGCTAAAAACAGGCACTGTTTTCTTTCTAGTTCTGAAATTGAAAACAGAGGTGTCACTGTTTTTAGCACATGATCCAGATGACCAATGCTGTGCATCTTCAAATTTGCCAAGTTAGGAAATGAACTTAGTATCCTATCTTCGCTTAATGTCTTAGGTGCAGTTGTAATCACATTTTTTAACAGTTGGCTGAAACATTAGCTACTAAATTTCAGAAGTCGGTAAAAAACAACATTGAAAAGCGTAATATATACATGAACAGTGAAGGTAAAGATAATCCAACAACAACGTGTAAATTATCTTCAAATAATTGTGACTGGATTTATTTTTTAACTTTTTCTCTTCAAAAAGCCATAATGCAGATTTTCTCAATTCCGTGTACAGTGTTTAATTGTGCAAGTGAAAATAATTTCTGCTAATAATCTGAGTTAAGATTTTTGAATTTGGAACACTGCTTGTTCTGTTTATTAAATTTCTGTTTCATAGTTGTGTCTGTTGGAAAATCAAACCAGATACTTCAGCAGAGGGACTTAAATATAAAGAGTTGTTAATTAGGTATAAAGTTGTTAATCAGATCATTAAGAAGGCAAGAATGTAACTCTGTAAGATACAGAGTTAACAGTTGCCAAAACAGCCACCACTCTTAGGTTTGGGGGGTATAAAGGAAAGACGTACTTTATTAATAATCAGCAAAGAGGATGGGCCGGGTCCTGGTGAAACTAGTCTCTGAGGAAGAGGACATCGCTCATCTAGTGCTGGTGTTTGAGCTGCACTAATGGAGAGACCCTGCTCTCTAGGGATAGTGCACTGGTGGGCTGGTGCTGGTTTGTCTTTTGGAGGTGGGGCTGGGGCTGGGGGTTGGGGGCACACAATGAAGGTGATTTTGCAAAGGTGGGAAAGCTGGAACTGGATTCTGTTAACTGCTTCAGGAAAAAACTGCAGATGCTGGGTTGAAGAAGCAAGGCTGGGATGATGCTCACAGGAACAGCAAACAGTAAAGTCAAGTGATGCAGATGGGAAGAAGCAAATCTCTTTTACCTCCTCCAACCCTGAAATCTCCTCCCACCCTACCTATTGACAAAGCCTAAGTGTGGTTTGCAGAGCTTGAACCCTAGCATCACAGGGCAGAAGGTGGAACTCGGAGCTAACAGACAAGCCATTTGCATACATTTCAGATTTTCAAAGTTAGGGAAAACATCTAGTAACCTAGCTTATGGTCTTAGGTAAAATAAACTTCCAAGTTCTTTAAAGGGTACAAAGTTTAATCAATCAGGTCTTTGAAAAGGATTTCTATTCAAAATGTGCCGATTAAGAGTTTAAAATTTGGGCTGCAGTGTTCAATTTATTAAATTACTATTCCATACTTGCGAATTCTAATATTATATTTTTTAACTTGAGTGCTTTAAAATCAGAAGTAATCACAACAAAAAGTAGAAACCTTGATGGTTTTGTAATAGAAAACAAGTCTTCTAGGACCCTTAAATCTAAGCTGTAGTCTAAAAATGCCACTTACTGCTAAGAATCCCACAGAGGTTTCCTGTTTCCTGTCAAATTAAGTACAAATTCCTCAGCCTGACATTTAAAGGCCTCATGGTGATCACAACATCCTTTTCTGGTCCTATCTCCCATTACCTTTATCTATTTTACCTAAACCCCTGCCAGGGTGGACTGCTATCTATCTCTTATCATACACTAATCTTTCCTGCCTCTAGGCTTTTGCTCAGGTTAATTCTTGCTTCTAGCATGCCTTTTGAAGGAGGTTCTCTTTCTCCATCTGTGCCTGTCAAAATCCTATCCCTCAACGTCCAAAACTTCTGCAGTTATGAACCTCAGTAAGTTCTATTTTTTGATAGTGATTTTTTTCTCTTTATTTTTCCCCCCATTATCATTTATCCCCCCTATACCCTCCTTTACCTCACCCTGTTCCCTATAAATAGCTAAGTTCCTCTCACCAAACCTTTCATTTTTCTTAAAGATCTTAAAACACCTTTATTCCTTTTTACACAGAAACACTGTTTGCCGCCTATAATATCTGGCCAAAATGCTACTTACTCATTATTCCCTTTAGAAAGTTTGCCCAGACTTTGCACTCCAAACTCCACAGCTGGTGCTCCTCATGGCATCTTAAGCATACTCTATCATGGCATTTTTCATACTCTACTAGAGGCCCGGTGCATGAAATTTGTGAACTTGGGGGGGCGGGGGAGGTCACTCAACCCGGCCTGCACCCTCTTGCAGTCCAAGAGCCTTCAGGGGATATCCAACTGACAGCTTAGGCCTAAGCTGTCAGTTGAACATCCTTAGTGCTGCCTCAGAGTCAGGAGAGGCTCCCGCCACCGCAGCTGCCCTTGCCAGCTGTGAGCCTGGCTTCTGGCTGGGTGGCGCTCCCCTTGTGGGAGCTCACTGACCACCAGGGGACAGCTCCTGCATTGAGTGTCAGCCCCCTGGTGGTCAGTGCGTGTTATAGCGACTAGTTGTTCTGCCGTTTGGTTGATATGCATATTAGCCTTTTATTATATAGGACTAGAGGCCCGGTGCACAAAAATTTGTGCACTCAGGGGGTGCACTCGGGGGTCCCTCAGCCTGGCCTGTGCCCTCTCACAGTCTGGGACCCCTTAGGGGATGACCACCTGCTGGTTTAGGCCCGCTCCCTGGGGAATTGGGCCTAAACTGGCAGTCAGACATCACTTTGGCAGCCCGGGAGCCCTCGGGGGATGTTCACTTGCCAGCGGGGCGCAGGCCTAAGCTGCAGTCGGATATCCTTAGTGCTGCTGAGGAGGCAGGAGAGGCTCCCGCCACCACCGCTGTACTGACAGCCGTCAGCCTGGCTTGTGGCTGAGCAGAGCTCCCCCTGTGGGAGCGCACTGACCACCAGGGGGCATCTCCTGCATTGAGCGTCTGCGCCCTGGTGGTCAGTGTGTGTCATAGTGACCAGTCATTCCCAGTCTTTCTGCTGTTAGGGTCAGTTTGCATATTACCCTTTTATTATATAGGATAGAGACCTGTTGCACGGGTGGGGGCTGGCTGGTTTGCCCTGAAGGGTGTCCCGGATCAGGGTGAGGGTCCCCCTTGGGTGCCTGGCCAGTCTGGGTGAGTGGCTGATGGCTGTTTGCAGGCTGGTCAAGTCCTCCCTCCTACGCCCCCAGTGGGGACCCTCACCCCATGGAGGTTTGGCCAGCCTGGGTGAAGGGGCTGATGACTGTTTTCAGGCTGGCCACACCCTCTTTAGGGTGGGGGGTCCCCACTGGGGTGCCTGGCCAGTCTGGGTGAGGGGCTGAGGGCCATTTTCAGGCTGGCTAAGCCCCCTGGTGACAGAAGTTCCCAGCCTCTCCCTTTTTTCTTTTCTTTTTTTTAATTCTGGGATTTATTTACCTTCTATAATTGAAACTTTGTTGCCTTCAGTGGAGCTCAGAGCCGGCCGGGAAGCTTGGCTTCCTCCATCACTGGAGCAACCAAGCCTCCTGCTTGCTTCAGCTCTGTGGCTGCCGGCTGCCATCTTGGTTGGGTTAATTTGCATATAGTCGCTCTGGTTGGCTGGTGGGCGTGGCTTAAGGCGTAGCGAAGGTATGGTCAATTTGCATGTTTGTCTTTTATTAGATTAGATTGTAATTCTTTATTTGGGTATTTATGTCCTCCACTAGGCTGAATAGCTTGTGATCTCTGGTACCTACAATACTGGCACTGAGCAAATATTTACATGATTGTTTTGAGTGAATAATTGAATAATTGAGACCTTTGTCAAAGGTCTCACAGCAGAGCTAGTCTCCTCATTTCAAACCAGATTTCTTCATCACAGATATCTCTCTTCCCACCCTCAATTAGATTGTAAGTTTCTTGGGAGGAGAATATACATGTTACTCATATGTTTCCTCTAAAGCGCCTACTAGTACAGTAGTCTCTGCATTCAAATTATGTAATTGAGATGATTTCCAAATATTAGCCATGGGAAAATCTAAAAGGAAAAAAAAAATCAACCATAGCCAATAGTAGCATCATTTAAGTTTGACTCCTGTAGTTTGAAACTGGAGATACAGTAATCATTTGAGAATTTTAAAAAAATCTAGTCTAGATGAGTATGGAATTGGATATCAAGAATCCAAGCTGCTGCTACAGGCTTAATTGTCTTTGCATGGTACTATTTTTATAGTCTCAGAAATGGAGTTTATATAATTCTGTTTCCAAATTAATAAGGAAGACATTTATGTTCTGATCCATATCTCCACTTCCTCTCCCCCACACACTGGAAAAAAGAGGTAAGTCTCATAATTTTGGGGCCTTATATATGAAAACATGAGCTCATTGTTTGCTTGACTAGAAACAGGAAACCTCTGGGATAGTGTGTCTTCAGCCTGTCTAGTTGGTATGATTTGTGAACCCAAGAAAAGATAAAAGCATTTTTTCTTGTTCATGCTTAAAAATATATGTATAATAAAGAAGATTTGGAAAGTGCAGATTTTAAACAGGAAGAAAAATATTACCAATAATTTGCTCCCAAAAGATGACAATAATAATATGCTTTACATATTTTGTCTTTTTTTTTTCTGGGTATTCTTTTATGTAATTGAAATTACATCTCTGCACAATATTGCAGTGAACACTCTGGTTATTATTCTTGGAAGATATTGTCTTAAATACCTTCAAAAAGTATGGTATCATAAAATACTTTCCAAAAAATGTTTTAATCATTGTATAGTTCCACTAGCAGTATATAAGTGTGTGTCTTTTTCACCATTACCACCTGTTTAGTCTCATCATTTTTAAAAAAATCTATTTTTATTGATTTCAGAGAGGAAGGGAGAGGGAGGGAGATAGATAGAAACATCAATGATGCGAATCATTGATTGGCCGCCTTCTAGGGATCAAGCTTGCAACCCAGGCATGTGCCCTTGACTGGAATCAAACCCAGGACCCTTCAGTCTACAGGCCGATGCTCTAGCCATTGAACCAAACCAGCTAGGGCCTGTTTAGTCTCATTTTTAATATTTATTTAATGAATCTTTCTAAGTGGTTATCATCCTGCCATCTAAAAGCAGCTATTTGTGTCTTATCTTCTCCCCTTCCTGCATCAACTTATTCTTATCTGGGATCTTTCTTCACAAGGGAAAACAGAGATCATGGAACAGGAGTTTCCTTCATCCTTTCTTTACCAAACCCCAAACCTACCTTTCTTTGTGCCATGAAGGAATTCTTTCTCTTTTTGCCAAAAGCAAATCCCTACACCAGTACTCTGATCCTGTCCCTTCTTATCTTTCAAGGGCCTTCCCACTCTTGTTAGCCCCATCTCTTTCCTGCATCTATAGGTTCTGCTTGATACTTCTTGTCATTGGTCAAACCGCTCCATGATCTTCATTAAAATAAAACAAAAAGCAAAGGGCCTCGCCTTAAGCCTTATTGTTTTTAGCCCCACCATATTTTCCTCAATTCACATATCTTTCAAAAGAATATTTATTGTTACATGTGTCCACATTACTCTCCGTATTAAAAACATGTTTGGAAGTGAACCAATAATTCAGCTGAGATCTGATGATGTGATGTGAGTTAATGGGCAAAGGGAGTTTGCTTATTTCCCAGACCTGTTGTTGGCTAAGGTCAGTGATCTTGATGCTGTTAAGTCTGGATACTAGTTATCATCCTACTTGATCCCTAAATAGTGTGTGACAGCATCGATTTCTCCTCCTTTGAATCTTGCTCTTTATGTAATTCCACACTTTTATGGGTGTACCCCCTACTTCTGGCTTGGTTTCTGTATGCACTTTTTCACCCAACCTGAGTGCCGGAATGAACTTAGGGCTCAGCCATGAGCCTTTCCCTTGTGACTTCCTTAGGTAGCCTCATTTATTCTCATGGCTTTAAATGTCTTCTGTGTGTCAAGGTGGCCCAGATTTATATCTCTGGCCATGACCTTTGCAAAGTCAAATCTAAAATACGCAAAACGAAATCCTCTGTCTTCTTCCTTTTGAAATAAGCTATCCCTCCCTTCACTGTTTACTTTCTAAGGAAATGCCAGTTGCACATACATATTTCCCCCCAGTAATCTTGGATTATTCTTGACCCTTCCCTCTTCTCTGGCATTGTCCTTCTTAACACTGCTAATAAATTGTTCACTGTGTGCTGGGCACACTATTCCTCTATCTGGAAGACTCCTCATTTGCTTAAGGAGCAAGTATATTATAGCTAACAGTAAATGTTACCTTTCATTGGGTGTTAAATTTCCAGGTGATTAAAATTTTATTTTGGTTTTAGACTTTTAATTTCTATTTATTGCACAATTTAGAGAATATGTCCTGTACAGTTTCTACTTTTGAAACTTATTATCAATTTTTATACCAAGGCTTGTAACACTTGATAACTTTTTAAAAAGTATCCCAGGAGTGTATCAACATTTTTCTGTATATTTTATTTTCACGTTCTTCATGGTTTTAACTTCTCATTTCATTTTTAACAGTTTTTTCTCAAGATAGGATAAAGTAGGATGGAATGTGTATAAAGAGTTCATTGATATTATTGCTGGATTGCACCCTTCTTCCATGTTAAACTTACCTTATGTGGTGATTTTATATACCTTAATATTAATATTGTCATTTCAGTTAATTTTATTTTAGCATTCACCTGGTATATCCATATCCATCATTTGATTTTCAACTTTCCTTAGTGTTTTTGTTTCAGTCATGACTCTCGTAAATAATACAAAGCTAAATTTTTATTTTTTTCCAGAGCCCTTCAGTAGGTAGATGGGTTGGTTTTTATGTATTATCAGTCTTAAAATATTGAGTTTTTATTTTACTTATCATTTATTAAATAAGTATTTTATTGGCACAAATAACTCTTAACCTCACTGAAAATATAATTATCACAAAGGAGGAAATAAATTTCTCATGATCTCAGCACCCCAAAATAACCAGTTACAACAGTGTGCTAAATGCCTTTTGTTTATATATGGAGGAAGAAAGGATGAAAAAGAAGATAGAGAAGGATGAAGGAAGAACAAGTTTTATGTCAGGATCTTCAACAGTGTTAATTTTCTTGTGTTATGAATTAATAGCTAGCACTCTAAAGCAGGGAAAAACAAGTATTCTTTGTTTTAGAATCAAGCACAGTGCCTGATGTAAGCATTCAGTAAATGCTTAAGAAATGAATAAGAGAAAGAAAAGAACTTTGTAAAAATGTTTTATTTTATTGATTTTAGAGAGAGGAAGAGAGAGGGTTAGAGAGATAGAAACTTCAGTGATGAGAGAGAATCATCTATTGGCTGCCTCCTGCATGCCTCTTACTGGGGATTGAGCATGTATCCTGACCTAGAATCGAACCAGTGACCTCTTGGTTAATGGAGCGACATCTAACCACTGAGCAACACCGGATGGGCAGAACTTAATTTTTCTTGTTCTCTCTCTAAAGATTTCCATGGAGAATGATTATCTGGGTCCCCGAAGAATTGAAAGTTTACAAAAAGAAGATGCTGATTGGCAGCGGAAAGCTCACATGGCTGTGCTCTCTATTCAGGATCTTACTGTCAAATATTTTGAAATAACAGCTAAAGCTCAAAAAGGTGAGTTTCTCAGTGAAGTTATCCTTGTTTAATTTTGAAAACAAGTGGTTTAAATATTTTATGTTCAGATTAACTATGTTGAAAAGTATATGAAAATCACTAATAGTCCTAACAATTAGGAAGGAAGATCACTATTAACAAAGTTATATCCAAAGTCTTTTCTAGATATATTAGTAATGGGATATTGATATAGTATAATTCAGTTCTGACACTAAGCATTCACAATTACAGACCCCACAATTTTTTTTTATTTTTTTTTATTTATTTTTATTGCTTAAAGCATTACAAAGGGTATTACATATGTGTCTTTTTTTCCCCCCACCCTTGACAAGCCCCTGCCCTCCCTTACCCCCCAGTGTCTTATGTCCATTAGTTATGGTTATATGGATGCATACAAGTCCTTCGGTTGATCTCTTACTCCCCTCCCTCCTGTCCCCCAACCCTCCCTGGCCTTACCACTGAAGTCCGACAATCGGTTTGAGGCAGCTCTGCCACTGTATTTATTATTGTTCAAAAGTTTGTAATGGTACAGACCCCACAATTTAAAGGCACAGCGGTGAGTCTCCAACAAGACTATCCTCATCTCGGGCACTATTCCCTCATTTGGAGGGGCGGGGGTCCTCAGGCCATCTGCTCTTCTAACCAACTTGCTACCAATTTGGGGATTCCCATAGCTTTTTTAGGTTCAGTAATTCACTACAATGACTCAAAGAACTCAGGAAAGCACATTCTTAGAACTTATAAATGATACAAATCAGGACAAGCCAAAAGTGACATAGGGCAGACTCTGTGAAGGTTCATGTCTTTCAACTTCCTTCCATACGTGGCCATAGAAGTTCTTCAATGGCTTCTTAATATGAATTCAAACTCAGGACTGTTCATTATATTAGTAATCTGTTATTCTCTTTACCTGCAGTTAATACAGGTTAACATTCAGGTGATTCTTTCATCAAATCCACATTTTCTTAAGTTTAATTTAAAGCAATTTATCCCTTCAGAATGCCAATGCAGAATGAGAATACTTTTCCTTGATTTCTCCACATCCTTCGGCATTGTCATAAAAACACACAAAACCAACAATTTGATAAGTGAAAATAGTATCATGTTTTTAAATTTTACGTTTCTTTGGTTATTGAATGTTGATCTTTTTTGTTTTCATGTAATAATTGGTATTTGCATATTCTTTTTTCATTTAACATTTTTGCTTATTTTTCTATGGTATTTTTTGTATTGATCTGTAAGAGCTCCTAATATATTCATTGATATTTTTATTATATTTCTATTATAGTTGTATAGTTTTGACATCTGTTGCAAATATCTATTCCTAAATTTCCTTTTAACATTTTTTGTTATACAAATTTTATTTGTAAAAATTATCAGCTTTTAAGAATGATTTCCTTTTTAATCTTTAAATTATGTTAACTTGTAGTTTCTAAAGTAAATTTCTGTGTTCCTCCAAATAGTTAAAACCTACTAAAAATCCTTTTATATACTTAGATTTCTTTTTAGACTGTCTTTTCTGTTCTTATACTGTAATTGTAACTTTATAACAAAATTTATTACCTAGTTTATCAACTAACCCCTCTCATTATTTTTTAAAATATCTTGGCTATACTCAATTATTCTTCACTAAAATAGTATAATAACCCTTTTGAAAAATCACATATACTCTTTTTTTTTAAGTTAGAATTATTTCTTCCCAAACTAATATAATTCTGATAAAAACTACAATGTTTTAGGATTTGAAAGAGGATTTTAATATTCATGAGGAAGAGTAAATGCTTTATTAAATAAACATGTTATAGGATAATTTGTAGGGGGAAAGTGTGGTTGGTATATCATGCCATTTATTCAAGTTGATTAGGCTTTTTGTTTTGTTTTAGTTTTGGTTTTTTATCTGGGTCCTACACATTTCTTGTTCAGTTCACTTCTGGGCTTTTTATGTTTTACCTTTGTTATTATGAAAGGACATTATTCCTTTTAATAGGTTTTGAGCTTTATTTTTTAATCTTCAAATCTTTAATTCTGTTTTGGTGATTAATATGGTATAGAATGTGTTCAGGTTCTTATGCAGATGTTTCACTTCTATACAAAGTGAAATTTGATAGCTGTAATAAAACCTGTCAATAATTATATGTGACTTTTATTTGTTAAAGAATAAAGTAGCCGAAACCGGTTTGGCTCAGTGGATAGAGCATCAGCCTGCGGACTGAAGGGTCCCAGGTTCGATTCCAGTCAAGGGCATGTACCTGGGTGGCAGGCACATCCCCAGTGGGAGATGTGCAGGAGGCAGCTGGTCGATGTTTCTCTCTCATCGATGTTTCTAACTCTCTATCTCTCTCCCTTCCTCTCTGTGAAAAATCAATAAAATATATTTTTTTAAAAAAAGAATAAAGTAAATATGGTTTGTTTGTTAGATTTAACAAAATGCTTTAGATAGATGGAATTATAATTAACATGTAGTGTTTGACTACGAAGTGCTTTCCTTCATTCTTTTAAGGTATGTTTTAGTTAGTAATACTTTTTGTTTTAATGTTGATGTGAGTGATTTTGTGCATAGATGCTGGCAAAAGTGTCTGACGTTTATGCTATTGCTACTTTTTAAACTCATAGTTTTAATCACCAAGGTTATCGTGTCCCATCTCTCCTGGTCCTGAAATATAGATATTTGCCTAAGCAGGTGGCAAAAGTTTGAGTAAGCCATATTACTTGTCTCTCCCCATCTTCAGTCTTTTGGGAAAAAATAGTATAATATGATTAAGGAATTTTGAAAATCACATATACTGTATTATTCTGCCACCAGTCATCATCTCCTACTTCATGTCTATTTCAAGTACACATGAAAATACTTTACATTTAAAAATACATTATATTAAGATGAGATATTGCTATAGAACTTGCAGGCATCAAAAGGATAATAAAGAAAATGCTACAGACAACACTTCACATGCAAATTTAACAAAGGTGAAATGGAAGAATTCCCTGAAAAACACAAACTACCACAATTCATACAAGTTGATAATAAATAACAAATATTTTTATAACTATTAAAGATATTGGATTTGTAGTTTAAAATCTTTCAAAAAAGAATTTTTTAGGCCCAAATGGTTTCACTGGCAAATGTTACCAAATATCTGAATAGTAATGCAGCTCTTTCTACACAATCTCTTCCAGAAAATAGAAAAGAAAAGGAACACTTCCAATTTATATTAAATGAGACCAGCAATGCCCTACATCCAAAACTACACAAAAACAGTACAAAAAAGAAGAAAACGATAGACCTACATTCTACATATATAGATGCAAAAATCCTCAACAAAATATTGGCAAATTTTAAAATATTTAAAAATTAACAATCATGACCAAATGGGGTTTATCCTTCCTCATTCAGTATGTGAACATCAATCAATGCATTCTACTGTATTGAAGGTCTAAAGCAGTGGTTTTTAACTGGTTGTGATGTGTCACACAAAAGGACACGGAGCAGTGTCTGGAGACATATTTGGTTTTCACAACTGCATAGCGTATTGCTAGCATCTTGCCAGCAGAGGCCAGAGATTGTGTTTGACATTCTATGTTGCACAGGACAGCCCACCATAATGGCTAAGAATTTTCTGGCTTATAATGTCAAAAGTGCTGGTGTTGAGAAATTCTAGTCTTAATTTAAAAAAAGCATGATCAGTAGATGTTGAAAAAGCATTCGGCAAAATATAAGATCACATGTGCTAAAAAAAACTCAGCAAACTAGGGACAGAAAGGAATTTCCTTAAATTAATAAAGTGCATCTACAAAAACCCTAAAGACATCATCTCAGTTAATGGTAAAAGACTAAATACCCCATAAACTAGGTAAAAAGTCAAGAAATGTTCACGCTTGCCATTGCTATTGAATGTAATATAGTAAATCTTAGCTGGTTGTAATAAGGTGAGAAAAAGAAATAAAATGTATATAGTTTAGAAAGGAAGAATTATAATAGTCCTTCCTATTCACAGATGATAACATTGTTTATGTAGAGAAGTATATGGAATCTATTTTCTAAACTCTTGGAACTAACAAGTTACTTTCTCAAGGTCACAGGAAATAAGGTCACCCACAGAAGTGAATTTTAGTGGGACTTAAATAATTTTAAATAATCTTGAATATTTCAACTAAGATTACCAGGAAAAATGTATAAACCATCACAGAATAAAGCTTATATAGAAACTTTGAAAGTAATGACACTGGACATGTGAAAGAGCATTTTTAAAGTTAATCTGACAACTTAGTTTCATTTTCATAAAGTTATTTCTGAGGAAGATTATTTAAAATTTTTATAGAAGACATTAGAATCTAAGATATTGTTGAATAATATTTTAGAGCCATTATAAGTAAATTATCATGGGGGTAGGACTTGAGTGTTTATCTTTGAGTATGTGGTTAGTGAAAGCTAAGTCTTTGAAATTCTTTAGTATCAAGTTGTTTTATATCTTAATGTCTTAAAAAATTGTTATTAATAGCTGTGTACGATCGAATGCGAGCAGATCAGAAGAAATTTGGTAAAGCATCTTGGGCAGCAGCCGCTGAACGTATGGAGAAACTCCAGTATGCAGTTTCTAAGGAGACACTGCAGATGATGCGAGCTAAAGAGATCTGTTTGGAACAGAGAAAACATGCACTAAAAGAAGAGGTAACAAAAATGCAGAAAGATAAAAAAAATTTTAAAACTTAAGATTTAATTTCATCTTCGTACAAGACTGACATTTTTCTGATTCTACAATCAGCTGTTTATTTTGCACTGACTCCATTAGACAATAATACTCATGATGGGGCTATGATTTGAGGTGCCATTAATAGAAAAGTTAGATACATATGGTATTTTCACAGCATCACCGTGGGAATATAGGCATCAATGCACTATTAAGACAAAAAGGTCTACGTTAGAATTCCTTTGCTTTCTTTTAAAATTTTTATACTGTAATGTTCAAAGCTTTCCGACAATTATTAAAGTTTCACTGCCTAGGGAAATTTAGCAAAAGTCCTAGGGCAGTAACATTTTATTAGACTTCATTATATTATGCTCAGACCATTACCTTTGGAACTTTCATTTTATTTCTTCTGGAACAAAAAAAGGTTAATAGAGGTCCAATTTTCTTGACTGGGCTTCAATTTTCTCTTCATGTATACAAAAAAGAAAGAAAAAGCTATAGAAATCCTTGAAAAGGGTTTCTTAAAACCTACCTAAAATGAACTTCTAAAAATTAATTTTTTTTCATTCTCATTCTGTTTATCAGTGGTTTTAGTATTCCTTGTAGGGTCCAAAACAGCACTTGATATACCATTGATGCCCAAATCTTGCTTGAAAATATTGCAACCATTAAATGTATACTAAATGTGTACCTTCTAAACCATTAGTTTTGAAATACTATTATATATTTTATGTTTTATTATTAAACTCAGCCAGAACAAATAGCTTTTTATAAAAGAGTACTTAACTATCTACAATGGTGTATGCTGCTAGTTTTTCTAAGTATTAGAAGAAGCAAATGTTATGGTCTAGGAATACGTACAGTATTTTTGAAAATCAGGAAAGTATATAGTTTTAATAGTGAATGAAGATTAAAACTAGTGTTAGGGATGGATCTAAGCAGGTGTTCTAGATAGTAGGTAGTAACATGTGATGGTTTAGGCACAACTATTCAGTTTGTGCGTTGTACCCAGAGTTAAAACTCAAAATACTAGCATATCAAAGATGAAAAGCAGTCAGATTATTAAATAAATTTTGGATTGCTTTTCCTTTTCTTTACCCATTTTCTACCTTATTGAGATAGATAGTTAACAATTTATTGTATCATACATTATGAAGTCATTTTTTGGGGGGAAATGAGATCACTTTTTGGGGGCCAATATGTCACACATGAAATATTTCTAAAAGCAAACTCCTTCATTTCCCCGTATAGCAGGTCTTCCTCAAATCTCTCCTTTCTGCTAAGGGCGCATGGTTCTTCAAGATACTCCAGACCCAAAACCTTAGGGTCATCTTTAACTCTTCCCTTTCCTTTGCCTCCTTTTTCTGCTTGTTAGAATTCTACCCAACTAAAATGTCCCTGCTCAGTTTATTCATTTAATAACTATTTGTTAAATGTTTTTAATGTTTTTGATAGGAATTATAATAGGTGATGGGGATAAAGACATGATTAGTACTCCCTCCCCCCTTTTCTTTAAGCATAAAAAGGTGCAGTCCTGGTGTTTTGAGTTCTTAGAGTATGGTGGGGTAAGACATGGGCAGTGTGCGAATGAGCTGTGAGATAGACAGGTATCATTATATGTAAAGTGGACCCTTGGAGGAATATTCCACTTTGACCCAAAGGACATAGGTGAAGAGAACTACATGTTGCAGGAGTCCTAGTAGAGGCAGGAAAAGTCAGCCTAGTTATCTGGAGGAGAGTGAGAAAGGAAGTTGGAAAGTAAGCAAAGTTTAGGGTTGGCCTTCTATGCCCTGCCAAGGAATTTGAATTTTACCCTAAAAACAGTATAGAGCCATTGTAAGATTTTAATCAAGGAGTAACATGGTCAGATTTGTTTTTATGAAATATTATTCTGGGCAGTTTCTAGAGAATTGATTTGAAAGCCATTCTTAAATCCTTAACCCATTTTCTTTACAAAGGAAACTTTTCAAATTGCATTTCTCATAATTTGGATCTTTAATTCAGTAATGAAAGAGGTTTGAGTTAAAGGCAATAGGAAATTGAGAAAGATTAAACTTACATTTTGTTTTGATAACCTGAAATTGGTGCTTTTAAAGCTACTCAGGATTTCAGGGTATTTCTAGGCAGCTGAGAGCTTGAGGTCCAGATTGCACAGGTCTGGCCTCCTCCTGAATGGACGTGAGCTTGTGCCTTTGTTCAGATAGCACTGCAGTCATCTTGAATAGACTTGTAGAAGAGGCAAGAAGTATGGATTTTTGTTTGGACAGGGGAGAATGAGCTGGATTAGGCAACTGAATTTATACTAGCTATTTTAAGAGAGGAATTATACTTCAGAAGAATTAGATAAGAATAAAATTATTTGCTTCATCATTAGATTTGTAGTACTTTGTAGCTCAAAATGATTTTTAAATCATATTTTGAGACATACTTCATATACCATATAGTTTTCCCATTTAAAGCTTAACTAAGCAATACAGTCAACTGCAGAATATTTTCATAACACCCAAAATAAACCTGTGTCCATTAGTAGTCTTTCTTCATCTCCCCTCCAAACCTTCCCCAGACTTAGGCAATAACTAATCTACTTTCTGTCTCTCTAAATTTTCTGTTCTGGACATTTTACTGTAAATGGAATTATAAAATATGTGGTTTTTTTACTTAGCAGGTTTTCAAGGTTCATCCATGTTGTAGCATGCATCACTTGAAAGCAAACCATTTTTATTATGCCTTTTGTTATGTCATAACAAATTTACATTATCACCACCAATGCTTCTTACAATTTGTCTTTGTATCATAGCCATCCTGGTGGGTGTGAAGTGGTATCTCATGGTTTTGACTTGCATTCCGTAATCGCATTGATGTTGAGTATCTTTTCGTGTGCTTATTGCCCACTTAACATATCTTCTTTAAATAAACATTCAGATCTTTTGGCCATTTTTAAATTTTTTTTATTACTAATTTGAAAGTTCTATACAAGTCTTTTATCAAATACATATATAATTTGTAAATTTTTGCTCTCATTCTGTGGATTGACTATATTGTTTTTTAAAACATTGAGTATATTTGTGAAAGTAGTACATTTTTGTCTGTAAAGAAAAGCAAAATGTCTCTGCTTATCTATACATATAAATGCCTAAGCAACCATTACGACAGAACAACCAGTCGCTATTACGCACACTGACCACCAGGGGGCAGGCGCTCAACGCAGGAGTTGCCCCCTGATGGTCAGTGCGCTCCCACAGAGGGAAGCTCCGCTCAGCCAGAAGCCATGCTCACAGCTGGTGAGGGCAGCTGCGGCGGCAGCACGGCGCCCAGCCCCAGTTCGGGCTCCTCCCTGGCCACCTACCGCTTGGTGCACTGCTATGTCCCTCAGGGGATGTCCGACTACAGTTTATGCCCAATCCCTGCAGGCCATTGCGAGAGGGATGTCTGACTGTGAGAGGGTGCAGGCCGGGCTAAGGGAACCACCACCACCACCACCACCACCACCACCACCACCACCCCCCCCCCCCCCAGTGCACCAATTTCATGCACCGGGCCTCTAGTATTAATATAGCTTTATGAAACATTTTGGGCTTAGGAGGCATACCAAGACAGTTCTCATTGACATTTTAAAAGTGCATATGCTTGCCTTTTGTTTAAAAAATAGTATATGAGCCCTGGCTGGTGTAACTCAGTGGTTAGGGTGTCATCCTGTGCACCAAAGGGTCATGGGTTCAATTCTTAGTCAGGGCACATACCCAGGTTGCATGGCATGTATGGGAGACAACTGATAAATGTTTCTCTCTTTCCCTCTTCCTCTCTCTAGAACCAATGAAAAAACATATCCTCGAGTGAGGATTTATTTATTTTTTTTTAAGTGTATGAGGTATCGTGGTCGTGATCTAGAAAGAAATTTTTTTGTTAATGAAGTTAAAATTGTAGTTTTATTTTTCCCTTACATTTTCATATTTGCTGCTATTGTTAAAGATAAAATTGGATCTTTTTGTTACTAGCTGTCTGGAATTTTCTTCTAAGTTCCAGAACTTTTGAAACTTAAAATCCTAGCACTTCATTGCCTGTGAAGTAGAGTATCACTCTTTTCTTCATCACATTGACTAGCTTTATTCTAAGCAGACTGACATTGAGTTGTTCTGACAACATAGGGAATCATAAAATATGTGGTTTTATTTAGCATGTTTTCAAGGTTCATCCATGTTGTAGCATTCATCAGTACTTTTTTGTTAGGTTTGTTTTAGGGTGCCTAAAAGAGCTGCTGAGTGTAAGGTTTCTGATTGCAGTACTTGCTATTGCAGGAACGTTATTCTTACTGGAATTGGTCTAGGGTGGTAGAGGAAGCTAAAATGGGCCCTGAGAATCTGGGATGATGATTATCTGTGGGTCATTTTCCTTGGAGCCATCCTGTTACCTTAACAGTCTGTTTTTTAACGTTCTGGATTGTGTTTGACTCTTCAAAGGTTTTGGTAAAACTGCCAGTTAGTCATTCTTGCCAGGTTTATGATTGTTGTGTGTATATAATATATGCATTGTGCTTTTTATATGCGTCTGTGATGATTTACTATACAGTTTTATTAGCGTTAATTTAAGGTGACCACATTACTCATGAGAAACAGAACAAATGTCAGTTATTAAGCCCATCCCAAACAAACGCTTGCCAGTGAAGACCTTGTGATACAGTACTACCCTGTGATTTAAGTGATGGGGAGACTTTTGTTCTTTTAAAAAATGTCACTATGTTGTGTTTCCTTAGGTTATTTTGAAGACAAAAGACTTCTTCCTGATGTGAGAAAACACTTTAAAAATAGCAATTAAATTGAAAATATTTAGTAATATTTGACATGAGTATAATGCTGAACTTGAAACAAAATTTCTAAATTAACACTGAAATATTAAATGTCACCTGGGCAAGCAAAATTCTATTTAAATTTTAAATTTTCTTAACACTAGTATTCAGAATAAGTATGATGCCTTTTACTCTATCTCCTTTTTAACTGTTTCTGAGTCTTGATTATAGCCATTCTTACCCTTTTTAGGTCACAGACAATTTATCCCTTTAATGATTTGAAAGCGAGGAACCCTGTACTCAGAGAAATACACATATGCACAGCTTTGCACACAAATTTAGTAGGTTCCCAGATCATCTGTATCTGAGCCTCTATCTGCTGGTGTTCAAATTTTTCCATCAAAAACTCTTGAAAATATCATTGCCCTTTTGGCCCGATACTTTTGAAAGGGTTAGTTCAATTAGTTGTGACTATTTTATTCCACACTTTCAATAGTATATTCCCCATCAATCCAGATTTTAAAACAACAGCACAGTCTATCCAGATACATCTTTAATTTCAGATATTATTACTTACAGATCACATCAGATTTTAAACCACTGAACAAGGTTAAGCTACATATAATCACACAGGGTTAGGAGTATGATATATTTTAGAAGTATCATTAAAATAATGTTTATTAATGAAATAAGGGATTCTTTTTATAGTTATTAATTGAAATAGATACTAAAATTAAAATGCCATCATGAAACAAATCATATATATCAATTAATTTGTGGACTGTTACCTTCTGTTGACCATAGGGAATTAACCAGAAAACCCTTTGGATTCCAGTCCTTGTGGTTGAAAGTTCTAAAAATATACCAATGTGCTTTCTTGTCTTGGCAGAGGATTTTAACCATTCCCATTCATATTTTTAAAACTGATTCTTTGAGGTCATCTCTATGATATACATAAACTTCTAGAATATTGAGCTGATTATATTTACCAATCCTGAGGCTAGTTCCTTTTATTTCATTATTTTGTCTTTCTCCTAAAAGCATATGGCTAAATTATGATTAATTAAGGTTATAACCCTCTATGTCAGTTTATTTAAGTCACTAGTTATTGACTAGAGGCCCAGTGCACGAATTCATGCACAGGTGGGGTCCAGCTGGCCCGCCCTGATGGGAGCTGATCGGGGGCCCGGGCCAGTGGCGGGGAGGGGCCACGGGTGGTTGGCCAGCCAGTCCCGCCCCCAATCGGGCTGGTTGGCTGGCCGCAGTGGGCATCATAGTGACCAGTCGTTTCGGCGTTCCGGTTGCTGGCTTTTTATATAGAGAGATTATTGAGCACTTATAGTATACTATAGTGAGCATGAGCTTATGATATAGACAGAGATCTTCAACAGAACTTCCTTCAGTGATGAAAATGTTCTACATCTGCACTTTCCCATAAGCTAAGCTACTAGCCATATTTGTATTGAGCCCCTGAAATGTGGCATATATGACAGAGGAGCAGAATTTTTTATTTTAAATTATTTAAATAGCCACATATGGCTTGTGGCTGCTAAATTGGACAGAGTTACAGATCCCACCTTGGGTGAATTATTTAACTTCTCTATAAAATAGAAATAATATATACCTTCTAGGAGAGTTATGAGTTATGTATATAAGTCATTTAGCAAAGTGCCTGGCATAGAGTCAGAACCCAAAAATAAACATTTGATATTATTGTGATCTGTGTTAGTTAACTGTGCATGTATCATGGAAGGGAATACAGAGGTGGGGAAAATGTAATTCCCATGTTTAAGATGTTTGTTTTTCGTATGGGCCTTTCCAAAAAGTTTCAACCTCAAGGACATAGGTGGGGAAGCCAGAGTGCTTGTTGAGGCAGAAATACTGGTTTTGTGTTTTTAATTTTTTTATCAGTAAGCAGATAGAGTCTGTTTCATCATATCTGTACAGTAGATATTTCAGTCTCTAAGTACAGAAAGCTAGGTTCCACTCCAAAAGCTCTAATGTTAATTATGGAATTCCATTTTTACTATCTAAGTTATATTTTGATAGTGGTTATAAAAAAAAGTTTTAAATGTTTCAGGCCCTGTCCTTAGTGCTTAATGTGTATTATCTCAATTCCCAAACATAACTCTTTGTGCTATAAACCCATAAGTCATTATCTGAAACCCCCAAGACCAGATATGTTTCAGAATCCTTAGTTTTTTCGATTTTAGAAAGCCAGTTGAGGGCATGTAACTACTGGACAAGTGTTAGCATTTCAGTAATGAAACATATAGATATTTATATTAAATGGAATAAATAGGGACTCACATCAAGTCAGATCATATTTTCCTACAAATGGATGGTGAGATTAGGTTTCGACATCAAAGAAATTATGGATATTTCCAATTTTAAAATATTTCTGAAATGTGGAATTTTAGATAATTCTGTCAGCTTGTATGTATTTCCCTATTCGTGCAGCTGTTATGGTGGAACACCAGGTTTGTCTGGTTATAAGTCTCATGTTCTTTTCATCTTTTCCACATAAAAGGGCTAGTCTTGATTGAATGCTTGCTGAGCTTGCCTTTAATGTTATTTCTCTTACGCTGTGCACTATTTTTATGACTACTCTTTGAACCCGTGCTTCATTTCTTGTTTACTGCCATCTTCTCTGTAACTCACATAGGGGTGAGTGCTCAGTGAGAATTTGTTGGCTACTATATTGGCTCAACCCATAGATACTCTGTTTTTCACAGCCCCTCACATGTTGTGGGGTTTTCTAGCACAGTAGAGAAAAAGGCAGGACAGGGCCATCGGTCTTTATGTAAATGACTTTATATGTGTTTTTATGATATAGTACGGTCAGTAAAATAGGTACACATGAACACTATATTATTATTGTGCAGGGGGGAATGATTATCTGTGGGGTCAACAGTGTATGATGTACTTATGTGGATATAAGGATGTCGACTAATACTTCCTGTACTTCCATTTCCTTGCTAGATTTACTGCAGAAACATTTTTCTTTGTTTCCTTTTCCATATTTATTGGAATAGTGCTCCCTACTTTTGTCTAAGTCAGTGGTTCTCAACCTGTGGGTCGCGACCCCTTTGGCGGGCGAATGACCCTTTCACAGGGGCCACCTAAGACCATCCTGCATATCCGATATTTACATTACAATTCGTAACAGTAGCAAAATTACAGTTATGAAGTAGCAATGAAAATAATTTTATGGTTGGGGGTCACAACATGAGGAACTGTTTTAAAGGGCCAGAAGGTTGAGAACCACTGGTCTAAGTGGAAAGACCATCTTCGTAGGAATTGGTAGAATTGAGCTCATTCTAACGTTGCTAGTACTACTTAGGTTACCTTAGGAAGTCACAGTTTGGTTTGGGGTCTTGATTTCAAAAGTTTATTTAGAAGGGTGAAATGAACAGAGTTTTTTCATTGGCATTGATTGTCTTTTTTTCTTGAACACTTAACCTGCTCTTTAGACTTCCTCCTTGTCAGGGGAAGCACTGCCCCCCAGGTTCCATCTGTGGCACCTTCCTTCTCTGCATGGCTCCATTGTTCACAATTAGTGCTCCATCCACTCTGGATTCCCATTCCCTTAGTTCTGTGGCTGTCATCTGAGTTAGGCACCAGGAAAAAAGTCAGTCTGGAAATTTCAGATGTTACAGGGAAGAGATTTGGAGCAATGTGGCCTTCGCATACCTCTCTATGCCTTTCAGTGAGAATTTCCCCACCATGTTGAAGTTTAGATAAACCTCTCAGCACCATTTTGCCCTCTCAAGATTTCCCTGGCTTGTCTTTAACCCCCTTCTCCTTAGCTTATCCCGTGAAAGTCCTCTCTACATCTCTTTAACTTTTCCTGAGACCCATCACTGCCCTATTGTTTGTTCTCTCAGAGTTTGGTACTTAACAGATTTCTTGTCTGTGCTTCTGTCTCTCATGAAGTTTCGGCCTTCTTTTGAACCCAGCCATGCCAAATACACTTCTGGACTCCCTTGCTCTGAAGAGAACTCACTAAGCCAGAAAATTGGGGATGAGATCACTTATTGTAAAAGAATACCCCTTCCTTTCTTTGCTATTTGCTGTACTCTGGTATCATTATTCATCTCAAATGCTTTTAAGGTACTTGGGCCCTGGGCAGGAATTGGAGTATTGTTCTACTTGTAATTGAGACAACTGACAGTGTACAGGTATGTCAGCAGGGGTCTTTGAACTTCCTTCCTTAGCCAAAGTATGGGACAGGAGTCTGGTAGTTAGCACATGTCATAATAAGTGGCCAATAAATGGTCACTTCTGGCTGGCGAGAACTAGAGGTAGTAAAGATGGGACAGCCCGCGCTGGACAGCATCACTGGAGAACTGATCATAGATGAAGGTTTTTAGTGATACCTTTAGTGATTCACACTAAGGTTTTACTGATTATAATTCCCCACAAGAGAATTAAAGCCTTCTAATATTGCACATTCTATCTATTTGTATCATGGGACTGTGGTCTCCAGGACTGGACAAGACCCCCAAGATAGTCTATAAAGGGTTTATAATTTATATCAAGACTGGAAGTCTTAGCAAAGAAATCACTCCTAGATTCTTTTATGACTTAGGACAAAAGCAGCAGGATTTCATTTTGTCAACATTCTCCTTCATGGGAAACTATAATTAAACCCATTTTGAGTTTGTTCTATATTTATTGTTTGTTACTCATATTCCCTAGTGTAGCAGGATCACTGACTTGCAACTTAGATAACTTATTAACTATCTATTTATAAAATGTTTATAAAATTAAATAGCACTGTATTTAATTCATCTGGTTATTTTTAAATGTATACTGTTGCACATTTAGACCCCAGCTTAACTGTTGTTTTGCAGTTCAAAATTTTTATTAAAAGAATTGAACTGTATGGATATCTAAAATGTAAAGGAAGGCTGGAATCTTGTTTAAAAATACTCTTTTTATGTGCTAACATGTTTTACCAACCTCACTAGCCAGAGGGGTTATTTTGTAGCAATGAGAATTCACTGCCTGCTGCCATGGCTGCCCAGGACTGTCAGTTAAGTGTGTTCCTGGGATTCTGGAAGCCCCGGTGATGTCTCACTAGAGCTCATAAACATTTCTCTCATTTCCCTCTTTGTTCTCCCCCCACTTCCTTTATTAGTCACTCCTTAGCATGCCACTTGAGCCCAAGGCCTCCTCTCGGTGCTGCTAGTTCCCAGCAAATTGATACCTGTGCCAGGAGTCTCTTGGAACTTCTGAGCTTGAACTTTTAAACTGCCAAAGAGTGGTGCCATGTTCTTAGAAGAAATGTTTTTGGAAGAATACCTACTCTCTCATACCAGAAAACTATTGCCATATTACACACTCATGAAAAGTTTCTTGCACCTGTCTTTTTCCAAAGAGCCAAATAGAAATATATAGAACCATTATCTAACTTATACTTTTCCTCATGGTGATTTTCTTCTCGTGCCCAGCAAAATATCTTCCCTCTCACTTCAGGACTAAAAACCAACCAACAAAAAATCTCAGTCAAGATCACCCAACTACTTGGTGAGACATACATAGAAATATCTGAATCCCGTAGGTTCACTGTAGGACGCTGAGTGTGTTTATTTAGATACTAATAATGATCATTATCAGTAGGTTGCAAGGATTTCCATGGAAAGCAGTTGTCATGCCGCTCTAGCTCACATCCACTCACCTTCTTCTCCAGTCAACAGATCCTAGAAGCCAGCCAGGCTGTGACCTTGGAGCAAAATAAAGCTCTGATGTGTGGTGTTCAGCAGACTTTTCCCCCTCTGTTGTGTCTATCCAAGTATGGCCTAATGGTATTCATGTATCTTATATGAAAAGGATAACTGCAAAACTATCAACCTCTTTTTGTCAGTGAAAATGGATGCCATTAATATTTATGTCAAGATAATTAGAATAATATATTATTAACCTAAATATAGATGAGCTGTAACATAAACTTTAAAAACCTTATTTTTATAGTGTTTGCCTAGTTATTTCTGAAACCATATGTTTTAATTATTACTGTTTTTATGTCTTTCAAAAATCTTCATTCTTGCCCACAAGTTTCTTAGAACAATTGCTTTATGGGTTTATCCTGTCTGATTAGTTTTCATTTCTAATTAGAAATTATAACATGACTTTTTTTCTTGTCCCCACCAACTAGAAATATTTTTATTTTCAATACAGATGCAGAGTTTGCAGGGTGGTACAGAAGCCATAGCCCGATTGGATCAGTTAGAAGCTGATTATTATGATCTGCAACTTCAGTTGTATGAAGTACAATTTGAAATCTTGAAGTGTGAAGAGTTATTGTTGACAGCACAACTAGAAAGCATCAAAAGACTTATATCTGGTATGGTGTACATTTAACCACATAAGTCCACAAAAGATTGAATGCTTTAAAAGAGACTAGAGGCCCGGTGCACAAATTCATGTATGGGTAGGGTCCCTCGACCTGGCCAGCCAACAGCGGGGAGGGACTGTAGGAGGTTGGCCAGCTGCAGGAGGTTGGCTGTGGGAGTGCACTGACCACCAGGGGGCAGCTCCTGCATTGAGCGTCTGCTCCCTGGTGGTCAGTGTGCGTCATAGCTACCGTCGGGTCGTAATTGTTGCTTAGGCTTTTATATATATAGATAATGGCTTTGCCTGAGGTTACAGAGCCAGTAAGTGGATGAGAACCCTGTTCTGTCTCTGCAGTCCACGCTCTTAACCATTACCCTTTGTTGCTATTCTGTACCAGAAAAGAGAGATGAAGTGGTGTACTATGACACTTATGAAAGCATGGAGGCCATGCTGGAGAAGGAAGAGATGGCAGCATCGGTGCATTTACAGAGAGAAGAGCTGCATAAACTTCAGCAGAAAGCACGCCAGCTGGAAGCAAGACGTGGACGGGTTTCAGCCAAGAAAGCCTACCTCAGAAACAAAAAGGTATAATAGGTTATGTATTTATGAAATTCAGCCTTAATTTTAAATTTTGCTTTTATTCATTACCTAATCCTTGATCCATAGCTAATAATTTTAATCTAGTTTGTCACTAATACTTGTTCATCTTTTAAAATGAAGTAAGTTATTATGGGGGTGCTGCTTCAGAATCCTGCTGGAGTTCCTTGGTAATATGATATATGTAACCTATCACCTTTTTAAAATCTGAAAAAAAATTCAGTTTCAAAACACATCTGACCTTTGTTCTGGATAAGGGATTGTGGACCTGTATTCTCATTTTATAGCCAAGGGAACCAAGGTTAAATAAATGACCCAAGAAAAAGTGCTTAGTATGGGGTAAGGTAGGATTCTATCTGAGGTCTGTGTGACCCAGAAGCCTAAGTCAGTATACCACTGTATCATGTCACTGTATAGGACTGCCTTTTTTCCCCCAGGGAGACTGCCGTGGACAAGTTCATTTCATGATCAATACTTGTTAGGCAAGAGATTTAACCCAGTGTGGGGGGAGAATATAATATCAACAGTTGCTTTAGAAAAATAGTTTGCTGGCTTAAAATGTCATTCTTTAGATGCCTTTCTCTGATTAGAAGAGTAATCTTTGGTATAGCTCTGAGAGTGTTGGGAACTAATGGAAACCCTTTCATCTGGAGGGCTTTCCAAAAGGATGCAGGGAAAATGAAGATTTAGCGTGGTGCCACTAAAATTGCCAAATGGCAGTGCATTATTTTGTAAAGAAGCACATATATCCCATTTTATTATTACGTTTTTGTTTTCACGTGATTAGAAAGAACATAATTCTGACTTTCTAGTCTTTAAGGTCTCTTTTTGTTCTAAAGTCTGTGGCCAGAAGTTTAAGATTTCATAATATGCTTCAAAGCAGTTTGGACAAAATCATGTTCTTTAATTCATCAAAGAGAGTTTAAGAATACAGACTTTAAGCCAGGAGTTGTAGATCCTTTTTGCCCAGACAGTTTAAGGAGTGCAATAAGACAATATTCTGGCCACAGACTTCAGAGCTGAAAGAGACCTTTGAGATTATATAAGGACACCCTCTTCCACTCTGCCTTGCCCCATCCCACCCCCTCCAAAAAAGGGAAATCAGGAATGGAAGAGAAGTTTTAATAATTTGATAGAAGACTCTTTTTAAGATCTTAATTATTTGGCTTGTGCTGCTTCAGTCTTACAAATGAGAAACCAGAGGTGGTTTATTTGATATTTCGCTATGCAGTTATATGTTAAGATGTGACTTATCACATAAACCCTGGTATGTTGTTTAAATCTTTAAGTTCCACTTATATTAAAACATATTTTATGTGTTTATAGGAAATTTGTATTGCAAAACACAACGAAAAATTCCATCAGCACCTTCAGAGTGAAGAGAACTACAGAACCCATCACACAGTACAACTAGTAAGTTTGTATTCTTGGAGACTTAGAACAAAACTTTGATTTTTACTGTAGTGTCTAGTAACATTACCAGTTGAGCATTGTGCATGAGGGTTTCCTGAAACTTCATGTACACTTTTAGTTTGACGATTCAAGTCATCCTTTAGATTTTGATATAATCATCTAAGGCAAATGTGAGCAGTAAGTCTCATTAGAAATTATATTGTCCAGGACAAAGCTGGTGGGAAAGAAGAGAGAAGCAATAGAATAAGAGAATAATGGATGATAGAATTTGTAAAGGACAGCAGACAAATGGAAGAAAGACAGATTAATGACACACTGGAACCACCATCATACTCCATGTGAAATTATCTGGTCTTGGGGGAAGTAGCCCCAATTTTTTAAAACAAAGCAGAAAAATAAAGTTTCATAACCCATTTGCTTATCTAGAAAGCCTTTTCATTTATTTAATATTTGTTCTGCCTAATGAGACTTAATTAGATGGCTTTTAGTTGATTCAACAATATGAGAAAAAGTTTTAATTTTTGTACAGATAACTGCCAGCTATAAGTTATGATAGTAAAGCAAATGATTTATGTATGATGCTGGAACTACTTTTATTTTTTTCTAACTGTTGGTTATGTTGGTTGACTTGTGTAATATCTAAATTACTGACCAAGTGTTTATGGATTTATTTTAAGGTCCACTGTTTGAGTTAGCAGAATTAACAGCTATACGTATTTCATACTAGAATTGTTTAAGCCAGGGCCACAAAAATGAAACATTTTTTAGTTCAGAGATTTTATTCTATTTTACAGAATAAGATTCTTTAATTGGGAGTAAATGAAAAAAATAAAATAGTATTATTTTTACCATTGTGAATTTTAAAATGATAATTTGTTAAAAACGGATAGTGCTTCATGCCATAAAACATTTTGTTTAATGCATCATTCTTCGGGGTTACCCACCTGATATACTGGGAGAACTCTGTTCTTTTTTTTCCCTATTAATGATAAAAAGAAATGGGAAACATCATAATTGAATTACTACTCATTTTTTACCAGAAGAGAGAGAAATTACATGATGAAGAAGAAAGAAAAAGTGCTTGGGTTAGCCAAGAAAGACAGAGAACACTGGATAGACTTCGAACTTTTAAACAGGTAATAAAGTACAGTAACTATATTGTTTTTCATTGCTACATACACACTACTATTATAAGATTTCTTTGAGAAAAACTTGGTTTTCCCTTTGTTGTTTAGAAAGTAAGTTAGTTTTGATTGCATGGCTACCTTTCCTCTGGTTGTTTCCAGAATTAATATCTGTGACCCTTGGCTACCACTTCAGTCTAGTATAAGAGGAATGGTCAAGGCCCCTGGGAAGCATGGGTTCCCCTTGAATTACAAATGAATTGTAAAGTAATTAGTTTACAGCCAACTCTCCATTTCAAGCATCAACTTGTTATTGATTCCACATACATCAACCTATGGTAGTAATCTATGGAAATGATCAGGACAGAATTAGAGAGAGGATCAGCATACATGAGAAATGCTTCAGCAGTTTACTTACCAGGTGAAACCATTACTCTGGACACTGACATCACAGCAGCTAAATATTTCCTTCGAACTGTGCTTAAGCTGAATGGTTTTAGTTGATAAAGCTTCCACTGTCGGAAGCGTTTGATAAAGTCCTATTAGTATTATAGTGAAAAGGGTATTAAGCCTTGAGTTAAGCAAATGCATTAATGCTAGGTTTCACTACAGTAAAAATATAGAATGAGAGTTGTTATGTCACTCAGTACTCCCAAAAATTTTATCTGTAAGCATTTGAAAATACATGTAAGAAACTAATAGTCCCTTAGCTTTCTGCACATATATGTTTTACATCATTTATGTTGTATAATTTACATTCCTATTATTTTTTTCGTTTAAATTCATAATTTTATTCAGTAAAGACCTTTTTTTAATAGTGGTAATTTTGAATAGTTGCTTAAGTTGATAAGAGGATTACAAGATCTTGATAAAGGATTTGATGATGAGCAAACGTTAAAGAGTTTGGTGATAACTGTTTGAAAGTTACTACACTTTGGTATTCTGGTTTTCTGTATAACTGTATTACAATTTTGTATTACAAAAGTTTCCCTGAAAATTACAAAAGCTCCAAAAGAACATCTTTCACTTGAGAGAGAAAATAGATAGCCAGTTGTTCATAAATCATTTTAACATAATTTAACCAGTTATGACAACTTCTGTTTTTTTAGAGGTACCCTGGCCAAGTTATATTTAAGTCAAGCAGATTGCGACTGGCTCATGCAAGAAAAAGTGCCGCTAGTCCTGTGCCCTGCGAGGACCAATGCAACTCTATGCCAGGAGCACTGCAGATAGAAGAGAAAAGTGAAGAGGTGCAGAAAGGAAGAGGCAAGCTTGGGTCATCACAGACAGCAGAAGCCCAAAGCCTCATACAACTTGAAGATACTTCATTAGTACAACTTGAAGCCACTTCATTACCTCTCAGTGGTGTTACCTCGGAACTGTGCCCCACTGTTTCTCTTTCACTTTTGAATAATATTGACCTTGAACCAGGTTCTGTTACCACAGATCCACTCCCACCACCTCTTCCTCCAACACCACCTCCCCCACCACCCCCTCCTCCCCCACCACCACCGCCACCACCTCTGCCTGTTGCTAAGGACAACATCCCAGAGACACTGGAGAAAGGTCTGCCTAGAGTGGAGGGGAACGAGAAGAGAATCCCTAAATCTGCGAGTGCCCCTTCAGCACATCTCTTTGATAGCAGCCAGCTGGTCAGTGCCAGGAAGAAGCTCAAAAAGACTGCTGAAGGTTTGCAGAGAAGGAGAGGTAAGTTAAAGAGATCTTTTCATGTTCATCTGTTGAAAAAGTGAGGCATAATCAAAGCACTTTTTATTTCACAGGATCTTACGAAGCTTAATACTAGTACATTATTTTATTTCTGGACATTATTTGATAGCGAATAGGTTTTCAAGGTCATAGCAGGGCAGAATTCTCACCAACCCATATCGACAAATTTCTACAGACATAGCAGTGTGTACCTTTAGCTGTTGGGCATATTTTTAAAAATAAATCTTCTGAAGTGATACTTGATCTATTTGGTAATACATAGTAGGAAGCTCCTTTTGTGTAAAAAAAAAGTTATTTTAAACCTGGGAAATACAAGAAATGTATTCACATCGGAAAGCTTAAGTCATTTGGTCAGAACTATCACACTAGGATGGCATTGGCAGGACAATTGGTCACATGTTTATTGAGGACCTTAGTATACTCTTCATACAAAGAATCAAAGAAGAATAAGAAGTAATATGTATAATTTCTTGCATGTCACATTATGTGTTAAAGCTGTTTTTTGAAAAGAACAGGAAATCTTGGCTCTCAAGGAGCTTTAGCTTGCATAGAATATTATATAGAACATTTTGCATATTATATTTTAATCTGAAAGACTATCCTGTAAAATATTTTTACCTTAATCCAAGTAGAATTTCATGTATAAAACAACTAAATGCAAAATATCACTATAATGAACCAAAATTATTTTTTAAAAATTAAATGTATAACCCAGTCACTTTGGAATTCAGATTGGGCTGGTGCATTATGGAAATAAATCCTTCAGAAGCCTCACCTATGATACTACTAAAGACCACCTCCCTGCTCCCACTCTGTTCCCTTTTCTCACATGGGAAATGATAGGAATACCAATAATACCTGACATGGAATTGAGTCTTGGGATTTCTTTTTAGTAAGTGTAATTAGGATGCCCTGTGCTTTGGAACCTTCTGTTCACACTGCATGGGCCATTTTGTAGATGGTGTTTCCAGTGTCATGGGCTATCGAGTCCTACAGTCTAGAGGTTGTAGTAGTTTGACTTTTTATGTGTTATTCTAACCCCAATTGTTTTCTTTCATTTTCTAAAGTGAGCTCACCCATGGATGAGGTGTTAGCTTCCTTGAAACGTGGTAGTTTTCATCTGAGAAAGGTTGAACAACGAACTCTGCCTCCTTTTCCTGATGAAGATGATAGTAATAATATCTTGGCACAAATAAGGAAGGGGGTAAAATTGAAGAAAGTACAGAAGGAAGTTTTGAGAGAATCCTTCACGCTTCTGCCTGACACAGACCCTCTCACACGGAGCATCCATGAAGCTCTTAGGAGAATCAAAGAAGCATCCCCTGAGTCGGAGGATGAAGAGGAGGCCTTGCCTTGCACAGAATGGGAAAACTAACAAGTAAATGTCTTACTTTCTTCAGTAGCGTTGGTAACACAGCTTTTATATTGGATATGATGAGGTCTCTTATATTGAGCCTGAGGTTTATTATTTTATTATACAGGCCAATTATAGTTGGGTCATAAATTTGTAAACTTAAGATTTTACTTCTGTAGTTTCTAGAAACTTAATAGGAAAGCACTTTTCAAAGATTCTGCTATGTAAATGCTGTTTTTTATATGGCAGTACAGTCATATCCCAAGTATAGAGGATATTCTTATCTAATACCAGGAAAGTCTTTCAAAACAGAAAAGGCCTTTTCTAACTGAAGCATTTTTATTACAAACATATACATATTAAATTTTGATGTTTTATTAGCTGCCTGTGAAGGAATTTTCGAAGATCAGTCTAGAAAAGTAATTGTGTTATCTGATTATTTAGCTTTCTAAGCCTTTAAAACTGAGGTTAATCATTTTTAGGCTTATTATAGTAACTCCATTGTTTAAAATTTTAGTTAACGTAATAAATATAAAAATTATACATATACATATCTTATTGAGTACCCCTATGAGTATTGGTTACACATTTGGCATTCTACCAGGGTAATAGAGAGTTATACTCCAGTACATTTTAACGTATTATTTTAATACATTATTTAATGTATATTTTAATAAGGTAATTTTAAAGTAATGTGGTAATTATAAATTATGATAAATATATAGAATCAGTAATAATAACATATAAGTTAAATAGTATACAGCTTCACAACATTCATCAAAAGGGGGAGGCTCATAGTCCTGGAGGGAGTAAAGAATAAACATATTCATCAGCACAATTATTCTTTTTGTGGTTGTTACTCCTCACCTTAGGATATTTTTCCATTGATTTTTAAGGAGAGTGGAAGAGAGAGGGAAAGACAGAGAGAAATATCGATGTGAGAGAAACACATTGATTGGTTGCCTCCAGGAGGAGCCTGCAACCAAGGTACATGCGCTTGACTGGAATCAAACCCGGGACCCTTTAGTCTGCAGGCAACGCTCTATACACTGAGCCAGACCGACTAGGGCACATCACAACTATTCTTAAACATGCTTGATTATAAGAATTACCTGGAAAGCTTATTAAAAGTGCAGATTCCTCGCCTTCACTCCCCAGGATACTGATGCATATGCAGGAATACATCTGGATTTTGAAGATTTAATATAAAAAAACGAACTGTCATTAATTTTTAGATTGATTACGTGTTCAAAGATACTATTTTGGATATCAAATATTACTAAAAGCAATTTTACCTGTTCCACATCTCTCCAGCAGCATCTGCACAGATCAGTAACTTAACAAAATGGGTGGGGGGAAAATCACATATCTCTTAAGTGGTTGCGTGTTACCTTTAATGTGCTTGAGCAAACATTCCAGAATACTATGGTCCTGCTGTGGTTTTGGGCTTTTGGTATCCTTTTTTCCAAGAGCGTTATTTATAGAGGTCCTAATTAATAGTCACTCTGTGTGGCATGTTTATGGATCCCAAAATAATTTCAAATCATTTGTGCTTGTACATATATGTATACTATGCTTTGCAGAGGGGTATAAATATATCAGTATATCTACTTGGTGTATGAATGTGTCTCTAGAGACTCAGATCTGTCTTGACAGGGAATCTTTTTGACTGGATATTTATTGTCTTTCACATTACAGTGCTTGCTACCTATTTTTATTGCCTGTCTCCTGCTTATAGCTTCTTGGTGAGCTGCTAAACCTATGCCTGAAACTACCATCTTAGTGCTGATTGGTTAATCCCTCAGGTGGGCCTTCACAGAATGAGTATGTTTAGTCCTTTTATTACAGTTGCCTGCAGTGGCCCAGGCAGGGTGCATGGCCTCCCAGCAGCTGCTCACGCCAGCCCATCACTGTTTGTCATCTTCCATCCTACCAGATCCTGCCCAGCACAGATACTGCAGCAGTATTTCCTACATTCAAGTGTCCGTTATTTATAGCTTTGGGCTGCTAATTTGGCCTTATTTCTGATGTCCAGGATAAATACCACTTTGAAAATTCCCTAAAACTTTTCTTAGAATGATTTTTTTAATGACTGGTATATGTAGTATAATATTGAGAGAAACAATGAAATAGTTCCACAAAATGTATGAGCTCAGATAGCTGCAAAGCTAGTTTTAAAAGACAGTATATCCTACACCAGAAGCAATCTGTAGATTAGCTGTATGCTCCACCGATTGAGCTGGCATTGATGAACAAGCTCCGTTTCACCTGCGTGTGGGCTTGGGAAATCATTTTTAAATGTTTTAGATACTTCTCCACAGATAGCTTAAAAAAAAAGCTGTAATTTGTATTTCCTGTTATTAATTGGCTTCATTCTTAGAGCTTTTAAATCATTGATGTGATTACATACTTCTCTGAAGAGCTAACTTCTCAAAACTTCATGAAGTAAAAAGTGAAGGTCCCTGTTCTGCCTCACCCTCCTCTAAAAACTCTTCCCAGAGATCGTTATAGTTAACAGTGTCCTTGAAGGGTATTTCTAACATAAGGAAGTACATGTAGTTATATAGACTTTATTCAGTTTCTGATTTGTTTCCTGTGGGGTCCTTTTTTAAAAAAATATTTTTTTATTGATTTCAGAGAGGAAGGGAGTAGGAGAGATAGGAACATCAGTGTTGAGAGAGAATCACTGATTGGCTGCCTTCTGCATGCCCCCCACTAGGGATCGAGCCCACAACCTAGGCATGTGCCCTTGACTGGAATCAAACCCTGGACCTTTCAGTCCACAGGCCCATGCTCTATCCAACTGAGCCAAACCAGCTAGGGCCCTGAGGGGTCCTTCTTAAACTTAGGAAGTAACTATAATGACTCTGTCCAATAGAAATACAATGTGAGCCTCACATAGGATTTTAAAAGTTCTAGTTATACTTAAAGAAGGTAGAAAAGAATGGGTGAAACTGATTTTACTAATACTTTATTTTACATGCTATATCCAAAATAGTATCTTTCAACATGTTTTCAATATAAAAAAATATATACAACATAATTCACATTTTTTTGTACTGAATCTTCAAAATCCACTGTATATTTTATGCTTACTAGTATAAATTACAGCATAGTACATCTCAGTCTGGATGCTAAATATTCAATGGTTAAAGTGAAATGTCCTATCAAAACAATAAAATTGTATTTAGTAGAAAAAATATTTTCTACCACTTTATATTTTAATTTAAATTAAAAATTCATTTTCTCAGTCATACTCGCCTCATTTTAAGTGCTCAATAGCCACATGTAGCTACAGGGTTAGATAACACAGAACTATAATAAAAGAAGTTAGTATTCTGTTCATGTCAGCTTTTATCTGATAAGTACCAGAACTTTTATATAAATTTTCCTGTTCTATAGGTAAGCTCATAGATATCAAACACAACTAATTTGAATTTTAAAGTCTTGGTAAAGCACGCATTTAAAAACCAGTATTAATCCCGTGCTCTAAATGTCAATCTAACAAAAATTGCTCCCTAGTGAATTTTAAAAATGTCATGTAATAGTTCTTATACTGGCAGTTTATTAGGCAAAAATTTTTAGATTATATTTTTCCTTTTTGTATTGACATAAAATGTTATTTTAAAAGAAGTAAAAATAAAAGTGAAAGAATCTTTACAACCTTTTAACAATGATCAAAACCCATATGTAAATTTTTTCATTTTTATTACTTTTGAATACAAGCATATCTTTTTTTTTTTTAACTGTATAAATGGCCATTTATAAGGAAAATCATCAGTGTTCATTCTGGATATTGTTAAAGTTATGAGGGAGCATATGTACATACTACCTTTAATAGGTCATTCTTTTTTTAATACATTGTTATTTCATTTGTAAACAGGTGACTCACGAAAAAGAAAAAAATACCTGCGGTTGAAGACCGATTCATATTCTTTTGAAAAACAAATTTTAAACACTTGGTTCCAGAATTGGATTCCATTAGATCCAAAGTGTATTGGCTCAGTGGTGTGAAAAAAGGAAGCACAGTTGGCAAGTTTTTACTTTTTCAGTCATTCCAATAGATGGTGGTTAACATGAGTTTTAGATGTGCAATGTTTCTGACTACAGTGAAGAAGAAGCCTTCAAAGAGATTCCCATTTTTTTTACCATCTTCCCCTCCTGCCCACCCACTTACATACTTATAGTGGCCAGTAAAGCTAGGGGTTGCTATGAGTTGAAAGAGCACTGGGTGGACAGAGGTCTCCTGTGAGCTGTATTGGGACTGCTTTGAAATCTATTGTTCAGTGCACTGAATAGTCATCTGCTTGAAAATTACAGAGCTTCTTCCATATCAGCTTATATAAATAGTGTGACACTCTGAAAAAGAAGTTTATCATGATAGCCATTGGGACAGGAATTGAAAGAAAATCAGATGATGAAAATTTCCACATTATCTCCAAAGGAATTTTCATAAAGATGTTGAACAATATCTGGAAAGATACAAAACTATGGAGATACATCTATTAATGTGTTTACCACAATATGATACATTTAACATGGCATATTTTTAGAAGACCACACACTCTTACACTTTGTAAGTTTTTGAAGTAAAATTTCCATGCTTTTAAATAGCTCTTCATAATTGTGAATTTATAATAGTTTGAATATTATGTGCAGCTTTGTTTATGAGAAGCAATACTTTGTAATTTGATAATATTTCAAATTATTTTTGGTCTTTTTGTTTGAACTATTGCTTGATTACTGTAATTCAACATGACTTTCCTATTGAGAATCAAAAATCAGGATTCTATAATAGGAATGCAGATCTTAAGTCTTTTTATCATATACCATTTAAGTTTTTATTTTTATGTTCCACAGTAAAAAAAAAAGTGCTCTACAGATATTCAGAAAAAATTAGACAAGCAGAAAAGCCTCTTTAGCTGGCATTTCACATGCTTTGAGTGGAGTTTTTGGATAGAGCCTTTGTTATTGTCACTAAATTAAACATGTATGTAGCTCTAGGTGCCTGTTTTGCTGTAATGGAGTCCTGAAGGATGCGTTTATATGAATGGAGCCATTATGTGTTCTCAGCTGGACTGCTGTGGGCTTAAATGAAGATAGATATGTTGGACTTAGTACAGTACTCTGTAGAGTATTCTGCATAAGACAGATCTTGGCCTTTATATGCAGGGAGGACCGAAGTACCAAAAAAGACTTTTATTTCTTATGAGGCAATTATCTGACCTAGACTCAGAAAGCAGTCCCAGTGTAAAAGCCCTCCAATGAATCGATATTCCAGAGGAAAAAGAAATGCTTGCACCTTTGTCACATTAAAGTGGCATTCCTTGAGAGTAATTATGGAGAAAATATTCTGACATCAGGTCATGTAAAACAAAATCTTTCTGCTTAAATGTTGGTAATATGCTTCACAATACATTGGTTTATTCTAGCACTATTTTCACATCTTGTCTGGGAAGATTGGAGATGTAGATCTAATATAGAAACTAATCTTCATCCCATGATGGTGAGTGGGGGATATTTTTTCCTATCTACATCCATAAGGCATTGAAGCATGCTTCCTAACCCAAAGAATGATTGGTTTGATAATGTATTTTTTAAGAAGTTTTAGTAAATTTACAAATCATAAAAAAAAATCACATTTCAGTGTTATGCCTTTGGATGCTTGTTTTGTTTTTCATTCATTGACATTTAGAAAAATACAGGAGAATGCAATGTTAAATTAACAGCAAAAGCACTAGAACTCTCATATGTCTAGAGGGAATTGCTACCCATTTGGTGTTACAGCTGCGATTCCAAGGGTCCTGTGATCTCCATGAAGGTTATCTCACACTTGAAGATGAGTAGGTTAGAGCAGCCAGCTATGCTCATTCTCTGGTAAATAACTTTCTTTAACACACTCACTTCCCTTAGAGATTCAGATTCCTACTTCCACAGAATTGCATGTTACTGTAGGTCATCAACCTTTAAGAGTTCTCACAAATAATATTAAAATTTAAAATAACTACCATCAACTTGTCTATTAAGATGAGTTGACCAGTTGAATCCTCATTTTAATTTTAAAGCAGTTTTAGACCCCAACAGGAATTATGTTGACATGGTTAAATTCTTTTTTTTCTTGCCCCAGTAAGATGAGCACCTTGGGCCTTAGTATTTCATTTGTATATATTTTAGTTATGGTGGTACTTATAGATCACGTTTCCACTTCCAAACTTGGCTATACTGTTTATATGGTTTAAAATATTTGACAGCTATATTTCTGTTAATGTATCATTGCCATATATAAGAATCTGCAAACAACTGCTTGCTTGTGCTGAATCAGTTTAGAAGTTAATTTACTAATCTGGCATCAACTACTATATATTTATAATAGGGAAACAAGTAGGTGGTGATCTGGGGGATGTTTTGAGGACAGTATTACTTACTGCTCACTTAAATGTCAATGTTAACTATTTCTTCTAATGCAACTAAAATTATGTATATATAACCAATGTGGAATGTATAGAAAAGGTATTCCTAATGATTTAAAATCCCAATGGTACTATATTGTAGCAATATGAAGACATGCCTGGCTAAAAAAGATTTTTAAAAGATGAGCAACTGTCTTGCTTACTTGATGTATATTTTATAGGCTTATTGAGTTTGTGAGCAGCACAAAAACAATCATTCCTTAATTGTTCATTGTGAAACTTAAACATTTCTATAAAATGCATTTTCAAATAGACTTTTAGACATGACTATGACACTTGATCAGGTGTAGTATTTCCATAGTGGGACTGTGGGGCTTTTCTATGAAACCGTAGAAAAATTTCAGCACTTTTATGTAACTAGAGGCCCGGTGCATGAGATTCATGCATTTGGGGGCATCCTTCAGCCTGGCCTGCTCCCTCTCACAGTCCAGGAGCCCTCAGGGGATGACCAACTGACAGCTTAGGTCCACTTCGTGCGGAGCGGGCCTAAGCAGGCAGTCAGACATCCTTAGTGCTGCTGCGGAGGCAGGAGAGGCCACTGCGCTCGCCAACCATGAGCCCAGCTTCTGGGCTTCTGGCTGAGTGGTGCTCCCCCTGTGGGAGTGCACTGACCACCAGGGAGCAGCTCCTGCATTGAGCGTCTGCCCCCTGGTGGTCAGTGTGCGTCATAGCGACCGGACGTTCTGCCATTCCGTCAATTTGCATATAACCCTTTTATTATATAGGATGGGGGGGGCCTTGGTTTCTACAAAGCTGAACTATGTAGCAATATTTGGTAACATGGCGTGACCACTTTTGTAAAGCATACTTTGGCCATAGCAGACACTAAGAATGGAAATTCTTTTATTAGTGGAACAAAAATAAATGGGGGGAGCATTCTCTCTGTTTGGGATGGGACCAGTATACAATTAACACAATTTAACTTTATACATTCCCTGAGACTCCATTTTTAATTACATTCGCTGAGAATGTAATGCTTTTAGCCTAAGAAAAGTTTTTTCTTTCACTAAATACAAGGGTTTTTTTTAATCTTTATAATTTATTATGCACTTAACATCAGATGCCAACCTGTAAAGTACTAATGGGTCCTTAAAGGCCTTATCAGGGAGTTCAAATTTCATATACTTTACCAGGTTATTTGTAAAAAAAATTTTGAACAGATGTAAAACATTTAAAAACTGTGGCAGACTCATTGTTAACGTGCAACCATTATATAGTGAAAGCAGAAACCTTAAGTTTTGCCTAATTCTTGCACTGAATTTAAATAATATAAAGTTAAATGTGCATTTTAAACAGATTTTATTCCCCGTTTACTGCTTAGCATAGAACAACTATGCTTCAGGTAGAGGATTGACCAGCAGGACTTACTTCCAATGGCAGAGAGGGCAGGAAGTAGAGCACCTTACTGTGGGAGCACGCTGCATTTATTAAGCTACTGACAGTTCAGTGGTGTGTCTGATCATCACTGCAGAGTGCTCTGTAGTTAAAGCACATTTAAAAAATCTCTGCTCAGTTGCTTTGTAAAATGAAGCAATGGTATTTTTTATCCTATAAATATAGGCTAATTTAAAAGTTTTCCTACAAAAAAATGAGTTTATATTGCTGCCTAAACTATCATGTATGTAAACAGAGGCTTTTTAAAGGTAAGAGGGAGTCTGGATTGTGTGTGTTAAATGTTTGTCCACTGAATTATTTCGAAGACGTATTCATTTGGAAATGTTCTCTTTTGCCCATAGTAAATGTATAGCTTGGCATTTGAGGAATTTAATTGAATTCCAAATTTATAAACGTTTCTTCCCTTCTCCATGCATTTATTATCACACTGTAATGTGCATGTACAGAAAATACCTCTGAGATTGACACATTAAATATTTTATCAATGTTATTTCACACTGAATCTCAAACATTTGTTTTGAGGGTTAGGGGAAAGTTTTTGTGTGTTTTTTAAAGTCATGTTATAATTAAGATTGGTTCATTTGGGGGAGTTAAGGAAGGACCATGGAAAATGATATTTAGACATGTACAAAAGGTATAGGTATTGGTTATAGAGTTCAGTTTTAACACACGAAGTTTTGGTGTTTTTGTGTTTTTTTTTAAACTTGCATGTTCTATGGTTAACTATCAAAGAGTATGTAACAAGTTATTCTAGCTTTTCCCAATACTAATTAAATTGGTTTTAAGAAGTCTCCATAAACACAAGATGGCATTTTCCCTTCAACTGTTAACCAAAAGGAATAGCCAGTATAACCAATGTAGTAACTTCTGACTTCTTTAACGTGGACAGAATCCCCACTGTGTCACTGAATTTCTCATTGTACTGTATGTATTGCCAAGGTTGAAACCATAATATGTAGTTTATGAAAAATTGAAGGCCACAGGTCATTTTGCATGAGTAAAGCCCATTAGGGCTAATGAAACTGACATGTTTTTTAGTCTTTCCAGTCAAATGAAAATTTTAATTCACCATTTACTAGCTTTGTGCAATATTATAATGGTAGAAGCAAAACACTAGCACATTGTGCTTGGCTTTTAAGGATGGCTTTAACACCATCACATCACATGGGCAGTGTGCACAGTGTATTGTAAATGCCAACTCTTGCAAATTTACAATACTTAAGTATGCTAAATTAACATCCTAAAGTATTAAAAGTACAAAGAAAAAACTAAGCAAGCATTTATAGCAATACTCTGAAATCTCCAATAATTGTTTTGACTGTTGCCTTTGGCTCTTTAGTGCAACTTTTCTGCATTGTAATTATTGTATTGCTTTGTATTTCATGTTTTTTACACTCATGACTTCAGAGTTAAGTACTTGTACACCAAGTATTGCAATCACCTTTCTCTTCTTGTACATGCAATGTAACAACATACAGTTTTGGTGCTTAACAATATTCCATTTTTTCTTTAATAAAATATATTTATTGCATTAACCTCACTTTGTTTAACATTGGTGGGAGATACCGTCACTTCTTTTCAAATAGAAGGAGCACAGCAAGTCATACACCTGTTATGTTGATCAGGATTCAGAGACTGTTTACCCCTATACTTCTGGCTCTTCCCAACTACTGTTTATTATGAAATATTTTAATGGCAGCTTTATCTGTACTAGTAACAGCCTTATTCATGTCATCTCGGTAACTATCCACATAGTTTGGAAACAACGACTTCCAAAATTGGAAGGCTTTTAAATGCTTTCATGTTAGGAGTCATTTTGTGTTCATCTAATATGGGGAGATTATTGGCTTTATGCTTAAACATAGGACGAGCTTAACTGGGTCCCAGCACATACTCTTACCCAACACTGGCTTGATGAAGCACACACACAGGTCTAAGGAAGGCGTCCTTCAATAGACTGAGGTCACAGATGCTGCGAAGCCCTACTTTTTCCCCAAGTCATTTTTAAAATGATAGGCTGAACAGGATAAACTTTGGGGCTTTCCAGCTTCAGGGTTCTGTATTAAGAAGTGAGAAATTTCTCCCAGGAAGGGCCTTACTTCCATGTATTCTCTCTACAGATATATCAGCAGCTAACCAAAGGGTTTTGATTACTAGATAGTTTTTCCATAAAATGGACATGAGAGGAACGTTAGCCAGATAGAATATCACCTTCTGCCTCTTGAATTAAACTTAGATACATTAATACACTCTCAACAGTACTTCAGAAGACTCCTAGTATCTAGTTCACTCTTGTGAAAATCATGGTGCTATTGGCTTGGGACTGGTTTACTGGGTGGACTTCTCTATGGGGTTAGTCATCTTTCCTATGACATGTGAAAACCTGAAAATCTAGGCCTGACTGGAATTCCTTACTCCTGTGTGGCCTTGTTGCTTATCCTGACCTTGCTGAGTTTTTATAAGCTGGTTGAAACGTGATGAATTTGCTACAGGAAGCCCTTTGGGAGAGGCTTAAAAAATCTTTGGTGCAGCCCTAGCTGGTTTGGCTCAATGGATACAGTGTCAGCCTGCAGACTGAATGGTCCCAGGTTCCATTCCAGTCAAGGGCACATGCCCGGGTTGTGGACTCAATCCCCAGTAGGGGGCGTGTAGGAGGCAGCTGGTCAATGATTCTCTCTCATTGATATTTCTCCCTTCTCCCTTCAGTATCAATGAAATCAATAACAATATATTTTTTTAAAAATCTTTGGTGCAAAAATCCCTACATTCCATCACATTCGGACAGCTACTGATGGATAATGACGTTTAACCATATTTCCCCAGCACTATGTCCCTCTGCCCAGGGATACCCTTTCCACAAAGACCCCACAACTTTATTGCACACCAGAAACTTTGTTCTCCTTCACTGTTATTAGCATTTTCTCCAGATCTCTCCACTAATAATTGTAGTCATTCACAAGTGTTCTTGCTCATCTTTCTCCAAACCTGTTTGTCAACTGCTTAACTTCTAATAGGCTGATGACCTATTATTCTCCTGCTGAGTTCCTACAGATCCATCCTCCAATCACAGCAGCCTCCTCCTCTCACCTGCCTCCTCCATTTGCTCCTGGTGATTGCTGCGACTAACTCCATACACTCAGGCCATCAAGCTGCTTTCTGATCTCAGGTTCTTCCCTGTCACTAATTCCATAGGCCAGGCCCTGCTGTACATTCAGTAGAGTCCAGGACTTCCTGCCTCCATGCTGCCCAAGGAAAACGTGCTACGAGGCTTTCTGTGGGAGACAGGTCTCTTCCAAGCCTTGTCCCCAGGACCTCAATTCCACATGCTCATCTCATATGTCTTTCCCCTGGCACACGTGTGTGTCTAAAATGCTTCTCCTTATCTCAACACCATCAAAAGTCTATCCATTGAGTGTTAATTTGGAAAGCAGGTGGGCAATGTACTTGAAAGCAGGTGAACAATGTATCAGTAGTTCATGTGCAATTTTGTGTGTCAAAATTGTTAGTCAGAACATTGAAAGAAAGGGAATAAGAAAGTTAAGATGTGAAAGGAAAAATTATAGAATCTGATTTAATCTTCACAGTTATACAAAGATTAACCATTTGAGGTACAAGTAAAGGGGTTAGGCCCGGCCGACATGGCTCAGTGGTTGCACGTCAACCTGTGAACCAGGTCACTGGTTTGATTCCTGGTCAGGGCACATGCCCAGGTTGTTTGCTCAATCCCCCATGTGGGATGTGCAGGAGGCAGCCAATCAATGATTCTCATCATTGATGTTTCTATCTCTCCCCCTCTCCTTTCCTCTCTGAAATCAATAAAAATATATTTTTTTAAAAAAGAAAAGGGAAGGGGGTTAGATATTGTCCACGTTGACAACTCTAAGTGGCAGAGAGCTTTGCTTTAAAATCCTTCCATTACTCCCCATAGCCTCTTCACCTTCACTAATAGCTCTATGAGGTCCAACTGGTGCAGTGGTTCTCAACCTTCTGGCCCTTTTAAAACAGTTCCTCATGTTGTGACCCAACCATAAAATTATTTTCGTTGCTACTTCATAACTGTAATGTTGCTACTGTTATGAATCCTAATATAAATACCTGATATGCAGGATGGTCTTAGGTGACCCCTGTGAAAGAGTTGTTTGACCGCCAAAGGGGTCGTGACCCACAGGTTGAGAACCGCTGAACTAGTGCTCAGTGAGTGCTTTCTAATCAGTCTCACTCTCTCCCATGTCTTTAAATGACCTCTGTGTCATAACAATGCCCAATTTGATTTTTAAATTTTTTTTTCCAGCTTATACCTCTTCTCAGAACACTAGATCTCTTTTGTGTTCTGCTGCCTGGTGATCTCATCATTGGGATGCCTCATACCTATCTCAGATAGAACATATACAAAACGGTTCCCTTGATCCAATCCTTCCCAGCTTTACGCATCTTTACAGTTAATCCAATTCCGCAGCTTAGAACCTGGAAGTTATCCTTGCTGCCTTGCTCACCCTCACCCTCCACATCCAATCTTCATCTAGTCCTAGCAAGCTGAATTCCAGTTTACCTCTGACATATCCACTGCTTTCTCTGTCTCTTACTGCCCTCTGACCCAGAGCACCTTCATCACAGCTAGACTATCACACTGGTCGCTTAACTGACCTTTTTACTGCCACTCTTGTCTCCTTCCAACTTACTCTGCACCCACAGTTAAAGTAGTGGGATCATGTCTCTCTCCCTTGCATAAAGCCCTCCAGTTGCTTTCCATTGACTTAGGTTAAAAATCCCAAATCTGAATAGGCAGTTCATAAAAGAAATTCAAATGACCAATGTGCATACCGAAAAACAACAGTCTACCTCATTTGTAACAAGGAGAACATAATTTAACCAAAATAAGATACCATTACACTTTGAAGAATGGTTAAAATTGAAACGATGGACAGTTTTGAGTATTATCAAGGATTTTGAAGAAAACAGGAACTTTCATACACTAGTAGTGGTAGTATAAATGGTATAACTATTTTGGAAAATTGCTAGGCATTAGCTACAAAAGTTGGATGTATGCTTACCCTGCGACCTAGTTCAAATATGTATATACTTGAACCAGGAGACATCTGCAAGAATGCTTATAGCAGCATTCTTCATATTAGCCAACAACCAGAATACATAAATGTCCATGCACTAATAGACAGACAACTGTGGTATATTCCTAAAATGTGGTGTGTCATACAATGGAGTGCTGTAGAACACTAGAAATTAATATAGCTGCACAGTTCAGATGAGTCTCATAAAGTCGAGCAAAAGAAGCCAAAAAGAATACTATATGTTTCCAGTCATATAAAGTAAAAACAACAACAACAACAAAAAAAAAACAGCCAAAACCAAACTGTAGTGTATAGGCTATTAGTTAAGCAGTAAAACTTCTTTAAAAGCAAAGGTGTGGTTACCATAAAAATCATATGGGCTCATTTGAGGGAAAGGAGAACTTTGTGACTAAGATTCTGTGGGTCTGTCAAGCTATTGGTTGACCAGGGCGGTGATTAGATGGGGGTCCACTTTACAATAACTCGGTAAGCTTTACATTTGTTCCTGTATTTTTCTGAATAAGCAGTACATTTCATAATAAAAAAGGTTTTAAAACCCTAATATAGTGTTCTATTATAATTCTGTAAATTGCTTCTAGAATTCAAGTTGCCAAATACGTTTTATACACAAAATACTTTGCACACTTGCTCTACAAAACAATGAGGACAATGAGAAAACCAGCTCATCTCAGACTTCTCCACAGAGTTCTATGCTCCTTTTCATCGGCTGTGTGTGTACATGTGTGTGCATGTGCATTAAACTCCTCTAGGTGTTTGTTCTACTATTTAGGTTTCTTGTGAGGAAGTAGGTAGGAAAATCTTTTAAAATTTCATCAAATAAAAATATGCTACAGACAATAGGGTACTGAAGGCCTGGGGCGGAGGCGGGCTGGAGGGGGTCAATGGGGGATGAAGGGGGACATATGTAATACTTTCAACAATAAAGATTTTTAAAAAAAGATGTTACAACATAACAGTCCTAGTGGTTAAGAGCAGGGACTCTTGATATGCCTACTAGCTGTGAATGTGGACAAATTCTGTGTGCTTCCGTTTGTTCATCTGCAATATGTATGGTTTCTACTTCATAATGTTGGGTATGGGCTAAATGAATACATAAATGTTAGCTATTATTCTGAGGATAGAATACCAAAGTTCTTGACACACACACACACACACACACAAATTTCAGTAATTTGGAAGCAGGAACATCTGAATCTAGAGTAGCCGCTCCTGGACAGTCTGAAAAGGCAGCAATAATCATATACATTTCCTGTTGTAATAGAACAATTTCATTCACATGTCACAAAATGAATATTCTGCAATAAGCAACATTTTAAATTAACAGAAAACCTTTGTTGGCTCTTTGTAGGAAGAATTGGGTGCAACGGAAAAATGCAGGATTTCTATTTTCTGACTCACTTTATGTGGAGATGGGATCTTAAAGAATCTAAAAAGTAATCCAAAAATATAAATGTCAATGAACTTGCAGTTAAATATGGTGGCTTCAAACATCGATACTTCTTTCTAAAGTCCTAACATGGCAGTAAAGGAATTAAAACAGAAGAGGAGAAAACTATGGACAAGAAATGTCAGTGTTTGGAAGATGCCTGGGCCTTTAGCGGAGGGAGCTGACCTGAGTCTGCAGCAAGAAGCAAGCCAAGCCCCAAGGGGCCTCGCATTTGGAGGCACACTGTTCTTTGAAGGGTGGGGATGAGGTGTGAGTGTGAAAGGAGAGGTGGAAAGTCTCAAACAGAAGCAACTGACCTCACCCCATCTCCAGGCCCTCCTTTCCCACTGCAAGATGCTAGAGGTTCATTCTCTGGGTAAAACGAGCCAGAGATCTGGACTCGCATAGCAGGGTACAGAGGAGGGCAGATACTGCTGAACACCTGAGGATTAAGTTAAAATCCTTCAGAATCATGGAACTTCAGCTAGGCATCTCTAGCCCCCAGATAAGTCTGGAAGATGCTTCTGTAGAAATTAAAACCCCCAGAGAAAAGGCCATCATGAATGTGTGAGGAGAAATGGAGATTTACCAGATTGTAAAGTTAGTCTCCCACCCAATCATCCTATCCCCAAAGATACTAGTCAACCAGCCCCGCCTTCCTGCCCTCAGGGCTCTCAGGATCTCACGGTAGAATATGAACAGACTACTTAGAATCACAGTTTCAGAAAGTCTCCGCCTGATGGACAGACTAAAACAAACTAAAGAAGGTAACTCAGAAAACAAGACAATTAGGAGAAAAACATTAAAATTACTTTTGTCAGAAAAATAAGGTGAAATACTGCACTCATGATACAAGAATGTGTTGCAACAAAAAGGAATAGTCTGAAAACAAGGAGTGACACTTAGAAATGAGAACTGTGGCAGCTGAAGAAGACATAGAAGTAATAAATGATGATGGAAAAAATAAAATACATTTTGAAAAATTCAACTCTTAGAGCTGAATAAACCACTAAGGAGATGAACAGTAGAAAAGAGGATTGATTTGGCTCATCCAACATCTGATTGATGCCAGGAAGAAGAGAGAAGTGGAGGGGAGAACATTATTAAACAATACAAGAAACTTACTGTTCTTTTTGCCACAAATTGAGTTGCATTTCCTTTCATGTGCAATAGGAGTCTGGGAGGGACCTCTGAGGAGTGTCCCAGTCAGATAGGAACTCAAAAACGCTCCCTGGAACGGGTGACCTGAGGTACTGGGCACCTTGAAGACAGTTTTTGGCGGAGCAGTGGGGGCAGAGTCAGAGTGGAGAGGCCTGCAGAGCAAAAGGAAAATTGGGAAGAGATAATTCGTGAGTACACAATACTTTCAAAAAATTTTCCAGTGAAAAAGAAATCAACCAATAGCTCTAAGGATTAAGGGTGGGAATATTTTATAGGTAAGAAACACTAAGGCATGCTTGTGTGCTGAGGTACTGATACAAAATAGATAAAAAGTAAAAGTGACTTGAAATAACAATTGTATTATTGTTTCTTAGGTAAATAAGACCACATTTATAATTAATAAAGAGAAAATGGGGAAGAAGATTATCCAATTCAGGCATCCCAAACATCTTTGACCTCAATGATGGGAATGATTTAAATTCAAAGGAATAGAGGAGGTATATGGTTTTTCCCAAGTACCCACCTCAATTCTCCATGGTTATATAATGTACATGAAAATAGCCGTTAGAGCTATTCTGGTCATTAATGGATTTTCTAGAAAAAGTTTCTCCCACAGTATTTTCACTCCTTGTGTCACTAGTACACTGATTTGACTAGTCCACATTTAAGGTGGTACTTTTATTATCCACTTGTTCAACAAGTAATTTAACATTCCACAGGATCTACTACATACAGACAATGTGCCCTTGTGGATACACCAGTATCTGTAATTCTAGGGCATGGAAATAGGTTGCAAAGAAAAGCAAGTCTCAGCACTCACAGTGCTCAGTAGCGGACACAAGTGTTAGACCCACCTACCAGTCCCCCAATGTCTGAAACCCACCATAGCCATCAGGACAAGACCAAGTGGCACAGAAACAATCCCGATGGGAAGGGTAGGGCCTCGCCCCTGTCCATCCTCCAGGACATGCCATGGTTTGGTAGTCCAGGGGACCCCTCATGGAAGCAGAAAAGCAGCTTCAGCTTTGAGTGGTTCTAACAACCTGAAGTCACCTTCCTTAAGTTATTGTCCTAGTTACTCTGCCAGGCAATCCAACGGGCCAGGACCACTGCTAAGTTACACAGCTGTCATCTTTGTCTCCCCAAAACCACTGGTGCCAACTTCACAGTGCTGTCCGGCCACCCGTAGGAGAGAACATCACAAGCCAGGGAGCCGCTCCTGCTCAGGTGGATGTGAGATGACAAAGTGTGGTGTGAAAGTGCAAGAGCAGTGTTGGCTGAGAGTGAGCGGAGCTCCCGGCAAGACCTAATTTACTCCCTGGCAATGGCTGCTTTGCTGGAAGAGTCTGATTCTACTTCAGTCAAGAATTTGCTGTTATGAATGTTCTCTCTGTATAAAGTATCTGTTATTTCAATAGCCATCAAGGGAATGTAGACGAAGAGCGAAAGGAACAGTAATGACCAGGAAGCATTTCTGAGTCACAGAGAACGTTCCTATGCAAGAAGAAATAATTTTATTCTATTTTTGCAAATGCAAATAAGAATGGAAATTTAACATGGTCATTTTCACCATGGAATAGATTTTGTCAGTGCTGCCAAGTTCTACAATAATCCTAAATGCCTCTCATTCATTCCCGTGCTGAGGGTTGGTCCTTACATCTCCTCACAGCAGGTCAGAACTGAGAACTGCTGCCTTTCTCTCAGCTAGATTCCAACCATTTTACAGCTTTAAATTTTAAGAGCAGCAGGCTAAGAGCTTGGATTTAGGATCTGGCTTTAAGCATCTAGCGGTCTTAGGCTGCATTTTTTTCTAGAGAATTATGAGTGAGTGCCATGAAACGGAGAGACACCTGGAGGGTGGTGAGTTTTCGTTCTGCTCTGGCTGTGTGAGCTTAGGCTACTCATTTACCTTCTCTGGGCCTCAGTTTCCTCCTTTGAGAAGCTGGACAGGAGAATCTCTGAGGTCCCTTCCAATTCTCACATCCTGTGGTTCTATAATTGATGTCCACCAAAACGGGTCACTCTAGGTGGCCTATGAAAGAAGAAAGTGCCCTACAGCTTTCTAGTTTCTGAATAGAATATTCAAAAGGTAGAATGGAATCTACCCCTGAGCAGACACATGCCACCTCAGGCAGAGGGAAGGAAGAAATCTCTTTCAAGGAGCCCGACATGCCAAAAAGAGCTGCCTGCCACCACGCACTTGCCTTTGTTGCTGAACCAGCTCTCTCTCAGGAATCCACACAGGACTGGGGGGACAGCCAGGAAAGCCCAGCCAGCCTGGTTCCCTACTTAGGCCCCAAAGCAGTCCTTTGTTCTGAGGTTTACCAAAAACCAGAAGATAAATTATTTTCCTACAAATTCACACAAACCCAGAAACTAAAGCGCTTTCTAGAATACTTGGGCCCTGGCTGGGTAGTTAAGTTGGTTAGAGCATCATCCCAATACGCCAATGTTGTGGGTTTGATCCCAGTCAGGGCACATACAAGCATCAACCAATGAATGCATAAATAAGTGGAACAACAAATTATGTTTCTTCTCTCTCTCTCTCTCTCTCTCTCTCTCTCTCTCTCTCTCTCTCCCTTCCTCCCTCCCTCCCTCCCTCCCTCCCTTCCTCTCTCTCATTCAAATCAACTTAAAAAAAAAATAGTTCTCTGGTTCACCAACCTTTTTTTGGTATCATAGCCTCACAAAACTTGTCTGCTGCCCATTGTGTATTTTCTTCAAGCTTCAAATTTTACAGTCAAGAGCTTACAAACATTTTCCTTAGTAGCTTTGAGAAATTATTTACATATACTTTGTGTACAATTTGATAAATGTTGACAGTTTTGCACATGTGTGAAACTGCCATCACTCAAGTCACAGAACATTTCACCACCAAAAACTAACTCCCTTGTACCTTTTTGTGGTCCATAGACAACCACTGACCTGCTTTTTGTCACTACAATAGATTACTTTACCTTCTCTAGAATTTTACATAAGTGGCATCATACAGCATGTATTCTTGTGTCTGGCTTCTTCCATTCAATATCATGAAATTCATTCCTATTGCATGTATCAGTAGTTTGTTCCTTCTGGTTGCTTAGTAGTAGTCCATTGTATGGATGGTGTTACATTTATTCATTCATCTGTTAATGTGCATTTGAGTTATTTCCAGTTTGGGGCTATTGTGAGGACATGTTATTATTTCTTTTGAGTAAAGGAGTAGAATGTCTGGATCATATGGTAGGTGTGTGTTTAAAGAAAGTTCACAAAATGTCCAAACAGTAAATGACCACCAGGCACACCTTTGCCCTCAGATGAGAGAAGCCTTTGTTTCTTTAGAGGCACTGAATAAGTTATAGACCATTTCTCCCATTTGCAGAGGAGGAAATTGTGGCCTGGGGAGATGAAAATACCTCCACAAAAGAGCTGCAGGCATGTTAAAGGTGTTGGCAGGTCCCGTGTGTGAAGAGCCCTGCACGGCAAACGAGTATGTCAAGTGCTTCATGGAAGGACAAGAGGAGCTGCCCAACTCAGGGGCCCAGCTCACCTATGGACTGTCCTGGTCAGGAATAATCTAATCCTCACATCTGGTGGCGTACCTTCTCTACCTAGAATCCAGTGGGGAAAAATAGTTTTAGCATGACTTCTGACAAAGCCCTAGAAGCCCCTGGAACTTACCAGGCATGGGTGAAGACAGCCACTTCTCCAAGGCCAGCGTTGCCCACTCAGAGCTGGGCCACACCGCTATGGGCACACTTTACACCTTTGATAAATGCACAGCCACTAGTAATGAGCTTGGCTTGAATTCATTTAGGAGGAATCCAGTGTGGAAATATTTGTTCATGTTTTCATTCTTGTTTGCAATAAAAATGGAATAAAATCATTAAATGACCACATTGCTTCCTTAATCCAAAACATAAGCCTAACAAAATTCTGATTAAAAACAATAAATTCCATTGGCTCTCAATTGTCAATAGTATGCAGGATTCTTGGAGGGATATTTGTAAAACTATCTTAGCAATAACAGCAAATCTTATTTCAGATAGGATGGGATTTTAAGTGTTGCAGTCAAGCAGGCGTGGGGGTAAGGGGGAGAGATCAACCAAAGGACTTGTATGCATGCATATAAGCATAACCAATGGACACAGACACCAGGGGGGTGAGGGCATGAGCAGGAAGGGGGAGTGGGGGGGATAAGGACACATAGGTAATACCTTAATTAATAAAGAAAAAAAAGACCAAAAAAAGAAAATGCATATTTAAAGGGAAAAAATATGTTACTTGAAGGCACATAACCATAACTGAACAGCAAATAAAATTAGTTTCATTTCTCTCAGAAAAAAACAACTTTGAGAGTTTGTGATATGAAAAGAATATATTATTAAGCCCTTCTCTGTATGACTTTTTCTTGACACACCCAGAGAAAAAAAAATTGGAATGAAATTCAAAAATTCTTTGAACCAAATAACAAAGAGGAACAACTGGCAGCTTGCTGAAAAGCATTATATTTATCGCATTTACAAATGTGACAATTGTTTTCAAAGGCGGCCCAGGTTCTGCAGAGAAAACAAAAGCCCCCGTCATCATTGAAGTTGGTTTTATAGCCTGAAGATTAAGTTGCATCTCAAAAGCGTTTCTGTGGTTTTCATGCTTCAAACATGCTGCAGGTTTTTAAGGAACCCGTAAGTACTCTGGCTCTAGAGACACTGCCCGCTCCAGTGGGCAGCAACAACTGTCTTGGTACTCAGACAAGGTGGGACCAAAATCTTCATTTTGTTTTTTATTTTTATATTTAGAACAGCAAGTGGAAGGGAGTTCTTAACTGGAGAGTGTGTATGGCGAAGGCTAAGAAGATTCTTTACTGACACCCCTTTATTTGGTTCTGACTCCAAGAACCCCAGAATCTTCCCCGAGTAGGCCCACTAACTGCTATCAGCGTTATTGTTTAGCTTCCAAAAGGCGTCGCTGAGGTTCCTGGGTCCACATGAGCTAGCCTAACCTGGCACAAGAAGGACTGTATTAAGAGCACAGTTCAGAACTCCTCGAATCATACCCCCATTAAGTAAGATGTAGGCCTCTCAGGAATCAGGGCATTAGGTGGAGATGGGAGTACTGCATACAATCCTGTTTTTTCACCCCAAAAGTTATAGCACAGTCTTGGGATCAGATAATAATCCAGGCAACAGGAAGGACTGAATGAATGATCGTCAGCAATTCAGGAACCTTCCCCAGGTCCCCTAGAGGCTCCACCCAGCTCCAATCTTGCTACAGCCTCTTGAATAAGCAGTCAACTCCACTTTTTTCTAAATCTTTCTATGTCATTGCTGAGGGTGGGAAAGAAAACTATGCCTCTTAGAGAAAAATAGGAGCTTTCTGAGTTCAAACTGGATTCCATCCTTTGCTGGTTACATGGCATTGGGTGACCACTGGTGTCCAGCCTCTGGGTTCATCTGTGCAGTGGAGCCACCCATCACCTCGCTGGGCTGTGGTTAGGACCAAATGACGTAACATGGAGAGTGCCCAGCACATGATACCAAGTGAATAATATTTGCTTTCTCCCTCTTATAGCTACTGCTCTTTCAAATAGAATGAAATGATTAAAACTAGAATTAGAGTTTCAAGACGTCTTGGTTTGAGGAACAAATCATCAGCCAAAAGAAGGGATTGGACCTTTTCTCTTTGTTGAGACCCAAGCTAATATTTAGCGGGCAGTGGCTGAGGACCTAGGCTACATTCAGCCATCATAAACATTATTCACAGGAGAGTGTCATCCAACTTTCAGTTCAGGTTGCCCAGGGCCAACTTGGGAATTAAAGCAATGGGAATCGCTAACTTCACTCTAACCTGGCACATGGGGCTTAATGACTAATATATCAGCCAACGGAGGAGAAGGAAGATCTCCCGGGGTGTTTTGCACTCTCTGAAGGAGGCTGCGTCCGGCCTGGGCAGCAATCTTTGGCAGGGCTTGCTCTTGACAGAGTGTCTATCAATAGCTCAGTCTTTACTCTGGAGGGAAGCCTTGTATCTTCCTGGCTGGTGATGGTAAAAGTACATCATGGCACCTAACAAAATCTGCTAGTCCAAAAGATGTGACGAATGAAAGGATGCTCAAAGTTCTGAACCAAGCCCAACGCGGGGAATGTGTGGTAGTTCTGCCAGTTCTTGCTCATGATAATTCAACAGTCCAAGCAAGAAGCTTGTTATCAGTTCTGACATGGGACTTGGAAAAGAAAAAATTTATGCTAACACTTATAAGATTAGTAACCATACTTCTGACCAACATGGCCATAATTGATAAAGCTAACAGGCTAAAGAGGAACGCTTTCCTTAAATGGCCTTATAGCATTAACACTCAGATGTTTAATTTTTGTTATTGTTGTTGATATGTAGATTAGCTATTAGGAAAAAACTTCTCTGAAATAGTCACGAGAATGAACTTTGTAGCTACTCAGAGATATGGTTTTAAAACACTGAAAAATTATGAGGACATGTCCTTTAGTTTTTAATTAGCTATTCTACTTTTTTTACCAAACACAAAATATATTTGAGATAGTTTATTATAAAAATGTAAGAACCATCAGACCAATATAACAAGACCAAACTACTGATAAGAAAAAATAGGAGCAAGGAACAAATAAGGACCAAAAGGAAGAAAAAAAGAAACTATAAGAACTCTCTGAGGAACACTTTAGGCTTTAAGCCCCAAGCCTGGTCTTAGCTTCCTAGCAGCCAGGGTGATGAGGGAATGATGGATTTATGTAGTTCGTATTGCCCAGAGATAAGAAGCATTGGCCCAAAAGAAAAAATTTGTTTAGTCTTAGTCTTCGAAAACAATTTTTGAGAGACCTTTTCTTAAAAAGGGAATTGGGTAGTACAATAAAAAGAAAATTCCTATAGTACATTACCGTAACATGCAGAAGAGAATGCCCAGTGTATGTGATTGTATTAAGAGCACAGTTCAGAACTTCTCGCATCGTTCCCCTGTTAGGTATGAAGTAGGCCTTGCAGGAACATTATGGAGATAAGTAAGGCTACCCCATGTTAACATCAATTAGGTCCTGGGAGTCCGAATACCAGCAGCCTAGCAGCCCCAGGCAATCAGAATGTGGCCTCACATTTGGATGTGAAGCAGATCATTTCCTGGTTAATAGAAGATATAACAAAGAATTTTAGTTTGTAAGCCTGAACTATCCTTGGTATGGATCCTACTGATTTAGTATAAAATTAAGTGAGTTATCAATTTGATTATCTGGTGTCACCTGCTAGCTCTTCTCTAGTTCATTTTGGACCCTTCGACCTCCATTTCTCCCTGCAAACCCCTTTCAATGTCAGGGCTCCTAGGGCTTTGGTCCTGTTGTCTTCACCCTGTCTGATTTCATCTCATGGCTTCACCAACAGCCTATTTTCTGGTAACTTCCAAATCCATTTCTCTAGCCAACACTTCCTTCCCAATCTTCAGGACTCATAAGACTTCTGGAGAAGAACCTCCAACTCAACAAACAAAACTTACCTTTCTTCAGACCAAATCTGGAAACCTAGAAGTCCTCCAGCTACCAAGGCCTACGAAGTCTATTGGTGGTGGGTACATTTTTGCAGGCCACAGTTTGGGTGTGCAAAGGTTATAATTTCATTCTTCTCAATTTTGTTCTAAAACATATTCTGCATCAGAAACATTGATTTTGTCAGTTCAAGATAAACTCAGCCATTTAGGGTTTCCTGCCTCCTCTCTGGGGTTACAACTAGGTTTCATATAGCATCAGGGTACTTGGAGAGCTGGGAGAGTGGTGGGTTCTGGTTCCTTGTCCACCTCTATCAGTGCTGGCATTTGCTTCCACAACTAGGTTACCTCTGGCCCTGGCCACTGGCACCTTTCTGCACCAACATCCACTGAGCTGCCCATCTGATTTGGTCTTTGGTCCCAAGTGACTCTGTCCTAATTTACTGGCTCCTTCGTCAATTACTTCTGCGCCTGCTGGAGAGGGTCAGGCAGGGAAACATTGCAGATGCCTCCCTGTGCCACTCTGGGGTCCCAAGAAACTTGCTGGGGACTCCCTTAGCTTAGACACACCATGTCACCATTTCTCCTCAGCATCTGCTGCATCACCCTGGCCCAGGGGATACCTGGAAACTGAGGCCTGGGTGTCTTCTGCTATTCAATTCTCAATCCTGTGGGGTTCACCTATTTGTCCCTGACTTAAGGCTGGTGTGTCAGAGGGAGGGGGCAGTGCTCAGGGTTCCTTCTTAGTAACACTACCCTCTCGTCTTGTTTCCTTCATTTCCTCTTGCTTATCACACAAGAGTTGTTGTTTTAATCTGATTTGAGAGGAGAAATTCAAAAGTAGAGAATTGACTTTCTCATTACTGCACTAACAACCCAGTCCTGAGGGCCAGGGAATAGAATGCTTTGGCTGTTGTCTGAATTGGGGGTAAGGGGAAGGGAAAGGATTAATAAATGCCAGGAAAGAAACAGATTAAAAATTTTAAAATATCATCCCATCATATACCTCCTGAATATCTCTCATAATTAGTTCAGCTGTTTTCGCATCATTTTCCGTTTTTGTTTTGTTTTGTCTCTTACTTGGACTGCTACAATGAAAAAATAAGTTATCTAGAATCCTGAATCTTTTCTTGCAGAACCTTCCTTAGTTCAATCTCCACCCCCGCCCCAAAATTTTCTAAATTATAATTAATTGGTATATAATATGTAGAAGTTTAAGGTATACAATGTGCCACATATATAATTATTACCACAATAAAGTTAGTTAACACCTCCATTGACTCGAAGAGTCAAATTCATTCTTGATTCTGTGGCCAGTGATTTGCTTTTTCTAAAATGTAAATCCAATCATGTTACTTCCCTCCTCCAAGGTTCCAGAGACTTTCCACTGCCTTTAGGACGTCAGAACTGCTAAGGACATGAAACAAGGTCTCAGTCTGGAATCTGTCCACCTCATCTGCTCTGGTGCCCCAAGCTAAGCCACTGACGGTTCCATCAGGAGTTAGACTGAATTTGAGTGTATGGCTCTGTGCTCTTGTGATGCACCCTTTCCCCTCGGCTGGCTCTCTGGCCATCAGCAGAATCTTCTAAGTAGACATCTACTTAGTTTTACATCTCAGCTCAGATGTCACCTCCTCAACGGCCACTGATGGACTAACCCCTTCCTCTGTGTGGTCACTGGAAGCTATGACTCCTTTTAGCATAACACTGTCTTACTGCACATATTGAACACATGCTTTCTTCACTAGACTGTGTTCCTTGCGAGAAAGGACTATGTCTTAGATCTTTGCATTCCCAGTGTCTAGTGATATTGTGGGTGCTCACAAAATGTTTCAACTGGCAGGGGAAGACTACACTTTGGGTTTGTCTCACATACCCCTGTTGGTTCCCTGGTCATCCCGATGGCACTATCCAACAGCTGGTGGACCAAGTCACTAAGCAAGGTTAAAATTTACTTAGGGCAGCCCCTCTTTTCTAGACAGTAAGCATATTCTTTTGTTCAACACACTTATTCAACATTTTTTGTCCAAAGCATGTGCTAGGTGTTGCTTGTAGTTTCATTTATAAATATTTCCCTCAGGATCAGTTAAAACATTTTTTGAAATTTTCAGGGAAACTTAAACATCCAGAGTTTATCCTGATTTGGATTATAAGAGGCAGTGTGGGGCACTTGGTAACTGCGTATTAATCAATCCTAAACACCCCTAATATTTAATAAGTAGCTTCAAGTTCAGGAAGAAGGTGGTGGTGTAAAAGAAAAAATGAAAATATGCAAATGCTTAAACTGTGACATATCCATAAAGCGTAACCCTGAAGGAGTTAAAAAGGACGACATAGGTCTATTCGTACCAACTTGGCCATACCTTCCAAAGAAATTATGTAAAAAGTAGCAATTGTAGAACAAGACACGCCATATAAAATTTATACACTCCCTGCCCCTTCAAACAACTAAAAATATCTATCAACAAATACATTTTGTATATAAACGCATATAAAATGCTGAAAGGATACATATTAACTAGGTTATAGTAGCAATTTCTAGAAATGAAACGGATGTTAAGAGTGACTTTTGCTTTATCTGTACTGTTAAAAAACATTTGCAAAAAAGAAATCATGTAAGAACCACGTGCATAATTAAGTTTTTTCCCTAAAAAAGCAGAGTAGTGAGTTAAATATTCAAAGACAATACTATTGTAAAATGGAGAACGCTTTTTCTCATTAAGTGATAGATTGTTAAATATTGTGAGTTTAAACTTTTGTACCTGTACCTGCCTTTTTATAAAAGGCCTGCCGTTCCTAGTTGGGACACGATGGAGTGGATTAGCAGGCAGAGGACCTGTGTTCTATTCCTTGTTCTGCCTCTTACTGGGCCAATCACTTAATCTTGCTGAGTCTATGAAATCTCTAAAATGGGATGACAAATACAGTTAAGTCACGACATTGCTGTGACCTTGTGAGATGGCCATGCACCATGGACTGTGACGGTCTATGTTTACACTATTATATATAACGGGATTGTAATGCACAGAATGTACTCTAGATAAAGGCTCTGCTAAAGGAGACCAAGATTAATCACTAAGTAGAAAAATATGTACAAAGGTGGTTTAAAAATCAGTTTATTTGACAATTCACAAGTGATTTGTACGTTTTATGGATTATTTGGAGCCAAATTTGAAAACCAGTAGCTCCGTTTCTTCCTGGAATGTCTGACATGCTCTAATTCACCTAGGGAGTGCAAGTCATGTCTACTCGAGGAATTCAAGCTCATTTTAATTTTAACTTAAACTAGACATAAAAATCAAATAACAAATACAAGGAGTATTTTCTTGCTGTTGTTTGAGCTTATTTCTACCAGAGATAATTTGTATACAGTTACCTGTTTATGAATCAATATAAAAAAACGAGTAAGACAACAGAAATGTTAACCCTAAACTTTCTATGGCAATGAGAATACAAAATCACCTGGTTCTCGGGGTGAATTCAGTATCAAAGTAACACATTGGAAAAGGCACATGCAATACACTTAAGCCTCTAGAACTTGACTTTGAGGAGAGGCAGGTGAGCCACAGAAAGATAGTAAGTTCTACTAGGAAAGTATTAATTCTTCTTGTCTGTTGTCCCCCCACCCCCACAACCTTTTAGAAATGACAGCAACATGGAAGCTATTAACAGGAAAAAAAGGTAACATTTAATCAACAAGTCAATAAGAAAAATAAAGTCATTTTCATAAACATTTGAAACTGGGCTTATAGAAGACAGCAGTTACCACATGTAGACCCCACCTATGTATTTTGTTTCAGTTGCAAAGTATTGAGAAACCCTGGATTCACACTAAGAAATAGTAGCACTTCTTTAATAGCTCACCTCAAAATGCCAGGATGCTCTTCAATTTATCAGAGATGGCCTTATTCTGCATCTGCACAAAAATAGTTAACCTGGTACTGATGTTTGCTGGATTTCAATGTTTTAAAATGTTATAAATGGTGTACTGGAGTTTGTTGGTTTTGATTTTTTAAGTTAATATATATTTTAAAATTAAACTTTATTGAAGGATCTCAATAGAAAACAGTTTGAGTATCATTGCCTCAGACATGAGTTTATTTACTAGTATTATTGTGTGAAATCTGCCTGGTTTTCTGACACTCCACTCTAGGCTTCCATGAATCCCCACACTTTGGTTGTCCACTCTTCCCTCTTGGCTGTTCCTTCTGTTTCCTTGACAAGCTCTTGTCCTGTCCTGCACCTGGCCCACAGTGACATGGTCATCTTATTCTCCCCATTTCTTATGCCCTCAACTACCATTACCTATGCCGGCAACTCCCAAATACCTATCTCCCAAATAGATAGCTCATATTTCTCTTCTAAGCTCCATTTAGACTTAGATCTCAGTTGGATGTTCTATAGACATCTTAAACTCAAAACAGAACTCATCATTCATCATCCTTTGTCTCACCTCCTCTCTTGAATTTGCTCTCTCAATAAATGGGATTGTTCATCTGGTTGTCCAACTCAAGAGATCTAGGAATCACCCGCATCCTTCTTTTTCCTTGTCATCTACATTAGCCAATCAGCCCTACTAATTCCACCTTCTAAATACTCTCTGAATCCATTCCACCTTCTCCATTCCCACTGCCACTGCCATGATGGGGGATTTATTGTACTTCACGCAATACCTAGACTTATAAAACATGTTTTTGTTACATCACTTTTTTACAGGAAATCCTTAAATATCTTTGCATTTCCTTCAGAATAAAACCCACAATTTCATACAACTTAAAGTCCTTCCTGTTCTTCCCTTTGCCTACTTCTCCATTATACTCTGCAATTCTCTTTCACTTTTTCTGCTAGTTAGCTCCTACTCCTACATCAAGGCTCAGACAGGTACCATCTCTTCTGGAAAAGACTTCTCCACTCCTCTTGCCTCTGGGCTCCCTCATGTGAGTGCTCTCCTTTTCCCAGCACTTTACACTGTAAAGTACATGTGTCCTGCACTAAATTGAGCGTCTCTCTTGTTTTGATTCCAAAATAGAATAACAGGTGGGACATAACAGGTGCTCAATAAATTTTTTAGTTGCAAGAGTAAGAAGCATGACTTAGAGGCCGATGATCACTTACAGGTCTATTAACAAAGCACTAACCCCACAACTGGGACTTCCCAGTGAGACGACACCTTGCTCTATGAATCTTTTCAATTAACCCAATTCAAACCCAATCCTTTTGGTTCCTCAAAAAGTTAAAGATAGAATTAACACATTATCCTCCAACCCCACTCCTAGGTGGAAATGAAAATAGGGACTCAAACAAACACTTGTACATGAATGTTCATTGCAGAATTACTCACAATAGCCAAAAGGTAAAAATGACCCACATGTCAATTGACAGATGAATGGATAAAGCAAACATTGTCTATCTATACAATGGAATATTATTCAGCATTCAAAAGAATAAAATTCTGATATATGCCACAATATGGATGAGCCTTGAAAGCATTTTACTAAATGAAAAAACCAGACACAAAAAGACAAATATTGTATGATTCTACTTATGTGAGGCATATTACCATCCAATGAGTTACTTCTGTGGCTGATCCAATGGCTTGATCAACCTGGAGAGGCCTCAACTGCTGTGGAACCAGAACCGACCACAAACTAACTCAGTACTGACTGCTGACCTGCTATTCAGTGGAGGGGGGCGAGTTGTGCAGGTTTACAACATGTTTCACGAGGGAACTTGAGAGATGAACTGCCTTTCCAAGGCCTTTAGAAATAGTTTGATACCTAAGTTTTATAGACTGAATTCTGCATATAAAACTACTTTCCTTATATTATCTGAAGTGCTTAAATTTTAAAAATTGGGACTAAAACGTGACAGCTGCAAACAAAATATGACTTACAACTGAATGACAATAAGCATTGTCAAAATCAAAGGAAGCTAAAGGAAGAAGTTCAAGGAGTATGAACATAAAATATATAATTAAGTGCCCTAACAGGGATATTCTAGAGAGGCAAGGAAGGCAAGCTAGAGGGAAAGATTATACCAGAAATAATGAGCCTAGATTTCCACTTTCTTTAACTGGTGTACTGGATGGCCATCCCGATGATGGAGGGAACACTGGATGGCCAGCCAGATGACTTCAGGTGCAATCATTTGAGCCTCTTCCCTGCCTTCCTCCACCCCCTTCCAAAGGAACACCCCTGGATGGGCCCCCTCTATGTAGAAATGAAATGTCAAACAGTTAGTACAGTGCTTGTCGTATAGCAGATCGTCAACAAACACTCCTTTATGTTCCATTTCATACTGAAGTTGTCAGGAAAGCATTCACTTCAAGTACATGTGCTTTCTGGCCATGTTTTCTGAAACAGTCATTCTGCTTAAGGTATAACAATTAAATAGGTCATAGACAGAGGTCATAGATATATGACTGACTACATATATGCACATATAACACAGATAAAATCATGAATGTTGCTAGAAAAACTACCAACAAAAGACATTTTTCTATGCTACAAAAATGGGCTTAATTTTGCATTTATTAGGCACCCATTATCACCTTAATTTGGTGTTATTAAAAGAAAGCAGAGTAATATGTCTGTCCCTGGGTAGATCGGATGTGAAAATAACTGACAAAAGTAGGTCAGAATCCCACAGAATGGTGAGTTTGAATGTTGTCATATTAGGTTATAAATCCTGACAAGACAAATTTCAAGGTCTCTGAAAGCCTTTGAAATTCATGAGGGCAATCCCAACTCATTTATTTAAAAGCAGCAGCAGGTAGAAAATAGCACTTTTATGTGTCTCTGGCTATCCTGCCGTCCCTTAGAGAAAAACTGGTCATCATGCTCCTACTCTTCTTGCTGGCTCTGACCTCCCCCTCTTCCCACCCTGATGTACTCCTGGTATCCTCTGGAATGGGTCCTTGAAAGGAAAGAAGTGTCCTCAAAGAGACCAGCAATTCCATTAGAAGTCTATTGGGAGCTGTGGCCTTTCCCCTATTCTATCTAGTCCAGATGTAATTTCTCTCCCTGTGCCACCTGTTTTTGGTAAAAATGACTTACGTTTCTTTTTCATCTAGTGTACAAAGCAGAAATCATAAGGCAGTGAGTGCTGACTGAGTTTTTGAGGTTTTTTTTTTTCTTGGATAAAATTGGTAGCTATTTTATGAGGCAATATATAAACAAAAAAATGAAAAACATTTGCCTTGGCCGATTAGCTCAGTAGTTAGAGCATCGGCCTGCAGACCAAACAGCCCCCTGGTTTGATTCCCGGTCAAGGGCAAATACTTTGGTTGCAGGTTCCCAGCCTTGGTAGGGGCAAGTGTAGGAGGCAGCCAATCGGTGTGTCTCTCGTGTCAATATTTCTCTCTTCCTCCTCTTTCCTCCCTTACACTCTCTTTAGAAACCAATGAAAAATATGTCCTCAGGTGAGGGTTAAATAAATACATCATGTCTTTAATTCAATTAACTATGTTTCTATTTGTGTGACATCTACATATCAGATTCCCATAGAGAAAAACTGTCATAAAAATGTAAGGTCCAATTTAATGTGAATATGAGGAACATCTGCACAATTAGAGTAAGGTAAATGATGCATCTGTTGCCATTCTAAAAAGATACTTTTCTAATAATTTTCAAAATATTCTTACATAAAAATCATCTTAACAAATTATGGTATAATAGGGTACTTGAGAAAATTTTTTAAATATGTCATTTTCAACTACTACTTATCTGGAAGTTTTCTTCTTCAAGTTTTATATAATTTACTTCATGAATGATAAAAGAACAATGCTAAATATCCAGAAGACAAAAATTCATTGAAGACTATTTTATAACTTCAAGCACAGAATTTCAGGATGTTAAAATCATTTGATGTAAAATAAACAAAAGAATTTATTGAAAAACAAACAAACGCTGCCACCTAACAAATGTTCCCCCTGCCTGCCTCCCACTCCAGAACGGACAGAAATCAGGTGCGCAGGAGAGAGCAGGCGAGCTGCGTACTCCAGAGTTAAATGAAAACATGGAAGACTGTAGCACACTTGTTAAAGAATGAATTTAATTTGAACAAGGAATTTAATTCTTTAACAAACAAATGACTTTAAAAAGGTGGTACTGGTTTAATTTTGAGTGTCCCTTTTTCAAGTTCCACTTGGAGAAAAAAAAAGTGTAAGTTTTTTTCTCTACTGTAATTGCTTCCCAACAGTTCAATGACAGCAAAACATTAAATCTATGATGGTGCTGGAGTTCTTCTGTAAGGGCAGGTATGCACCTTCATGAACTTTGTAAAATCTGCAGTAAGGGAGAGAAAAGAGAGAGAGGGCAAGGGAGGAAGGGCGGAGGGAGAGGGGGGAGAGGGAGGAGGGAGAGAGAGAGAGAGAGAGAGAGACCAAAACTAATTTCCCAGGCAGGAAAATACTTACAAAACCTTTTATGTCAAAGTTAGGGTTTCACAACAGATCACACTAATGTAAAATCCAATAGCACCTGTAAGATTTAAGTAAATGCTGCCATCACTTGAACGCTTTTTAAAAAGTATCTGTAAAAGACTGAGGGGGGAAAAAGATAAAGTACATTCTCCAGAGAACAACAAATGTATTTCAAAATAAAAACTGTATTTTTGTCTTTCTTTTTCTTCAGTGTTTTTTTTGTACAAGAATTCAGTTTTCATATAATAACTTATACACAACGGGATCAACCTCGGCTCTCCTTTCTGTGTCACTTCGAGTCCACATGTTCAGGCTACAGTCCCCAACATTACTTTCTGACAAATATATTACCACAGTTTGATCTAAATATAGATACATTACATAATATTTGTCTCTGGGAAAATCAAATTTTAATATGCAAACTTTTATTTCTATAATACAGAAATGGAGAAAACTACAGTAGGCAAACAACCTAATTATGACTTGAAAATGATGACTCTAGATACTCTCCTACCATAAATCAATGTTTAAAATAGTCTTAAGATTTTTATTTATATGTGCACTTGTGTCCACCTTGTCCCATATACTGTACACGTCTAATGACAATCTGGGAATTTAAAGGTGCAGCCCTCAAGAAATTGTTAGATCACTTTAAAAAAAATTAGGCTCTATTGGACAAGGAAAAAACTCAGAAAATTTCCAATTTTAAATTTCATATAGTAGGAAAATATTAAAAATAATTTTCTGTATATACATATGGGTATATGTATATATTGAGTTACACACATCTCACATATCAATACAACTCAAGTAGAGACATTTTGATGAGTTATTTTCCCACTATATAATAACTATGTCAAAATTTAAAAATATCTTATTACATCATTAAAATAATTCACTTACCATTTCAACAGCTTACACTGTTTATTTATTTTTAACTCTTCATATCTACATTCCCTGATCCCTAGAGTTAAATCCCCTATTTAAGTCAAAATCTGGTGCTCTTTGTTACTCAGAAACTGATAGATAAAATCACATCTACTTCAAAATTCTATCAATTAAATAAAATTTTATTACCTGATTTGTCAGAGAAATATCTCAGCTCTGAGCTTGTGTACCTACATTACCTTCCCTGTAATACATAGGTGAGGAAAATACCCTAAAATAGATGGAGGTAACTCACATGATGTCATAGCACATATAATAAATGATGATTAAGTGTCTGATAAAAACTTTTCAGAGACATCTGAAAACTCACTTTAGAAACTAACTTTAGAAACAAACCATTTATTTTTCACTCTAATATAAATTAATATGTATGTATTTGCATACATACACATACATATATAAAACAAAATTGCCTATGCTGAGTAGCTGTTTGTGAGTGAAAAAATGGTTACAAATTGATTAATTAGCTTAATTTTGTTCTTAACAATTCAATCCTTTGGGGGTACAAACCAAAAGTCAGTGCACTTTGTAGACTCCTCAGAGTCAGATTCCCAAGCATACACTTTAAAAAAGAACCCTCCTCAACATCGCAGGCATTGTACAGCAAGAATACATGGACTCTGATGCAACTCCTACTCCATATGCAGACTAAACAGCACGTGCCTTACTTTTAAAATAGCTTCTTAAAAGAAATATATAAAGAAATGCATCTTTGCTAAAAGTCTTTTAAAATTACATCAAAACAACATTAAAACCTGTTCACTGAGAAGAGCCTATTGAATTGAATTCCTGTGTTGAAATGCCTAGTTAACAGTTCAGAATATTGCCTTGTGAGGTTTGACTAGAGAGATGGTTGGCGTGAAGATCCAGACAGAGTACACGGCTCAATCCCAATAGTCCTCTGATCAGCTGTTTGATGGAAATGGATCCCTTTAAAATAGCTATACACCTGAAAATGATCTATAATAAACAGTTCCCCAATAACCATAATTATTTGTAAATTGAAATGCGTTGATCATTCAGAAAAGATTTCTTGCAAAATATATAAATAAAGGTAACTGCATATTCTGTAAATATACTTAACATTGCTAGACCAGACCGTCAGTGACGGGCTGCTGCATTTCAGTACTGTGTCAAATTTATTAGAAATTTAAAAAGAAAAATTTCTGAGGGACTCAGCTGCCTTCGTTAGTTGGCTTTAAAATGTGTAATAAAATGGGAGACAGTATCTTCTCATAAATACATGGAATCAATATGGAAAAGTAAACTATACAGTGACAAGGTTAGAGAACACCAGAGTGTAGCAGAGTGGTCACTAGAGTGAAATATCTTCCCGCGTAAAAAAGGGGAAGAGCTCTATACACCCCGTCACAGCAAGCATGTTTCAATTAAAGATGCAGCTCTCTCTCACTCCTGGCAAGAATTAACTGGTAATGACACTGCTTCTCAACAGTGCAAAAATATCCTGAGAAATTATTCAGATTATAACAAAAGACAGGGCTTTCGTCACTAAGTTTTTTTGCACAAAACACAGCTTTAGATATCATAAATAAATTAAGTTAAAAAGCAGATAGCCTTCACTGTGTTGAACACAAAAGGGGGATGTGACCCAGACATTGTTAATTCTCCCATTGGCTAATATCAGGAAAAAGAAGAAAAGGATTGCATTAAGTGTCTATTTATAATTTTCTAGTTAACTATGGCCAATAATATACATGGAGGTAATTTGTAGTTCAAGTGTTTCATCTCTTTTTTCCCCAACTAGCTAAAAGCTGGATTCTAAAATTTACACTGAAATATACAATTCCAATTTTCAAAAAAATCCTCCTCCCGGAGGAGTGGTATTTAAATTTTTTGTGCAATCTTGATGCAGAGCCCAAACAGTCCTATGAAGGGAGACAGTGTATTTTTTTAATCAATTGGCACTGAAATTTCACTTTCCTTAGCTGCATTCTAGAAGCTTGGCCAAGTTATCTCGTAACTCTGTTAGTTCAAATATTTTCCCATCGAGAATGTCTAAGAGCGTCTTCAGGTTATTACGGAAAGCTTCTTGTTCGCTCTGACTTTTCTCCAGACGTTGCTCTAAGTCAGACAGTTGTCCCTCCAGGTCTTTGTTCCGAATTTCTACTTCCTTTAGAAACAAAAGTGTGACATACATACACGTCAGTTCATGATTTAGAAAACGATACGACTTTTGTTATTACCAATATTGTGGTCGCTATGAATCTCAGGTTAACACAATTTTAGGAGAGATTTCAGACTTCACCATCTGAGAAATCCATGCGGTTTCACTGACGGGTTTGTGCATGAATCCACCTACCCATCTAACAAAAATGTCCTCTGACTGCTTACTTTGTGCCAGGCAAGCCCCTGGGTACTTCAAATACCAAGACAGTACTGAAGACCCACTTAGAGAATTACCTGCATCTCATTTCTATTTCTGCTACCATGCTGTTCCTAATGCACAACTGTTAGCAATCTCTGGTGAAAGCAGGCAGAGAAAAAGAGGGAAGTTAATGTTTTCTCCTTACTGGCAATTCTGGAGAAAGACTGAGAGAAGAAAATGATTCCCTAAAATTAAGTTTTAGGATCCTCTGAATATGTTAATTATTCTCTGTTTTGCCACAGGAGCGAATGAATGCATGTGGTAGAAAATATAGTTCAATTGCTAAAAATGATAGTGAAGATATATAATAACTACATATAAGAATTATAAAGCTAATAATTCCAACATACTGGAAAACAAGGAAAGAAAAATAATCACAAAAAAGGAAGTTCATGGCAACAAAAATAATTTTTAACACATTAAATTCTGGCATACTTAGAAATTTTTACTGCTCTAAAAATGTTTCTAAATGTGACAAATATAGTAAACAATTCTATAAAATAAAATAACATAACATGAAGTTTGATTTAATTTCAGTAAAAGATAAAATTGAGAAAAAAAGCATAAAATCAACTATTATACTTTAAATAAGCATATGAGTTGCAGATAAGCAATGAATTGAAAGTTACAGCAGTCCCCTTATCTGAGAGGGGACACATTCTAAGATCCCCAGTGGATGCCTGAAACTGCAGAGTACCAAACCCTATATAGACTGTATTTTTCCCTACACATACATATCTATGATAACATTGAACTTATAAATTAGGTACAGTAAAATATTAACAATAAAATGGAATAATTATAATAACATACTGTAGTAAAAGTTATGTGAATGTGGTCTCTCTCTCAAAATATCTGATAACTGAGACAGCTACTAAGTGACGCATAGGTGGGTAGCCTTTTCAATACGGATACGCTGGACAAAGAGATGTTATGTCCTGGGGTGGGACAGAGCAGGACGGCTGAAGATTTTATCATGATGCTCAAAATGGTGTGCAATTTAAAACTTATAAATTGTTTATTTCTGGAATTTTCCATTTAATATTTTCAGACTGCAGTTGACCGCAAGTAACTGTTTTTTGTGCAATCTTGATAAAAAACAAAAAACCCTAGGTAAAGAGGGGACTACTGTATATAGCCTTTCTAGAAAGCTCACTTTACATCTGAGAGGACTGAGGTGACTGACACAATTTACATTCACGTATGCAAATTCTATGGAGTAATAAAAACATTTTGGTGTTAGTAACACAATATGAATCAGCCTCAGAAACTATATTTCAAAAACGTTAGTACATCATTTAAGTATAAATCTCTAAAAAATTCTGTCAAGTCTAAAGGATAGGGGGGGAAATTTTTAAATTACTGCAAGACAATTTGGTAAATAAAAAGAACAGTATGTGAAGCAGATCTGTATGCATGAGGACAAACACTGGGAATTAATGTACTAATAGGAAATAGGAACTACTTCAGGGCTTTGGGATTATGGGTACTTTTTTCCGAAATTTGTCTTATGATACCTGTTAAACTTTTGAGAAAAATAACTGAGAAATGGCTTGAATACATAAGAGAGTAACAGTTGATTTAGGATTCCGAACATGTAGAAATGTTCATGGGCTTTGACAGAAATAACTAAGATCAAGGCTTAAGCCAGGATGCCACAGATGCGTTGCAGCAGCCTGGGAAAATATAAAAAAGGAATTATGCAGTTATAATCACTTATAAATGACGAATTTAAAGAATCCCAACCTAATCTTAAGGTATTTACTGTGAGATGTTTACCAGGTACGTTTCTAATCTCTTTCCCTTGAATAATCCACAAGATGAAGATAAGTAAACTGAGCGCAGAATCTAAAATCAATAAAATGTTTATAAATTCAGAAGCCCTGGAGGCTCTAAACTATGAGGGAGAAAATAGACCCTGGGATCAAATCTAAAAATGCCACTCATGACTGCACAGCGTGCTCTCTTGCCTGCTTAAACAATAAGCTTAAGAGTAGAATGTTTCCAACTATAAAAATAGACGAAATGTCATTCACTAGAAAACACCCACTTCACCAGGCACCACCCAGTTTGCCCTCTAAAGCCTTCCTTTAAAATGAAAGGCTTCCTTGTTCTCTTTGCCAATCAAGGAAACATCCAAACATTTTCAATGGAAGCAAGCAAAACACAAAATTCTCTCAACTATTAAAACGGTATTGTTCTCTCTCAAAGGAGTCTCACACTCTAAGCCATTTTTCTGATTGGAGGAATTTTACTAGGCAGATAACAAAAGGGATCCAATACAATGCTGACGGTGCTGGTCTATTCTGAGGCAGAGAATGTGATCCTAGGGCAAGAATAGACAACCAGTGGACGGGGCCAACAGGAGCCCATTAGAGCCCTGGATGGTGGCACTTCTCATTCTTTCACCTCCTGTACATATTTTCCAATCCTCTTTTTTCTTTCTGTATTGTCCCTCCTAACTCATTCTTCTGTTTATTATCATTCTTGTCCTACTATTTTCCCCTTCTCCTTTACTGATATGTAAGCATGTTACCGGACACCCAGAGGCCTGGTTCAGTCCTTATAAAGAAAGCACTGCAGCCGTAACTGGTTTGGCTCAGTGGATAGAGTGCCGGCCTGCGGACTGAAAGGTCCCAGGTTCGATTCTGGTCAAGGGCATGTACCTTGGTTGCAGGCACATCCCCAGTAGGGGGTGTGCAGGAGGCAGCTGATCGATATTTCTCTCTCATCGATGTTTCTAACTCTCTATCTCTCTCCTTTCCTCTGTGTGAAAAATCAATAAAATATATTTTTAAAAAAAGAGAGAGAAAGCACTGCAGGCTAGAAATTTGCTAACTCCCTTTCCAGTGCTTTACAGTCAATAACTAAAAGTATCAATCCTAGTTGGCAGAAGGTCAAGCTCTGTATTTGTTAGTTTGATAAGTACTTTTGATATTCAGTGAAATAATAGGTAAAAATTGATATTCACAATTCCAGGTGCCAACTGTAATTATTCAATTACTGATCAATCAATGATGAAATACATTTAGCAATTTAATATGAATAAATTACCTCTTAGTTTCTCGGGATAATGTAAATGTACATATAACTAAAAATTTTTTTTAAAGAATTCTTAGGAATGATTGGACACTTGCTGCCTGAAGCAGTGTGGTCATGAAGAAAGAAGAGAAATTTTGAAATCAAAACAAATCTAGGCCTCACTCCTTTCTAGCTAGATGCTTGACTGAACTTGCTAACACCTCTGAGCTGCTGCCTCCTCTTTGGAAGTGGGATACAACACCTGTTACTGTGAGAATCAGAGCCAATGTATATAAGTGCTTAGCATACGCCTGAATTATAGCCAATATTGAAAAAATGGTAGCCAAAGTTGAAACAGGCAACAAAACTAGGCTGCATTTCCCCCATATTTTCCCAGCCCTGATTGCAGGCTTCATATTTTAGTTCTACACCAGGATGTCTCAACCTTGGCATAGTGACATTTTGGACTGGATGACTCCATGTTCTGCAGCATCCTTGGCTTTGACCTATGAGCTAGCAGTAGCACCACCCTACTTGTGAACATAAAAAATGTCTCCACGCATTGTTAAATGTCCCCTGGGGAACAAAACTGTACCCAGTTGAAAACCACTGATTTACACAGATGATTAAAATGTAGAAACATTTTGTAGAGCAAATCAAAACAAGTGACCTCATTTTTTCCCAGGCCACTGAAAATCAGTGATAGGAGGGGGAAAGGGAAATATTTCATTTCATGTAAAGAACCTGTTTTCTTTATGAAGGCTCTCTACTGTCAGAGAATGTGACTGTCTCCATTTACATACAGGTTGAACAAGTTAGCCTATGCAAGCCTCTGTTTCTTCATTGACTCACAGAGAATAAATACATAACATAAGTGAAGTGCTTAGTGCAGTGTGTCCAGTACATAGTAAATATTCAATTAACTGCTGGTCATTCTGATTATAATCTAGGTACTCTTTCCAATCCTGGGCTTTCAGGTCCCACTTATCACCTCTTATCCAAAATTCCTCACTCTATACATGCATTTATTTCTACTGCAAACCATAAAGTGGTCCTAACCCCTCTTGAGGTAGTCATGGGGGTTTAATCAAAGTTTCTGAGTTTTCAGGAGGAGACTGTGGTAATGAGTTTAAAAAAATCCTCCTAACGATGGTTCGCTACCACTGACACCTAATAGGTGTATATAAATTGGAAGCATAGTATTCATGTAGAAAAAAGTGAGTAAAATTAATTAGACTGAAAAAATAAGAAGAGCACTGACTGGGTTTCCACAACTCCTGCTTTAATTCATATATTAATTCAATGTAAAAAATGAGCAGAATTTCTAAACTGAATGAAAACCATTTGAGAAGTTTTCTTTAAACTCAAAGTATTTTTAGGTTAAAAGTCAAAATTTCTTTTTTTTTTTTTAATATATTTTATTGATTTTTTACAGAGAGGAAGGGAGAGGGAAAGAGAGTCAGAAACATCGATGAGAGAGAAACATCGACAAGCTGCCTCCTGCACACCCTCCACTGGGGATGTGCTTGCAACCAAGGTACATGCCCTTGACCGGAATCGAACCTGGGACCCTTGAGTCCGCAGGCTGATGCTCTATCCACTGAGCCAAACCCGTCAGGGCTAAAAGTCCAAATTTCTAAAATAATTTACTAAAGATAATTTACAAATGACTGCCTATGATGACTATAAGCTACCTAAATGAAATTATCAACTACTTTTTGAAAAAATATAAGCTTAGGCATGAATCAGAAGTCCTGGAAAAGAAAAATGACCAAGAATCTACAAAATGGAGTTTCAGAAAAAAAGTCATTACTATGTGACAGAATGACTGATGCCTCCCTATGCAGACATGAATAAACATTTTATTAGAGCTTACCTGCAGTTTCTGAGTCAGAGAGTCCCTCTGTTCTTGGAGTTCTCTGGCATTATCAATTTCTTGTTTTAATCTTTCTATTTCCTAGAAAATGTAGAGCAATGTCTTTAACAACAACATTTAAGTGATATCAAGGAAAAGAGAAGGCACCATTTCCCCCTGAAATTACTGTCCTAGTTCTTTAAGACAATGATTTAAAGAACATTGACTTTAAATTCCTTAAAAAAGGTGAAAGGATTAAAAAAAAAGAAATTAACTCATAGACAGACAACAGTATGGTGATTACCAGAGGGAAACAGAGATGGGGGGAGGTAGGAGAGAGTAAAGGAGGGACAAATGTATGGAAAGAGACTTGATTTGGGATGGTGAACCATATACAGATGATATGTAATAGAATTGTATCCCTGAAACCTATATAATTGTATTAACTAATGGCACCCCAGTAACTTCAATAAAAAAATAAAGAGCATTCCTTTATACTGACTTTTAGAGAGGTGAATTCAACTTTAAATATATTTTTTTATTTATTTCAGAGAGGAAGGGAGAGGGACAGAGAGATAGAATTATTGATCGGCTGCCTCCTGCATGCCTTACACTGGGGATTGAGCCTGCAACCTGGGCACATGCCCCGACTGGGAATCGAACTGTAACCTCCTGGTTCATAGGTCGATGCTCAACCTCTGAGTCACTCCGGCCAGGCTGAATTCATCTTTATAGGCATGTTGTCTTGTGCAGAATAATCTTAAGAAGCAAGCAACAAGTCTAACGATGGCTTTGGTGTATACCACTGCTCAGAAACAGTCTGAACATTTTAAGGTTGTTTCAAGTTTTGAATTCTTCCCTGGGATATTAAATCGAACTGAAAACCAGAGAAAGCAACAGCTTATAAAATATAACTTCTAATAGTTTCCTGTTGGTCATATGGATACAACTCTCAGACAGAGAGTTGCATAATTGGTATGCAACAAGCAGTATCTCAGTCTGATTGCCTCACCGTAGTTCATAACAACAGAAACAAGGATGGAGAAAATATGAACAAGGTTAATATCACTCAAGAAAATTTCACGCTAATAAAACCCACACAGCCTTACCTTATTCCATCAAGTACATAGACTCTAATATTTTAGCTAGATTACAGATGAGCAAAAAGTAGAAAGTACCTCTTCCTTTTCTTTCAGTGTTTCTTCCAGTTCTTGTATTGTCTGATTTAATTCTGTCTTATGGGTATGCACTGCATTTGCTTGACTACTAACACATTCAAGCTCAGTCACCTAAAATTAAATGAGAACTCAGGTTAAATTATGTGAAAATTTCAAAGAGTTTATTACTGAAGAGATAACAGGCCCTTAATAGGTGAATAATGAATTTTGAATCAATATATGAAAATTAATTTTGAGCAATATTAAGATGGAAGAATAAATAGAAAAGATTCTTTAAAGATGTGGATTTAGGACAAAAAAGAGCAAAGGAAATAACTATTTACATGGGTTGGTCAGGAAAAGGACAGGAAAACTTAAGTGATTAATGATAGTAGAAAATTCCTTTAAAAACTTCTCATAACATTCAAAATCAGATATAGTCATCTGCCCTCCCTGTAGCTTTCAAATTTAATTGAAATTTGGCCTTGCAGAAGTGAGAAATTTTTCTAATACGTTCCCAAAATGTAAGAGAATCTGGAAGAAAAAATATGCTTAAAATACAACTTAAATATTTGATACTAGAATGTCTACATATTAATAGTTTCTCTTATGGCAAAAGATAGTTCTTCGGTCAATAGGTTGACTGAGAGCCCAAACACAACATAACTTTTAATGAACACTTGCTATTTTTTGAGAGAACGGATACAATACAACCCATATATGCTCTGAGAACCAATGAAAATCTCCAAACGATGTCCCTGCGCTGAATCTACATGTAAATTTCCTCTGATCAAGGAAATCTGCTGGCCATAAATTCCATGGACAGCAGCCTGTACTTGCCCGCTTGTGCAGACGTTCTGCTTCCTCTTGATATGCAGCAAGTTGCTGTTTCCATTGTTTCACATTGGCAGTAGACTCCAACAGGGCTGCAGTGAGTTTGGCATTATTTCCTTTGAGGGTAGCCAGTTCAGCCTCCCAATGTTTGCTGATTGCTGAACTGAAATAAAAACACATAAAACAACTCTATCCATTATACTGAATATTATTACATTGAAAGGACAGAAGTACTCAGGTCAATCATTTAGTTCATAGTTCATGAATGTTTCAAAGACAATCCAAGAAGAATAAAAATACAAGTATTTCACTGAAATGCTCCTAGTAAAGAAAACTAGCAAATGAGGAAATATAAAAAGTGCCAAAGTAGTAGGCTTAATGTGGAAAAGTTCTACTCACTATGACAGATAAAGATATCTATAGAAGAGTCTCCACCCATTCTTTCTTTTTTTAAAAAAAATTTATTTTTATTGATTTCAGAGAGGAAAGAAGAGGGAGAGAAAGAGAAATATCAACGATGAGAGAGAATCATCAGTTGGCTGCCTCCTGCATGCCCCCTACTGGGGACCAGCCCAAAACCTGGGCATGTGCCCTGACTACTAACACACCAGCTGGGCTCTACCCATTCTCTTTTGAAGAATAAACATTATATCCTGAAAAATATCTATAAAGAAAACCTAATGTACTATATTTTTAAGAGCATCATAGCCTGAAGTACAATTTTATTCCTTCATATAAAACATATGAGGATGCCCTAGCCAATTTGGCTCAGTGGATAGAGCGTCAGCCTGTGGACTGAAGGGTCCCAGGTTCGACTCTGGTCAAGGGCACATGCCCCAGTTGCGGGCTCAATCCCCAGTGGGAGGCATGAAGGAGGCAGCCGATTGATGATTCTCTCTCATCATTGATATATCTCTCTCCCTTCCTCTCTAAAGTCAATAAAAATATATTAAAAGAACAACAACAACCCCCCCCCCCCCCAAAAAAAAAAATATGAGGATGCTTCAATGTTTTAATAAGGTTTGGGACATGTAATAGAGTATTCAAAATATTGGTGATTTATTTCATCTTGTTCAGAATTTTTAAATGTCCTAAATATTTTTTTAAAATGCTGAAATAAAAAGATTTCAGGTCATATGACAGACTAGACCTAGAAACTAATGATTTAATTTCTGATAGAATTCCCCTGTCATTGATAGAACAGAACTTAAAGCAATCACCTTTCCCCCCATTTAATGTTCTACTTGATAAGTTACCCATAGTATTTTAATCAAGACAATTTTCTATTACAAAGACAATTCTACTAGTTAGGAAGATCCCTTTTTTAATAATTCCTTTCTTACACTTTATAATGAAGAAAGTATTGCCTCCTTTCTCATTATTGAACATTTTGTTCCTATTAGTGAAGTTCTACTAACCTCATTCCATTAACTAACTAGTAATGATAATAGCTTTCCTTAATCCACATTTGATGTTTGATGTTATTTGCATCACAAAACAAATATTTTGATGGACTGATATTTTATAACATTAATATATTAGATAAAAGATAGCATAATTTCTACCATCAAGATTCCTAAAGCTCATCATGAATAATTAGACATATCAGCATTATGAGATCATTTCTGTGAAATTCTTGCCAAAAACTCATAACTCTCATCCCAATTATGAGAAAACATCCTATAAACCCAAAGTGGGAGACATTCTACAAATTAACTGATTGGTGCTCTTCAAAAGTGTCAAGAAGAGATAAGACTGGAAAAAAATGGAGAAGACTAAGAAGAAATAAGTAAATGCAATGTGAGATCCTGGTTAGGTCCTAGAACATAAAAAGGGACATTGGTGAAAATTGGTATCTGCAGTTTAGTTAGAAGTATTGTATCAATGTCAATTTCCTGGTTTTGAGAATTATGATTATGAAAGATTTTAACATTAATGAAATCTAAGTGAGAGGCATACGGGAAATCTCTCTACAGTTTTACAACTTTCATATGTCTAAAATTAATTTAAAATAGAAAACTAAAAATGTTTCTAAAGGGTCCTGAAAATTTTTCATCAAAACATGAAAGAACAGAATCAAACAATTAGTTAAGCTATTAATTTAACAACCCATTTTTCTCCTTAAAAAGAAAGTTCTTTCTGATTCTTCTTTTGTGGAATGATTTTCCAGATTCAGATTTTCTGAGCAAAGTGTACATTTATTCACCTTCTCTAACTGAATTATAGATTTTTTTTAAAACCACCTACCAATTGTTCCACTACAGAGATGAGTTTTATTTAAATGGGTTTTTCAAAACTCATAAAATTGTACAGAAGGGAAAGTTTTACTATTTATAAATTATACTTCAATTAAAACTTTATTATCACACTGCCAAAAGAAAAAATAAAAGCTTTCTAAGCACTCCTAGATATTCTTCCTGTGACTGTAGCATTACAAATAATAAGAGTTGGAAAGTCTTCTTAGATGGGTAGAATGGTCTCTAAGCTGCTCCATTCATGTCTGTATTTATTGGCATGGGAAGAGACTGAGTGGGCAGGAAACAGAACAGCTGTGATATAAAGAGAGTCCAAAATAAAAAGGAAGGAGGTGAGGGCATCTGGAGATGTTGATAAAAAGGAGATTGGAGAAGTAGGATTATAGAGGCAGAGATACTCAAGGGAAAGGAATAGACAGCTGTAATTAAAATTAGTTTGGGGTCTGGCCAGTGTGGCTCAAGGGTTGAGTGTTGACCTCTGAACCAGGAGGTCATGGTTCCATTCCTGGTCAGGGCACATGCTTTCCAACAGGGGGCATGCAGGAGGCAACCCATCAATGATTCTCTCTCATCACTTATGTTTCTATCTCTCTTTCCCTTCCTCTCTGAAACACACACACACACACACACACACACACACACACACACACACACTTAAAAATTGGCTTGGGTAAGGAAAAAACTGAAATGATGCCTCTGGAACAGGATAGAAAAAGATGAACATATAAAGTCTTGATATACCATAATTTCTTTACTTCATAGCCATGAACATGTCTTGAGTCTCTAATGTATTAAGTAGTGAGATTTGGCCACAGATAGTAAGTTCAATGAATTCCCACTAACTCTTTTCTTCCTTTACTCTGCAGAGTTCCAAAATACTGCTGATTGCACTTAAGAAAATAAATATTGAGGCAAATTATTTTATCAAATACTTGCATGCATATTGCACAAGACTACAATAACAATCTAAGACCTAATAGTCCTGAAATGAGTAGTACTAGAGACCAGTTCAATGCTAAGTTTGTGTGTTTCTGCATTTTCATATACTTGGTTCCAACGTTAATAAAGATATGTTCTTAAGGCCATTTTGTAATATCAACCAAAAACTGCATCTTTGTTGGTAAATTTGAATCTTTCAGGACATTCTTGCTTCTTCTACTTTAGGAGTGGCTTCATTAATAATCCATCTTTCTAGAGCACAATGTGAAATACAATTTAGAAAATAAAATCTTTTTTATTCTTTTAATTTGCCCTGTTTTCTCTGGAGAGCTTCCTCGTATATTCTTTTCACCATCCAGTATATATTAGAATACCCTATATAATATCAACTTACAATGAATTCCAAAGAGTATCCTGCAGGAGTTCTACATGTGAGCTATTTGTTATCTCAGATGTGTTCAGCTCTAATATATAATTTTAAATACTTGGCACACTTTTGCAATTTTGAGAAACAATGTTCCTTTCTTCTATCTACAACTCCTCCCCCTTTAGACTCATATTTACCAGTAATTAATACATTGGGATTAATTCTGATACCAAAACTTTAAGTTAGCATCTTACATTTCAGAAATATTGTTTAAAAAATTGAGGTTCTCTGACAGCTAACTTGGTCTTTTTTTACAGGTACACTTTTGACAGTTTCACACTGAATAAACTGCTCACAAAGAAACACCTAAATTGTTCATCTGGAGACACCAGTGAGTCAGAAGAGATTTCGAAATACCACTATGACCTCATGTCTGAGTGCTGGAATAAGGACAAAATAATTCTTTATTCCCATGACTGGTAAAGTTTCCCTTCAAACATGACCGGCTAGTTTCCTGCTGGCACTTCCGATCTAGAAGTCAGGGAAGGAGTTCAGAACATTCCAAAAACATCATTTGAAAGGTTCCTTAAGCTGGAATTTTACCATTTTCCTTTATCTAAAGTCAAAGTTCTACAAGAAAGCAGTCAACTTAATTAAATTAGTTATACTTCAAAAGTATCATCTAACAAATAGGTAATCTATCTAACAAAATAAGAGTCTAGTGCATGAGCAACACACTTATTTAACCTGCGGAGTAAACCCTGTGAGTCCACGGTCAGCAATAGGATTTAAGAAAACTGCCTCTCCTCCATGCCTGCAGGGGCCAGGATCCACCATCAGTCTCTCGAAGGGCAGCGCCTTGCATGTGCTTCTTAAGCATGTTAATTACGTAGAATTGTGAAAAATACCCAGATAAGATTTTAAAAGAGGATTTAAAAATAGACTGCAACAGGCTCACTTTTCGACATTATTCTCAGTGTGAATGGTGAGGTCACTCCCTAACTATGCAAATAAGACTGACTCAAGCCCTTCACAATCCTGACTGGTCTCAGGATTGGCCTAGTGGTCTCTCTTCACTGCCCGTCCATACCTGTGAAGGCAAAAGCAGCCAACATGGATGTCAATGCACCTGTGCGCCACTTTCTGGGCCACGTGCTCTCATGTCGGCGTGTTGGCGCCAACCTAGTTCCATTTAGAAACTAATGCTTCCTTCAATAATTTAGGGTCCAAATTTGTTTCTTAATACAATTTAAGTTATCCTTTTAAATGAAAACGAAGTAAGTTTGCACTGTTTATAATCAGGTGGTGTTGTTTTCATCAAAAGGACTTCAGTGAGTAGGGATTTAAGGTCCTGCCATGCAGAGAGCCTCGTATATGAAAGGCTTTTTCTACTAGATGTAGCTGAAAGCTCTAATTTGCCTAAATGCTTAATAGGGTGTCTCTCAAAGCCTCCTGTAATTGTGGCAACTCCTTTGGTTACTTCCTTATCCTCGAGGTCCTTTAATCGGGTGTTCCCAGTGTTCTGTTCCTTATCGTCCTGTTGGTACCTGCTTCTTCTGACCCATGCTTTCAACGTATGCCTGGGTAATCCCCCGAGTCTGACATTCCAGCTCAAATTCCTTCCCTGCCTCACAATCCATCATCTTTGCACATAGCCTGCCATCCAGAAACTAATGGCTACAGGTAAACAGATAAAGATATATTTGCTGATACTTTTAAAGACAGTCCCTGTAGTAAACTGGAAATAACTTGGTCATATTCTGGAAAACATAGCGTTCAGAATTTTAGAATTAAGCATTAAAGCTTTTAACAAACTGGCTTGGAAGAAAATCTCAGACAAGAGGGAGGTAGTTTTTAAAGAAACACTGTATCACCAGTTATTGATATCCATGATACTGGGTTGAAAAACATGGACATAAACTATAATAAACAATGAACCAGAAGAGTTAGACTCTGAATATTATCAAATTATAGGGACATCTTAAACCACTTATCTTACATATATTACCCATGTACAAAAGTAGTTACAGAGACACATTGCCACCAAAAGCCAAATAAAGAGTTATAGTCAGTTTAATTGACAATATTTTCTTGGTAGCATGTCAAATAATGGTGTCTTATCATCAAAGCATCTGAACTTAGATAAAATGCAGAATTTTACTTATTTCTGATAAAGAAAATGAAACACCATTGACTTTTTGGAGGAAGTTATAAAATTAATCTGAAACAAATTACTTCAAAATGTAATAATGCATGTGTTTATCAGTCTATAAGTAGAAATTTCTAAGTTGTGAAGAATATTGTTAAATGTACACATTAAACAAGAACCATTGTGAAACAGTGGTTAAAAGTATAGGTTCATTCAGGTACAACTACAACTGGTAGAATGTTATATGTCCATTATATGCCAACTTTTAATTAAAGCATAGACTCAGAAGTCTGTTGACTTGGTTCAAACTGTGGCTCCAGCCATTTGCTAGTTATGGGACCCTAGGCATGTTATCTAACCTCATGAGGTCTGTTTCCCCATCTGTAAAATTAGGATTAATATTAACTATCCTCATTGGGTGACTCTGAGGAATAAACAGCCCATATAAAAGTACCCTTGAAGAAAGCACATAATACACACTCAATTGTTAGTATCTTCCAAATGCACAAGCAATAAAGAATCTTGAAAGAATCTTTAGTGAGCTATGAAAAAGCTAAAAAGATTTAATATTCAATATTTTAAGGGAGATATTTTTGATTAATGATGTACACAACTTAAATCAAATGTAATTTAAATCATATCCACATCAGGTGTGCACTTAATAAATTCTGTCGTTTTCCTTAGGTACTACAGATGTATTATCTATATACACTGAGTGGCCATATTATTATGACTGGCCAGATTATTATGACCACCTCATCAGTACAATGAAGTGAATTAGTTATGCAAATAATAATAATAATAAAACCTTGAGAGTATTTGCTTAGGAAGTTTTCAATATTCAGTATTTTTGGAAGTGTCAATGAAGTACTGATGGGGTGGTCATAATAATCTGGCCACTCAGTGTATATAAAATCCTAATATGCAAATAGACCAAACGGTAGAACAACCGAACAATTGTTCGCCATGATGTGCGCTGACCAGCAGGGGGCGCATGCAAACCATGGCGGGCATCGGCCACAGTAGGATGGTGGCGCAGATGAGCGGAGGCGCCAGACCAAGGCAGGCCGCCGGTCGCTGTCATTGGGGTGAGCCTCTGGTGGTAACTGAAAATTCTTTGCTCCCGCGCACCACCTTCCTGCCGGCCCGCTTGCACTCACTGCTGGTGCTGGCTCCAATCACTTCATGCCATCAGCGGGTGCGAACGGGGCCAGTGCCATCAGAGCGTGGGAGTGGCAGTGGTGGGAACGGGGCTGCTGGCAAACAGGGGCCTGGGGGTCATGGTGGAAGGGGCAGGGGTGCAGAGGATGAGCCAAGACCTGCCCCTGTGCCCACCACAGCCTTGTGGCCCAAAGTTCCTTTCAAGATGCACAAATTCGTGCAGAGTGCCCCTAGTTTATAATAAGTTTACACCTTTGGTGTAGGCCTCAGAATAAATTTAACCAGTTAATGGAGTGAGAAAATAAATGAACAGAAATGATTCTCATAAAGTGGTGAGGTTGATTTCTGATTGTGAGCGAAGAGAAGGGAAGGTGAAATCTGGATCTAAACGACATTACGTTTACCACATAAAAACATTCTGCACTTCAGGCAGTTTCCCATTTGATTTTAGAGGGCACAAAAAGTCTAGTTTTACCTCCATTTTTTATTCACTAAAATGGAGGTACCCACAAACTCACTAAAAAGAGGCCCTTAGAAACTATTCCCCGGCTGCCATCACTGCTCCCAGCAGTAACAGAAGCATCTCTACATGCTAGAGTAGCTCTCACAGGAGACGGCTGGGTATTCCAACATCCCCTAACATCCACCAACTGCCTGCCTGGCACAGTGCCTTCTGTGGTCTTTGCCATGTGCCTTAAAGTAGCAGTCAGTCTCCAAGGAAAGGCGATAAAAGATGAAGAAACCACAGGAGGTCCCAATTTCACTTCTACTTTTTACTCTCACTGCAGGTGCCCCCTACCCACGATGATCTAAAACGTATAAAGAGATTTCCTTTTAAAATTTAAAGTAGCCTATTCTAAGGTAGGAGGTGTGGGTACCAACTTGTTGCTCAAAAGATATTTACTTGTGAAAGGCTCAAGCTACTTTACAGGCATTTTAAATATTTTAATGTTAACCATACTTTCCCTGCATCAGGGTTGGGTATAGAATCTAAGGAAAGGGAGTAAAAAGCTATTCAGTGCTAGTTCATAAGTGATAAAAAATTTATTCAAGGTAATATTGTGTGTTATGCATCTACTACCTTCATACAAGTCAATATTTGTGTTGTTTTCCCTTTTATAAAAAACTAGTCAGTAACTAAAAACTTTCTTTGGCCATATATTCAGAGCATGATGTTAGATTATCCTATTGGAGAAAAGTCTTTGGGAAAATAGCCTACATAAGTGAAGAATTATGTTTCTCTAATCTCTTATAAGTATACATCTATCCTGTGCAAAGAGTGAGATCAATTAATTTTAAGACTGTCCTGTATTTATAGGATAACAGTATTATAAGCATTATACTGTATTCAAGACAGAAATGAATATCTTTATCTGTCCATCCATAATTTGATTTAATTTTGGAAGCTAAGGTGCCTCTGTTTCAAAGTAGGTCACTTAACGAAAATCCATCCTAAAAATTGATTAGCACAATATTTAGTATTATTGGGGAAAACATTATAAATAAAATAATAGAATTCACTCTCAATACTGACAGAATATAAAATGCTATCAACAGAGATTTTGATAAAGCTAAAATTGGATGGAAATATATGAATAATTTTACAGTAAAATCTGTTTTCCAATTTCCTGTCATGAAAATTTTCCATTCTTTTAGAAACCAGTTGTAATCAATAATTTGATTGATCAGTTTGATACTCAGAATTTTGTTTAAATTTGTTTTTAAAGAGAAGGCCAGAGTCAAAAGACATACCTTCAAATTATTTAAATGTTTAGAATGAACAATATTCTACTTGCAACAATTACTGTCCGTTAGTTGTGGCGATCATCATCACCCCCTTCATTTATTTAATGTATACATGATCTTCGTAAGAAATATGCAAAAGTAAGGGCCTGATCAAAATGAACTCTAAGGAGGGGGAGGTGCAAAGTGAATACAGCTCAGCATTAAAAATAGCTTAGTCCACTACTGATGGAAGCCAAACTCTGTTACAACTCTGAGGACCAACCAAGGTGATGAAGACTGGCTGTACTCCAACTCCAGGTTAGTTCAGCAAGAGTCACCACTTACGCTACAGAATATGACACAACTGAAATCTATCAGCAGGTTATTCGCTTTGTGTTTTTTTCTGGTAATGCTGGAAGACTTGAGCATGGCCATCCCATAAACTTCCGTTCCCTTGGTCTAACACCCTCTTTTGTAATCTGTGACTTTGAAAGAGTTTTTCTCTTTGTGAAGCTACCACATACGATATCAAGACCAGTAACGTGGGCTTCATTTATACCGAGCTTAAGCAACTGAATTAACTGTCCCAGACTATTAAACCCAAATGCTGCACTGGAGGGGACTTCCTGTCTTCCATACAATAGCAACAAAGCTAGGACTTGAACCAAGATGCCTGCCTTAAGGTTTTTTCCAACTAAACTATAATGTCTTTTTTCATATGGGCTTGCAATGACTGACGACTTTTTCCCTCACCTTACAACTAGTTAATAATCTCCATGATTAGACTGATTTATAGAAAACTAATAGATCATGTTTACTGCAACATTATTCATTATAGCCAATATATAGAAACAAGCTAAGTGTCTGTCAACAGATGAATGGGTAAAGATGGAATATGATTCATAAACAATGGAATATGATTCAGCCATGAGCAAGAACATCCTGCCACTGGTGACAACACGGATGGGCATTGAGGGCATTACGCTAAGTGAAATAAGTCAGACAGAGAAAGACAAATACTGTATGCAATCACTTATGTGTGGAGTCTAAAAAAGCCAGGTGCAGAGAAACTGAGACTACAAGGGCAATTACTAGGGGTGAGAGGGTTGGGGAAAAGGAATCGAGATGTTGGTCAAAGAGTACACACTTTTAGCTATTAGGTGAATAAGGTCTGGGGATCTAATGTATAGCACAGTGATTATAGTTAACAATACTTGAAAGTTGCTAAGAGAGTAGATCTTAAATGTTCTGACCACACAGAAGAAATGGTAATTATGTGACCTGATCTAGGTGTTGATTAAGGCTATGGTGATAATCATTTTATAATATTTAAGTGTACCAAATCAACACATTTTACACCTTAAACTTACAGAATATTCTATACCAATTATATCTCAGTAAAGCTGGGGAAAAAGACAGGTGAAACTATATATATATATATGGCTAATATGCAAAGTGTCCCCTTGGGAGTTCGACCGGGAGACCAGGAGTTCGATTGCTCGCTATTACGTGTGCTGACCACCAGGGGGCAGTGTGGAACATGGCAGGCAGGCGACCAGCTGCAGTGGGGCGCTGAGGGAGCGAGGGAAGGAGGAGGCAGGGAGGCAGAGAGGCGGAGAACTTGATCAGCCCTGATTGGCGGCCAGGCCTAGGGACCCTACCTGTGCACGATTTCGTGCACTAGGCCTCTAGAATGTAAATATAGATCTGGAAAGCTAAAGCTAGTTTCCATGCTCAGTTTCTTCAAGAATTATATTAAAATGACATGATCTATGGCAACCACTTTCATAAGCAATTTAAAAATGTTAATTTCTTAAGATAGTTAAATTAATTTTTCATATGCATTTGTTGTAAAAGGGAATAGAGAAATTTAAAAGAAAAACATTTTAGATTCCATTTACTGATACCACTTAACACTATATTCTAAAATGATCAAACAGATAGTGCCAGTGATATTCTAGATTTATAACACAGTCATAAGTATCTCTTCTTTAATATTTTTAGCAATTGAGAACCATATGACAAATTCTATAAAATTTGGGCATTTATATATTTTGGCTCTTGGGTTCTATTTGGAGAAGATAGACAAAATTAAGGAAGTTTAAGTTCATTTTGTTATCAATGGATTAAGATGTGCATTGTTAGGCTCTGCCCAGTAGCTCAATTGATTTGAACATCACTATGATATACCAAAGTTGTGGGTTCAATCCCCAGTCAGGGCACATATAAGAATCAACTAATGGACAGAACCGGTTTGGCTCAGTGGATAGAGCGTCGGCCTGCGGACTCAAGGGTCCCAGGTTCGATTCCGGTCAAGGGCATGTACCTTGGTTGTGGGCACATCCCCAGTGGGGGGCGTGCAGGAGGCAGCTGATCAATGTTTCTCTCTCATCGATGTTTCTGGCTCTCTATCTCTCTCCCTTTCTCTCTGTAAAAAATCAATAAAATATATTTAAAAAAAAAAAAAAAAGAATCAACTAATGGATGCATAAATAATAATCAGAAATCAATGCCCCCCCACTTTCTCTCTCTCTCTCTCTCTCTCTCTCAAATCAGTAAATAATTTTTTAAAAGACTTGCATTTCTAATACATTAAGTAATGTGACACTAGTATTTTGATGGTTATTAGAAATTTATGTAATTTCTGAACTTAATTCAGCAATGAATGATAAATTAATAGTATTTATTGCCTTTTATGTGTTTAGTATTTGGGGGCATATGTACATGACATTTTTCTCATCCTCAAAGGAATTTCTACCTTAACTGTAAAAAAAAATCTGACATATAAGAAACAGTGGACCAGTCACATGATTCACAAATATTTATTATCACCTACTATGTATCAAGTACTCTACCAGACAATGTGAATTCAAGGATGAAATAAATATGGCTATTGCTCAAAAGCCATACAAAGTAGAGGATAGAAATATCTTTAACCTTTCTTATTCCCTTGCTCTCAAAGCTACACAATGAACAGTTCTCTCATTTCTTCCATCCTTATTTTTCTCTGTAGATTTTTTCACTGTCACTACCATGACCTCAGATGAAGACACTAAACACCTAATTGTGTCAAGGCCAAAGCAGATGCTCCTCCCTCTGTCTGGACCGCTCCTTCCCCACTCTCCCGGGGCTGCTTCTATTCTCAAGGATGAGTGATGTGTGACTCCTCAAGGCCTACTCTTCTATCCAGCCATACCACTGTCCCACTACCTGCCCTCTCCCTCTCTTTTTGATCTCTACTTTCATGACACTATTCATAACAGTAATTATACAGGTATTTGTTTAATTAGTTTTTTTGTTCCCCACTTAAGTTTAAACGCCATGAGAACAGAGATGTTTTTCTTGTTTGCTGATGTACCCATAATGCCTGACACTTAAATATGTCAAAAGAATGTAAAAGGAAGTATGGGGCTCTTTGGGGCTTCTGAAGCACCCCAGGAATCACTACCTCTCATCATCACAGATCACTGTCATACTGCTTATGTAGTCTACAATCTCACAAAGCTCCTCGAGGGCAATCTTACTCATTTTTTCCCAAACAGACATGCCAGATGAATGACTTTGAATAAATGAGTATTAAGATGGACCTACATGTGGATAATTGCCAGTAACAGCTGGTCATGCCGAGTTAGACCACTGATTGCTTTTGTGTGTGGCTCATGGAGATGTTACATATACAACTTGTTAGTTAAATGACTTCCAAGCCATATGATTATACACAGACATATGCATACATATAAAAACACTCCACAAGGATAATTGTGCTTCCTGTTCTCTAGACATGGTTTTCAGTTTAACATCTGGTTGAAATCATTGGTTTACGGTTTTAAACTCTTTACCTTCAAATAAAATTTAGCACCTACTTTTTGAACCATTCAGGGCCTATTAACCATCTTTTTGCAAAATACTTGTGAAGCTATTTGAAAGTTTCAACTTGCTGCTCCCAAGGAATGACTTTTGCTGAGGCCCCCTCTAGAGGCCGCTAAGCTGCCTTAGCTTACATGCACATCTGAGAACTCTTAGGACAAGTGTTCTAGATGTTTGCTCATGCCATGATGGTCTGGAAACATTAAAGTTAGCTCTAAGCAGAAATAAAACCATTAGCTAGCTACTTAGAAAATACCCAGATTGTATTCTTAAGCCAAGAAAGCATAGTATAAGTTTACTCACACAAATTACTCAACCTAAGATCCCCTAATAGTTTTCCTTTGCTTGCAGCTATATAATAAAAAATACTAGGACTACACATACACAAGTGTACACACTGAACTCTGTTAAGATATTTGCCAAAAAAGGATATTTGACAATGTAAATAACTATAAAATCAACATGACCATGTTGACTTAACCTAAATACATAATACATTCTTAAATGAATTAAATGCCTACAGACCTAATACTTATTCATGAACTTTAACTGCACATTTAAAGATTCATAACCTATTTTTGTGCCAAATAATAAATGAATTTTGTTAGCTATCATTTCTTTCAAGTTTGGTCTCCATACAGAGACTTAAAATTTTCTTTATGATAAATTAGGGGAAGATACAAGCAGAGAATCAAAGGATTAGAGTCAAATTCTAATTCTGGTATCTATAGATTTTTGAAAGATTCCCTAATCTCCTTTCACCTCAGATTTTCGCCCTGAGAAATAGGGAAATTATATCTGTTCTGCTTCTCATAAGACAATTATAAAACAAAATGAGTAGAGATAAAACAATAAAAAATTATAAAAACATAGGTTTAGGTATAAACCCATCTACACCTAATCTTTAATGGTTGACTTCCATGTACACCATGCCACCTAATCTTTAGATGTACTAAGGACAGTGCACCTAGCCAAGCATTCAGAATTCTAAACTGAAATGAATGGACAGTTATAAGATGATCTCTAGAGGGGAAAGAAATGAAAAAGAACAAAAATGCTATTTCTCTCAGTCAGTATCACTGAACTTTAGTGAGTTAAAGGCAAGGAGTATCCTTCCCTGGTCTTACAGGGCATAATGCTTCCTTCCTATAATTAGTCTACAATTGGTGTTAGACTGTGAGGTGTCACTCACAGGTGAGACATCAACACCACCATTCCAAGTGCTAACTGCCTACACTATTATTTCCCAGACATAGCCATATATTACTTATTAAGTTGTAATATCTTACTTTCCCCCAAAACAGTATGTCAGACTTCACCATTTTCCATTGTTTCAATAACAGCTACTGGACAGAGCAAGTTTCTTTCAGTTTGCTGTTTTATTTCATACTGTTAAACTCCATTCCCAAGTATAAAAGATTTACGAAGTTTAGAAAATTTAATATTCATTATGGGTTTCCATCTGTAAGTTTAGCTATTAGAGAGCAGTATAATTCAGAAATTTATCCATTACAATAATCCATTCAAGGACATTATGATGTTATGCTACCTCCTATGTTAGTGCCCTCATTTCAAATGAATCTATCGTTGAAAAGTAAGAACTGGTGGATCACATACTAGTATTTTGAATCCACAGTGCCATCTGGAAGGAATTTAAATTATGTGTGCACAGGACACAATACTTCTTGCTCCTAATGTGCTATGTAAAGAGGTAGCTAATTTGACTTAGGTAATAGATTCTTTTATGTAGTACAGTAACATATTGATGTTTTTAAGGATTATAAAATCAGCACTAAACCTCACGCCCAGCCACAGAAGACTACAAGAGGACATCTCATTCATCCCTGGACTACAGAGATGACCATGTTAAGATAATCAAGAGAAAGGGCCTTAGAAATCATTATTCACTCCCCTCTTTTACATAATAGATGAGGAAACCAGTTCAGAGAGATGAAGTGATTTGCCTAAATGAACGCTATAGGTGGCACAATCAAAAGAACCCAAGTTCACCCGCTTTATTTTTGAGAGGGATATAATGGTAAGAATGTGTTTCATTTTTTAGAGATCAACAAAGTGATCACAAAACCACTATATTATACACATTTCCTCCCAGGAAATTATCCTCTCTAGAATTAAATCAGACTCAGGATGCATTCTATGAACTGTTACTCCCACAATAAAATGAGCACTGATACAAGATAGCCCTTGTAAGTTTTAAAGATCAGAAAAGTAATACTATTAAGGTAATGACTAATACTGTTATATTTCTTCATTATTTCTGAGGCATATGTTCATCAACTTTAACATTTGCTTTCTATGACAGATTGATTAGAAGAACACATATATTAAACTAGATATAATCATATTTCAGAGAAAACGTACTCTTACTCTAGTATTAGTAATAACTTCTCAGTATTAGATTCCACTTTGGTGTTTAAAAAACAGTAGGGGCAATAGAAACCAGGTTCAGAAATAATTTTCAAAGAAGCTTCATTTTATTCATGGTTATACATAAAATTGATCAATAATTTCTTAATTTTTCTCAAACTAGCTCAAACTACATAGTGTTTTTCTCATTATTATGAGGTTAGAATTTTCAAAATATTATTCTTGCTGTGTATTCAAAGATATGAGCATTAAACTGGATAAAGAATAATATACTATGGACCAATTTACATCATTCATATCAGTAGTAGATGTGAATGTATACATAAAATGCTGCAATATGGGCAAATTATGAAACTATTGAAAAAGAGCAAATACAAGGACAAACTGAGTTAGCCAAAGAAAGGCTCCTTCTGTAGTTCCCACCGCTACACAAGTTAAATAAGTGAGTGGATTTTGTGAATGTATATGACAGTATGGAGCAGTAGGACCTCTAGTGCAGTGAAGTATACAAGGTTCATCTAAAGCTATTTATTTTTTAAAATGAAGGATATAAAAAAAATTTTGATTTCAAGTGCTTTCTTGATCCCAACACACTTAACCTAGCACTATGCCCATTATCATTTTTATAGTGTATAGAATGTTATAAAACAAACATTTAAATGATATGGTAAATAAGAATACATTTTCTAAATTATTTGTTTACAAATACCAGATTATAAGCCCAAACCCTTAAATTCACACTGAATTGATTTGCCTTTTGATACTGTTACACAGTAAGAACAAAGCAGTAGAAAACAGACATCTGACTGCAATTTTAAAGTCTCACTGTGGAAGCCATTATCTGTTCACATACTATATCTAAGCTCTGACTTGCAAAAACCAAATTGATTGATTTATGTGAAAATCAAAATGCTATACAATTACTTCCCATCCTAAGTTGTAAAAATAAAATTGTACAAATAAAAGCAAATTCTGCAGGCTATCAAGAATTTTCTATGCATGAATTTTAACTCATATTTAAAATTTTTTTTCATTTATTTAGTATATGCAGATTTTCTTTCTGACTCATCAAATCTCTATTCCTACAGGAGCCCTGTTTTTAATTAAAACATTACTAAGATTTCACTTCTACCTAATAACAGAGTTTTACTGTTTTTAATTGTCTGAATTCTGGTCATCTCTACACAAGCTTGAACCTCATTTCAAGATTTTCATTTTATTTCCTTAAATTATATCTATTTCATTGTGTTTTTCATTTTTTTTAATTCATTTGAAATTGATGAGTTGAGTTACCTTTTATCTAAGAGAAATGAATAATCAAATCTCAACTAAATAAAAGGGGAAACCAGACACTTTTACTTTAGCACTTGTTTAATTATAACTGTATAAAAGCTTAGTTGAAAAAAATCAGTGCAACATTTCATGCAGTAAAATTATTTACAAGGATGTTCATTAATAATTCAAATATAACTCCATTATCTTATTTCCATTTCAATATACCTGATATCCATTCATAGCCATAGGAAAGCACTTGCAAATTTTAAAAGCAACAAAATCTTATGATTATAGATACTATCAACAAGGAGACAGTCAAGAGTTATCAACACTACACTCTTAGAAACATTAAAATTTGCCTCACAACAACCCTGTGAGGTGGGGAGTGAAGTGTTCTCATATGACAACCAAAGAAACGAGGATCAGATTACATGTAGGAAAATGGCTACATTAAGTTTTAAAAGAAATGGCATCTATGAACCAGTTCTACTTTGAAGTCCAGGAAAATTATGTTGCTTAGTTTTTTCACTATCTTTATCAGGAATAATAGCTATTTTGATTTTCAAAAAACAAAAAATGTTCTTCATCAAGGGCTTTTGAGTCTTCTGAAAATTAAGTGGAGCAAATATAATAATAGTATTTTCCCAAAAAACACATGATGCCATGCCAAGTCATTTTTTTTCTTCCAAAATATCGTAAATGGAAATATCTTAAATGCCATGTAGGCATACACAGCAATTCACAAGGTTAAGTGTCTTCTTTAAAAGTATTATTACTTCTTTTGACTCTTCAAAGTTAAAACTGTGATGATTGTGTCTTTTAAAATTGTCTTATTTCTTCCATGTTAGTTTCTCTCTCTATCTTGGTCAGGGACTACTTATATGGTTTCAATTAGAATAAACTTCAGATCCTCTTCTTCCATGGGAAATGGTGACTCCAATAAGTTCCGAAACTAAAGGTGATCACAGAAGTCATCTACCAAGGAAAATTGGTTGTCTCCGTAGTAGGAAAAAAGTCCAATTGGAGAAACGATCTTTTCTGACTTTCAAAAAACAAAAACAAAAAAACTATCCAGTAGGTATCAGAATGTAAGGAAATAAGGAGTCCAGCTTTTCCATTAAAAACAAAAATACTAATGGGAAAAACACAAAAAAAACTAGGAATGTAGTGGAACTTCTTCAACCTGATAAAGAGCATCTAAAAAAAAAAAACACCCCATAGCTAATATCATACCTAATGGTAGAAGACTGAAAGTGTTCCCCTAAAATAAGGAACAAGACATGGACGTTCACTCTTGTCATTTCTATTCTGCAGGGTACTGGAAGTTCTAGGTAGGGCAACCAGTCAAGAAAATGAAATAAATGACATCAAGAATGGAAAGGAAGAAGTAAAATTATCTCTATTTGCAGATGACATGGTTTTGTATATAGAAAATCCTAAGGAAGCTACTAAAAACTATTAAAACTAATAAATTAGATTGTTAAGAAAATAATTCCACTAATAATAGCAGCAAAAAGAATAAAATACATGGGAATAAATTTAACAAAAGAAGTACAAAACTTATACTCTGAAAGCTAAAAAAATTTTTTGAAAGAAATTAAAGAGCTAAATAAATAAGAAATCATCCCATGTTTATAGACTGATAGACTTAACATTGTTAAGATGGCTAGCCATCCAAATTGTTCTATAGATTGAACACAATTCCTCTCAGAATCCTACCTGGCTTCTTTGCAGATAATCACAAGCTGGTCCTAAAATTCACATGGAAATTCTAGGGACTCAGAATAGTCAAAACAATCTTGAAAAGGAAGAATAAAGTTGGAAGACTCACATTCCCAATTTTAAAACTTACTGCAAAGCTACAATAATAGAGGCAGTATGGTACTGGCAAAAGGATAGATAGATGAATGGGATAGAACTGAGAATTCAGAAATAAACCCTCACATTTATGGTCTGATAATATTTTTCAAGGATGCCAAGACAACTCAATAGGAAAAGAATAGTCTTTTCAACAAATGGTGCTGGGACAACTGGATATCCACATGCAAAAGAAGGAAGTTGGGCCTCACATTATATAGAAAAGTTCATTCAAAATGAACCAGATCTAATTGTAAGAGTTAAAACTATAAAACTCTTAGAGAAAAACATAAGTATAAGCCTTAATGACTGTGGATTAGGCAATGGTTTCTTAGATATGACACCAAAAGCACGAGCAACAAAGAAAAAAATAGAAAAATGGGACTTAAATAAAATTCAAAACATTTGTATTGCAAGAACATCATCAAGAAGGTGAAAAGACAATCCACAGAACTGGAGAAAATATCTGCCAATCATTTATCTCGTAAGGAGCTAATATCCAGAATATATAAAGAATTACAGCCCTAACCGGTTTGGCTCAGTGGATAGAGCATTGGCCTAAGGACTCAAGGGTCCCAGGTTCTATTCTGGTCAAGGGCATGTACCTTGGTTGCGGGCACATCCCCAGTAGGGAGTGTGCAGGAGGCAGCTGATCCGATGTTTCTCTCTCATTGATGTTTCTAACTCTATCCCTCTCCCTTCCTCTCTGTAAAAATCAATAAAATATATTTTTAAAAAAAGAATTACAACTCAACAACAAAGAAACAAACAGCCCAATTAAAAATGAGCTTTCTCCAAAGATTTACAAGTGGCCAATAAATACATGAAAAAATGCTCAACAACATTAGCCATCAGGGAAATACAAATCAAAACCACAGAGATATCACTTCCCACCCACTAGGATGGCTATAATAAAAAAGACAATACCAAGGGCTGATAATGTAGAGAAACTGGAACCTTATACAGCTGGTGGGAATATAAAATAGTGCAGCTGCTGTGCAAATGTAGAACTACCACACGTGCCAGCAATTCCACTTGTAGGTATACATCCAGAGAATTGAAAACGTATGTCCACATAAAAACTTGTACACAATGTTCATAGCAGCATTATTCATAACAATGGTGGAACTTAAAAAGTGGACACAGACTAAATGTCTATCAACTGATGAGTGGATTAGTACAAGGTGGTATATCCACACAATGGACTACTATTCGGCAATAAAAGGAAATGAAATATTTACAAATTCTACAACATGAGTAAACCTTGAAAAACATGCTAAGTGAAAGAATCCAGTCATAAAAGTTCACATATTGTATGATTCCATTGATAAGAATGTCCAGATTTGGCAACTCTATAGAGATAGAAAGTAGATCCTGGAGTGTGTGAAGGAGAAAAGGAAAGTGATTGCTAATGGGTACAGGGTTTTGGGGGAGGTGATAAAAATGTTTTAAAATGGATTGTGGTGATGGTTGCACAATTCTGTGAATATACTGAAAACCACTTAATTGTACACTTTAAATAGATGAATTGTTTAGATGTGAATTACATTTCAATAAAAATGTTATTAAAATATTAATGTGTGCCGAAACCGGTTTGGCTCAGTGGATAGAGCGTCGGCCTGCGGACTGAAGGGTCCCAGGTTCGATTCCGGTCAAGGGCATGTGCCTGGGTTGCGGGCACATCCCCCGTGGGAGATGTGCAGGAGGCAGCTGGTCGATGTTTCTCTCTCATCGATGTTTCTAACTCTCTATCTCTCTCCCTTCCTCTCTGTAAAAAATCAATAAAATATATTTTAAAAAAATAAATAAATAAAAATAAAATAAAATAAAATATTAATGTGACTATTAACTGCTAAGTGGTTCCTGTTAAAATTTAAAAAGTAAACTAAATACTCTTAATATTGGTATCTTTGTTAGTCCTGCTTGGTATATGATATAATTTTTATGCTAATGATCAAGTTGCACTAACTTATTTAACCCTTCCTATTATCTCACAGTAAAAATACATATATTTATTCACTCAACAAATTTATTCATTAAACTATATGGGATATCAAGAAATGTAACTCAACCAGGCTTAGTCCAGAAACTAAGAATCTAATGGGGGAGTTTAGCAAGTTATAGTAAATGTGTGTTGAACAGTGATAAAAATCAAGATGAGAAGTATCTGAAATGTGATACAGAAAACATTTCTGGAGTTTAGTAGAAAAACAGCTGCCTCAACCAGCATGGACCCTGATGATCAATGACTCTGGAGACCTACGTCTCTCATCTAATCTAGCTATTAGCAAATAGTGATACTAAATGCCTCTTCCATGGACTTGCTTCCACTTCTGTAAAATAAAGTGGCCAGACTATGTCATAGCAAAAGTTCCTTCTATCTTCATAGTTCTAATATAAATGCTTAGACTTCATTTTTGGCCAGAGTAAGAAAATTAACTATTTTGTCTATAGTGGATATACGGCCAAGCTAAACTGTCAATGGAAAATGGCAAACTGATAGATAATAAGAGTAAATTATACATTTACTTTAACTGTTTAGTCATATCTACATTTTCCACACCCTACAAGGAAGCTGGTCCAAGGAGCATGACAATTTTCAATACATTTCAGTGAATTAACTGTCAGTTATTTTCATGTGAATATGGGGGGGAGAGGAGGGTCCTAATATATGGTGACAAGAGCAGATTTGACTTTGGGTGGTGGGCACACAGTGCAATATACAGATCTTGTAACATGGAAACTCACACCTGAAACCTATATGATCATGTCGACTGATGTCACCCCAATAAAATTAATTTTAAAAAATAAAACAATTCTCAATTTAAAAAAATTCATTGTCCTTAATTTCACTTGTTTATAATAAACTAGAGGCCCGGTGCACAAAAATTTGTGCACTCGGGGGGGAGGGGGGGTCCCTCAGCCCAGCCTGTGCCCTCTCGCAGTCTGGGACCCCTTGGGAGATAACGACCTGCTGGCTTAGGCCCGCTCCGGGTGGCAGAGGGCAGGCCCAATCCCTAGATGCAGCCCCTGGTCGGGCTCAGAGCAGGGCTGATTGGGGAGTTTGGGCGCCGCCCCCTGTCATGCACAGAGCAGGGCGGATTGGAAGGTTGCGATGCCACCCTCAGTCACGCTCAGCGTAGGGCCGATTGGGGGGTTGGGGCACCGCCCCTGTCACACTCAAGGCAGGGTCGATGGGGAGGTTGCGGCACCACCCCTTGTCACGCACAGAGCAGGGCCAATCAGGGGGTTGGGGAGCTCCCCCCTGTCACGCACAGAGCAGGGCCCAGCAGGGGGTTGGGGAGCTCCCCCCTGTCACTCACAGAGTAGGGCCGATAGGGGAGTTGGGGCACCGCTCCCCATCACACACAGAGCAGGCCGGATCAGGGGGTTGGGGCGCTGCACCCTGTCACACTCAGGGCAGGGCCAATGGGGAGGTTATGGCTCTACCCCGTCACACATAGAGCAGGGCCCGTTGGGGGAGGGGGGGCGGGTTGGGGCGCCTCACCCTGTCACACACAGAGCAGGGCCGATCAGGGGGTTGGGGCGCTGCACCCTATCACACATAGAGCCGCAGGGCGATCAGGGGGTTGGAGAGCTCCCCCCTATCAGGCACAGAGCAGGGCTGATCAGGGGGTTGGGGTGCCTTCCCCTGTCAGGAACAGAGCAGGGCAGATAGGGAGGTTGTGGACCCGCCCCCTGTCACACACAGAGCCGCAGGGCAATCAGGGGGTTTGGGCGCTGCCCCCTGTCACGCTGATCCCGGTGCCAGGAGGCCTCGAGGCTCCGCTGATCCCGGCGCTGGGAGGCATATTACCCTTTTACTATATAGGATAGAGGCCTGGTGCACGGGTGGGGGCCGGCTGGTTTGCCCTGAAGGGTGTCCTGGATCAGGGTGGGGGTCCCCACTGGGGTGCCTGGCCAACCTGGATGAGGGGATGATGGCTGTTTGCAGCTGGTCACACCCCCTTCAGGGTGGGGGTCCCCATTGGGGTGCCTGGCCAGTCTGGGTGAGGGGCTGAGGGCTGTTTTCAGGCTGGCAGGTGACTGAAGCTCCCAACCACTCCTTTTTTTCTTTTTTTTTAATTCTGGGCCAGCATAGCTCTGAGGCTTGGCTCCAACTCTTAGGCCTCGGCTGCTGAAAGCAGGTATCTGGTTTGTTTGGGTTCTATAATCGAAACACTGTTTCAACTCCAGCTCTGAAATCCTGGCTGGCTGAAAGCAGGTTTCTGGGGTTTTGTTTAGCTTCTATATTTGTACCAATGTTTCAAACTTCAAGCTCAGAGGCCGGCAGCGGCAGGCGGGGAACGCTGGAGTCCTCCGTCACTGAAGCAAGCAAGCCTCATGTTTGCTTCAAGCTGCCTGGCTGCCGGCCGTCATCTTGGCTGGCAGTTAATTTGCATATTGCCCTGATTAGCCAATGGGAAGGATAGCGGAGGTACGGCTAATTACCACGTTTCTCTTTTATTAGATAGGATACCTGTGTTGACCTTTATAAGAGGTGAAATTTTTAAAAACACATTTTAGCAATAATTAGTTTAAAAACAAAGAATATAAATATTGTCTAATTCCACAGAAAATATACCATTAAATGACTTTGCACTGTATTTTAAATGAGAAAAATTATTCTCAAGAAAAAAATAAAAATTATTCTATTAAGAAAAATGCACATTTTAGCATCTTTCACATTATTTAAGTACTTAGCATTGTTTATTAACACATTATCTTTAAAATTTCTTTGTACAAACTAGGAAGTTTTCAAGAAAATTAGTTAAATTCTTCAGTTTGATAACAATGACTGATTTTCAAGGAATATAGCTAGTTTTATATCTTAGTTTCAAGGTCTTATGAATCCATGGGTGTAACTTTAGCTTACAGTACCAAGGACATTCAGAACATATACTCAATTTCTGTCAAGTAAATTGTTTCATTCATGTGTTTATTGAATGTCTACCATGGATACACCAGGGATACAAATGAATAAAACACAATCCTTGCCCCAGAAGAACCTGAGAAGTTAATGTTAACCTCCATATGTCAGTTTGAAGGTAACAGGGATTTAACAGAAGAGGGAACATAATTCAGTCTGACAGCATGAAAGAAGGCTTGCCAGAGAAGGTGATGCTGGAACTTATAGAATATATACATTGGGTTGACCAGTTGGTAGTCAAGTTAGAGGCAGAGGTCAGGTGGGAGGATGTATGGAGTGTGTGTGTCTCATGTGTATATGCAGCCATTGCAAAGAAAAGGAAGAACATTCCAAAAACAAGGAAGCAGAGACTTGCATGCAAGCAACAGCATGGTTGCTTGGTTATATGTGGAGGAGTACAAGCAATTCAGAGTAATTGCTGCAGAAGCACAGATGATGAGGCTGGGGAGGCCTCCTCTGATGACCATGGACTGGTCCACATACACCATGCCACTGAAATATTTTAAGAAGGAAAATGACATGGTCGGGTTTCTGTGTTTGAGAGAGTAACACCTGTCAGAGTAATATGTCAGCAAAGAGAAAATATCCAGTATTCCAAATCTGCAAGTCATATCTTCCCAAATACCTCCACCAGGAATTTATAAGGATATTATCAGCTAGAAATCCTTACCCTGAGCTAAACCATATATAAATCACAGATTCCATTTGAAAGTCTAAACTGGAAACCAGATGGGTCATCTAGTCCCAATCCCTCTGTATTTTAACATCGATTTTTTAGAAAAAATTTGTTGTTGACATTATTACAAATGTTTCCCATTTCACCTTCCCTTGTGCTCCCCGTCACCCTGCCCCCACCCCACACTATTATCTGTGTCCATGGGTTATGTATGTATGCATATATATGTTCTTTGGTTAATCTCTTTCCGTTCCCTCAACCCCCCTTCCCTCTGAGATCTGTCACTCTGTTCTATGCACTGACCTATTTTGTTCATCAGTTTATTTTATTCATTCGATTCCACATATAAGTGAGATCCTGTGATATTTGTCTTTAACTGGCTTATTGTGCTTAGCCTAAGACCTTTAATATCGTTAAATGAACCTCACCCATTCTACTTTACCACAGACCTCACAATTCCTTACTGTCATATTCACCACAAATTTCACACGTTTAAGTGGCCTGCTTGTCCTCTATGTTTACTTGTCCCTTACTATTCTAGTAAGAGGAAAGATGGAAAGCCAAATTCAAAGGAAGAACATTTTCCCTAAGTCTGAGAACAGAGCTGTCCATGTTCCAAACCTCCCTTCCACTGGAATCCCCACGATGGTCTTCTAAGAGCAAAATTGAAGAAAAAAAATGAATTTTTAAATGCCCTCTACAGGGAAGAAGTCACAAATAACCTCTTGTGAATGACTCCAGCTGGTCATCTTGAAAACAGAAGTTGACAATCACAAGGGGATAGACTGGTGAACATTCTTTGTCATTAATTCTTTGCCAACAATGTTCATGCCAAGAAGAAGGAGAAAGGACTAATCTCTATTGAAGGTGGTTAGTAATGTCTTTATATCAAATGAATAGTATTTTTCTTCTTGCAAATAACCTATATCTATAATAATAAAAGCATAATATGCAAATCGACCAAATGGCCGAACAGCAGAACGACCTTCTGGACAAAGCCAGGACTGCAAGAGGCCTACTCTTGCACTAATTTCGTGCATCGGGCCTCCAGTTAAGTTATAATGCATGAAAAAAAGCTTCAGCAATTTTTTATGCTTTCTTCAAAATCTTTTCAGACATCAGATGAGAATAAAGGTTAGTTCTTTAAAAATTCAAGATAGGAAATTTATACTTCTCTAGAAAACTAATAAACATTCTTGGTCACTAAACTATATTTTTTATTGCATCTTGTTTAAAAATGTACAAATTGCTTTTCACTTCCTAGAGAATGTATAAGTGTATATGTTACCAAATTACTAGAGCACTTTCTTATAAAGTGTTATCTGTTCACAATGATGATACAGGAAACTCTGACATCTCCAAATGGTTGTGTTACAATCCCTCACAAACTATCTTGGCCTTTAAATTAACTCTTAAAAACCTAATCTAATTCCTGAGGGTTAGGGGTGGATGGTACTTAAGTCCATTGGAACTGCAACAATAAGAGGAATCCTACAACTTGTAGTTTTCATCTGCAACTGTATCAATGACAAAGTGCTTCTTGTGATATCAGTCCCAGCTTTACACACAAAAGTTATCTGCCAAAATCATTCCTATTGTATTTCATATCTATAATCGTACAAGTTTTCTTCACTATTCATAAAAAAGAGAGACAAATGGCAGAGCTGTTGAGAGTATAGTTCCCCAGAGCTCTTCACAGTCATTCACTTTTTTCCTCTTTGTATCATCTTTGAAGTACAAACTGCATTTGATTCAAGATAAAGCACTTTTTAAAATTTTAACATGTAACTAAATGACATGTAAAATTTCCAATGAAATTTAGTTTTTGAAACTGTAAAAGGATCCCTAAATCAGTTTTAAAATAGTAGCTTTCCAAAATTCTGATAATGAAAAAATCTAAAAATACAAATGGAATGAACCCAGCCAGATTTCATAAATTTTAGTAATTTGTAGTTATGCTGATTTAAAGAAAAATCAATATATTAAAAAGTAATGTTTCTGCATACATCCTTTAATAAATACTTTTTGGAAACACGTAGTGGCAGAAAAATCTCTTAAACACAATAGACGATACATGCAATACCCCCAAAATGCATAAACTCTAGCAGCACCAAGAGACTCTATCATCTAAACATTACAAGAATTAAAATATAATCAGTGCTTAAAATAGCCCATTTTTTCATTCATATAATCAAACTATTATTAAAATTTATCAGTACAAAAATAGTTTCACAAGCTACTAATGTCTATATATCTGTTCAGAATGCTCAAATATGTAACAGCAGTTATTTGTCATATTTATCATATATTACTGTATCTCTGAGGGTCATAAATTTATAATACACAAAATTAATAGTTTTAGTTTTCAATACTATATTTCAGTATTATATTCTAACAGCATGAGGATGCTATAAAATTAACTATTTCCAAGAGAATTTTAAATAGCTTTAAATCTTAAAAACAAAAAATCTTAGAATTTATTATTATTAAGAAATAACAAATAAATTTCAAAATTCCACAGAGTTGATGCTATGAAGCAAATAACACTCCCTGGAATAAAAGAACAAAACCTTCCCCATATGTATATGCTAGTCTGTTAGTATATAGCTACTTTATTTAGTATATAGCTAACCTAAGACTACTGTCTCAAATGATATCCTGAACATTCAAGTGAGCCACAGTGTATACCTGCACAGTCTCAAAAGGATATTATCATTTAGTTTAAAAAGTAATTTTTAAGAAAAAAATGCCATTTAGATATAATTTAATATCATTTCCCATAAGAAATTAGTAAGCGTTTTCATCCTCATGATCTACCTCTTTTTCACATCCTTAAACTTTAAAAGCACTTAAATAGATATTAATTTATTGAAACTTATTCAACGAGAATGTGTTTGCATAGTTTATGGCAAGGACATAAAACAGTACTATAGCACTTGACTGAGGAGTATTGAGCAGCCCATTCATTTTAAAATTTAGTTATGATGTATAATAAAAATATAAGAAATGAATAATTCAAGTAACCCTATAATGCCACTGAGTTAGAAAATAAAAAGTTGTATTAGCTTCATAAATAACTTTTATAAAAGTTCAAAAGTAATTTTAAAGAAGTATTTGTGGATGAAATTATATGTCTGAGATTTGCCTTAAAAATAATGGCAGAAGTGGAAGAGTCTGTAGGGGTAGAAATGAAACAAGAATGACCATTTTTTCATAACTGTTAAGACTAGGTGATGTATGTGTTCATGGGAGTTCATAACAGTATTCTCTCTTTCATATAATTTTGAAAATTTGTATAGATTTAAAGAGTAACAAAAATGTTTGCTTATATCTTAAATCTAAGTGGTATTTTTTTGAAAATACACAAAGCTAACAGAGTTTGTAAAGAACAAACTATAATTACATTACTAAAATGTTCAGGACCAAATGAAAATCAGGGTCTTCTTTTGATATGTTAACTCGTGAATTAATGAGATTAAGGCATCAATTCTGAATTCTAAGAAGAGCAGAAATTGGCTAGCTAAGTAGCTATTACTATAATCAACTCTTAATTAACTTGACTGACTAGATCACTGTTCTCTATATCCTTCCTTTAAAAACAAAAACAAACAATAGAGATTTTAGCATTATGCTCCCTATTTATTAGTAAAATAGTATCAACCAGAACAGAAAAATGTTGGCAAAATATTTTTTTGCTATTCATTCTTTTCTGTTAAAATAAGTACGTACTGAGTAGGGAATATAGTCAATAATATTTTAATAACTATATATGGTATCAGATGGGTACTAGAGTTATGGGGAAATCACTTGTTATATAAATGTCTAATCACTATGTTGTACACCTGAAACTAATATAATATTGAATGTCAACTATAATTAAAAAATAAAAGGAAAACTTTTAATGTACTAAGGAAGAAAGACAAAATGGTCTAAATAAGCCTTAAAACAGATTTTAATTATCTTCCAGTGATCTTTTCTCTACACAGGATAATAGGAACAGTTAATCAGCACACATATAAATATGTACATTACTGAAACAAAATTTCTACTCTCTTTTTTTTTTTAATCCTCACCCGAGGACATGCTTAGAGAGAGGAAGGGGGAAGGGGAGAGAAGGGGAGGGCGGGGGAAGAGAGAGAGACAGAGAGAGACATCGACTGATCGTCCTCTGCATGAGCACTAATAGGGAATCGAACTGCAACCCATGAGCATGTTCCAACCGGGAATCGAACGGGCAGCCCTTTGGTGCACTGGATATCGCTCAACCAACAAAGCCACTCCAGCTGAGCTAAAGTTTCTACTCTTAATGTGAGCTTTACTCTGATGTTTCCTATTTGGCTTTATTATATTTCATTTCTCAGAATGCCATGAATAACCTAAATTAATTTTAAATTACCACAGTTTGAAAAATCCTAGATTATATAATCTCTGAGGTCTCTCCTAACTGATATTTTGGGATTCTAACATTAACTACAATATACATCATCTTTTGTCTCCGGTAGAAATCAAAACAAGGTCAGAGAATAAGTCTAAAATCCTATAGCTAAAATGTTTTTACAATAATAAGAAAACTATAAGATTATGTAATGCTTTTAACACAATTAAAAGCTTAAATTGACCTGTTAAGTTTTACTCTCAGAACTCAAATATCTCCAGGGCTAATCACCTGATTACCAATCCCAGTTAGAAACTCCAAATACCAAGGATTAGCAAAACAATAAACATTCAGAAAACTTTGGGTGGATAAAGTAAACTAGAAATAGCATTTACAGATATTAAATAAAGAAATTCTATTTCTAAATGCTACACTATTCAATGCACATGACTTGATTGTTGCAAAGAAATCAAGTTTATGATTATACTCAGTGTAGTGAAGTCTATTAAATGGATATATTAAATATAATTTAACAGGAAAGGACATTTCCTCCCTCAACATAAGTATTTTTAAAAATTGCATACTAATCACATTGATCTTTAATTGTAATTGCATATTTTAAAAACCTGAATGTTTTACAAATCACAGTCTTCAGATCAGAACTAAAATTTTTCATGTGTTCAGTTGTTTTTACAGCTATAGAAAAGAGAACATACTTAATCTGCAATAGTAAAGCATGATCCCCATGATAATTCCAAGATATGTCTGTTTGTGCAAATTAGCATTTTTTGGAAATAAATTAGAATAGCCTCACTGTCAAATAGTTTCTATCCATTCATTCCTTTAAAAAAAACCTTACCTAATTTCTTCTTCCTGAGCCTGACCGTGAAGTCCCTCAATGCTAGTCTCTAATACAGTGGTTCTCAACCTGTGGGTCGCGGCCCCTTTGATGGTCGAAGGACCCTTTCACAGGGGTTGCCTAAGACCATCCTGCATATCAGATATTTACATTACAATTCATAACAGAAGCAACATTACAGTTATGAAGTAGCAACGAAAATAATTTTATGGTTGGGTCACAACAGGAGGAACTGTATTTAAAGGGGCAGAAGGTTGAGAACCACTGCAATATGTTCAGTCCTATGCCCCTAATATCCAACAAGTTCAGTCAAAATTAAAGGTTCTCATAAAAAAGAGTTTGGAATATCTCACTTCACAATTCTTCTGAATATGCTAAAGAACTTGATTTTTTAAAAATTGGTCCAAAAAGAGATGCACAACAAAGGAAAATTGTTTTCTTAATTTCAATGAAAACTACCCAGTAAAAAATTGCCAAAGAAGAGTAAAAATGAACTTTAAGACATCGACTGATAGGTATCTGTTTACATGTGCAATAATGCAGTTTCATAGACCTCCTTACATTCCCAAAATCCCACAATGCGGCCCATAATTAATGTGACTGATTTGGAACACATGTAGGATAAACTGTACCTGCTTAACGTATATCAAATTCTTTTTTAAAATTCAGAAGCATGTGAAGATTTACTTTCTGTTAGTTGGTGTACAAAAATAATTCTCACATTAACAGGTTTATTCTAGACGTTACCGCAATAACTTGCTTCCTTCTGTGAAATCATACCGTGAGATCACCTCTAAGACTATGGTAAGCTTAAGTTCAGAGTAGAAATTATTTTTAAAAAATTACAACCCTCAAGAACATATATGACAATGGAAACCAGATTAACACAGGGAGCCTTTCAGCGACTGTGTTAGAAAATAAGAAGAGACTTACAATAATACATATGCTTTTTCACTGAAAAATGATTTGTACTGTTATTAGCTCAGTAGCCCTTTTTTTATATACAGATAAAGGAAATATTCATTCCTGCCCATCCAGGCAACTATAAATTATTAAAATCTTTCTGAGGTTAACAGAAACAGTTAAAAACATCTGACCTGAAATTTTCACTCAGGGTTATAACTTTGCAAGATTCATCGGAAACCCAAATAACTTTCCATGTTTACATATTTTACTGAATCATGATGGTTGAATTGAATTTGTACCTATGTGAAAATGGCAATGCATTCTGAGTCGGTTCAGCCCTTGACTCTGAGTTCTGGGTGACATCAGGTGTTCTTTCGTCATCTGTCCCATTGATACTTTCTGGTGTTAAAGGAGACTGAAGATCCCCGCCTGCTGATTCCTTAAAAACAAAGGGATAAAAAAAGTGTTATACTTCTACTAAAAGACACAAGATCATCTTCAAGTTAAAACTGACTCTGATGTATGCTTACTTATGAACTATATTTCAATTAAAAATTTAAATCAGACTTTAAAATGAAATTTGAAGTGGAAATGATTTTTTAAAGCAAAGCGACTCACAATAAAACTATCTGAAACCCTAACACAATTTAGAATATAGTTGTAAAGAACTGAAACACTTGGGGCTTACATAAGCAACTAATTAGTTAGAATAAAAGATGTTCAACGAATTGCTTGAGAAGAAAGAGAAGATGGCACAAAAATGCAAGAAGATGTGAGGTTTTATTTGGGAGGGTACGACAGAAAAGTGGAGAGAGAAATCTTCAGAAGTTTTAACTTTTTTACTTACCCTACTTTTCAATTCTTGGAATTATTTAGAAAAACAGTCAGAAATACCTCTATAACATGCATAATGATGTCAGTGTATTTCAGCTTTTCTTGACTCCTACTCAAAATGGAATTATTTTTCTTCACAAAATTTCCTCTTATATCTACTTTTAATTGATCAGCCTATCAAGGTAAATTTAATGTATCCCTTAGGAAAATAAATGGAATTTAAAATGAAGCTCAAGCTGACACTTATTCTTGCATCTGCCATGATCAAATTATCCAAATTTGATATCAGAAATCAGAATGAGGGGGTCATTTGATAAACTGTTAACCAGGTGAGGTTCTAGCATGAGATACTGAAAGAGCAGCTTGGTGGACCCCTTGTTATTGCTGGGAAATAGAACTTCACACCTGAAATATTAGGCTATTGTTAGGGAAGAAAATGAAAATATCACTAGTGAACTGGTTAGGTATGGTCATAATTTATCAACTTAGAATACAAGATTTCCTAAGATAAAATCAAGGATAATATGTGTAATACAGGGAAATGCTTCTAATTAGGAAAAAAACATAGAAGAATATAAGGAGATAGCCTATGTTATGATAATTTATATACTTTACATGAAAAATCTTGCACATGAAGTGCTGGGAAGAAATATGGAAAATATTGATGTGGTGAGACTTTTTTTTTGAGGGGGCTTATGGTTTTACACCACCGAATGCATTTTATTTCACACTTAAATATAATTTAGCTAATAGTACCACAATGCTATAAATTATATAAGCTATCAAAGATCAAAAGATGACTCTCTTGATTCCACATTATCACTTAATTATTTTTTAAATATTAATGGAACCTCTATTTCAACCTTTAATTTCACTCATTAAATCTTTCTCCTGAATCCTCTTTGTTTCCACTAACAGTCAATGCATGGATAAAGTTCATAAGATAATGTGCAACATAAAATTGTTTACAACAAAGTCAAATCATACTAAGGGAATAATGGGAACACTATCCAAAGTGACTCCTTCCAAGTCAATTATGGACAATATCATAAAGATGACAGAAAAATATACTAATAGCACATTCAGATTTCTTTGCAAGTGCCAAGGGTTAGCTCTATTTTGAGAAAAAATATTCAGAAAATTGCAGGCAATTAATTATTGGTATAATTTATGTAAGAAAGACAACCTGGAATTCCAATCAATTCATATTCAAAGAAAAGACTTCACCTCTAAATCAAAATATGGGTGAGTAAATAAACATAATAATATTGAATTTTAATTTATAAATTTTAAAGAATCTTTTAAAAATTCTTCACATTCACTGACTTCTTAGATTAACTCATCAACTACTAGTTTTGATTCCAACCAAAGAGAGCTTGTGCTGTATCCCCTCCTGTCCTCTCAACCTAACCCACTTTCCACCTGCTCTTCAACCTCAAGACTAACAATCTTTGGTTTTATTTCTCTCCAGACATCATAAAGCCAATCATGTTAATTACACTCTCGCTAGCATCATCCCAATTTTCAGGTTTCCTTTACCTTTTATAACATCTATGTTGTCAATTTTAATTTCATATAAAATGAACCATCATTCCCTATTCTTATGTGCCCAAGCTACCGAGAGCTATGAGAGAAAATATACTGTTAAATATGCTGATTGGTGCCATAAAGATAATTTTGAGCTCTGACTTTAATTATGCTCTAGAAGTGCCGAGTAATCTTTACCTACTCGGTTTGACTCTTTTTTCTTTACCTAACAGCTGTTCCAAACCTCTGTTCAAGCCTTCTCTCTTTTTAGTTGTCCTTCCTCTTTCACAGAGAAACTAGAAATAAATTGGCATAGGCTTCCTCAATCTCCCTCTTATCTGTATCTGAATCCATTTTTATTCTTCCTTCCTGTCTCAGATAGAGTGGCTAATTTGTTTCCATCCTCCCCCCCTCACAACAGTACCTTCTGCATAATGCTCCATCTATGATCCCTTCCTTCTATTCTTCTCTTTCTCCTTCCTGACTCAATTTAAAAGTCTTAGACAAATGACAGCTAAATTGTTTTTCTAGACTCCACTGAAGAAAAACTTTGATAATATCTGATTATATAAACCTTTTATCTTTAATGCATATTCTGAGAAAAATACCTAACAAGTTAACTGGAATACAGTATTTTTACTATGAACCATATAAAATATTTCAGGAATAGAACCAATCATAACTCTTGATTTGATATAAAATTAACTGTTTATAAGATTTCCATGGAAACATAAGAACATAAGATCTTCCATAGAGGAAAATGTTCTAAGTTAATGTCTATTATTTAAAGAGTGATATGAGCCAGGACCGGTTTGGCTCAGTGGATAGAGCGTCAGCCTGCGGACTGAAAGGTCCCGGGTTCGATTCCGGTCAAGGGCATGTACCTGGGTTGCGGGCACATCCCCCGTGGGAGATGTGCAGGAGGCAGCTAGTCGATGTTTCTCTCCCATCGATGTTTCTAACTATCTATCTCTCTCCCTTCCTCTCTGTAAAAAATCAATAAAATATATTTAAAAAATAAAAAATAAAGAGTGATATGAAAGAAACTAACAATATGTAATTCAACCTATTCCTAAAGATGCAACCTTGATCAAGAAAACATTAAGATTATTGGTAATACTTTCAACAATAAAGAATCATTTAAAAAAAAGGTTATCTGACATGATCGCACTCGGGAGTCTAAGAATGGGGAAGTGAATAACTTTGCTCTAAATGCCAGACTGCTTTCAGAGAGGTGGGATGGTTTGTCCATGGCACTGCTTCTCATAGTGTGGTCCCCAGACTGACAGCATCAGCATCTCTGGAAACTTGTTAGAAATGCACATTCCTGGGCCCCATCTCAGCCTCACCAAATCAGACTTCTTCCGGTGGGAACCAGCAACTTGTGTTTTAACAGCTCTTCCAGGGGATTCTGATGCAGGCTTTATTCAATTAAGGAATTTGTGTTTTTCTAAATAACTGTTATGTGCCAGATCCTATGTTGAGGTTTTACATCATTATCTTCACCATAGCAACCACATCACCAACAACAGCTGTTGACATTAAGCATTTACTATATGCCAAGCACTTTGTACTCCTCATTCAATTCTCACAAAACCCTATAAGAAGATAACTCTTCTTATTCCCATTTTATAGATTTTTAAAAAATAGTAACTTGCTTAAATCAGAAAACCAGATTCAAAAACAGTCTCTATTGCCATGATCGTATGACACTGGCATAATGTCATCCTATATAATAAAAGGCTAATACGCAAATTGTCCCCTCAACCGGGAGTTCGACTGGGAGTTCAACCCAGAGTTCGACCAGGGGGTGGGGCCGGCCGGCCAACCACCCGAGGGCCCTCCCCCTGGCCGGCCTGGCCCCAATCGGAGCCGGCCATCCAGACCCCACCCGTACATGAATTCATGCATTGGGCCTCTAGTCTGTTATATTAACGTTGCCATTATCATACTTGTTCCTCCCAACCATCCTATAAAGCAAGTAATGAAATATTCATGTTACAGATATATAAGCAATTTTAGCAAGATCACACAGTGACAGAAAAAGGATTTATGACTAAGCCTGTCAGACTTGAACACCCATACTCTGAACCACTTGTTTATCCCTCCTCAAACAAAAACAAAAGCTATGCCTAAGAGTTTATTATTATTAATTATCCCATATAACCTTCTGATCCTTTTGCTAAATTCATGAGTCATATTCAATTCTCCAGGCAGAGCGTTAATTTAGCAAGTTGGGTTAAACCACTGAGAACCAAGCTCTGTTCTCTAGCTGAATAGGATCGGAGTAGCCAGCGTTCAAACACTGCAAACTAAAACTAATATTAATGACACCTGTAATGGACTGTCACAAAAAGGGGAGAAAAGAGAAGTGAAAAGAAATACTTTTTCTTTTCTTTTTTTTTTTTTCACTATTTCTCTAGCTTCAATTAACAATCAAACTTCAAATATTTTGAAAAGATTAATTGGTGTCAATATATTTTGGCTCTCAAATACTGATGAGCTTATGGTATGTCTTGGATATATCCCTTCAATGAATGTAAAGGCTTAAAGACACTCCTTCCACCAAGGAGGAGCAGGTATCTTAGCAACCTGTAGTAGTTCATGGCCAATTAAACAAAAGCAAGTTATGATTGGAGAAACAGAAACTAAGTACAAAGGCAAAATGTAATCTTTTACAGTATCATTGGAATCATTTGAGTATTCTCTTACACTACAATCATTCACCGAGTAACTGACGTTCCCAGCACGTATTGGTACTAAATTTTAAACAGGCTTTTATGCTTAAAAGTATCACTATACCATCAGAGCACTCAGGGAAGATAGATTCAAAGGAAATTTCAAAATTATCATTCATGTTATTCCTGGTCAGTGTTAGTACAGAGATAGTATAATGAAGCTTCAATCCAGAGTAAACCCTTAGACTGTGAGGAAATATGTACTTTAAGCATACTTAAGAGAGCTTTCCTTTCCTTTAAAAAAAAATACACACCCAAAACTCTTTACACCAGTAGGGTTTGCCAAATAGAGTTTGGTGCCAGGTTGGGGAAGAAAGTGAATAGTGAAAGTTTTCTAAAATGTTCCAATCGTTTGGCTAGTCACTAAATTCCAAGGCAATTTCTATTTACTTCCTCAAGGAAGTTTTATGTAAATCTGCTACTAATGACATCATTCCAGAGAAACAATTGTACATCTGATCTTCATAAAACTCCCAAGGAAACTTCAAAAATAGTTACTAAAGAGAAAAAGCACAAAACTGAACTCTACTCCTGTTTTCCTGAGCCTCCCCCGTCTTTGTCTCCTCTAGTAGCTGCACCTCAGTGACTAGCACAGAACACAAACAATAGATCGGTCTATGCTCTATATGTACGATTGTTTTTTAAGTTGTATCCACATTTTAAAAATCTGCGTTTTAATTGCTAAGCTAATCCCTCCCCATCCCCAGATTCTTGTAGACACTGGCATATAGGACAAACACCTTTCTTTCTTGACTAGTACAGATGAACTAAAGGGTACATTTCTGTGTTCAATTTGAAAATTATCTTAATTTTGCCATTATGTTCTTAAGTTTGACTCTGGCATGAAGGATATCATCTAAAATGAACAAGGCTCATAAATAAGAATGGAAATTAAATACCCACCTGTGAAGGTGTACTGGTAAGTTCCATCTTTTCTTGTGATTTCTCCTTTGCTAGTCGAGCAGCTTCTTTAAATTCCTGAAACTTTTCTGCAAACTGAATGTATAAAGACTATATACATTAACCAAATAAAAATAAGTTGCAATGCTCACTTTTACCTTAATTTTCTTTTATCGTTTCTATAACTGACTCTTATGCATGCAACCTACCCCTCAAATCAATTATAAGTATAATATGAAAATGACAAAAAAAGAAACCAAATACTAAAACATATGTATACTGCAAAGTACATTGACAAATCTCATTCAAAAACATCATAACATAACTAAGTTAGAATCTGGTGTCAGCTAGCTTACCTAAGTCCTTCCTTGGTTTTTCATATATACTTTACTAAAACGGGCAGGGGTTGGGGGGGGGGGGGTACACATCAGGAGAGGAATCAGTAAAGATGGGCATACCATGTTTGTTTATCATGGAAAAAAGGGAATCTCTTAAGTATCAACTCCTAAACATCTCAGTATCTGGAGCATGCTCTTAACTTTTACTATAATATAAACTCTTGTATTTTATTTTCAACAATACAAACAGCAACATTTACTATTACCACTAACTGACATTAATAAAACTTCATTTCTAAAGACTCCTAAACAGCCAATGTACAGCAGCAGAAGGAATAATATGTCTCCAAAAGGTCTTTCAGATTGGTAACAATTTAAAAAATTACTGTACATAAAATGCTAATTCTTAGGAACTCACAGAAATCTATAAACGTCACAGCCACAAATACTACCTTATCTATGTGTTGGAAGTAGATACTAGTTTACCACTATTCTCAGGGAGAGTAAGTTATGGTTACAAAATAACCAAATTTAAAAACCTAAAATTTCTTTTTCTTGGCCGGGTGGCCTGGTTGGAGCATCGTCCCGTACAACAAAAGGTTTCAGGTTCGATTCCCAATCAGGGCACATACCTAGGTTGCTGGTTCAATTCCCAGTCGGGTGCGTATAGGAGACAACCAAACACTCTCTCTCTCTCTCTCTCTCTCTCTCTCTCTCTTTCTAATAAATAAAAAGCATGTCCTGTGAGGACTAAAAAACAACAACAACAAAAAAAGCCCTAAAATCTCTATGCAATTTAAACCACTTGGTTAAAGTTGGTAATAAAAATATGAAATGATCGTTCTCTCCTCAAACCCCATAAGCCAACCCTGATTTCATTTCTGTCTTGGGAAGGAAAGCTTTGGTAGGAAAGGCTCATGATACTCTGATGTGCCTTTGGGAGATAGAGGAGGATCAAAATTAGAGTTGTCATTGCAACTTTTCCTTCTTGCTTTAAATCTTTCACCCCCTCCTACAACTTGTAGATCTGGGAAGTGAATCTCTATACTATACTTTAGTTCCTGTGCTAATTAAACAGAACATCTCCTTACAGAAAAAAAAAAAAAACACAAAAAAACACAAAACTGAATACAAAGCTTGAAAGGTCTTATTCATGTTGGTGGAATTAATTAACCATAATTAATTTCTCTTTATGTAATCTGTAGTACAGAAAGCTTTTCTTACACTCATTTAGCATTCCAAAGTAGTTAATGTTTAAAACCCTTCTCAACTTCACAAAGACCTATGCTATTGCTAATTTTTAAAGACTTAAGTTTCCATGATAACAAAATACAACACAGGAAGCACTAAAGCATAGCTGTAACTTTTCTCATACATCAACCTTAACGAACCATCCTGTTCTAATACTGCCACTCTCCCTTACTTTGAGAGGCCTCTGTCTATAATTGCCTTCAGGGGCTTCTCCAACCCCTTGCATTCATTTATATATTTTAATGATAAAACAAGTCAGAATATTTATGTTTGCTTCATTTATATAAAATATTATACACTCCGTTGGGTCCTTTACAGTCTATAAAGCATCCACATTAGACTTCAAGGCTAGTCTCTTCAGAATGCTTTGTTCCAAAGCATTCTGAAGAGATTAACTGTAAACTCTTGGAGCCAAATCTAGTGAATAAAAACCTGGACTTGGCTCTGAGAGCTAATAGGTTGTTTCCTGATAGTCAACCCACATGCAAAATACTAGAATTCACTACTGGTAAGGTTGGTCAAAAATATATTCTTAATTTAAGAAAGGAAAATAAAATTCTTGAAATATTAAAGCCATTCCCAGAAAAGAAGATCAAATGAGAGGAGACAGTATAATTGAACAGAATTTAATAAACGATTCCTTTATTACATTAGCTACTTTCCCACTAACCTGAAAGACACAATGAAAAACTTAATATATGGTCAAAATTACTTAAGCTCAAAAATCATTTCATGCAAGTTTAGTGAAGATATTAAGCCACATTTTAGTTCCTGTGCTAACCAAAAATTCAGCAAGTGGAATATAATTATAGTTTTATTTTATTCTTGCTATAGTCTGTAATGAATGGTTCCAAAAGAAAAGTTCTAAGGTTCTGAGTAATGGCAAAAGTATTAGAATAAACGTATTATTTCCTAAGGGAATTATTTATGGAGGGACAATGCTCAGCCAGATACCTGTGTCCCTGTTATGTTGAAATACTTTGAATCTAAACTCATACCTCTACTACAGTTCAAGTAATGTATTTAGAGAATTAGATGGGTGTAAGAGAAATCAAAGCAGGTAACTTGGTTGTTTTAATTATCCTATAAAGAATGTCTTATAATTACCAAGGCAAAAGTTAAAATAGTCTAAAAATTGAGCTTCAAACTGCAATTTATGAAAAAGATAACATTTGAAAACAAGTGTTAAGGGATGTTTACAACTAAAACAAAAGGAAACAAAGTAGCTTATTTCATACTTATTCCTTACATACTCTTTCCATGTGACATCCACTGAACTATCTAATAGTAACCTCAAGTCAATAAATATTCACAAAAAGTGTAAGACTTTTAAAAAGAATCTGAATGACCCAAACTATTTGAAGTCTCAAGCCATGAGATCCTGTGTATACTAAAACACATGTAAAATGTTTCAAATGTAGGGTTGTCCTAACTGAATGCTTCAGAGAAGTTTTCAGCATAAATCTTTGGGTCTGGTGAGCGTAAAATTTGAAGAGCAAAAGTGAGTAATACTCATTTTCTTCATCATCTTAGGGAGATAGTTTCCTCTTTTCCTTACACACTCTTTCCATGCGACAGCCACAGACTCAAGGTGTGAAGACTGCTCGACTTGGCTTATAGGCAGGACAACTGTTTTGTTTCCTGGTGATGGTCTGTATTATATTGGCTTTTCTGGCCACAGTACTTCACTCAGTTAGTATTTCCCAAGAACTCCTCATAGTATCTATGGGGTCTCTGTATTGCATCAGAGAGCTCAGAATAATTCTGACCCAGACAATGCACAACTTTCCCTAAACATAGTGATTTATGTGTGTCTGCTGTCACGTCAGAAAGTTGAAATATATACCATTATCAGCTTGAGTTTTCACAACTCATAAGAGCTTGGTGTCTACCTATCTTGCAGACCATCTCCAACTAAGGATGTAAAGTCATGAGCAAAGTCCATTCTGAAGTGGTGATTCACATGTTTTATTTCCTATCATACACACAGTTAACTATGCAAAGCCTTCTCAATCAGCGGTGACTATTTTTAATGTGTGCAATGAATTTTCCAATTGACAATAGAATCCAATGATCTCTTCCTGCTTTAAAATTACAACAGTTCTGAGAATATTAAACAAATTTCTCCTATATATTTTACACTCTCCATTTGCTACTATATATTTAAGATATCTGACCCGAAGACGAAGATTTCCACTGAGATCTGAGGAATTAACTTACTTTTGAAAGATGATGCTCAGAAGAGAATCCCAGTCCATAAACAGTGTTTGCCCGGCTATCGGCCCACTGGCCAAACTTCTGAGATGTTTTCGTAAATGTCATGTTTGGGGTGATGGTGCTATTAATTATTGCCTGAAAAATAAAGCAAGTATGAGTAACCTGCCCAAAATTAGCAAAGAGACATTTAAACACAGAATTATTTCGTTACATAAAAACTTAGGATTCTTAATGAGCCAGTACATTAAATATACAGTATAGTTACAGAAATAGTTTATATTATTGCAAGTGACAGAGTGGAAATAAGGTAACTACTAGAACTATAAATATAATGGCAATCTATCAAAAATTTCAATACCTTACAGTCAAAATAAGTTTTCTTATGATGCAAAAAAATTTTAAAGAGCTTTTAGTGTAATTAATTTCTTCCCTTTGAACATTTAGGGTCAATATCTATTAATTTTGTTTTAATTTTATTTAACATCTATTAATTTTGGTGATAGTCACTAAAAGCAAGTAAGTTTTAATAGTTATTTCTTGAAAATAGTTAGCTCCCACTCTCCAAAAAATCTTACAAAAATGAATACATCAATAGGACAAATTTTCTATTTGTACACAAATTTTCTAAAATGCATAATCAACAATTTTCCAAAACCTGACTTACCTGAAATATATCATGATAAAGAAAAGACTTTCAATCATTTAGCATTTTTCCTTTACTCAAGGGAAAAACAAACCCCTAAATACATACTTTATTTCTTTTCTGGTAAAGTGGTATAAATTCATAATCTTGAGAATCACTATCATTTCTGTTTAACACATAGTTTCTTAGAAAACTAGTATTTTAGTATGTTATTAAATATTAACTTTGGTGATCACTAAAATTATAACATATTAACTTAAATTCATTTCCTCTGTCAGTACTGTAAAAGTATAGAACCCATTTTATTTAAGTTTAATGCCCTCCAAAAATTGAGATTACAAAGTGATTCAATAATAATAAAAATGCACATGTGATCACATTCGTAAGTGGTTTTCTGGAAAATTATTAAATATGGAATGAAAATCAAGCATTTTTAGAACAAAGCTAAATGTTTACCATGTGAACAACTGTATAATGTAAATATTTATGAGCTAAGCAGGTACTGGTGAAGTTACAATAATGAATGTATGACACCTGCCTGCTAAAGAAGACAGTAGAAGAGAGAGTGGTCCCTTGCTTCCTCTTATAGACAGTAAATGTGTTACCTGTTGTTATATGGAGCCCTTGTCCTTGATTAAGCTTTTTTGTTTACCTCTTACAAAATTTATATACTCATATACCTCCTTACTCTTCAATTCAAAAGATGCTTTTCCTAGCATGTCATTTTAGATCCTGTAAAATGTGGCTAATAACTGCACTAATTTGAGAGATTGTCATCAAATGGAAAGACTGAATGGAAAATAATATACAGTAGTCCCCCTGTATCCAGTTTCAGTTACCTGTGAACAACAGAAGACTGAAATATTATATGGAAAATTCCCAGAAATAAACAATTCATAAGTTTAAGTTGCATGCTGTTCTGAGTTGTATGATGAAATCTCTCACTGTCCTGTCTTGCCTTTGAATCATGCCTCCTGAGTCATGCCTTTGTCCAGCATTAGCCACACTACCTGCCCATAGTCACTCAGTACCTGTCTAGGTTATCAGGCTGACTGTCGAATGTCACACTGTGTTCAAGTGACCTTTATCACTTAATAATGGCCCCAAAGCACAAGAGTAGTGACACTGGCAATTTGAATATACCAAAGAAAAAGTATGTTTGTACAGGAAAAAATTCAGTTCTATCTGCACTTTCAGGCACCCACTCACAGTCTTGGAAGTATTTCCTGTGGGTAAGGGGCATCTACTGTATTAATTTGCTAAGGAATCATTTGGTTATTCAACTATTTTATTGAGTACCTATTAATGTCAAGCACAATTCTATAAACTTGAGATACAACAAGAGGCAATATGATTGTGGATCACATTCTAGAACAAAAAGCATCAGTCAATGACCACGTAAATAAATAGCTGACCAATTTTCGGTGAGTGGTGAGTGCTTATGAAGACCATAAGACCAGGATATGATAGAGACTGAAAGGCTAGACAGCCAGGACTGTCAGGCACTACTTTAGATCCCCTGGTCCTGGAGTATTCCCCGAGGAAGGCACATTTGTGTTTTCAAGAAGAGAAGGGCATTTAACATGTTACCCTAATGAACTCAGAAAGTGAGATGGCGATAGGGGTTACAGGCAGCTGAGGAAACCCACCCATGTGCTGCTGGTACTGACCTTCAGTTTTAACTATTTCAAATGAACTTTTTTCTACTTTTCAGTTTAAGAGTTCCATTTTAATCCTCATTCTGAACATTTCCTTAAAAATATATTTTATTAGACTTCCTTGAATAGAATGCTACAATGAATCCATTTAAAAGAAAAAAAATTAGCTCTATAAAATAAACATGTCTCTCAATCCCAAAGTTCTTGTCCTTTCAAGGAGAAGAATTAGAAATGCTGTGTTCTTACAGATCATGTAGTCCCTGATCCTGGCCCCTGGCCACGCTGATGCCTCTGCACACTGTATATGCACAGTAAAAGCACATTCTCTAGCCAGGGCACCCAAGGCCTTCTCAACTGCTCATGCTGTGCAGAAACAGAAGTGAGGGAGGTAAGAAAAACACTCATTTAGCTGCATCAAATAAACCAGTAGTGCTTATAAAAAACAAACAAAAAAACAAAAAAAACCCTGACAACTCCTGCAGGGAACTGCAGTGGTTAACGGCATCAGCTTAGAAAGGTAACTAGAAAGTAGAAAATGTGATAGAAAAATGTAATTGCTACAGAGGGTAGATTTTATTAAAAGAAACGAAACAAAAACTTTTTCATAAGAGTTTTTTAAGAGCCTAAAAATTACAAGCTGCAAAGTACACTCAAAAATAAAAATGCCAGAAGCAATAGTTCATATTGCTTCAGAAGGAAGACACACGAGGATTACTTAAACACATAGTACATGAGACTACTTCAGTTGAACTTTATTTTTTATACCATTTAACTCTCCTGTCTAATAAAATGACATTTTATCTGTGGTTTGGGCCAAGAGAGAAACACACATTATAGAGAACTAAAGATTCGAATCAGGGAAAAGAAATAAATTAACATTCTAGAGTCTAAATTAATAATAATTAATATCTGTTAATTTCACTAAATACTTATAAAATATGACAAAATTGTTCTTCATTAAAAAAAACAAAACACTTTCAGACTTGTATGCATGCATATAAGCACAACCAACAGACGCAAGACACTGGGGGCACAGGGGAGAGGGGGGACGAGGGCAAATGCTGGGGGATAGGGGAGGCCGGGGGGAGGTCAGTGGGGGGGAAAAAAAGGAGACATATGTACTACTATTTGTAATACCTTAAACAATAAAATTAAATTTTAAAAAACCTTCACAAAAATTAACTATTTCAATTTCCCAAGTCCTTTAAATCCTCCAAATGAAAATGAAAATAGGATCAATTATTCAAATAAATACAAGTTAGTCACTTGTGAACCGAAGTACAAATAGCCCCTGGGTACTATAATCTAGTTAATGAGACAAGAAATGAGCACACAGAAAAGACTGAAGTTTGAGCATTAAATTAGATTTTTCTTTTATTCCCCCAAACCACTAAGTACTACATAATTAATAGCTTAATAATATTAATAATGGCAACAGTAACAGTTGTGTTTGTATAGGGATTACTATACACCCTTGGAGGGCTTTTGCCTAAATGTATTTCATCTTCACAACAATCCCACGATATGATGACGTAGACAACTTACTAATTCTTTTTTACAGATGAGAAAACAGAGGCACTAAGATATTAAATATCTTGCTCTAGGCCAAATGGCTTATAAGTAGTAGAGCAAAAATTCAGACCAGACAGTCTGGCTATATAGTCTGTGTCCTTAACCCCTAAACTAAATTGCTAAAATTTCTGAGAATAGAAAGGCCTCATGGCTTCATGAACGCTTGAAGAAAAAGAACGGAGCCCTCATTCTACACACTTTACATCCAGAATACGATGCTTGGCATTTCTTTATCTTCATGTGTTGTTCAAAATTCACTGATGAAAAAGTGGTATCCACCTAAGTGTTTTTGCAGATATTAACTCATTTAATCCTTACAATTTCAAGCACTGAGGTGAGAACAATGAAGCGCAGAGAGGTAATCTGCCCAAAGTCAAAATCTTAGTAGATGGTATAGTTGAGACGTGAAATCAGGTAGTCTATGCTCTTAAATATTAGACTATCTGCCTCTCCTAAAAATAAAAATGTAGGAACTGTCCATATGCTTCTTCCTGAATGAGGGATGCTCAGAATAAACTTTAATATTGATATTGACAGACTTCATATAATTTAGGGATTTTGAACAGCATACTAACCTATAAGAGTAGAAATTGCATCCACCCTATTCAACACTATATTTGCAGCCCCTAGCAAAATGCCTGACATATAACAGATAATCAATGAATATTTCCCAAATAAAACTGACCTCAGATTTGTAGAATATTTTGACATGTAATTTAGTATATAAGGTGATTAATCCAAATAATTTAGTGGACAAAAAATGTCGCTACCTTAAAAATGACCAATGTTGGCCCAGCCAACGTGGCTCAGTGGTTGAGCATCAACCTATGAATCAGGAGGTCAAGGTTTGATTCCTGGTCAGGGCACATGCACAGGTTTCAGATTCAATCCGCAGTGTGGGGCATGCAGGAGACAGCCGATCAATGATTCTCTCTCATCATTGATGTTTCTATCTCTCTCTCCCTCTCCCTTCCTCTCTGAAATCAATTTTAAAAAGTATTTTTTAAAAATGATCAATTTTGTTTTTTAAAGTTTTAAAATCTCTCAATATTTTAATAAAGATAAAATCCTCTAAAACTGAGATGTTATACTGTATAAAGCAAAATAGCAAGATTATTTAAAATAAATGTAACTTACCTTTGAGCCATCTAAACTGATTATCCTATAGACATTTCTTGTGCTGTCATAGAAATAAGACACAGTAACTGCGTGCTTGCTGGTGGGTACCCAGTTCTTCTTTGTGTTTGGGTCAATCTGGAAGACATGAGCGCGAGTGCTGAAGATGGGTTGTTCCCTGTGGGGGAGAAAATAAAATGACACTCTGAAACCATCCAATTTTATTCCACTGGACAACAGAACATGAAAACTATGAGGATGACCCCACTTAACCAAAAACTCCCCACATCCTGAAAACAAGAGAAGCTTTCAAATTTGAATATTCTAAGTATTCAATCAGAAGCTTCTTTAAAACAATGACAGTCAATCCTCATTATTGAAGATTCTGTACTTGCAAATTTGCCTACTCAACAAAATGTATTTGTAACCCCAAAAGCAATGCCTGAGGTCCTTTCTTGGTCTTCTGCAGTGGAAAAATGTGCATCTTTGGAAAAGCATGTTTCTATCTGACGCTGATCAAGGCAATACTCAGCCCTGCTGTTTCAGCTCTCATACCATAATCAAGTGTCCTTTTTGTGTGATCTATTTAGCACCGGGTATTCTGCATTTTTGTGCTTTCTGTTGGTGCATTCCCTGTTTAAAATGGCCCCCCAAGCATAGTGCTGAAGTGCTATCTGTTCCTGGGGCAAGAGGCTGTGATGTGCCCTATGGAGTAAACATATGTTAGATAAGCTTTCTCAGGCATAAGTTACAGTGCTAATGGCCTTGAGTTCAATGCTAATGAATCAAAAATATATATTAAATAAAGTATCTTTAAACAGAAACACATAAAACAAACTTGTGTATTGATGGGTTGATGAAAATGTTATGACAGAGGCTCACAGGGACCCTATATTGCCCCTAGGAGCAATGGGTCAAAATTCACAACTTGAGTGTTTGTGGAGCCTTTGTAAGAACATAACTACAGTGGGGCCTTGACTTACGAGTTTAATTCGTTCCGTGACGGAGCTCGTAACTCAAATTACTCATATGTCAAATCAAAAGTGAACAAGTGAGACACGTGATACTGGGCTGATGTTGTGGCGTTCACTGTGGCGTTCACTAGTGGTGGGGTATCTGAAGCTGGCTCGTAACTCGAATTTTAGCTCGCAACTCAAAGCAAAAAATCGGCTGAGAGACGGCTCGTATCTCAAAAAACTCGTTAGTCTGGACATTCGTAAGTCAAGGCCCCACTGTATTGTGAATAATGAGAACTGACTATGCCTTGTTAAAATATACATCTTCTACCTGACCCTCACTAGGTTAAAGGTTGTTACCCATTTAAAACTATATTATTCTGGTAATAGGTAAATAACTTGCTGAGAAAGTTTACATCAGTATAATGTCTATATTGAAAAGTATATGGATCAGATCCTCATCAGATCCTCATCACATCCTCATCAGATCCTCATCAGCTCCTCATCAGCTCCTAACCAGAACTCCGACCAGAACTTTGGCTGGAGATCCTGGCTAGAGGTCCTGACTAGGCTGCTGATCAACTGAAGGCTGTCTTCATGTCATTCCTTCTTCGTCGACTCTGTCCACACCTTTGGGGACCCTTGGACCCGCTGGGATTGGACCCCAGCAGTTAAAGTGGCCTGAAAGGACTAAGGCAGTGGTCGGCAAACTCATTAGTCAACAGAGCCAAATATCAACAGTATAACGACTGGGAGACCAAGATGGCGGCGTAGGTAAACACCGGAGACCGCTGCTGCAAACAACCATTTCAAAAATACAACTAAAAGACTGAACGGACATCACCCAGAACCACAGGAAGGCTGGCTGAAGAGAGACTCTACAACTAGAAGGAAAGAGAACAGCAAATCGAGGCTCAGAGGCGGCGCAGTGTGGAAAATACAAAGGTACCGAGGTGCGCGCGCAAAGCGGGCTGGTGGCTGAGGGCGCGGTTGTCGTTTTCTGTTGGGAGTGAGTCTCAGACTCTGGGCTCCAGATCCGGGCGAGTCTCTAGGGACCCAGACTCAAACGGGAGAAGCGGGATTATCCGGCATCAGTTGGAACCTGAGGGCAGCTTTCTCTCCGAAGTTTGCAGCGGCTGCCGGGGTTCTGAGAAGCAGAGCCTCTGGGAACGGGACTGAGAGTGGCCATAACTGCTCCCTCCGCCCGCCCTGTTGATCCCGCCCCGCCCAAACCCTGCGCACAGCCATTTGCCGATCGCCTCAGGCAAAGGCTGGATTAGCGCCTCCCCAGAAGGCAGACATTTTCCATACAGCTGATTCCTATAGCCAGTCGGCCTGGTGGTCAAACCCCTCTAGTGTTAACTACAACAATTAAGGCTTGGCTAGAACAAGACTGCGCACAGAGACCACAAGGGGGTGCACCAAAAAAGCATAAAAGATGCGGAGACAAAAAAACATGACAGAAATGGAGGATATGGAGCTAAGAATCGCAATTTTGAGGGCTTGCCATAAATTTGTGCAGAACCTCACGAAAACTAATGAGACCCTCGATGCTACGATAAAGAAATTAGAAAGTAAGCATACACAGACTGAAATAAAGAATATTATACCCAATAGCAGACCAGAGGAGCACAATAATCAAACAAAAGATTCGACAAAAAACACCCAATTGGAAAAGCAAAATGAAAAAAGAATCCGAAAGTGTGAAGATAGTGTAAGGAGCCTCTGGGACAGCTTTAAGCGGTCTAATATCAGAATTATTGGAGTGCCAGAAGATGAGAGACAGCAAGATATTGAAAACCTATTTCAAGAAATAATGGCAGAAAACTTCCCCCATCTGGAGAAAGAAATGGACTTACAGGTCCAAGAAGCGCAGAGAACCCCAAACAAAAGGAATCCAAAGAGGACCACACCAAGACACATCATCATTAAAATGCCAAGAGCAAAAGACAAAGAGAAAATCTTAAAAGCAGCAAGAGAAAGAGGCTCAATTACCTACAAGGGAATACCCATACGACTGTCAGCTGATTTCTCAACAGAAACTTTGCAGGCCAGAAGGGAATGGCAAGAAATATTCAAAGTGCTGAATACCAAGAACCTACAACCAAGATTACTTTATCCAGCAAAGCTATCATTCAGAATTGAAGGTCAGATAAAGAGCTTCACAGATAAGGAAAAGCTAAAGGAGTTCATCACCGCCAAACCAGTATTATATGAAATGCTGAAAGGTATCCTTTAAGAAGAGGAAGAAGAAGAAAAAGGTAAAGATACAAATTATGAACAACAAACATGCATCTATCAACAAATGAATCTAAGAATCAAGTGAATAAATAACCTGATGTACAGAATGAACTGGTGATTATAATAGAATCAGGAACATAGAAAGGGAATAGAATGACTATTCTTGGGGGGAAAAGGGGTGTGGGAGATGCGGGAAGTGACTGGACAAAAATCATGCACCTATGGATGAACACAGTGGGTGGGGAGTGAGGGTGGAGGGTGGGGTGGGAGCTGGAAGGAAGGGAGTTATGGGGGGAAAAAAGAGGAACAAATGTAATAATCTGAACAATAAAGATTTAATTAAAAAAAAAAAAAGTAAAAAAAAAAAAAAAAAAAAAGAAAAGTATATGAAAAACTAAGTGGCTCACCACAACAGTATCTTTTAATTAGATCAAGTAGTGCCTTAAAGATGTACAAGAGATTTTAAAAATTATAACTTCAAGAACCAAAACTATTAAAACATTAAAATATTTAAAAATATATTCAAAATATGATGATTACAGATTTTTTACAGTCTGAGATTGTCTGTATATAATAGAAGCATTATAATGCAAAATTTTTCAAGTTTGGAATAAAATTTCTTTTGAAAACAGCAGCTATGAGACATTTCTTTGTCCCCTCCCTCCCCCACCCCACCCCCAAAAATAACACAACACCTTTCTTTCCTAAAGCAGATTAAGGTCCTAAAGAGAAGTTTAACTGGTATTTTTTAATAGTTAAAGTTAAAAGTTTTAATTTTAAAGAAAGGAGAGTATGGAAAAAAGAAATTAGAAGACAAGCAGGACAAATATGGGTCCTTGACAAAACGGCTCTTCAGATAAATAAAGGGCAGTGTGTCACGTGTCCCCTACAATCTCCTTCTGTCCTTGGAGAGCAGGTGTGAAAGGAGGGACTTCCCTGTAGGTCACCTGGCTCTTCCCAGTTTTGTTTCTGGAAACCTCTATAACAACTTTTCTTATTTAGACTATCTCTTTTGAAAGGAAGTGATATATTTTATGCCACTCCCTAAAAAGTGACAGAAAGTCATCATTTCTGGCTTAACTGCCATCATATATGGATTTCTTCAATAAATAAACTTTAACAATCTTGCACTGTGACAGAATAAAGAATTCTTCTGAATTGGGAGGTCTTATTCATTCCCTTTCCCCATCCTTAACTTTCAGTAAGGCTGTGCTACACTTGAGTTATCTTCCCAAAGCACTGCAGCCTCTAGTTTTCATTTTTTGCCTTTTAATTAAAGTCCCCAGTATAAATGTACTTGGTTGGACTGAGTGTGACTAATTCCAATTCACATAATCTACTCACACAAAACTGTCTGTATTAAGGTATGTAAGGAAGAGAATGGAACACTCTAGTTTTTACCGACTTGATTTAAAAAAATTATTTTTTATTTAACCGGGGTAAATTTCTAAATAGTGCATGCTAGTAATTATAGAAATGTGCTGTTTTCAAAAGAAATTTTACTCCAAACTTGAAAAAAAGTATATTTTCTAAAAAACTAAAGTAGTTGTTAACACAATGATATTGCTTTTGCACTCAACAAATTTTTATTCAATGCAAATGCAATGTTTTGAGTTCAATGAAAAAAATTCCCACATCACATTAATTCACTCAATTTAATTAATCTGCACTATTAATCCACACAGTTTAATTCTCTTCTAAATAAAAATCTTTAGAGTAAACTACTATTTTACAAGCAAATGACATTTGATATCAATGAAATATATTGCTTTCTTCAATTCTCTCTGAATGGCTGATTTCTTAAAGAAAGTTATAGTACAAGATTTCTGTAGCCAAAAGCCTACCAAGTTTAAATGATAAAAACTAAAAATAATAATAATAATTTGACAGGGGACAGAATTCCTATAAGTAATGAGGATGTTACTGTATCACTTAGGGCATATTAATAAATGATGCAAACTTTCATTGACTATCTAGTACATGCAAAAAACTGAGAGATGGTCCCCACCCTTAAAAAATTCAATTTGGTGAGGGAAGATAGATATGTTTAGAAATAAAATGCTCTTTCCCATGATATTCTCTTAAAGTGACTCAGGGCTACCATGGAGAAATTGATGCCTAGGTAGTGTTTGAAACAGTATGGCACAGTGGTAAGAAGGCTCAGCACATTGGCCTGTGTAGCAAAAACTGTAGTGATTATGAGTGACTTTGAGAAATAAGGCTAAATATAAAGAGAAGCCAGCTCACAAGGGTCCTGGCTGGAGGCTACTGAAAGATGTAAATACAGAACAGCTTTGCCTTTTAGAAAGATAAATTTGGCATCACTGAAGAGGGTGAGTTGGGAAGAAAGAACATCAGAGAAAAGCAGGCTAGTCAAAACCATACAAAAAACAGGAGGTAGGAGTGGGATGAAGACATGAGGAAGGATTCAAGGTAAATTTAGAAAGTAGAATCAATAAGGTTAAGTAACAGATTAGACATGGGCAATGGTTCTCAAGTAGGGGTGATTTGTTCCTCAAGGGACATTTCAAAACATCTGGAGACATTTTTGGTTGGCCCAACTGAGGGAGATTATTATTAGTGCCTAAGGGGGAGAAGCCAGGGCTGGTTGCTAAACATCTACAATGCACAGGACAGCCCCACACAACAAAAAAGTATCCAGCCAAAAATGCCAATAGTGCCAGGGCTGAGAAATCCTAACACAGGAGATGAAGGAAGGATCTGAGACTCTCTCTCTCCTGGGTTTCTGGCTTGGGTGACTGAAAAGAAGACAATGTCACTGGCCAGGATGGGAAACAAAGTAAAGCCTGGGACTGGCAGGACAGCAGGGAGAGGATGAGCTCAGTTTTTACTAAGTTCAGGGCCCTTGCATGTAAAACTGTCAGCACAGGAACTTAAAAATATTAGGCTGGGGCTCAGCAGAGAAAACCAAGCTGGAGTGAAAAGTGTGGGGAATCATCAAGAGATCTTATCATGGCCTTGGCCAGCTGGCTCAGTTGGTTAGAGCGCACGGTATAAAAGTGTTCTATTACTCATACAGAGGAATAAAGGGAAAGTAGGAGAGAAGCACAAATCCAAACATGCCTAACTGCAGGCCTGGAAGTGCTGAAGATACATTCACCTCCTGGTGAAAACACCTCCCCTTCCTGAGCCGTAAGCACACAGGAAGTAAGAGAAAAAACATTTTATCTTCAGCTTGGTTTTTAGACTTTGACGTGGCAAGAGAGGGTGGACAATACCTGTTGAGGCCAAAAGGACACGAGCAAGGATAAGACAAGGAGTGGACAGACACTAATGACCATGTAACTTCAGACGGAATGCCTGAGGAATGTGAGGGCACAGCAAGTCTTCAGACAAGCTGAAGCTCAAGCACTAAAGTTTCTTCAAAAGAATTGTGCTGTGCAAATTAATAATATAAATTGTAGTTCCACTGATTATCGGGGAACCAGTTTAACTGCCCCCTGCCCAGCCCTCCAATGCAAAGATTGTGACTGCATGTTACTATGTATTCCTACTACCATGTTATATGATTAACAGCTGTTTGCTTATACATTTAGCTTTTTTTAAACACATGCTTACTTTAAGAAAGCAAAGATTATTCTAATGGCTACCCAACACATAGTTGTACTGCAAGAACTCCATCTAGTGATGAACCAAAAACATAACAGGCATATGTTTTTTAAAACTCCCGTATATAGAAAGACGAAATTGTGATGTTGCTATAACAGAGGTATACAGACATAAAATGTGACACTACCAACTGCAAAATGTCTTTTCTGGAAGTATTTTTTAAAATTGTATGATCCGAACTCCTTCATCTTTTATTTGGTTAGATGCACATTCAAATGAAAGACTTAGAAAATAATTGTCTGCATCACAACTGAGCATAAAAAATATTTTCAGTGAAAAAAAGTAAAGGGATTAAGAAGTAAAAATTGTCTGTTATAAAACAGTCACAGGGATGTAAAGTACAGCATAAGGAATATAATCAATAATATTGTAATAACTGTATGGTGTTAGGTGGGTACAAGCCTCACACAGGGGACCACTTCATAAATATCTGAGCACTATGCTGCACACCTGAACTAATGTAATATTGAATGTCAACTGTAATTTAAAAATTTAAATAAAGAAATACTTTCATGACATCAAGTTGTTAATTGGCATATCTGAAGAAAATATCAAATAAATTAAAATTTTGCATTTGGAATTTAAGATTATCTATAATAATAAAAGCATAATATGCTAATTAGACCAGACAGCTGAATGACCTTCCAGACAACCTTCCGGGTGAAGCCGAGGCTGCGAGGGCCAAGGCAAGCTGCTGCAGCTGTGAGGGCTTAGCCCCTTGCATGAATTTCGTGCATCGGGCCTCTAGTTAAATTATAAAACTATACTTAAACATAAGAATACTGTTTATATTCCTTATATACTATCCCTTATTTTAAAAGTAATTTTTACTCATCACAGTTCTTTCATTAGGTCAAAGAAATTCCAATACTTATTTACCTTGGGCACTTTAATAAGTAGCTACATTTAAAAGATCAGGTATATGCAGAAATTCATTGTAAAGAGCAAGCAAATTCACTCAATATATACATTTAAACAACATCTTCAATGCTGAAGAACCTGGCTTGCTATTTATTAAATAACTGCCAAGTGACATTACCTCTGTCCCTCCTCCCCATTTAAAACCCTATCCATTCCAGATAAAATACTGGGTGTTTTAAAATATATCAACACCCATGTCTGGTAACTCAGTTACATTTAAAATTAGTATTGTAGCCCTGGCCGGGTGGCTCAGTTGATTGGAGCATAGTCTCATTCAGCAAAAGATTTCTGGTTCGATCCCCAGTCAAGGCACATATCTAGGTTTTGGGTTTGATCCTCAGCCGGTGTGCATACGGGAAGCAACCAACTGATATTTCTCACATCGATATTTCTCTCTCTCTCTTTCTCTCTCTCACTTTCTCTCTCAAATCAATGGGGGGAAATAAAATTAGTATTGTATTTTCAATTCTATTAGCCTTTACATATTCTCTTCCCAAACAATTTCCACTAAATAAAGTTAAATTCCAAAAACTGACAATATACACTTGGGAAATCTAAGGAAAATAGTTTTTGTTAATGAGAATTCTTATTAATATATGTAACACTTTTCTAAAAATCTAAAATAAGTAATTTTCTAGTAGACATTCAATTCCTAAAATTTTTTAAATGAATTAAATGTTACAAGATTATTTAAGTTCTAATACCAATAATACTTCAAGGAACAATAATATTCTTAGGTACCATTTTTTCCTTTATACCTACTACAAGCTAACCAAGTAGAAACTCAATCCATATAGTATCTGAACACATATATAGTCTTAAACAAATAAACCCAGGACCGATGAGAAAGACCTGAAGGTACTTGGGCAAAATGTTAACATTTGCTACATTTCCATAGTGGTTGCATGGATATTATATTATTCCCTGTGTTATCCTGAATACTTTTAAATGCTCAAAACAACAAAACATCACACCATTTCTCTAAAATTCTTGTTGACAGTGTGAAATTTGAACAATCAGCCACATTTTATTCTATGTGTATGTAGATCATTTATTTTAACTGCTGTGCCAAAGTCCATACAATGATTAGAACTGCACTATCCAATATGATATCTACTAGCCACATGACCACTGGACATTTGCAGTATGGCTAGTGCAAGAAAGTGAATTAGCTTAAATTTTATTTGATGCCCCAGTCAGTTATTGAAATAGTTTTAAGCACGTATGGAAAAACTTGGGTATATGAATCTACTGTTTCAAGTGTAAATTTTATGAAATTCAAATCCAGACCAAGTATTTCCAACAAAAATTTTAGCATCCAAACTGATATGTGCTCTAAGCACAATAAAAATGGATTTCAAAGGCTGAATATAAAAAATATAAAATATCTCAATGACTTTTATATTAATCAAATGTTAAAAATATATTGGATAAACTATCAAAATATATTGATTTCACCTTTTAAAACTAAAAGCAAAGTTAATATTGCATTATTCACATTGTATTTCAAGTGGAAAATACTAGACTATTTTAGGTAGCCATTTCCTTACTGCTAGACGTACATGTTGTTCAATGTTTGCAATATTACAAATAAATGCCCCTGTATGTTTACTTGGGGACACATGCAAGAGATAGGCTAGAAGCTGAATTCCTGGTCACAGGGTATGCACAATAGAATATTTCCAAATTACTCTTCACAGCACATGCACCAATTTATACTCTTAATAGTCTTGTATTATTTCCTTCCAACACTTGGTAATGTCCAAGTAACATCTTTAATTTGTGCCAGGTTGATGGGCATGAAATGTTATTTCATTGTTGCTTTAATTGCATATCTCTTGATTACTAGTAAGGCTGAGGAGCTCTTCATGCATTTCTGGGCCATTTGAGCCCAATAGATTTCTACACTTATTTCTGAGCATGTTTAAAACCTTATTTTAGCTCCAAAGAGTGAAAACACCAGAATCCAAAATCCAGCACTCAATCCATATGCATGGGAACATCTCATATACACATTCTAAATACAGGTACAAACTTAATTAAGGTAAATAACCACTAAAGTATAGAAAGGCAGTTATTTTCCTAAATCTGATAACATTTAATGTTTAAAAATCAATATAGTACAGATACAGCACATATATTCTGCTCTTTTTCAAAGATAAATTACGGTTCTTTGGCAGTTTTTATTTTTATTTAACAAATTGTTTCTAACATTCCTCAAAATTTTTCCATTATGGAGGGGTGAGTGGAGGAGTGGTAAACACTTATCAGACTTTTAACTTACTCATTTAAAGTTTTCCTGGTTTAGCATCAAAAATAATTTAAACAAAACATACTTAATGTTCAACTAGAGGTCAAAAGTAACAAAACAGTTCTGTCAGATAGCTTAAACTCCTGGGTGTTTTTCATATAGTAAACACCACCACTCCATTCCCACTCTATTTCTCTATGCAATTTTCATTTCAACATCCCTCAGATTTGGTTTTCTCTGGTCACAGTTAATGATTCTATCTGGTTAACCTTTCTGAGTGGTCCTCAAGTAGTTTAGCTATAAGTCTAGCAATGAACAGCATCTGGATTTTTCTAGCTTTCATGTTATTTGTTCTATTGAAAAAGGACTATATTAAATATAACTGAATGTGATTTCTGTTTTCCCTTCTTGTTAGCTTTTCAGGTAACACAAATTATAGACACAATTCTTTGTAGGATGCTGTGTCCCAACTCGGGGTTTTGCAAATATAATTTCTGTAATGATAGAGAGTTTTTGCTCAAATGCATTAGATCTACTTCATAATAGTGGTGTTGATAATTCAGTCATGGTATCGTAGAAGCCCAAATAAATGTGTTTTCTGACTGTGAAGGTATTTAATTTTTTTAACTGAACAAAAATTTGATACAGGAATACAATAAGCTAGGTTTGGGACCTTTCCCTATTTAGCTTTTCTGAAAATGAATTATAGTGGAGTTAAGGGCAATTTGACTTCTGAGGTACCTGAAAGAGGTAATCACTATAGATAAAAGAACAACTAATAAGATGAATTACAGCAGTGTTTTTCAAACAGTGGGTCACAACTCAGAGGATTATGGTCAATTTAATAGCTAACAATGGGCATTTAGAAAGTGAACAAGAATGTAAAATAATCACAGTACATCACACTTGGTAAGGTTATATGTATTGTCCCATGAAACTTTTTTTAAACTTAAAATACATTTTATTATTAAGGTCTAGCACCTGGACAAAATTCAGATCTTGTGTGTTGAATAAGAAACTATATTTTATTCCCTTTTTTCCTGATCTAATCAGGTGCTTTTATAATTATTAAACTTTGGGTATACACATATAAAAAGTTACTCAAAGTTCATTGTTCATAAGCTCATGGATATTCAGGATCAAGGTAAGTGATGCTTTAACTGGTACTAGATGAAAAATATACTCCAGCATAGATGTTCCATGAAACTTTTGACTGCATATTCATATATGCTTGCCACAATGGAAGATGCATTTTTTACTGTGGGTCGTGGGCAAAACATTTAAAAATTTGGACATACAAAATGCTTTTATTCAATGCTCATAAAAACCCTGTGAAGCAGGTACCCATTTCATCAAACAAAAATATAGGTCCTGAGTGACATATCCTAAGTCACGCAGCTAGCAAATGATATGAATAAGCATATTTCAAATGGAAATGGCATTCAACCTCACTAGAAATAAAAACACTGCAAATTAAAACTGAGCAATCATTTTTTCATCTGTCAAAATAGGAGACCTTTTTTTAATGAAAAAAATCCAAAGTTAGTGAGAGTTTAAGGAAACCTGACACTTCCAAAAGCAGTTGGAAATATAAATTAGTAAAGTCTTTCTGGAAAACACTTTGATAATGAATATTAATCAAAAGCCTTTAAATTTTTGTGCATATTCTTTGACATAGTAATTCCATTCGAGGAGCTTACCTTAAGGATATAATCATGGGTATGCAGAGATTTAGCAACCAAAGACTGTGAATTAAAATGTCTAATAATGTAAGATCAAATAAATTATGGCATATCATATAATGGAATCCTACATAGTCATTAAAAAACAGAGTTGCAGAATATTCAGTATCATAAAATGTCCAATATAATAAACAAAAATCATTTACAAAACAGTGAATGCAATATAATTTGTTTTTTTAATGTATTTATATGCATATAAAAATATACTTGGAGGGGACATTTATATTCAGCCCTTGTCCTGCCTCCCCTTCTCTCAACACAGAAACCAGAGTGATCCTTCTAAAAACCCAAGTTAGCATTCAAATATTCAGGAATAAAAAGGTGGATGGTCAGGATACAGCAAATGTAGATGGCTACTGAAGTGGGCGAGATGATAGTGATACAGGAGAATTGTACTTTCTACTTCTTTATATGTCCGGAAAATTTCATATTATAGGGTTTAAAAGTAATAAAACCTAAATCAGGTGGGTCATTCCTCAAAACCCTCCAATGGCTTCCCGTCTCATAGTAAAAGCCACGGTCCTTAAAATTAAGTCCAAAGTCTTCTACCAGTGTTCCTCCACCCTGGCTGCATCAGAAACAACCAGCCTCTTTCCCTACCATCAGTGGTCTGGTGGGCAGCCAAGCTCCCAAGGTGATTCTCATGTGTAGCCAGGAGAAAATCACTATAGGATATGCTCCTGTTCCCTTTCCAGCCTCACCTGCCCCGTACTGTCTTTAGCTCCAGCCACACTACCACTCCTGGTGTTTTTCAAACATGCCAAGCTCCCCCCACCTCAGGGCTTTTTGCCTTAAGTAATTTTCCCCTCAGATCTGCCTAGTATCTTCCTTTGCCTCCTCCAGGTGTTTGTTCAAATGTTACCTTCTCAGTGACACCATTCCTGGCTGCTCTAAAATTTGCAGCCCTTCCCTCTCTTCTCTCAGGATTCTATTATTTCCCTTCTTTCACTCTTCCCCATGGCACTTATCATTAGCTGACACACCATGTATTTTATTTATTTTCCCTCTCCCTCACCTAACGTACTATCTCCTCAAGGGCAAGGATCTTGTCTTTTTATAATCATTTCTGTGTTCCCAGCAATGCAATGTCACTCCAATAAATTTTTTTTTTTTAAATTGAGACCTTCCTATTCTAAATGCATTCACTCTTTTCTACTACTGAGGTACTCTAGCAAAAGTATCAAAAGTATTTGTTTAAGGAAGCTGTTAACTATTCTAAATTCTCTAATACTAAAGCTTCCTCTCATGTTATTTCAATTCCCGAGAAGAAAGCCTTCAATGAATTAAGACTTAAAGTTCTCCTGTGAATCTTTAAACATATTGATAAAAGAAACTCCCCATATTATTCAGTATCTCGTATGACACTGTTAGGAAAAAACTGTCCGCTTGCAAGTACTATATCCAAACAAGACAACTCATCACACTTCTCCCTCACTTGCCTACCCATGTTGTTTTCGACTCCAGTAATGATCTCACTTCAGGTGCCTGCTACATCTATTCATCTGTTTCTTTACAACACTGTACTTTTAAATGTCCCGCTTTACCTTGTTCCTGATTTAACAAATTACTGGAAATTCTCTGTAGAAACTGAAAGATTACAGTTCCTAATATAATAAAAACTAAATAGCTTAAACACTACTTATTGAATTTAAAAATAGTACTAGTAACAGAAGAAAGTTGATTATTTTTAACCTTTTGCAGTTGGGATGATCTGGTTATCTCAACTGTTTCTCTTTTAAAAATTAAGCACAGCCCTAACCAGTTTGGCTCAGTGGATAGAGCATCGGCCTGTGGACTCAAGGGTCCTGGGTTCGATTCCGGTCAAGGGCATGTACCTTGGTTGCCGGCACATCCCCAGTGGGGAGTGTGCAGGAGGCAGCTGATCGATGTTTCTAACTCTCTATCCCTCTCCCTTCCTCTCTGTAAAAAATCAATAAAATATACTTTTAAAAAAATTAACAAGCACACAAATTAACAACTTTCATAATTTATGTCAAAGGAGGGAAGCCCCAGATTGGATAATTCAAACTGAGAAATTCAAATGTGCCACTCTTAAGTCTGAGAACAAAAGCCTACACTTACAAAACAGTATGTGGTCAATTCTTTGGTTATAATTAATATTTTTTGAGAGCTTACTAAATGGCCAGGCACTGTTATAAGCATTATGTTATATTATATTAATTAATCCTCTCAACCTTTGTGAGGGAGTTACTATTATCCCTCTTTTGGAGATGAGAACCCTGAGGCATAGAGAAGGTATATAATTTGCTTAAGGTGACACATGGTAGAGCCAGCATCCGAACACTGTCAGAGCCCATACCTTTATCCTATTCTGAATCCGTGAATGGGAAAATAATTATTTTGTCATATAAACCTGGTTCACTTCTGTAACCAAACTCTCACCTGGCCCTTGTCTGGAATTTTGTGGACAGACGTGGGATAATACAGCCACACAACTATGATTACTATGCATGTTAAGTACTGTTAAGAGTACTTAAGTATTTTCATAAAATGTATGTATGTACACCGGTACCACTTATTCTTTTACCTGTATTTTGAAAACAATTTATTCTATAACACTTCATTGAAATGATATTGTGGTTTAGGAAAATCCAAAAACTTATTTTTAGTTATGTCAATTTTGGTTATTGAGCTTTCCTTCTGTAAGGGAAGATAACTTTGATCTGTATTTTGATAGAATGACTCCACCACTATACAGAATAAGATAATAACAACAATAATAAAGTGTTAGCCTGTGTGAAAGCACAGGTCTTGGGGACTAGGAGTTATCAATCCCAAAGTATCTCGTATCTCATATTCATACACAGGCTACACTTAATTAACTATCTTAATGTCCTTGTCTACTAGTCCTATCATCTATGCCACTTCTGGGTCTGTTTCTATTGATGGATTTTTCTGCTCATTATGGGTTGTATTTTACTTCTCTGAATGTTAGATAAGCATATTAAGGGGAGACTTTAAGATATATAAAAGGCCTAAATCAATGTTCTAGAAATGAAAAATAAACTAGATGAAATTAACAGCAAATTAGACAATGCAGAAGAATAGAAAACTAGTTAACTTGAGTACATATAAACTACTCAAAATAAAGCAGAGAAAGAAACTTAAATAATAAAGAGTATCAATATGATTATTAAGGAACAACTTCAAGTAATCTATTACTAGTATACATGCAACTGAAGTCCTCAAAGATGGGAGGGATGAAAAATATTTGAAGAAATTATGGTTGAAATAATTCCCATATAAATAAAACCCAAAGAAATAATTCCCAAGAAGCTCAACAAATCCAAAGCTATAGCAATGGACATCATTATTCAATCGCTTTAAATCAATAATGAAGAGAAAATCCAAACACCCCCGTCAAAAGGCAGAGACTGTCAGATTGGCCTATACAGCAACACCCAACTATATGATGCTTGTAAGAGTCATTTAAAATATAAAGACACACATGGGTTAAGAGTAAGAAGCCAGAAAAGATATACCTTGCAAACACCAAGCATAAGGTCTATTCCTAACCCCCGACTGCAAGCTCCATGAGGTTAGGAGCTATATGCACTTTGTTCACCTTGTGTCTCCAAAACCCAACAAGGAGGTAGGCAGTATTTATTAAGTAACAAATGCCTTCAGAATTTGTGGAAACTTCTACCGCACATTACTAGTCCCGGGCTACAATATGTAACACATCAACAGCTGTTCTTGTTGCTGTTAACTGTACCCTACTTCCAAAAGCCTATTCTTTTCTTCCTACCGGTCTCCAGGGGTTAAGAAACCTGATGACCAATCTTGTTAGATCTCTGCCAAAAGAACAAGAACCCTTTTCTAAGTGAGGGTCTGGTTAGCATTCCTTGAGTAAAGTACATCTATTTGGCTGCTCCCTGAGAGTATGGAATATTTCTTAGGCTACCATGCTTCTTTGTCAGATCAGCTAGAAGACTCTTGCCATGAACTGGATACTAGAAAAATAGGGAAACAGAAAATGGATTTGTGGTTTGGGACTTTAAAAGTAAAGCAAGAGCCCTGGCTGGTTTGGCTCAGTGGATAGAGCATCAGCCTGAGGACTGAAGGGTCCCAGCTTCGATTCTAGTTGGGGGCACATGCCCAGGTTGCAGGCTCGATCCCCATTAGGGGACGTGCAGGAGACAGCCGATTGGTGGTTCTCTCTCATCACTGATGTTTCTTTCTTTCTCTCTCTCTCTTCTCTCTCTCTTCTCTCTCTCTCTCTCTCTCCCCCCCTCCTCTCTGAAATCAATAAAAATATAATTTTTTTAAAAAGTAAAACAAGAATAAGAATTCAGCCATTTGAACTGCTTATTCCCCCCACCTTCTCTCATCCACAAAATTTATCCATACATGTTTCTCCTCTCTACCCCATCCTCACTAATCAGTGGGACATGAAATATGAGGAGTTAAAGGACTGACTCCTGGTATTTCTGTTCCTTTCTCCCTACAAAGTTTGGAATATGCTTTCCCTAGTGAAAATGTGATACATGTTGTTTATATTTGTAAGTTACCATTAACACATTTTAACACTTCAACAGCTTCTATGCAAGGTACTAGCCTTCAGGGACTTAAAGAGATAATTACAAATTGTGAACAGTGTTGCCAAGGAAAATAAAGTGCTAGAGAAAGAGAGTGCACAATGGAAATGGAGGAAGAGGAACCTAATTTAGATTGGATGGTTAGCTGAAGAGTGGGAACCAGGGAGATAATAGAGTTTCAGGCTCAGACAACAACCAGCATGTATGCGGCAAAATGCATTTTCCAAAGGTGGCTGCAGCAATACCTGCTGTCCCTCTTCTAGAACCTTGCCATTCTCCTGTCAGGAGACAAAGTCGATGTCCAGTCCCCTAAAACTTGAAAGGACCTTCATGATTGCCTGGACCAAAATAATAAGGCAAAAGTGATGCTGTGTGATTTTTGAGACTAGGTTGTAACAGCCATTCATCTTCAGCTTGGTTCACTTGCTCACTCACTCTTAGAACCCAGCCACCATGCTGTGAGGAAAGCCAAGCAGCCTACGGAGAAGCACCAAGACCCCAGCCCCGGCTGACCTCTCTTGAGCCAACACTATCTTGCCAACCACGTGAATGACCCATTTAAAAGTAGTTCCTGCAGCTCCCAGTGAAGCCACCCCGGCCAATGCCATAGAAATGAGCCGCCCCCATCAAGCCCTGCCCAAGTTGCAAACTTGTGCGATAAATGATTACTGTTGCTTTAAACCACTAAAGTTTGGGTGGTTTGTTATGTAGCAAGAGATAATCAGAACAATGGGCAACGATCTTGAGGCTGGCAAGAACTTGGCAGTTCCAGAAACCGAAAAGTACAGTACGGCTGGAATACAGAGATAAAAAACAGACATCACCAACACCAGCACCGACAGCCAGCATTTGGTATTTATTATGTTATACAGGAATTGTTCTAAGGGATTTGTATGTATTATTTGATCATAACAATCCTATTGGTAGATACCCTTAAGACACTGATTTTAAATATAGGAAGACTGAGGCACAGAACAGTGAAACGACACTCAGGCAGTCTAGTGCAAGAGCCCATATACTACGAATAATGCCGTACTTCCTCGCAAAGAACAGAGTGGCACATAATGAGGTTTACAAAGGTAGATCAAGCCCAGGTTATGCAGATTTTTATAGACCATGGATGGAAGTTTAGGTATAGTTTATAAATAATGGGACACTACTGAAGCCTTTTAAGCAGGCTAGTTTGTGACTCAATTTATATTTAAAAGATCATTCTGGCTGCTTGCAAATAAAAATTAGAAGAAAGGCAATAACATTTGACAGCTAGGTATTCCTCAAGAATTAAATTAGGAATAACTAAAATATAATGGTTTCATTGAAGGAATATAATGGATGGATCAAGCTGATAACACTGAGCCAAGCCCCATGAACAAGTTTAACATACAAAAAGAGAAATGTGAGGACATTTTTATGTGCCTTCTAGTGTAATGCTATAGACAGGAAATATACCACCCACCATTCTTGGGGGAGGGAGGGAGAGATTCAAACCAGAGTGCAATCAAGCCTAGATCTAACTACCAGTTTACCATTTATCAAGAGTAAGAAAGATAGGATAAACTAAAGTTGCAAAACTTTGTCCAAAATAGTAACAATATGACTTCTCAGTAGGAATCAGAGGAATGTCCAAGTGCTTACACCAATCAATTCACTTCTGTGACATTCCCAGGTATAAGCGAAGAAAAATATATTAAAGAACCCCACTAGCCCGGCTGGCGTGGCTTAGCGGTTGAGCATTGACCTATGAACCACGAGGTCGCGGTTCGATTCCCGGTCAGGGCACATGCCCAGGTTGCAGGCTCAGCCCCCAGTGTGGGGCATGCAGGAAGCAGCTGATTAATGATTCTCTTTCGATGCAAATCAAAACAACAATGAGGTACCATCTCACACCTGTCAGAATGGCCATCATCAACAAATCAACAAACGACAAGTGCTGGAGAGGATGTGGAGAAAAAGGAACACTTGTGCACTGCTGGTGGGAATGCAGACTGGTGCAGCCACTATGGAAGGCAGTATGGAGGTTCCTCAAAAAATTGGAAATGGAACTCCCATTTGACCCTGTGATCCCACTTCTAGGAATATATCCCAAGAAACCAGAAACACCAATCAGAAAGGATATATGCACCCAGATGTTCATAGCAGCACAATTCACCATAGCTAAGATCTGGAAACAGCCTAAGTGCCCATCAGTAGATGAATGGATTAGAAAACTGTGGTACATCTACACGATGGAATACTATGCTGCTGTTAAAAAGAAGGAACTCCTACCATTTGCAACATCATGGATGGAACTGGAGAGCATTATGCTAAGTGAAACAAGCCAGTCAATGAAGGAAAAATACCACATGATCTCACTCATTCATGGATAATAAAGACCATTACAAACTTTTGAACAATAATAGATACAGAGGCAGAGCTGCCTCAAACTGATTGTCAAACTGCAGTGGGAAGGCCAGAGAGAGTTGGGGGGCAGGGGGGAGGGGAGTAAGAGATCAACCGAAGGACTTGTATGCATGCATATAAGCATAACTAATGGACATAAGACACTGGGGGGTAAGGGAGGGTAGGGGTTTGTCAAGGGCGGGGGGGAAAAAAGGACACTTATGTAATACCCTTTGTAATACTTTAAGCGAAAAATAAAAAAATAAAAAAAAAATTAAAAAAAAAAATGATTCTCTTTCATCATTGATGTTTCGATCTCTCTCTCTCCCTTTCCCTTCCTCTCTGAAATCAATAAAAATATATTTTTTAAAAAACTAAAAAAAAAAAACAAAACCCCACTACACTCTGGTTCCCCATGAGAGCATGTGTGTTTGTGCGGTATGAGCACAGGACATAAGCAGAGATGAGAAGATAAATATTAAATGTTGTCCCAGACCTCAGGAGAACTCTAAGACTTTCCACAGGACTAGGTTTTAGGATGTTTTCCACAGAAGAGATATCAAGTCTTTAAAAAAGTTGGTGATATTCTGGCAAACATAATACAAGGTTGGTTTCCCAAGATAACAATGTTCCCTACAGAAGGAAAAGTGCAATTGAGTGGGGAGTGGTATTTAAAATAACTGAATAGAACATTACCTCTTTCACGCTTTATTTTAGCAGAATGGAGACCGTGAAAACCCTTCTAACACACAGTTCTCTGCTTCTCAGGCATAGTAGTAACCTAGATTTAGATTGCTTCAACAATAAGAGCACTAAACTTGGGGCTTTCACCTCAGTTGGGCCCCCCAAGCTCCTGGTTGTTCATCGTCAGCAATCTCTCCCACTCTTCACCATTCTTCCCTATGCTCTGCCCAACCTTCATTCTCTATACTCTCAGCAGATGGCCTTGTCTTTTATCATTTTCTAGAATATATATGCTTCTTGGTTCACAGATGTGTCTCTCACACTTAGAACAGAGCTTGACACACAGTAGGTACTTAATAAATACTTGTTAAATAAATCAAGGAATGAATTGAGGAAATGAAGTCTCCTAGGCTTCTGCTCTTTAACCACAAACTTGAGACATGCCTCCTACTTAAGGTTAACTACTCCCCCTGTGCTCCAGATTGCATTCCCTCCCACCTCTTTCCTCAGTAATTATCCCTATTGCATTTTCTCCCATCTCTTTCCAAATAATTCTTCTTCTTCACTGTAATTTTAAATACCCCTAAGCTATGGAGTCCTTTCTCAGGACTGAAAAAGAATGCTCAATCCGATTTTGAAAACAAACCCAAAAGAACTCCCCAAACTCTAGAGTTTGTTGAAGCTACACTCTATTTCAAAGTCTTAAAGGAGAAGTCTACGCTTCAGGTCTCTGGTTCCTTCTCCTTCATCAGCACCATCACCCCATGGCCATTGGGCTTCCATCCTGGCTGATCAAACTTCTAAAGGTAAGGTTAAAGGACCACTATTTACCCAAATGAATAGGTATTTTTTGCTACATTTGATCCTGGCAACTCAATTTTTGAAACTCCCTTTCTTGACTGTTCTCTCACTGTTTTAGCCTGACAGCTCTCTTAGCTCCTTCCCTACCCCTTAAATGACTATTCCCCCAGAGAGATCTGCTCTGTTCTTTTCTATAAATACCCCAAATGAGCTCATCCACATTCACAGTTTCAGCCAATACTTATATATTCTAATGATTCCCAAAACTCTAGCCTCAGCCCAGTTTTCCTCCCCTGAATAACAGACATTCTCATGTGAATAGCCATACTTCAACTTTTATTCAATTTGTCATGTCATTCCACTGCAAACTTGCTTCTCTTCTCCTGATTGCCTATTTCAACTAATGGCTAACCAAGCCAATCTACTTACCCCTCTACAGCTATATAATTCACTGTCAACTCCTGTAGATAATATTTAGGGCTCTTTTAAATTCAGCCCCTTTTCTACTCTATCTTAATTCAAGCCATTATTCTTGACTAAATTGCTGCAATTAACCAATTACACAATTAAATTTTAGGGTCTCCAAGACCCCCACCAGTTTTACACACACAAACACCCCTCCCACAAGTCCAAAATTTCCTCCATTTTGCAGCCTCAGTAGTTAATTAAAACACAAGCAATGGTCCTAAAGTGGGGTACAGGAAGAAGATAGGTTTTTCCTCTTTCACATCTATTTTTATGTATATTTTATTACATATATATATATGTGGTAGGACATGTAACTTATAAATATACATATATGAAGGAGTTTGCTCAAAATCTTTCATTGATGTGGGTACCACATGAAAAATATGGGGAGCCCACTAACCTAGAGGGAAAGTACAATCCTTAATAGACACACAGTCATCCTATCTGGTCTGGGACTGACTTTCTTGTCAAATCTACTTGTATACTCTAAACAAGTTATGTCCAACTACCTTAACTTTCTAACTAGCAAACGTCACCTTTGAAGCTTTACCTATGACAGCCCTCTGCCTGAAATGCCCTAACAAGCCCTTCCCACATTTTCCCTCTCTCCACTGCCCTTGGCACCCCATCAATTCTTATTTGTTCTTTAAGGCTTAGAACAAACACTGGCTACATGAAGCTTTCTCTGATTTTCCCAGATGGAGGTGGGCACTTCCTTCTCTGTGCTTCCAAACACAATGTGCATCTCTATTACAGCGCTTAAATCACAGTAATGTAATTTCTTGTTTACATGGCTGTCTACTCATCTTTGTATTGGCAGTGCCTAGCATGACTCATGACACAAATTAAGTGCTTAATGTTTGTTGCAAGTGCTCAAGAGGCACAGTGTTAGGGGATAAACTATAGCAACACCTTAGTTACCAACACAGTTGAGAGAGTTAAATGCTCTGTTTTGCTGAGGTTTGGAATGATGATCAATTTTAACTTTTTAATTTTTAGATGTGCTTATATCATGCATTGAGTTTTCAGGTGTTGTAAGAGGGAGAGATTTTTTTTTAGAAAGCCAACACTTTATCATTCACTAAATTCTAATCAGTTAACTGTCAACAGTGCCAACACATTCTGAAAGATACCCTATATAAATTCAAATGCTAAGCCTCAGTGATTTTGGTCAAACATGGAAAATTAATTACACACATTTATCTTCCTTTTCTGAAATTCCACCAAAATGAAAGTGAAGAGGAAAAGAAGATATAAACTGATAACACCAAAAATACTAATGCACTAGTGTCACTTACAATTTTAATGCAGTTTTGAAAAAAGGAATAATACCTAGAAAAAAAGGGGGGGGGGTAGTATTTGCCTTGGCAAAACCAAGGAAAGTGTCAAGTACCTGCAAAGAGGGAATTATAAGTGAACAACTTGCTGGCCAGCATTTAAAGGCAAAGGGAAGGCAGGAGATGGTATGAGGTTTGGGGCTAAAATTGGAGAGTTGATTGAAAGTTTAAATAACAGAGCAGTGAGAATCCTCTTCCCCTCCTCACCCTTCATAGTGAAGCAGCTACCTTTTCCATCAGCAGAAGACAACAAGAGTGAGGCCTAAAATAGGAGCACTGAGAGAAAGGGTGCAAAACAAACCATGCCCCTCAAAAACCCTCCCCTTCATTGTTTTCACATTACAGCAGGTAATATATCCCCAGGTATATAATGAAGGAATATACTTACCTTGCTCTCAGAATGCCAAGAGGTGTGTATATATTGAAAGAGTTCTCTAGAGAAATTGAACAGTCTCAGAAAAAAGACAGAAAACTCAGAGAAAAGATCTCTACTTACTGACACCTGGGGACCACCCAAGGAAAAAAGTCAGTTCACCACCTAAATGATGCCTACTAGTGATAAGCCTCAATGAGTCACAAAAAGTCACAGCTTTTCAGTATCTCACTCTCGTACATAGCTGAGGATCACGAGACATTCCAGGAATGTTTCCAACATGAAAGAAGAAATTAAACAAACAAAAGAGGAACACAAAAGAAAGACAATGCAGGGAATAGAAAACCAAACCTCAAAAACACTATAAATGTCCTCCAATAAATGAGATATTGAGAGAGAGGACTTGGAAATTAAAAGTTACGTGAAAATTTAGAACACCATCGAAATATTAGAAAATGAAGTCAAGAAAATTTCCTTAGAAGGCAGGATAATAGAAAAAAAATGGTAGATGAGACAAAAAGGTCCACCATCCAACTAACAGTTGATAAAGTGAAGAGAGAAAATATATAATATTCGTTAAAAATAGAAGAAAAGCTCCCAAACTTTAAGGAGCTGACAAATTGAAAGGACCCAGCAGTGACCAAAAGAACAAATGATTTTAAAAAAAAGCAAAACATAAAACCAAATAAACCTGACACCATATCATCATAAAATTTTTGAACAGCAGAGAAAAAAAAGAAAATTCTAAAACCTTCCAAAGTGGGGGAAAGTCATACATGAAGGAACTGGAATCAGAAACAAGCAGCCTTCCACAGGAACCCTGGAACTAGAATACAATAGATCAGTATCTTCAAAATAGAGAAAATTATTTCCTGTCTAGAGATCTAGATTCAATTAAGAAAGGGTGGAGGGAGGGAACACACTTTCACATATACTATGCTTCAAAAAAGTTATCTCCTACCTAGTCATTTTCAGGGCACTATAGGAAAATAAGCTTCAGACAAACCAAAAAAAAAAAAAACAACAACAAAAACACAGTGTCCAGGAAACAGGAGAGACAATGTCCCTTCCCACAAAAAAAAATAAGGGAAGGTCTAGTATGAGGACTACACAGAATGCCGAAAGAGTAATCAATCCATATTGGAGCAGGAGTATAGAGAGCTATAGATTTTTAAAAGTTAAAAAAAAACAAAAAACAAAATGGAAATATTGGTATTCGCACATTTAGAAAATATCCATAGTTATTTGATATAATACAGAAGCTAGAATTATAAAATGGCCCCCAATTACCGCCACCTGTTGGACACTTTCTACACAGAACTCTCCCCTCGAGTGTTGAATGTTGTTGTAAGGGTTGAAAAAGATGGAATAACACAGGAGATTAGGTCACAAACATATTGACCTTCAGTTAATCAAAAGGGAGGTTACTGAATGGCTCATACTTCAGTATCTCACTCTTGTTGAGGATCAGCTCCTTCTTTAGAAGGTGGAGCACCGTGAGGGGCTCCTCCTTCTGGCCTTAAAGACACAGCCTCTGGATTTAAAGCTGCAAGGAACTAAATTCAGCCAACAATCACACGAGCTTTGAAGACACCGATCCACTAGAAGAGACTAGTCCTAGCTCTCCTACCTTGACTGCAGACTTGTGAAACCCTAAGCAAAAGATCCAGTTAAGGTACCCAGACTCCTAACTCACAGAAATGGGTGTTGTTTTAAGCCTCTAAAATTGTATTCATTTGTCATCCAACAATAGAGAACCAATACGATATATAGCATGTGAACAAACTAAGCAGAATGAATAACTTAGAAGGAAACCCTACTTCCTCCAAAAGCATAAAACTTCAGGAGTCAAAGCAGTATCAGACCATTTTTAAAAATAATACATTTAGAAATTCCAGAAAGCAGAAGTCACTCTGAATAAGAAATGAGTATAACTGGTAAGTACTGCTGAAAGTAATCAGGTTTAAAGAGATAAAGATCAGTTTCAAGTTGTCCTGGATCTTTTACCTTATAAAAAATAGATACGAGGCTCAAATCAGGGTTTTTCTCCTTGGCTCAAAATTCTAATTTTTGCACATTGCAAACAGGTGGAAAGCTTCAGGAATATTGAAGGTTTTCAACAAAGTTTCTCACTTGTGTAAGCTTCATTTATCAAATGCAATGACTCTTGGTCCTTGGACCAGCAGCATCAGCATTACTGGAACTTTGTTAAAACAACAAATTCGTGAGACCCCTTCCACTGAATGAAAAGCTCAGGGTAAAGCCCAGTAAACTGTGCTTTTAACAAGCCCTCTAGGTGATTGTGATTCAGGTTCAAAATTGTTCGGGTTCTTAATCTAATGTTAAGTTCTGCCACTATGCTGCTATGCTCTGGTCTCCCTGCCTTAGTCAAGAGTTTAAGAATTTCCAAACTTACTGCATCAGGTCTAGATTAGAATATCACAGTCACTAGCACATAGTAGGAGCTCAAAAAAAGTTTGCTAAATAATTAAGACATTAGGCTTCAGATGTGTTTCTTTCACCAGGTTTTTAGAACACATTGGATATAAATGCCTTTAGGCAGGTCACATTCTCTTCACTTTCCCACAGTCTGCACCAATCCCTATTGCCTTCTACTGATATGTTCACACATTTTTCTGCTCAGCCAATGACAGTGTCAGAGTTTAGGGCCTCTGGGGAATAGGATTCAGAAAAAAGAATAATTTTAAATCTGTATACAATATGGTCCAAACTTTTCTCATGAATTCTAGGGACTTAAGTAACTTACAGCTATCTCATGATGATACAGAAATTGTACAATATGCTACAACTGGTCCTTCCACTGTGGGTCTCTTGATCCAATGTTAAGTCCTAGGAAAAGTGTTACAAGAAAACATTTCAAGCTTCCTTTTTCTGGTCTGAAGTCTTCAGAGATGTAGGCCCTGCCTACTTAAGTATTCCATTGGCTCATGTGCCTAATAACTATAAGCGCAGTTAACAGAGCTCTAATGGAAATTACAATTTAATATCAACTTTAGAAACTCTATACCAAACACATGTAATAACTTCAAATCATTTATGAGAAAGACTTCAATGTACTCAAAACGTAATGCATTGAGCAGAGATTTAATTACACTGAAATCAGAATGCAGTTTCTTTCAGAACCATCTAAAAGGAAAAAAAGATATATGTAATTAATTCACCACTAAGATACTAAGATTGCACTAAATTAGAATGTTTTTAACTATGAGGGGTTAGAAGCCCTTCTCTATATGAATCTATATATGTGAGCATCCATTTCGGATCCCCTGATCTAACGGTAAGAGCCCTGAGGAGCGAGCATGTGCTCTGCCATTTCACAGTTGCAGAACCTCCCATAAATCAGTTTCCCTGTCTCCTTTCCATGAAAAGCGGAGATTAGTACTAATACTCTGAAAACTGACAGCAGAACTACTCCTTACACTTAAATAAGAAACCAATTTTGCTATCATTAGAGTAGCTATTTCTTTAGCCAGTTTTAAAAGAAAAATGAAATAAAATTTGAGATAAGCAAGCTAAAACTGATACAAACACATAAGTATCTATATACAGGAACAGTGACTGATCCTGATAACTTTGCACTGTAGATATTAGCATTTTTTAAATACCCCTCACCCTTAAAATCCAAGAAAAGTTCTAATACTTAATATAGTCATCATAGAAAAACAAAAAATTACAGACTCAAAAAGTAAAATTTCACACTCTTACCTCCCAGAAATAAATATGGTAGCACTTTATGAAATGTCCTTCAAATCTTTCTATGCATAGACAGAATGCATTTTACATAGTTGAGGTAGTAGAGAATATACAATTTTGCATTCTGGTTTCTAACTGACCATTGCACCATCTGTGAAAACATTCTTCAGGCTAGCTTTCTACCATATGAATAGCCTATAGTTTAGCTACCCATAGATCATATAGTAATTACTCAGAATATACTAATATACCACCTAACAAAACTAAATAGCAATGCTGTCATTAATGTATTATTTCCCGCTTAGAAACATAGGTAGAGCAATAAATATCAACTTAGCATTAATAAAATACATGAAACAATAAAAACAGACGACTATAATTCTATATATTATCAGTGGAATAAGGAAAAAAGGCAGTCTGCAAGATTTAGAACTATTTTTTTTTAACTCAGCAGAGCCTCAAGACAGATGAGTTTAAGGGTGACTTGGGAGTCTTCTCATTCAGCCGAATGTATAAAGATCCATGGCAATGCTGAGTAAATAAGAGCAGGTAGAATCCTCATTCTGTAAGCATCTTGGGAGCTGGCAGGTTGATTGAGCAAAGCACATGAATTTTAATGTTAAAAGTCATGTAACAGAAATTCAAAACAACAGAGTAGGACAGAAAATGGCAGTTTTACAAAAGAATAAGCAAAAAGAAAGCTCAAAAAGGCAAAGGAATAGGCTAAGCACACTAAAATGTTATAGTAGGTTCAAAATAATTGTCCTATATAAGTTTAGAAATGTACAGACTTACTTTCCATAAAGAAAGAATGACTGACAGAAATTTTCTAATGAGTACTTTGAGCTCTTTGATAGTCAAATCCACTTAAGATAATTTCCTAGAGACTGTTATTAAAAGCCTAATGGGGGGAAAACTGAAAGTAACTAGGGCAGAAAATTCTAACTCACAAAAAAAGCCTTATTAAGAATAACCCTCTTAAACTTACTTAAATGTAACAGAAGGGAGACAATAATTACTAAGTTTAAGATTGAGGTGTACATAAATGAAAAGGTGGAAGGATCCAACAATTTACCTAGAAAAATTATCAGAAAAATAGTTGGTACGACCTACTGTATATCCAGTTGCTAGGAATCAGGATTTTCTAGATACTAAAAATGGGGTCTAATTTCCCAGATCCCTTCAACCTACACTGCATGTGCGTGCTATACTATGAACTAAGTGTTTAGGAAATGTAATGTATAGTATCCATATAAACCTGTACCAGAGCTGTCTCTCTCAGTTCATTTCTATTAAGGCTCTTCCACTAAAAACAGGGACAAATGAGGAGCAAGCCCTTCTATGAGGTGAGCTGGGGTGGAGGTGTGGGGGTGAGAGGGGGAATTAAGGACATTGTTCTACAGCTCTCTAGACTCTGAGGCATGTGAACCCATGGATCCAGATGTGCCAATAGACATGACGTAACAAACATGACTTAAAATGACCTTATAAAGTAATGAAAGCTGCTTTGATATCTGTGGTTCCTCAGCACAGTGTTTTGTTTGTTTGAGTTTAATTTCTATCTAACTCTTGTTTGGTGATTTTACAAAAACTGCTCTGCCTTCAGGAACTGGTTGTCAATGCCTCTCAAAGATAACATGGAAATGTTTCATGTTTTATGAAAGAACGTTAAAAGAAAATGTCCATAAGCAAAGCTATTTTTTTAAAGCTAATGTTAGGTGTTAAGGTGATTTTTTAAAAAGAAAAAGTGCAAAGGTAAATTGTACTATGAAGAGAAAATATTGATTAGATTGCTAAGTTCTTTCCTTTTCTTTTCTTTTTTATTTCTTTTCTTTTTCCTTTTCTTTTCTACAAGAAAGAAAACACTAACTTCTTTGCCTTCCTCCAGTAGTCTACCTTAAAAGGGAAAAGTCTTTTTTGATTTCTAGGACTAAATCTCTCTCTCGCTTATTCCATGAACACAATCAACCTTATAAACTACAGGGTCACTTTACTGGGTAAGCCACAGATTTTAAGGCATTACAAAACAAACAAGAAATTGCTCATTTCATTCAAATAAACATATCCTAACTAGCTGAGAAATAAAGCTATTTAAAATGTCTCATATCAGTCATTTAAAAATTATATCAGGAAACATTAAATAGTTGTAATTCATTTTCCCTACTCTTCTGTCCAGTGACTTGGAATAATTCTAAATAACGAAAATAAGTATTTCAGCTAAACACCAGAGGTCTGGGGGAAAAAAATTCATGTGGCAGTAGGAAGGTTGGACCTTTTGAGATCTAACCACCTTTTTTCATCTGAGACATTCACTTAAAACTAATCTGAGTTTACAAACTATGTATAAAGATAGTTTCCTTTGTCAATCCCTTAACTGCCATGAATAACAACATTTCAGGTAATTAGCCTAAATCAACTTCTATGATTCTCTAATCCCCCAAAAATAAATCACACTAATCAGATTTATATTATGACTTCATTTCAAAATTATTGAATAAATTATAGTACTGAACCAAAATTGAGATTCCCCTAAACACACCCTTTATATATTTATATTTTGAAAGGATATTTTTGTATACACTTGTTTGCTCATGATAGGTCTGCAAGTTTGTTGTGAAAGTTTAATTTCTATTTGAGAAGCAGGAAATCAAAATAAAGAAAAAAATTACAAGTGAAAGGAAAAAAATAGGATCAATAGGATGTTTTTAAAAGAGATTAATGTCTACACAATATGACTAATCAAAATGACATAATATACCTTGCTTTCAAGAATTACACAATCACATCCTAATGTGCTTCTCATAATCACTATTTCATTCTTATAAAAAACTCAGGCCAGAGCCAAAAACATCATGTACTGTATCTATTGTCTCCCAAATGATCCCAGCTCTAATAGTATTTGCTCCTCCCAAAAGTTAATTTACACAGATTCTTAATGTAATCAACATTGATTAGTTTATACAGTCTTACTAATAGCTTTACACAAATACTCAAGTACCATAATCTTGATACTCCTCCTCTCATTCAATTTGTATCCTGCTGAATATGAAAAACTAACCAAAAAGTTTTTATTTTCATTTTAAAAACTCTAGAATCAAATCCAGTTTTTAAAAAAGACATCATAAAATATCTTTATAAATTTAAATGATAATATTCCTGCAACTTGGCATGATAACACAACTTGCTACCTCATATAGAGATCATATTACCTGTCAGTGGAGAGTGGATGGCCTACCCATCCCTTCACCACCAGATTTGGAAAAGAAAATTTCTCCCTCTCCTTCAATTTCTTTTGGAGGGGATGGTGGGAAGGAGGGCTCAGACGAATACTGCTAATCCCAACATTGAAGCAAACAGAAGCTGGGAAGTAAGGAGAAAATTACAGGAGCAAAGTCAGGTAGGCAGAAGTTTGAGGGTGGGAGTGGGCTTACATTTTTTCCACTACCTGTAAGTGGGTAAGTGCATTGTAGCCAGCAAAAAAGCCCTGAGCGTCCTTTGCTATTATCCCTGCCTATATCACCAGGACAAGAAAAAAGAGGGTGAACTCACAAGGACAAAAGGAAATAAAAGCAAGAAGAAGCAGTTTAAAAGTCCTCACTATATAAAACAATAGGTCATAGACACAAATAGGCTGCAGATTTGGGGAAAAGGACATTTGCAAAGAGCAAAGGTCACCTTGTCCACATATGTTACCTCAAAAAAAAACTTAAAAACAAAAAAAGAGTTATTTCAAAATTTCATTGAGTGGGGTGGACTCAATTATTCACTAACATATTCAAAAATAAACCTATTCTCATGAAAGTTCTCATCACACAAAAAACTTTGTCACTGTGTAAGGTGATGAATGTTAATTAGACTTACTATGGTAATTACTTCACAATATATACATGTGTCAAATCATTAATGTTGTGTACCTTAAGGTAATATAATGCTATATCAATCATATTTCAATAAAATGGGGGGCCTAGTCTCAAAATATGCAAACTCTTCTACTCTTCTTATGGTTGATATCTTCCTGATATATGATGATAGATATAAAATTATAATGCTATTAGAGGCCCGGTGCACGACATTCATGCACGGGGGGACAGGGTCCCTCAGCCCAGCCTGTGCCTTCTTGCAGTCCAGAACATGAGGAGCAGGCCTAAGCCGGCAGGCAGACATCCCCTCAAGGTGTCCTGAGCGCTGCGGCGGAGGCAGGAGAGGCTCCCGCCACCGCCACTGTGCTCACCAGCAGTGAGCACAGCTTCTGGCTGACGGTCTCCCCCTGTAGGAGTGCACTGACCACCAGGGGGCAGCTACTGTGTTGAGCGTCTGCCCCTGGGGGTCAGTGCTCATCATAGCAACTCGCTGTTCCACAGTTCAGTTGATTTGCATATTATGGTTTTATTATATAGGATGTTAGTCACAGGACAAATAACATTTCAGCTTACAAGGCAAATATTACTGGCTTCTCCAAGTACCCTTTATTTACTTGCTTGGTAGAATTTTTTAAATATCCTCACTCTTACTTTCCATGTGTTTGTATGCGAGCTAGAAAGTCCCTTTTAAAGGACTTGCAAGTCCTTTAAAGTCCCAAATTCACTGTCTCATAGCTCATCTGAGTAAGCAGCTCTGCTAGGAACATACCATGCCATGTCCTACATTTTTACCTCTGAACAATAAATGCCCTAATCCTAAAAACGTACTGTTCAACCACACACAACTCATCACCATCCTTCCTTCCCTCTACCATGGAATTTTCCAGGGCCTGCCCAGCTATCCACTTCCCCTTCCTAGCCAGGGTTCATTGCTCTGGCTTGGTCTTTCCCCAGGACACAACATATAAAACCAAATTCTAAATGGTTTTTAAAACTTTTCTCACCTTATTTCCCTGACCCTTCATGGAACTACTCTAAAACTCTTTAGCGGAGTTCCCAACGTCAAGAGCAGTGTTTTCAAATTACCAGTTGCTACCATCAATTTATTGAGTCCCAAATGTCATTTTTTTTTCTTAAAAATAGAATAAAAAATACCAGAATGCATCACACAAAGTGTATTATTTCACAACATTTTATCATTTCTATATGTGTGCACTAGATTTTGAGATAAAACTGTGTATCTTACTATATTGGACCATTGCCCCCAAAAGCTTGAAAAATACCTGCTTTTGTTTGGTCTAGAAGGCCCTCTAACCTGGCCCCTGCATAAGGCTCTAGGTCTAGCTCTTGCTACACCCTAAAAAGCCAAGTTCATCATGCCAAACTTTTGTAGCACCGTGTCTTAGTGCTGTCAGTCACACTATTCCCTCTGCCTTGAATGCCCTCCCATTTGTCTATAAGGCCCCCTGTACTCATCTTTCATTATTTACTACATGTTACCTCTTCCACAAACACGTTATCTTTCCCTTGGCAGCTAATGACACATACACTTTGTACCTCTATGAGGAATTATAACCTATATTATAGCCTCTTAGACATTTCACTGTCCTTTTTAATTTTAGGCTTGACTGTCTTCCCAACTTCTAAACTATAGACTCCCTGAGGGAAGGAATACATTTTACTAGTCTCTGTATCAGCAGCACTGAGCCACTGTACATGCCATAGGATAGGAGTTCAAAATTGGCAAAATGAACAAATAAAAAATTAGGGACTTGCATCTAACTTCTCCGATGTTAGAAATGACTGCCTTTGCAACAACGCATGTTCATATTGCAGTGCTGGATCAAGATTTCCTCATTTTTGCTACAATAGCTCCCAAAGAGCAGCACCCAGTAGCCTAAGGCAGAAAGAGGAGGTGTCAGCTTCCTCGCTCAGCAAAGGAACTCAGTTCAGGTTGCAATGCAGCAGCACCCACTTCCATGCTTCAGGAGGTTATCTAGGGAAAGGCGGACAAGAGGGTTTCCAGAGGTTCTCACAGGCAGGTGAGATAAATCAGAAACAGCATTATCAGACCTCCTTAGCAGGGAGAATCACGTTTTATAAATAACACTTAGTGGAGGGTGGGAGAGGGAGAATTCTCTATTCCCATATTGATGGCACTAAATCGCCAATATGAGCTAAGCAAAACAAAAGGTAGCATGAAGTAACTCATTGAAGTTACTTGGTTTCTGTTACCTACTGTAATAGTTCTGAAATAGCTACTGACTCACCACTCTCATTATGAGACTACTTGGAAAACCGGGGTCATACCTAACAGGGGCTCCTCACCCAGGCTTCGAAGCTTTTTGTAGGCTTTATCTTACATACATGAATGCTGTAATTCTGGGAGGTCTGGTACACCTATTTCACAAGCCACTACTTCAACTGTCTTCAGTGTAATTAAAAACAGTGCAGGCAGCATCCAAGATACTTTGACAGACTCTGCCAACTGTCAGTTTCAGCTGTTCTTTTCTGTTTCCACCATAGTTCATAAACTACTATTACATGAGCCATGTTTGTTTCTGCCTAAACTAATCATTTTCCTTAAAAATAATTCCTTTTGCTTAAAGTTTGCCCCAGACTTGCAATTTTATCCATAATTAAGGCAAAGATAAATTATTATTATAACCTAACAAAAATATATTCATAAAATGTGAAACCTCACCCATTATATTAAATTTTAGATATCTGTTAGAGAAAGGTAATTCAGGATTGCCTGGGTAAAACTTAAAGAACCATGTAAAGTTCTGTTTCCTTTTGCTTTAAATAGGTGCTGAAGACTGTGCTTATTCTACACTTATTAGGTATAAACACCCACCAAGTATAGGAGCTTCTACAAATGCCTTCTCTGTATGTTCTTCTACTTTCACTTACCCATCTTCTCTTGACAACTCTGCTTAAGTAAGTGTATTAGTAAGAAAGAGTAATAGACCCAAATATAGACTTTCAGAAAAATAATGATATAAATATTCCTTTTCATCTCCAGTCCACCTTTAAGATTTTATTAAGAAAAGGACAAACAAATAAGTTCATAAATAAATTTAATTACACTGAAGTATCTAACGTGTATGCTATGCGTGGGGGCTTATTTCCACATATTAAACCCTAGTCCCCTTAGTATTAAGTTCATACCAACCTTCCCTTGGTAAAATGAAGAGCACTGATGCAGATTAAATGACTTTCCCCCATGATGCTACTACTCACCATCTATTCTAGAGAGAATGCAGTCTTCAGCATGAAAAAATGCCACTTGATTATTTTTCCCTCTGACATGTTTTAAACAGAGAAGTGTAGAATATCAAGAGAAGCCATATTTCCAAGGTTTTAAGTAGTATTTTTCAGTATTTTCTCTTATTAAAATTGGTGCAATTCATCCAAAACATTTTTCAAATGTCATTATTTACATACTTAAAAATTGCTTAGAGAGAACAATCTCTCCATCTGAAAGATTTACTATAAGAAACCAACTAGTAATCATCAAAACAGAAAGGAAAAAAAATTCACTTTCATAGACTACACATTTTTTTAAAACTCATCGAAGTTCTTCATTTTACAGATTAGAAAACAGTTCATACAGGTTAAGTAATTTGCCTCAGATCACAAAGCACTAGAAATAGAATGAGGTATTTTAATTGCTCTAAATCATGCAAGTTAAATATGTTCTCATCCACTGTCATTTAAATTTTAAAATTATCACTCTTTCTCATTAATTCCTGAGGAAGGACTCCTACAATATATGTTCTACATTTTCAAACTTGTTCAAGTTAATACACTTCAAATTCTAACTCCAACAAAAAAGGTAGTATCTAAGAACTTTCCTCCAAAAGTTTCAAGAAAGTAAGTTTAGGTGTGCACATCCCTAAAATGTCGCAATGAATTTCAAAGTATATCCTTTTGATTGCTATCCCCTGAGTACATTTTAGATGTTTGTTCAACCACCACAAAAAAAAAAAAAAAGAGAGAGGGAGAAAATTCTAGAAGTTTCTCTTTGACAAACAGCATCAACAATCTGTGAATGAAATGCTTAGATCACTATTCCATTAATATTTAATGGATTTCTGGCTTAAATTAGGAAGTCACTAGCATTTTATCAATTTACTGCATGAAGAGTTAATAAAAGGTTGGAAAATGCACTCTTAGTTGACTTTGGATCTGAAAGAAGGTGATCTGACATTGTCAACACAAACTGAAGACTTGAGCTTAAAAGCAAACAACAGAAGAAATGAACAAGTTCCTTCAATAAAAAGCTCTTTTCTATTCAAGCTCTGATCTCTTACCAAGTGCATTGGCACCGTGGAGACCCCATCAGTAAGGCTTTCGGATTTTCATTTCAATGCTCCAATAAATCAATTCTGTACATTTTAACTTTGGGTACTCAAGGGCAAAGCAGAGGGCACAGTGTGGGTAACAATTTACATTGGATCATTTTCAAGGACTGTAGTCTAACCACTCATTACAATTGTTTCTTTGTGCAACTGATTATTCTCAAAGTACTGGGAGAATGCAGTACCGTACTTCTCTGAAAGATAACGGCAACAAAACCCAAGACATGATTTTGATTACAAACTGATGAGGCAGTTTGACCAGTAAAGTGCAGTGTATGTTGTCTTCTTAAATATTACTAACGTATGTTTCTTAATTATGACCTCAGGTGTCACTGTACAAAGAAACAAGAATATCTTGTTAAAAGGTTCACACACCTATATTTTTAAAGTATGGCCAGTTTAGCAAGGTGGCAAATTTGTTTGAAAACATGAAACACAGACAATCGCCACCATAGCTCAATCACACACACACACACACACACACACACACACACACACAGGTTCAAAGCTGTGTTAAACACAAAATCCTTACCCCATTTTGCCCAATGAAAACTTGCTCTGAAGTTTCTGCTCTTAGGCTACGGAATAACTTCCAGAGGAATTTCTCCGTCTGCTATTTCGCAGTTGCTTTTCCACCCCCCGAGGTCCTTTTCTGGAGGTATTTCAGTAATGCTGACAATTCAATTAGTTCCCTTGTATAAAATGATTTCTCTCTCAGAAATACCAAAACGTTCACACAGAGGTGGCATTTGCTTATTAGAGTTAAAATGCTGCGCGGAGGAGACAGCGGTCAACTCTATTCCACAAAATGAGTCTACGTGTTGGAAAACGCAGAATCCAGCTTCACAGAGTCCCAGGAAAAATGACTTGGGTGGTCATTTCGCTCAGGTCCTCCGCCACTCTCGGAGAGGCAGGTAACTCGGTCTTTTCGGTGCTACTAAGGCTGCGGGTTCAAATTTCTCCACCACCCCAGGTCCCGGGGGGTGGAGCGTGCAACCCAATGCGACGTGCACTTTAGAGAGAGCCCTACGAGAAAATAAAAAATCCTAAAAGCAGCAATGCCGCTGCTTCCCTGCACTCACATTAGAAAAAGGCTATATAGAAAAATCTCCTCGAGGTGCAAACCCGGCAGCTCGCGACGTGCACAACACTCCACATTGGAATCTGTCTTTTATATATATTTTTTCTCCCTCCTAAGACTCGGAGCCGAGAAGAGGCGGGGAGGAGGCAGAGAAGGCTGGGCAGGATCGATTCATTCTCCCGAGAATAAACGGAGCCATTTCCAGGCTGGCAGCAAGCTGGGGGCGCAGCGGGTGCCGGAGAGCAGGGGGAGGGGGCCGATCCCACCTCCCTCAGCCCCTTCCCGCCCCCCGCCGCCGAGCACAATGGAGCCCGGCTTCCGCCCGGCCCTTCATTCGCGGCTGCCCACTCTTCCCTCCTCGCCCGACCACAGCAGGTCCGCGGCTCCCGTCGGCGGAGAATGAATGAATCAGAGAGCCTAGCCCCACGCCGCCCGGGTACCCGGCCCCCAGCGCCGGGGCGGGCCGAGCGGTGGTGGACGGCGCTGAAGGGTCCACCGGCGCCCGCCCGAGCGCAGGCGGGCGGCTAATTCCGCGTCGGGGGGCGGGGAGCGGGACTCGAAGCCGCCGGAGAGCCGCGGCTCCAGCGCCCCCACCCCTGCTCCCAGCCTCTCACGCTCCGCTCCGCCGCCACGCGTCGCTCCGTCCGCGGCCCCGCCGCCTCCTCACACTCCCAGCACCGCCGGCCTCCAGCGCCCGCTCAGCAGGCAGCGCCGACCCGGGCGGCCCTGGAGCCGCCGCTGCCTCCGCCGCCTTCACCGGACGCTCGCCGAGTGGAGGGCGCCCCTTCCCAGGTCAGCGCCGCCGCGTGAGCCCAGCGCGGTGGCAGAGCTGGCTGCGGCGGGGGGAGCGGGCAGCTGGGCGGGGAGAACGGGGGCCAGAGCGGTCCCTCCCCCTGCTCGCGGGGGGAGGCAGGCGGCTGCCGCGGCGGACGCCGGGGTTGGGGCGCTGACACGTCCCGAGGGCCCGGCGGGGCCCTGCGTGCCGCGGGAGGAGGCTGCAGCCGCGAGGGCGGCGGGGAGGCTGGCGGCACCGGGCCAGCCCGCGTGGGGAGCTAGTCCGGTCAGCGAGTCCGTCAGTCCGTCCGTCCTTCCTTCCCCCCTCCCCTAGCGGCCGGCGGCTGGCGGGCCGTGCGCCCTGCTCCAGCGCTGGCTCCTGGCCCCGCTCCCGGCTGCCACAGCCCCCTTCTCTGCACCCCACACCGGGTGCTCGCGCCCTGTCTCCATCCTCCCCGCAGGAGGACCTTTAAATAGCAACGTCAGCGCGCTCTTCTCCGCACACACGTCACCCGCCGCTTACGTCACCGGTGTGCGGGGGATGATGTCACGCGGCCGGAAGTACTGCTAAATTAGGGAAGAAGCAGGGGAGGAGGATTCCACCGGCTCCTCTGTGCCCACCTGTTCTCGCTTTTCCTTAAAGGCCAAAGCACAGGAGACAGCCCGAGAGGAGCTTGGAGGGGGAAGAGGCAGAGATTTCCTTTGGCACACAGGTGCCAAAAGCGAGTGACTCATTCATGGCAACAGTGCCGAAGTGTCAAGCGGGTGCTATCTTGTCTCCCACTCGCACCTCCATTGCCGCTGCATCCCCGGGCTTCTCTAGTCGCAGCTAGCACGGATATGTGGGAGGAAAACCTGATCACTAGTGATAGATTATTTCTAACAATACTTAGAAAAAATCACCTTAATTTTCAAGAGTTAATGCTATTCTGGACATAGGAGACTTAAAAACAATTTTTTTCCCTCTTAGTGGTTATCTGAATCACGAATGAATAAAGAGCAGAGCCATAAACAAATGTTATAATGCAATAAAGGTTAGTAATTAATAGGGAAGAAGGCCATCAAATGATCTAAGTGTTTTTATTTGCAGAAGAGCAAAGTTTTGGCACAGGATAATGAGTCAATCTTAGATAATTATCGTCATAGACATAGCAAATGCCAGTATACCCTCTCAACTCTGGTTTATCAAGAATATGAGGTCCAGTCTATGGAAATTAAAAATAAGAAAAACCACCAAACCCCCCTTTAAAAAAATTAACACACGCACATTTCAATTATGTTTGTATTTCTTAGTTTGGGCCATGTGATAACAAAACCTCTTAAATATGTGGTTTTTCATTTCCTATATGGCAAGGGGAATAGCCATTTTTAGGTTTACTGCTGTGTATGTGCATAATAAATCATATTATGAATGCTTTTCAAATAGCAAATTAATGCAAGTTATAAAATGTCCTTATTATTTTGATAGTTTATTAGATAGACTTAAATAATGAACTTTGATTTGATTTAATGTGATAGTCATGACCCAGAAATAGAATTACTAGATAATGCCAAAGGCCATTGCTATTTCAGAGTTAGTCTATACATTCGGTGACCACATTTTCCAAACCAAAACCCAGGCACATCATTTGACAATAGACAAAATATTTGAAATCTGAAGTGACCTGGAAAATCCAGGACATAGGATTACCAACCTATAAAGTGGTTGTTAGGAGAGCTATAAATGGATATCAATGCAGTTTAAATAAAAGAAGTTAAAACTCTGCAGAATTTATACTATGTGTAGCTTTTTAAAAAATGTTTTTAATGTTAAACTACTAGCACAATTCCTAATTAAGGAATGTTGGTTCTACAGCTTTCTGTATTTACATTTTCTTGGTCAATTTAGGAGCCTGTCATTAAAGGACACCAGCCAAAATAGGACCAATTTGTAACTAAATCAGGCTTCCTGGTTATCCTCACATTATAAAAATCAAGCAATTTAATATTTTAATTGCTTATAATTTGAAATATTAAAAGTATTTTTAGGGTTATAACAGGTTAATAAAAAACAAACCCCTGACTGACAACTATCATATTAATAGAAACTTGTACTAATTTATCTTTCAAATAAATGGAGTTTCTTACATATGTATAAAATATTAAAACTGCCTGGCCAGCGTTGCTCAGTGGTTGGGTGTTGACCTGTTGAACCAGGATTCCCAGCCGTGGCACATGCCCGGATTGTGGGCTTGATCCTTAGTAAGGGGCATGCAGGAGGCAGCTGATCAATGATTCTCTCTCATCATTGATGTTTCTATCTCTCTCCCTTCTCTCTGAAATCATTAAAAATATATTTATAGCCCTGGAGGAACCATATCCCAATGGAGATGGCTTTTTCCAAGAAGACAATGCGCCATGCCATGGTGCTCATATTGTGCAGGAGTGGTTTCAAGAACATGAGGGAGACTTTACCTTGCTTAGGTGGCCCCCACAATCACCAGATCTCATTCCAATTGAGCATTTATGGGACGAAGTTAAAAGAGCCATCAGCCATCAAATCTCACAGAACTGGACAGTGCTATTCATCAGGCATGGTGTCAGATTCCTCACATCACCTTTCAACATCTCATGGAGTCGATGCCAAGAAGAATTGCCTCAGTATTGAAGGCAAAAGGTGGCCCAATGAAGTACTGATGGGGTGGTCATAATAATCTGGCCACTCAATGTATATATATTTATAAAGCAATAGGACTGTCAGTCTTCAAATATTGTCATCTGTTGGCTATTGAAAATTGAAATACAAATTGTTATTTACTAAAATTTCTCGACAAATTATTTCCTATCTGAACAAAATTACTTTTCTCTCTTTCCTGCTCTTTCTGTCCAAGCTTACTGTGTCATTATTGACACTTCATTCTACTCTTTTGTCTTGACTTCTTTGGATTATAATCTTAGTCCCCCTCATCTTTACCCAAATGTGAAAACAGCGAGTCAACTGCCTCCCTGCCTTTAGAATGCTGACCCTTCCCTAGAGTTGCTACTTTTCAGAGCTACATGATCGCTCCTCAACTGCTCTTTTGTCAGCTGAAAGCAGAGCAACATTTTTCCTATGTAAATCTAATGGTGCATTGTGATATAATTACACAAAGTTTATGTGATTGCTTAACTTCAGCTTCTGCTTTTACTTTAGAAAATTCTGCCAGTAATTGTTCTTTTTTCCCCTAGCTTGTGTAGTATATCAGGGAATCTATACATTCATGTACCCAAAGGAATAAGTAAGACATTTGATATTTCATGGAATATCTGCTCAGACATAAAATAATAAAGTAAATGCCCTTTCCTCCCCACCCCTCTTGAAACAATTCTAATACAATTTTAAGAGAAGTCAGAGAACCATTCTATGGTTTTCCAACAAAAAGTAAATATCTTTTCTCCTGATGTAACCCAAGTGCTAGCCATGAATTTCTAACCCTGATTACTTTGTATGTTTTTTAAAATAATGAGCTTCATATCTACACTAATAAAAGAGAAACATGCAAATTGGTGTCACTCTGCTACACCCACCAGCCAATCAGGATGAGTATGCAAATTAGCCCAACAAATATGGCGGTTAATTTGCATATGCAGGCTCAGAGCAAAGACTGAAGGCTCCGGCCTGAGGGAAGACTGAAGACTAAAGACGACTGAAGACTAAAGAGGCTTGGTTTCTCCACTGCGGCCAGAGCAAAGGCCTGGGTCCCGGGTGTCAGAGGAAAACCGGTGCCAGCAACCAGGGGAAGGAAGGCCTATTGCATGAATCTCTTCGTGCAATGGGCCTCTAGTATATATATAATTTTTTTTTACTGGAAGAGGCAGAAGGTACTTTGGTAGACTTGCAAATTTTTAACAGTTCCTGTTTCCCACTACACTCTGAAAATTTATGGAGAGGCTTCTGAATACCCTCTGATTTTAGAATCTGTGGGTGGAGACATCTGTTTTAGTTACAGAGTTTACTTTCATGCCCTTAATAGGAGATGGTAATAGTCAATGGGTGTTCATAGACTGGTCATGAGATACATCTTTCTCAATGAAAAGATCTAGGAGACAGAAAAAATTTGTTGGAAAGAGAGTTAAAGCCAGATTTAATTTTAATTGCTTGTATTAGATAATAGCAACTCCCTTTCAAATTCCTTCTTTTTAATGACCAAAATACAACCTTTTTCAAATAAAGTCTTAGATATAAATAAAAGTTATCTCTGCATACAATAGAAATCTCAAGATTCCTAGTTTATGCCACATAGTTATGAAGGAACTAAGTGTAACAGCAAAACCTAAAAGTAAAAAGAAAAGAATGAAAGAGTTGTAGGGAAACAGAATTTATCCAGTTGATTCTCCAAAGTCAGCCCACCTCTTCTACAATATAGCAGATATTGGGTGCCAGTAAGACGTGTTTGGCCTGTTCAAAACAATCTTTTACTATTACAATAATGTTCTGAACAGAAATAGAGTAGTTTATAGTCTCAAGGGTGGAGTGTAAGTGTTTGGCATCTCTAAGGCAATGACTTGAGGACAATTTTTACTCTTTGGTGTGTCTGCACTATTTTACCAGTGGGTTGGATTATGGTGGAGGGAGGGAAGTTAGAAAATTATTCTAAAGAAAAATGATATAGAGTGCTGGAAAATAATCTTATAGAACTATCTTTTGCTCTGATTTTTGCTGTAAAGTCATTATTTGTTTTCTAAAAATGGTTAAACAGATACAGACATAATCCCAGACTTATGAACGAGCATATGGGAAAGTTTAAATTGGTGCTGTGAGAAGATCATTATACTATATATGTAAAATTTTAAATGTTCAGATAAGATGGGGATATGGTGCCTTTGAGAAAAGTGTCTGGTTTGACTGCAGGTTGTGTGTTTGGTTGGTTGGTTGTTCTAAACAACAATTACAAAGAACAGGCTGAAGAAATATGCAGATCTGCAAAGAGCTACAGTAGAGAACGTGGAGCATAGCTTGTTCTACACCTGTGTAGTTACTTAGAATGGAATGCTGTGGAAGCTGATTGCCATGGTAACCAATAATCTTTTTCCTGAATGGGGGAACAGGGCAACCATGCAGAAACTGTTTTAAATGAGCTACGCTGTTTTGTGATTTTTTTGGTGCCAGTTAGGTGACCACCCTAGGTATTAAGGACAGCCATGCTTATGAAAGGAAGTTGTCTTCTTATCAAAGAGAAAAGGCTGGGGCAAAAACGTGGGGCTATTTCAAAGAGAGAGAGGGGTTTAAGATGGCAACATAATTGGTAGAAACTGTTCACATGGTTGAAGTGGGCAGACACAATACCTGGAAACCATGCTAAATGTTCTCCCCAACATAAGAGGTCAGAATAAATAAAGATTGCTGACATTTGGGAGTTTCAGCCAAGATAGTTCATAAGTTATTTGTGAGGCTTTTATTTCTTTTAATCTGGTTCTAAATAATAATTTCTCTAAAAATAAAAATGGCAATGGTAAATAAATCTTTAGTCAATATCCATTTCATTATTTTAACAATGAATTGCAGCCCTGGTTGGTGTGGTTCAGTGGTTGGAGCATTGGCCCATGCACTGAAGGGTCACAGGTTCGATCCCCAACAGGGCTTGAGTGAGAGGCAACTGATTTATATGCCTGTCTCACAAGTCTGAAGGAAGTTGGTCCTACAGTTGGTTTGGATGGTCCAAGGTGTCACTAGGGTCCAAGCTCTTTCCAGCCTTTTACTTAACCATCTTCAAGTGTTGTCTTTTTAAACAATCCTATATAATAAAAGGCTAATATGCAAATAGACCAAGTGGCGAAACAACTGAACAACTGGTCACTATGACGTGCGCTGACCACCAGGGGGCATGCGCAGAATATGGCGGGCATTGGCTGTGGCAGGATGGTGGAGCAGGTGAGTGGGGGCGCCAGACCAAGGCGGGGGTGCCAGTCACTGTCATTGGGGAGAGCCCCTGGTGGTTACTGAAAATTCTTTGCTCCTGCATGCCACAGTCCCACCTGGCGCTTGCACCCGCTACTGGCTCTGGAGCAATCGCTAGCACCCACTGCCAGCGCCCGGCATCGGCCCCAATTGCTTGGCGCTGTCAGCAGGTGCAAAAGGCGGCTGCCAGCCCCATTCGCCCCCCAGGGCTTCTTCACCTCCCTCTGCTCCTGAGGGGAGATCCGGGCCAGCAGCCGCCTTTTGTACCCACTGCCGGGACGGCCCCACTCACACCCGCTGTCGGTGCCAGAGCCACCGCTCGCACCCACTGCTGGCGCCGGCCCCAATTGTTCCATGCCTTCAGTGGGAGGGGCAGGGCAGGTGTGCAGAGGATGGGCGGAGACCTGCCCCTTTGCCTACCATAGCCTCATGGCCCACAGTTCTTTTCAAGGTGCATGAATTCTTGCACTGGGCCCCTAGTGTTTTTATAATTCACTTGGACAAATGATGGTTCGTCCCTTGAGTCTACATATTGTGTCTGAACAAAATTAGAGCTCTCACAGTCAGGAAAAAAAAAAGCAATGGCTATTGGGTAAGCAAACCACTTATTTGCCACAGGACCCCAAGCCACGCTGGTATTTCTATTGCTCTTCAAACAGGATAAGACTGTTTCAAATACTGGGCCTTTGCCACCTGTAACACATGTGCCCAAGATCTTCACACTCCTCATTATTCAGTTGTATGCTCAAATTGCATCTTTTGAGAGAGACTTCTTGAACATTTTTGTTTTATTTTTTAAATCTTTATTGTTGAAAGTATTACATATGTCCCCTCCCCCCGGCCCCCCTTGACCTCTTCTAGCCCACTCCTACCTCCCGCCTCAGGCCTTCACCACCCTATTGTCTAAGTACACAGGTTATGCATATATGCATTCAAGTTCTTTGGTTGATCTCTTTCCAGTCACCCACTCTCCCTGCCTTCCCTCTGAAGTTCAACAGTCTATTCCATGCTTCTATGTCTCTGGATCTATTTTGTTCATCAGTTTGTTTTGTTCATTAGATTCCACATATGAGTGAGATCATGTGATACTTGTCTTTCTCTGACTGGCTTATTTCCCTGCTTAGCATAATACTCTCCAGCTCCATCCATGCTGTTGCAAATGGTAAGAGTTCTTTCTCTTTTACATGCAGTATTCCATACAGCTTTTCTATCCACTCATTTGCTGATAAGCACTTGGGCTATTTCCAAATCTTAGCTATTGTAAAAGCACACTGTTATGAACAGAGAGGTGCATATATTCTTTCTGATTGGTGTTTCTGATTTCTTGGGATATACTCCTAGAAGTGGGATCACTGGGTCAAATGGGAGTTCCATTTTTAATTTTTTGAGAAAACTCCATATTGTTTTCCATAATGGCTGCACCAGTCTTCATTCCTACCAGCAGTGAACTAGGGTTCCCTTTCTCCACATCCTCCCCAACACTTGTCGTTTATTAATTTGTTGATGGTAGCCATTCTGACAGGTATGAGGTGATACCTCATTGTTGTTTTGATTTGCATCTCTTAGATGATTATAAAAAATCTGGAAGATATCCATAGCCACTCACTCTCAGACCTGTATCAATAGAATTGGCTGCATTGACAATCACTGGCTTAGCTCTTCCTCACTATATCTACTGAAGCAGAAACTAGCTGTATGAGCAGTTATTGGGGTGATGTAGAAAAGATGCTTGTTGCCCAGCTGGTTTGGCTCAGCGGTTAAGTGTCGACCCATGGTTCGGTTTCCCCATCAGGGCACATGCCTGGGGTGTGGGCTCCATCCCATCAGGGAGCGTGCAGGAGGTAGCCGATCAATGTTTCTCATCATTGATATTTTTATCTCTCTCTCCCTCTTCCTTCCTCTCTGAAGTCAATAAAAATATATTTTAAAAAACAGACAGACAAAACAGCCTAATCTTTTAAAAAATTCAGACAGCTTATTACATAGATAGCAAAAGCAAAAACAGCAAAGGTGCCAGCTGCCCCTGTGCCTTGTCCCACAGGACAACACAAAAACAAAAGAGGCTGGATGACAAGTGTAACATGAGTAGTGGAATATCCTGTTGCTGCAGGCAGATTCCATGCTGCCGCTAGTAGTTTTACAGCCTGCAGTTGTATGCGGGGGGGGGGGGGGGGGGGGGGGGGGGGGGGGGGAGGCGGGGGGGGGGGGCGCGGTAGTGGGTTGTATAGTAAAGAACATGGCTGGCCTTTGTTTCTGGTTCCTGGGAATTAGCCTCTAACTCCTTGAAATTTCCCAAGTGATAGAAGTATCTTTGTTATTCATGGTGGGCACCTGAGTTCATGCTATTAAGAAAACTCAGAATGGGGGCCATGTCAAAAAGATGAACTATGTAGTTAGAGGATTGAGGCTTTGATCCAAGTGATATCAGCCCAACCTCTGGGGAGGAGAGAGGGACTAGAGGTTGAATTCAATCATCTCACCAATGATTCAATCATTCATGCCTCCATGAAGAAATCCTAGTGAACACTTGGACACAGAGGCTCAGATGGGCTTCCTGGTTGGTAATCATACATTGATGAATCGGAGGGTTACATGTCCTGAGGACTTGGAAGCTTCACATGGGAAGGACATGGGCCCTCCTGACCCCGAAGGACATGAGATTGTCTAAGAACTTGCCCTATATGCCTCTTCAGTTGGCTAGTCCTGGTTTGTATTCTTTATTTTTAAAAAAACTATAATCATAAGTATGGTGCTTTCCTGAGTTCTGTGAGCTGTTCTAGCGAATTATCAAACTTGAAGGGATAGTGGGAACTCCTGAATTTGTAGCTGGTTGATCAGAAGTATGATTGTCCTGGAAACCCTGAGCTAGTGGCTGGTGTCTGAAGTTAGGGCAGTCTTGTAGGGAAGTGTGCCCTTAACCTGTGAAATCTGATCTAACTTCAGGTAGTTAACATCATATTTGCATTAGAGAAGGGAAGGCAGAAAACCTCAGACCTCCTCAGGACCTAGGAGAGGATGAGGAATTGTCTCATGATACCCTCCTGGAAAGATATGGAGACAGTGAGAAATGGCCTTGAAGTAGTTTCTTACTGGCTTCCCCTGGTTTCATGTTCCAAGAGGATCACAAGACATTTGCTAAACTTAGATCAGCTGCACTTAAGCTTTGCATCAAAAAGGGTCTGAAAATATGTTTACCAAAATGCTGGCAGTAGTTATCCCTGAGTCACGTAATCAGAGGACTTTCGGCTTTCATCTTGATGCCTTTCTTCTTTATACTTTATAGATTCAATTTAGGGAGTAGTTAAGTGTGGGCTCCAGGGAAATCCTGCCTGGGTTTGGATCTCAAGTCTGTCGTTTAGTAGCTACATGTTCTTGATACTGATCCATTAACTTGTCCTCCTGGTTCATGGGTTCAGTCAGCTCCAGGTCCTCTGAGGTGTGTGTTCTCCCCCTTTACCTTCCTCATTTACAAGAATGTCACATGGAGCTGTCATTTCCTTTCCTAAAATGAAAATATAATATGTCCATGGCAAGACCCTAATTCATCATCTTTGTTTTCTCATTAAAATAAACAAGTCAAAGAACAAAATAAAAACCATGCTAGTTTGGCATGACTGTTTTCTTGGTAAGCCAAGACTTCAAGCAAATTATTTCGCCTCTTTATGCCTAAACTTTCTCATCTGTATAACAAAAATAATAGATAATAGTCCCTACTTCATAGAGTTCTTATGAGCATTAAATGAGTTAATATAAAAAAGACCCTTAGACAAATTGGCCAATTTTTTTCCTTATAATCACAACATCTCCGTCACCCTATAGAGAAATGAAATAATTTCTGAGAAAATATTTGAAAATTTCAATGAATATCTTAGATGACTATATAAATAAATAAAATACATATATATACAAAATAGATATGTATTAAAATGTGTATATATATATATACTTTATATTACTTTAAATTCCTCAGCCTCCCTCCAAAATAATCCATAGTTAATATTTTGATCTCATGCATATTTAAAGGAAGGAAATACATTAGAATGTTCATGTTTTATCTGTGGATAATGAAATTTTGGATCTTTTTATTTTCTTTGTACTTAGGACATATTCTAAGTTCTTTCAAGTCATCATGTACTACTTTTTGTAATTAGAAAAAATGTTATATTTACTAGTACAGATAAAATTATTTTTATCTGAATCCTTTCTGTACTTTACAGAGAAGAAAGTAGAAACAGAAAACCTTGGAGACTCCAGTGACATGAGAGATTGCTTCTGAAACATTCTGAAATTATATTTTTATTGGTTTTAACAAGATTTACAGCCTACTCAGAAAAGCAATAGAGTGGGCACCAGAAAACAAATTTGTTTGGAAGCTCTAGAACCAGTACATGAATAGTCATGACATTCAACAACATGTCCCTGTTGAAAAATAGTTTTTATAATCTATAATGGTAGATGTTCTATGAGCAGAGTAAGCTTCATGTAGAATAAAGTGAAAAGATTTTAAAAGTAGAGATTAAAGATCATTAAAGATTAAAGATGAGAAAGTATTTTTATGAAACTTCTTTTTGTTATGCTAATACAGCTCACTATCAAATACAAACATGAACTGTAAGAATATCTAATTCCAACATGGACTTTGGAATTAGACAGACTTAGAATTTGAGTCCTCTTGACCCAACCAGGTAGCACTGGATAAGTTATTTAATATCTCTGAGCCTCAGTTTCCCAGTCTCTAAAATGTCAATAATAATAGTACCTGAAGGGCTATAATCCTATATAATAAGAGCTAATATGCTAATTAGACTGGATGGTGGAACGACCTTCTGGAACGACCTTCTGGAACAACCAGTGGGCGGGGGCCAAAAGGGCCAAGGCAGCCAGGGCTGTGAAGGCCTACTCTTGCACGAATTTCTTGCATCGGGCCTCTAGTAATTAAATGAAGTCCAGAATACTGGTACATTGCAAATGCTTAGTCAATGTGCTCTTTATATATGAAAGGCAACCGTCTGTTTTTGTTTCTTTTACTGATGTGAGAATTAATTGCATTCTAGACTCCTTTCATAATTAACCGTTATAAATGGAAAAGAAACATTAGACTATGTAAGAATTGGGGAAACTGACTTCAAAGTTTTTTTCAAGATGTATTCTTTTCCTTCAAAACATCTGAATCTTTGGAGTTTTACGCAGAGGCATACCATTCCAACTCTGACCTTACCAAGTATAAAAAGAAAGCAAAACAGAGACTTTATTATGCAAATACAACATTCTCTCCCCCCACCCCCCAATTCATGCCCATTAATCTCTGAATCTTTGTGAACTACTATGCTTTAGCAGCGGTTCTCAGCCTGTGGATCACGACCCCTTTGGGGGTCAAACGACCCTTTCACAGGGGTCTCCTAAGACAATCAGAAAACATATATAATCACATATTGTTTTTGTGATTAATCACTATGCTTTAATTATGTTCAATTTGTAACAATGAAATTGGGGGTCACCACAACATGAGGAACTGTATTAAAGGGTCGCGGCATTAGGAAGGTTGAGTACCACTGCTTTAGCCTCTTCCGTCCATGAAATGGAGTGTGGATTATCATTGTCTCTGGATTTATCACATAGGTGCTAAACTCCTGGCCTTTTAAGAATGCCCAAAAGACTCGTGTCACCCTTCAAAGGCCTTTGAAGATTTCGGTCAGAGTTGGCCTCCATGCCTGCCTATGAGTTATCTGTGCCCTTAAAAGTACATTAGGGTGTACCTAATTACAATTTTTATCTAAACCTCTACAAAACACTTCTTTAAGGGAAAAGCCTCTCTTCGTAGTTCTTCTGTGCATTCCACTCCTACAGGAAGACTTCTCAGAAATGACAAAACATCCCACAGTTTGGACCCAGAGAGAGAGTGGGCCGCCTCTGTCCTTCACCCAAAACCTAATTTATAGTGAGCACCAAGGCTTCAGCTGCATGGAGCCTTCCTCTCATCCATGGCACTCTCTTAACTAACAGCACATCACTCTGACGCCATCATCCAAAAAGGGGTTAAAAACTCCTGGACTTTAAAAGTCAAAGAATGAGACTGCTACATTTCTGCCTGATTACTCAAACGCTCAGGTTTTCCCTCTCATTTCCCCCATTGCCTTTATTGGCATTTTCTACTTGGAAGAACTCAGTATCATCTATGAACCTAATATCTGTCTTCCAGAGCACTTGCACAGATTTAAAATATATTTGTTCTAGCACAGAAGGATCTCTGAAACTTTGCTGTTTATGCTTCTCTAAATAAAGACACATTTATTAAACATATCATTTCATTTCAAGCCAGATCCCTATCCTTGTGTTGTGCTTTTTTAAGGCAGTGCCAGTCCAACGATGAGCCAATCAAAAATTTTTATTAACTAGTAGGAAATGTCTTTGCCTGTAATGATTTTGGGGAAGTCTTATATTTATAAATTTCATCCACTAGTTTTGCCTTTGGTACAATAGTCATTATTTCTTTAAAGACCTTGTAATATTTCTATATTAATTTCCCTTACAAGCTATGTACCTTTTTGCCAGTAGGTTGTTTATACATTTTTTTCAGTGGTCCTACCCTTGAATTACACATTCAACTAGTTTGTTTAGTATAGTGTGATACTATCTGTAAGTTTCCACAGCTATGCCTGCAATTTTTCTTTTAGATAGAATTCAGATAGGCAATCCATGAGTGCCTGGAAAGTTTGCCATAACAGGGTACACAACTTTGCTAGCAGTTGCATACTTTTGCCCTTGATGGTCTTTAAAAGCCTAGGTTGATCAAGTTCTATTGATTTATCTCTTTCTGTTGTGTTAACTAGGTCCTGGGCACTTCACATTATTTATTCTCAAGAATAATACCACCTTCTATCTGCATAATGGTTTATATTTATCAAGTATTTTCAACTTTTCAATGGATCTAATAATATTAATCTCTAGGAATAAAAAATAATTTATTTTTCTGTAAACCTACAGAAAAGTAGTTTTCTTTAAAACTACTTTTAAAAATCTACTAATTAAAAACACACCCATAATTTAAAAGTGGGACTCTTGGTAATGTTTCCTTAGTAACGATGGAGGGAAAAAACATACAAACCAATCTAGCTATCAGGACTGTTGCATTCCATTCCACCCCAATTAAGTGGTTCCTTTATTCTCTACCTCTTCTGACTGATATAAATGTTCTTTTCTTCATTTAGAGATCCCTGCATAATTCTTCTTAAATTCTTATTGACTATCATCTATGACTAAATTATCAGTTGATTTTCAAAAAAAAGAAAAGTTTTATCTATCTATACTAATAAAAGGGTAACATACTAATTAACCAGGAGACCTTCCAGATGTCCTTCCAGACAAAGCCATGGTGGCAGGGCCAAGGCAGAGGTGATTAGGGGCGATCAGGCCAGAAGGGGAGGGCAGTTAGGGACTATCAGGCCGGCAGGATGGGGGCAGTTGAGGGCAGTAGGGGTCCCAGATTGGAGAAGGTGCAGGCCAGGCTGAGGGACACCCCACCCTGTGCATGAATTTCATGCACCGGGCCACTAGTAACTATATAATAGCTTTTACTTATTGGGTGTCTACTATATGCTAAGCATTATACTGAACATTTTATGCATATTTTTTCAGTCAATCTGTAGCAACTCTAATGGGATGGGTATTCTGTATTCACCCCAGCTATGTAAAGGAGGAAATGCAAGCTCAGCAGGAATTCGTCCTTTGCCAAAAGTCCAGCTAGATCTAATTCCAAACCGTTGCCCTTAATCCCTATGCTCTCTTGCCATTTACTTGGAGATAAATCAAGTATTTCTAGAACTACAGGTGACTAGGTTAGGGTGTAGACTATCTGCATTCTGGGCTGGTTCTGCTACAACCAACTATTTGATTGAGGGCAGGTGACTTAGTTCATGGGCGCCTATTTCTTTATCTGTTAAATACAATGATAGATTACAAAACCTTTAATGTCTTCTTTTTATGTAAGAATCACAGAACTACTAACCCCCATGTGATCATGAATAGGTACCAAACTAAAGTAAAAAATATTAAAATATGTCTTCCCTTTAAATTTAAAGAGAACAGTATGATGTTAGTCTTAACTACTCTTAATGGATATTATTCCTCCACACAGGAGGAATATGTTTGGTCTATTATTTTACTTTATAGCCAAAAGAGCAGAGGTGCTCATTAAACAGTACAGCCCCCACTTTAGAGTGTAATGGCAGTTATGTCTGTAAATAAATTGTATTCATTGCCATGAGTGATAGATTTATGTGTTTATTTCTTGATTTGAAACTGCAATAATTGAAAGTTTGGATGTTACAGAGTGTTTATTCTCTTTATTCACATTATATTCAGAATGGCTTAGGGGAAAAAATTGTCAGGGCCTAAATTTGGCTAAGTCCGACTTAGCTTTTCCCACATAATTTTTGGATTTCTATACATAATAATTCAGCCTTTTTCGTGTTTCCATTTATAATGGAAACCTTTTGTACTGGTTATTTTGCATGCCCTCCTCCCACCTACCTCCTGGTCCAATCTTACCCAAACCTCTCCACCCCCATTTTTCTCCAATCTCCTCTGTCCTACTTTATGCCTCAGAAGACTGAAATTTGCTGACATCTCCATGACTCCTTGTGCACTGGAACACACAGGAGATCGGCAAGTGGAAAGTGGAGTATTTTTCCTCCCCATACCCCCACCCTGCTTTGTCACCCCAGTTCTTATTCATCCCTCCTGAACCACATTTCCTCTGCCAGGTCAGTCTTCCTCCCCAGCTCCAGCTCCAGCTCCCACTGGCTTCTGCTAACTCTATTTCCTTTCTTTGTTTCCTCAGCCCCAGGAGGAAAACAGCTCTCCCTCTGTAACTGGTGCCTCGCCATAGTTTTTTCTTAACCTTCCTCTATACCTTTGAGTAGTCAGTCTTCTTTTTTTGAAAACTTAATTAATTAATTTTAATCCTTATCCAAGGATTTCTAGAGAGAGTGGAAGGGAGGGGGAGAGATACAGAGAGAGAAACATCAATGTGAGAGATACAACCATTAGTTGCCTCCCACAGGCCCCGATAAGGGAAGGGATCGAGCCTGCAACCGAGGTACATGCCCTTGACCAGAATTGAACTGCGACCTTTCAGTCTGAGGGCCAATGCTCTAACCACTGAGTCAAATCGGCTAGGGCTCATTCTTCTTATTAAAGTCTCTTCATGTAAAATATCTAAGGTGAATTTTGTTTCTTCCCCAGGACCCCAAATGATTCACCATCTCTTACCAAAAACCCATTAATTTGGAATTTAAGCACCTCATTCTAGAGATGACATTGACTTCAACGAATATATATTCAACATCTTGATAAGCTCAGAATTATATTAAGTGCTATGAGAGGTACAAGAATCATTTGTGGCATGATTCTGCTTTTGAGAAGTTTATTATCTATTAAGAAAGTCTGAGATTAACATATTAAATAATTCACATGTAACACAGGACTTTAAATCTTAAATTAGGTAGTACATAGGACTAGTCAAGCAACAGGAGATAAAATTATAGCAAATGCTCACCCTCCAGACTTGCCACACTTCTTACATATTTTTATTTCCTGAATTAGAAACATTTTTATTTATTAGACTTATAAAATATAGCATTCAGAACTAGAAAATATTAGTGAAATATTAACTACCTGTGGAATACTCATGCTTGAAATATTCTGAGTAAGTGAAATGTATCCAAAGGTACCTGCTGTGTAAACATTATGAGGTCCAAGAGGTCATCTTGTGTATGTAAGAGGAATTTATTTGTTAGTCAAACAAGAAGAATGGTAAGGCATTTGCCAATGATCAGTCTGGAACTAGCCACCATTCCCATACACTCTGTGAATAGGAAATTTATCAACTGTGCCTGATTCTTAGCTTCTATGGGACTCTCCTGTTAGGCCCAAGGATATGCACTAAAATCCAACTCTGCTCATTAGTCTATCTCCCTAGTTGGTTCAGCGAGAAAGCCCCAGATATGGGAGAATGGGGAAGGCATGCACTACACTCTGGTGCCTAATATGATTCTTGCAATCTAATAAACAGGTTACTGTTTTAAGAGCTTGGATGTCAAGACTATAAATCTGATATTTCACCCACAGGTTGGGAAGGAAAAGATAGAATGTGCAGAAAGGTGTTGAGTTTCTCTGCCTGTGTACAGACATTAGTGGGGTTCTCTGTTAGAGCAGAGAAGGCTTTATGCAGGTAAGGACTTGAGGGCTTGCTTTCTAATTTGATTGGGATTCAGACAGGCAAGAAAGGAGAAGGAGTTAGAGGAGAGAGAAAAAATATAAGCGTAGGCAAAGAGGTAGAAATGAACTGTGTATTACCCACAGGACAATGAAGAAACCAGCTTGACCTGACCTCCAAGTAAAATTAGAACAGTACAAAGTAATATTGAACAGATAGGATGGGGCAGGTCAACAGCATGTCATTGTACTGATGAAAGAACACAGCACCAGAAATTCAGAGTGTTATCAGCTATGTGATTTCTCTCTAAGTAATGTAATGTGCTTATAAGTATTGATGCAGCCACTCTGTAGAATTATGGTTGGTTAAAAAAAAATGCTATCATATTCAACAAGCAGGGCTTGAATTGGACGGGATCTTACAAGACTTGAGATCTGGAAACTGATTTTTAGGTCCTGTGCCTGGTACAGTAAATGCAGGAAGAGAGGAGGTTCAGAAGTGCATTCTCAGCCACATTGAGGGTTGGGATAGGTTTACTAATGCAGCAACATAGGTTTGCAGCTATGGCAACAATAATGCCATTCAAGATTGTTTCCTTTCCCAAAGCAGGAAGTACCATAACAATGATTTCCTCTCCCTCACAGGAGCCTGCTTCCTACCGGGAGTGTGGGAAATGAGAGAAGCTTCATCATTTATTGCCAGGCCCACATGAAAGGTGTCAGGTAAAGGAAGGGTCATAGGAATACAGAAATAATAATGAGTGGCTAAGGACTTTCCAAGGTCTTAGCAAGCATGCTCTTGTTGGTGCTATGGTCTATGGACTTTGTTTTTCTGCCCTTATCCTTTGTTCTCCCAATTCCGTATGAGGAAAAGTGGCACTGAAAGTCACCCACCATTAACAACTGCTGCATAAATGTCTTTTAAACACTTGGATCTGGAGTAGCAATTATTGGAGCACTTAGCTAATAAATGCCTGGTGAGTCTAATCTCTGGATATCAGAGAATTAAATTAAAATGCCTGAAAACTGGGTAGTAAATTAGCAACACCAGTTATTAAAGTGACACATAAGGGTTGTTTTTTTCACATTAAGATACCAGTATGATATAACACTCCTATCAGAACAATGGCCTTGACTCGAGTTAGCAAAACAAAGGACTTACACACTCTCTATATATTTCAGGCAGTAAAACTTTCCAAGTCAGCACTATTTTTCCCTATAAACCTGTTCTGTATACATCACATTGATGTGAAGTGATATGAGATAATTATGTGAAGGCTCTTTGTAAACCGAAGAGTTATATAATGGAATCATTATTACTATCATTCAATGAATCATAAAAGAACATGTTGCAAGATCACTTGTTAAGTCAATATTTTCAAATTCTGGAAAAATGTACTTATTCTTAAGAACTAAAAGTATTGAATTAAAATGTTGAAATATTATTTACTAGGGGCCCAGTGCACGAATTTGTGCACCTTGAAAGGAACTGTGGGCCGCGAGGCTGCGGTGGGCACAGGGGTGGATCTTGGCCCATCCGCCGTGCCCCCACCTGGCCCCTCCCACTGTGGCCCCCAGTCCCCTGTCTGCTGGCAGCCCCGCTCCTACCGCTGCAGCCCTCACACACTGATGGCACCGACCCACTTGCACCTACTGATGGTGCGGAGCGATTGGGGCTGGCACCAGCAGTGGTGGAAGTGGCGGCTGCTGCCCCAATCACCCCTCAGGAGCAGGGGGGAGTGGAGAAGCCCTCAGGGACAATCGGGCTGGCAGCCGCTGCTCGCACCTGCTGACAGCACCAAACAATCGTGACCTGCGCAGGGCGCCAGCAGTGTGTGAAAGTGGCAGCTCTGGTACTGGCTGTGGGTGCAAGTGGGGCCAACATCGGCAGCAGGTGTGAGCACCGGGCAGGACCATGGTGCATAGAAGCAAAGAATTTTCAGTAACCACCAGAGGCTCATCCCGATGACAGCGACCGGTTGCCCTGCCTTGGTCTGGTGCCCCCGCTCACCTGCTCCACCATCCCGCCGTGGCTGACACACGCCATGTTCCATGCTCTGCCTCCTGCTGCCGAGGCCCGCCATGTTCCCCCTAGTGGTCAGCACATGTCATAGCAACTGGTTGTTCGGTTGTTTGGTTGTTCCGCTGTTGGGTCTATTTGCATAATAGGGTTTTATATATATATAGATTATGAGTTTGGTATGCTGGTAACAATAATCTGAAGTGAGAACAAGAATGAAATACATTAACACTGTTATTCTATTACTTCTTTTTAATACTTTAAAGTACCATATTCCAAGTGTATAGAGGTATGTTTACTGCAACATTGGTATTACAAAAAAAAGAGCCAACTGGAAACAGCTCTCTACATTATGATACCTAATACAATGTAAATGCTTTACAAATAGTTATTCTGCGTTGTTTAGAAAAACATCTATACTTGTTCAGTATGCCTAACTATATAGTACATGTCAGTAACAATGTACATTTTATTTAGAATATTTTCTATCCAAGATTGGTTGAATACAGAGATGCAAAACCCAGATACAGAGGGCTGGATGTATTTAAGTAAATTATGATACAATTATATCATGGAGAAAAGAATGAAATAGACACTATAAGCACCAACATGGAAAAATATCTGAGAGATATTAAATGATAAATACAATATGGAAAACTATGTATTGTATAATTGGTATGTTTCTAAGAGATATGTAATTGTCAAGGAATTATTTTTAGAAGTCTCTCTATATATAGTAATATGTATCAGTAAACCAGAAAACATTCTTGGGAAATATCTGCTATTCCTCTATTAATAATATCTCTCTATATCACAAGAGTGATAACTTTTTATAGTAATTTTATAATTTTTGGATTTTTATAATGGGATTATACTCCTTTTGTATGCATAAAAATTGAAGGCTTTTATAAGTAAGGAAAACACCTGTGCTTCAAACAAAATCTAAACACATTAATGAGCAGATAGGATTGACTTTCAATCATATATTGAAAAAAATATTGCAGGTTTGAAGTGCTAAAGGCAAATAGAGTTTAGTTCAACTTGCTGAGGCTGATTTGAATTGTGGGGCTTGAAAAAAAATGCCTCAAAATATTGATCCCAATGCTCTAAGGCACCAGACAATAAGTTCAAAATATGTTTCAGAGTCTCCATGGGGCTAAAACAACGCTTCCTGCTAACATAAGCTGAAACAAAGATGAGTTTTATCCTTTTGTAAGATTTTTAGCTTTTGTCTGTGGCCAATAAATCAAAGATCCACATGCTTGTTAAATGCACTCTAACCCCCAGAGAGAAATCAAATAGAATGGTTGAACGTAGGTTGAACAAGGTCAACCTGGACTTGCACAAAACAAGGTATGGATAATGACAGAGTTAGCTTTGTTATTTTCCATCACGAGTGAAGCACGAAGAGTGTGGGCTGTGAAGGGAGATATTTAAAAGATTCAGTCATTTCAGAGATTAATGATTACTTTTCCTTTACTTATTTTCTTTCATTAGTCCATCACCTACTGGTTAAAATGCTTAGTTGATGGCTGAATATAGAGAAAACTATGATGTTAAAATTATAATGCTACCGGCTGAGTGATATGCAGATCAAATTGTATGCAGACACATAAAATAATAAAGTCTCAATTTGTGAGGATGGTGAGGTTGTAGATTATTTTTAAAATTTACCATTATTGTTGTAAAATTGGGCAAGCCACACATTTAAAAACAAAACATATTTTTAAAAAACAACATTATTTTACAAAAATTATAACTTCCTTTAACATCTCACAGGCTGCACATGAAGGAAGAAATCATTCAATACTGTATTTTCAAAAATAGTTTGGTTCTAGATTGACTCTTAGAAATCTTCAAAACTAGTAGTAAATCTAGCACAAGAAAGGAAATTGTTCTCTTGGTATCCTGCGACTAATTGTTTCAGCTTGTTCAACAGACTCCCATTATAGGCAAACATTCACAATATAAAAAGCCTTTTGGAATTTGGAAGTTAGGTTCCATAGGTTCACTAAGTCCTCTGTGGCATTATCTTATGAGAATATAGAGTAAATATTACCTATATTTACTCTATATGAGTTATAGAGTAAATATTACCTATATTTACTCTATATGAGTTAAATAATATCCCCTTCTGGAAAAATAAAGATTAAAATTAATAAAGAAAGCTCATATCCTCTATTAAATATTTACAAGTTCCTAAAAGCCCCTTAGGGAATCTGAGGTCCAGGATCCATAATGCTTATAATATGTTTATAACTTAAACATATGAAATCATATTTAATAATGTTTGAATGCTATAAACTTCAAACCATGATTTAAAAATAGTTTAAGTGAAAAGATCTCTTATAATAAACTTAAGAAACCAGTCAGAGTGTAGCATGATCTCAAGTTTTGCTTTTGTCCAAGCTAAATAAATAATATGTTTAATAAAAGGAATTATACAAAGTTGAGAGTTTTAAAAATTGATAATACTGTATTGACTCAACACAATATATTAGAGCTATATTGATTTTCAACTCATTTTAAACAAAGATTATGCAATATAATTACTTTGCTCTTATTGTAAAAAAGTTAAAAATTTAAGCTGTTACACAAATATATTTGCTTCTATATGTATAGTTGAGCTACAGCACTATGCTTTTTATTTCTTCAGCTAAAACCTGATGTTTGTTTATTTGCAAACATTTTTATACAATGAACAATGACATTCTCTTCATAGAATCATAATGAAAAATGACAGTATGTAGAAAAAAAATGAAAAACAAGGATACATTTTCTAATTATAATACTTAAGATACAATAGTGAAATAGGAAGGAAAACAATGAAATCACAATGATTTTATTCACTCAGAAACTTTGACTAAAAATATTACCTTCTATAATTTTTCTCATTATTTTTCCACAAAATAAATGTGTTATAGTTCTATAAACATTTTTGCAAGGAACTCATAATAATTTAAAAGTTCTGAAAAGAGTGGAAATTACCTTACTATCAAAATAAATTGTTGTAAATCATTTTGAATAAACAAAATAGACTTTTGAATCTACATATTTGCTGTTCCAATGGAAAAAAAAAATTGGTCAAAAATTTAAAAGGCACTTCTTAACTTATAGACAAGGGGAAAAGAGAAAGACAGAGCCTAGTGCCAGACTGCCTAGGTTTGATCTCAGGCTCTGCTTCTTGCTTGTTGTGTGATCTTGGGCAAGCTACTCAACCTCACCATCCTTCAGTTTCCTTATCTGTAAAATAGGAATGACAATACTAGCAGTATTTGCTTCTGTAGGGTTGTTGTTACGATTAAATGAGTTAATAAAAGTAAAACATTCAGAATTTTGCCACCCAGAAAATGCTATGTAAATGTCAGATGTTCTTATTACAGTGCATTTCTTTTATATACTCTAAATTACCCAGTAAATAGTTTCCAAGTTCAACTGTAGCTGATGATTGGTTCAAAAACCAACCTGCTCTTCTATCTAAGAGGCTGAGTTTTCCTTGAGAAATGTCCCAGGAAGGAAACTCCAGAGCTGTCACCTTGGTCTCTGGCCAGTGATCACAAATATGCTGAGTTGAATCCAGTCCACAGGGTATGTGGTGAATGCGTCAGCTGGGAAGGAACCCACCTTTTCTCTGCTAGCTGAAGAAATACTGCAGGATTGTTTTATCAAGTCACTTGGTAATGGAGGGCAAGTTTTCCAGCATAGGATGTGAACTCAAACTCTCATGTTGCTTATTCTGTGGTGGTGATAGTGGGAAAGAGGAAAGGGGCCAGATGATAAAATGCCTTATATGCCACAGTGAGAGCATTCTCAGATGCTACGACAATATATATTCAACTGAAATTCTGGGGGCCGAAGTATGCTACCTTGGGGGCAAGCCCTGAGCGTGGCACCAGCTCTGGAGGGCAGCCAGGCTGGCAGGGCGTGGAGAGGTCCCAGGGCACCAAGAAGCAGCTGCAGAAGTGATGAGTGGGCAATCTCCAGGTAACTGGATCTGTGTGTTTTGCATCAAAGGGCTGAAAACCTAGCCCAGCGCTGGCCACCAATAGGCCAAACAACCTTAGCAGGTACTGTTGGCAGGCATTGGGCAAAAGGAGGCAAGAAGGAGACCAGAAGTAAAGGAAAAGGAGGAAGGTAATTGAAAGAAAAAGAGAGTGAGGTGAAAGCTGAGGTCTCTATAGAGGAAATAAATCACTAATTATCTTGGGAGACCCTCAGGAGTGCTGAGTAGAAGGCTACTAAGGGCTGAGAGGCTAAGTTCAGAGGTTCTTGGCCTAGGCTATGCAATAGATCCTCTTGTGTAATTGAAAAAAACAAACAAACAAAACAAAACTAACATTTGGGCCCCACCGCCCAGAGAGTTTGATTTAACTAGAATCGTGAGCCCATGCATTAGTAGCTTTTTAAAAATTAAATTTATTGGGGGTAACATTGGTTAATAACATTATATAAGCTCCAGGTGTACAATTCTATAGTACATCATTTGTACATTGCATTGTGTGCTTGTGTCAGTAATTTTAGAAGATGATTCCAGTGAACAGCCAGAGTTAAGAACCACTGGTTTGAAAGCTTCCAGCAAACAAAAGCCCAGGGCCAGACGGCTTCACAGGGGAGTTCTACCAAACATTCAAGGAAGAACTAAAACCTACCCTCCTCAGACTACTACAAAAAATTCAAGAGGAAGGAACACTTCCAAGCTCATTCTATGAAGCCAGCATCACCCTAATACCAAAACCAGGTAAAGACATCACAATGAAAGAGAATTACAGGCCAATATCCCTCATGAACATAGATGCCAAAATCCTCAACAAAATCTTAGCAAATCGGATCCAGCAGTACATCAGAAGGATCATACACCATGACCAAGTAGGATTTATCCCAGAGATGCAAGGATGGTACAACATCCGTAAATCAATAAATGTGATACATCACATAAACAAATTGAAAGAAAAAAACCACATGGTCATATCAATTGATGCAGAAAAAGCATTCGACAAAATCCAACACCCATTTTTGATAAAAACTCTCAGAAAGGTGGGAATAGAAGGATCATACCTCAACATAATAAAAGCCATATATGACAGGCCCACAGCCAACATCATACTCAATGGACAAAAACTAACACCATTTCCCCTAAGAACAGGAACAAGACAGGGATGCCCACTCTCACCACTCCTGTTCAACATAGTACTGGAAGTATTAGCCATTGCAATTAGGCAAGAAGAAGAAATAAAAGGCATCCAAATTGGAAAAGAGGAAGTAAAACTGTCCTTATTTGCAGATGACATGATATTATACATACAAAACCCTAGAGACTCCATCAAAAAGCTACTAGACTTAATACATGAATTTGGCAATGTAGCAGGATACAAAATTAACCCCAAGAAATCTGAGGCATTTCTATACACCAATAGTGAACTTTCAGAAAGGGAGATCAGAAAAACAATCCCATTTACCATCGCACCAAAAAAATTAAGATACCTAGGAATAAACTTAACTAAAGAGGTTAAAGACCTCTACTCAGAAAACTACAGGACGTTGAAAAAAGAGATAGAGGAAGACATAAACAGATGGAAGAACATACCATGTTCTTGGATTGGTAGAATCAACATCATTAAAATGTCCATACTACCCAAAGCAATCTATACATTCAACGCACTTCCCATTAAAATACCAATGGCCTTCTTCAAAGATCTAGAACGAACTCTCCAAAAATTCATCTGGAATAAAAAAAGACCCCGAATAGCTGCAACGATCCTGAGAAAGAACAAAGTAGGTGGGATCTCAATGCCAGATATCAAGCTGTATTACAAAGCCACTGTTCTCAAAACTGCCTGGTACTGGCACAAGAACAGACATATAGATCAGTGGAATAGAATAGAGAGTCCAGAAATTAGCCCGAACCAATATGCTCAATTAATTTTTGACAAAGGAGGCATGAACATACAATGGAGCCAAGATAGTCTCTTCAATAAATGGTGTTGGGAAAATTGGACAGACATATGCAAGAAAATGAAACTAGACCACCAACTTACACCATACACAAGAATAAACTCAAAATGGATAAAGGATTTAAATGTACGACAGGAAACCATAAAAATTCTAGAAGAATACAAAGGCAACAAAATCTCAGACATATGCCAAAACAATTTCTTCACTGATACAGCTCCTAGGGCAGTTGAAACTAAAGAGAAAATGAACAAATGGGACTACATCAAAATAAAAAGCTTCTGCACAGCAAAAGAAACCATCAACAAAACAACAAGAAAACCCACCTCGTGGGAAAACATATTTGCCAACGTCATATCTGATAAGGGCTTAATCTCCAAAATTTATAGGGAACTCATACAACTTAACAAAAAGAAGATAAACAATCCAATCAAAAAATGGGCAAAGGATCTAAATAGACACCTTTCAAAAGAGGACATTCAGAAAGCCAAGAGGCATATGAAAACATGCTCAGTCACTAATCATCCGAGAGATGCAAATCAAAACAACAATGAGGTACCATCTCACACCTGTCAGAATGGCCATCATCAACAAATCAACAAACGACAAGTGCTGGAGAGGATGTGGAGAAAAAGGAACACTTGTGCACTGCTGGTGGGAATGCAGACTGGTGCAGCCACTATGGAAGGCAGTATGGAGGTTCCTCAAAAAATTGGAAATGGAACTCCCATTTGACCCTGTGATCCCACTTCTAGGAATATATCCCAAGAAACCAGAAACACCAATCAGAAAGGATATATGCACCCAGATGTTCATAGCAGCACAATTCACCATAGCTAAGATCTGGAAACAGCCTAAGTGCCCATCAGTAGATGAATGGATTAGAAAACTGTGGTACATCTACATGATGGAATACTATGCTGCTGTTAAAAAGAAGGAACTCCTACCATTTGCAACATCATGGATGGAACTGGAGAGCATTATGCTAAGTGAAACAAGCCAGTCAATGAAGGAAAAATACCACATGATCTCACTCATTCATGGATAATAAAGACCATTACAAACTTTTGAACAATAATAGATACAGAGGCAGAGCTGCCTCAAACTGATTGTCAAACTGCAGTGGGAAGGCCAGAGAGAGTTGGGGGGCAGGAGGGAGGGGAGTAAGAGATCAACCGAAGGACTTGTATGCATGCATATAAGCATAACTAATGGACATAAGACACTGGGGGGTAAGGGAGGGTAGGGGTTTGTCAAGGGTGGGGGGGAAAAAGGACACTTAGGTAATACCCTTTGTAATACTTTAAGCGAAAAATAAAATAAAATTAAAAAAAAAAAAAAAAAAAAAAAGAACCACTGGTTTGGCTGACTGGAAGGTGAAGTGGTGCTCTGTGACTAGCTGGTTAGTAAGAAGATGCTCAAGAGAAGCCAGGCAAAGCAAAACAGAGACACTAAACCTGTTTTCACATGTGGGAAAACAATGAAAATTGCTTGCTATACTAATTCACCAATATTTGTAGTTGGTTAGTACTGTTATTCGATGCCTATGAAATGCAAGACTTTTCTGCATTAGTCTGAAATAACTCAGTCAGATGGCTTTTTCACCAAAGGTTTCTGGCCCCAGATATTCTAGAGCACTCTCTTTTTATGAGGTCATCAACTCCTAGGGACATGCCTCCTGATGCCCAAGATTGGCAGTCACTTCAGAAAATAGACTGCTGCTATAAAGTAGTCAGTTGAAGCAGCAGCAGCAGGCAATCCACAAACCTTAAGCTTTTTAATGAAAAAATTACAAAGTTTAGGAATTTTTTTCTGGAAGAAGATAGAGCCACACCAAGATACTTAATCAAAGGCATATAAGTTCAAAAGCAATTAAAAATAGTATTTCACCTTTTTATAGTGGGAGGATTATAAACTGACATCTCTCTGCTTTTTAAGTCAAGAATAGAAAATATGAAACAACTTCAAGACTCAGCCCATCTGACCACCTTATTTAGTATTGTAAGCTCCACTTTCTATCTGCCTGCCTTTCTTTATTTTTCCCCACATCATTTCATTTTTTTCCATACTACATATTTGTTAGTAACTTTGTTTATTGTCTCTCTCACACCCACTAGGATGTAAACACCATGAGGACATGAATAGTTGTCTGTCTTATTCAGCTGTACCTAGCCCATGTAGGGACTCAAAATACGTTTTTGAAAATTTGAATACATTGATTAAAAACTCTTGTTATTTTAACATGTAAAGATGTTTGAAAACAAGAGAGGGAATTCTGATAACACTTTAAGAGTGAGTGTCTTTCAAACTGAACTACCAAGCAAAATAGAGACAGACTCATAGAGAGCAGGCAGACAACGTGTGTGTGTGTGTGTGTGTGTGTGTGTGTGTGTATGTGTGTGTGTATGTGTAGGTGTTGGGGGTGGTGGTGGAGGGATTGAGCAAAAAAGGGGAGGAAAAAAGAGCATGGACATGAATAACAGTGTGGTGATGGAGGGAGGAGGGTAGGTTGAGACAGAAGAGGGGATAAATGGTGATAAAAGGAAAAAAAGAAAAGCGAATTTCTTTAAGTAGCAAGTTAAAAAAGATGGAATTCTACTAAAGCTGTTTCAAATGAGTTAATACATAGATGACAAGTGTAGGTATAAAATCAGTTATGAGGATGGGAGAAATTGAATGAAGTTAGTCAATTGTTGTAGAATTGCCTGTTGACTGAAAGGGGTCGTTTTAGGATTTTCATTCAGTTCTAGGTTATACTGAAATAGTGTATTCTTTTATTCTTTTGCCACGAGGCCAAAGAGATGAGGTCAGAAACAGGGAGAGTTAGAGAAAGTGACTGAAAACATTGTTCTGTAAGTTGTAAGCAAACAGTTCTAGAACCTCTTAAGGTGTATAAGCAGAGTGGAAACTGCCTATAAGAATTTCTTTATGGGAAGTGGCTCTAACATCCCATAGTTCTGGAGCCAGGGTATTCCTATAGACTTCTGATTCTGAGATTTATGGCAAATTTAATCTGCCTGGGACAAAGTAAACCTGGGTTAGTTTAAGCAGAGGATTACTAAGTAGGGTATATAACTGTATGTTAAAGACTAATGGGTAACGTTCTTAACTGTAGAAGGATATTAGATTTTCTTGCATTCTTATACATAGTCATCCCTTTCTAATAGAAAATACACATTCATCATTATTATGAATTTTGCATAATGCATTATACATTTCAGTAACTAGGTTTTAGGGGAAAAGCCATCACTTAGTGGCAGTTTTTCACTTTTGTAAGAAGCCCAGGGTTGAGTCATAACTTCTCAACTGTTGACAGCTAACTGAAGTTTAGGCCTGCTACCAAATGGTAATTCAGTCCAACAGAGAGGTGGCACCTGCAGTAAAACACTGACGTCAGTTGTATGTCCGAGTTAGTTAAGGGCGACAAACAGACTCCAGGGACTGTGGGAAGAGGCGGGAGAACAAGATGGAGAGGTAGGAGGGAGAGAAAGATTAGCAGCAAAGAAATAGAGATGGAGTTTTCAAGGGACAGCCAAGAGTAATATGCTACATAGACTTTTGTGCACATGCATCCACACCTGTGCAAATGCATACAGTGGTCCCAAAAGATAGGTAGAATCACAAAGGAAGATGGACTTTAATGGAGTTTAGGGTTTTTAACTAACGGCTTCTAAAGTATTCCTTTCTCCCCAACTATAGATATATATAGGAGTAATTACATAGTACTTAGCAAAATGAGCTGATACACTTAAATTAAGAGTGAAAGATTATTCATCCTGCCTTGGATATACTCTTTAGTCATTAAAAAGCTTTACGAACTCTAAATTTTCTTGAAGGTAAAATCTTTCCAAATTACTTTCAAGATCACACATACTTAGAAGATATGAGAATAATTCAAGTATCATGGTGGCCTTGAAGGGACTGAAGAATATTAGATTAAAGGAATGTTGGCTTATAAGAATAAGTGGTCCCTACCCTTTTGGAGGAGATTTTAAGCTACACACTGTAGTCAAACACTGGCATTAGGTACACTCAATCCTCAGAGATTCCCCTAAATGCAGGGTCCTGGTTCATGATGACTGAGGGTGTTTACCAGCATCTCTGATGCTATTCATTTGCTGCTAGGAGTGACCTATACTCCACTCCTCAACAACAAAAATCAGTCTCCAAACATTGCCAAATGTTCTGTAGGGAACAAATCACTCCCAGTTGAGAATCATTCTCTTTGGCCAAACATTTCTAACTATTGCTTACCAGAAATTCTTGGGGGGAAAGGATTAAAAGAATGTTTTAAAAACCATATATATTGCCAAAACCGGTTTGGCTCAGTGGATAGAGCATCGGCCTGCGGACTGAAGGGTCCCAGGTTCGATTCCAGTCAAGGGCATGTACCTGGGTTGCGGACACATCCCCGGTGGGGGATGTGCAGGAGGCGGCTGATCGATGTTTCTCTCTCATCGATGTTTCTGACTCTCTATCTCTCTCCCTTTCTCCGGTAAAAAATCAATAAAATATATTAAATAAAATAAAATTTAAAAAAAAAATAAAATAAAAACCATATATAAGATACAGGGGTGGGCAAAAGGAGGGTTGCAATTGTTGTATAGAAAAATATATAATACAAGAATAAACTGTGTTTCATGTACTCACAACTGTAAACCTACTTTTACCCACCCCTGTATATACAAAGAAAGGGAATATGAGTAATAAAAAGAAAACTCAAACTGAAATTGCACTCAAGTCCCTCTGTCCACCCACACTTCTTTTTGGGGAATCAATCTGCCTTGCTCACTTTTGCTGACCAGGTGGTCACGTGTTTACCACATGACCCTACCTACCCTCCCCCACCCCCTAACCATAGATGCTGCTGCTGAAAGGGAATATCTGGTCTAGGAATCACTAGTTCAGTGACTTGTTTGTGGCTAACGGAGCGTAAGTTCTATGACAACAGACATTTTTATTGGTCTCTTCCACTGCTTTTACCCCAGCACCAAGAAGAGTATCTGGCATGTATTTATGGTGTTTCATAAATATTTCAGAAATGAATGAATGAATGGGGCTTGGCCAAGTAGATGAACTGTTCCTATTAGAATCCTCTCCTGTGGATCTAAAATTTGAGAAAAGAGAGGAAGTAGTGGAGCAAAAAAGGATGTAGGGGACTTGAATTGTAGCCAAAATTCATGGGCAAGTAATCAGGAAATTGAAAACAGATGGTAGTGGAAGAGAAGCAATAAAGCACAGGTATAGAAAGATGTGAAGACATGACAAGATACCAAGAAGCTGCTCTGTACCAACCTCATTTCCCATGAGGCTACCTGTGCTTAGATTCCCCTGATATCACCTCAGTGTTTTAATATTTTTAAATTTTATTGGTGAGAGAGAGGGAGGGAAGGAGAGAGAAAGAAAGAGAGAGAGAAATACAGACAGAGACATCAATTTCTTGTTCCACTTACTTATGTATTCATTGGTTAATTCTTATATGTGCCCTGACCAGGGATCGAACCCACACTTTGGTGTATGGGGACGAGGCTCTGACCAACTGAGCGATTGGGCCAAGGCTCACCTCAGTGTTTTAAAAACAACCCTTGCACCTACCCCTTCCCTTGAGTTAGTTTGAGCAATTCTGTTCCTTCTAATTTTAAGAGCCCTAACTTAAGCAATAATGTTGTATTTAATACAGTAATGATGTCTCAAGATAGCATTGTTATAACTACTTATACCATACTAAAAGAAGGATGCTAAACTGGCCTTCATAAATTATTAAAACTTATAAAATAGATAAATAATATTTATAAAGTGAAAATATTTATTTAAGCAAAAAAAATTTTAAGTGTTCACTAGGTGCAGCTGATAGCAATATGGAAGGACAAGATCAATCCTCTTTCGGAGTGGACAGCCTGAAAGAGGCACAGCAAGTACAATGCAAACAGTAAAGAGATTCTAAGTGGAAAGGGAGCATGTGAAAGGGAGACATTTTGAATTAAAACATAAAGGGTAAGTAGAGCCCTAGCCAGTTTGGCTCAGTGGATAGAGCGTCAGCCTGCAGAATGAAGGGTCCTAGGTTCCATTTCAGCCAAGGGCACATGCCTGGGTTGCAGGCTCAATCCCCAATATGGGGTGTGCAGGAGGCAGCCAATCAATGATTCTCTCTCATCATTGATGTTTCTATCTCTCCCTTTCCCTATCTCTCTGAAATCAATAAAAAATATATATTTTTAAAAGATGCAATGGGTGAAAACGGAAACATATATAATACTTTAAACAATAAAGAATTTTTTAAAAAGACATAAAGGGTAAGTAGAATTTTGCCAGCAATAAATGAGAAGATTCTGCAGAAGAAAAAAATGTGCTAGAGTTGCTGAGTGGGAAGAGGAGGATATTTTAGGCAGGAGGAATAAATGTGCAAATGCATGGAAGCAGGTAAAAACACAATGATGGAATTATGCGTCTGTGAAGTGCAAGAAAAGACCAGCAGAAGATGAAGCTGAACAGATAGGCAGGGCTGGATAGTGAAGAAACTGAGATTTTATTCTGTAGGTGAATTGGAGCCATAAAGAACTCTGAGCACTAGAAAGACTAGATTACATTTGCATATGAGAAATGTCACCCCAGTGGTGGAGTGGTTTGATTGGAGCCAGAGGGTAGTGATAGTCAGTGGTGGGGTTTAGGTGTGGGATCGGGTGGTGAGTGGAAATGGTCCTGATGGAATACAGGGCAGAAAAGGTGGGAATACAGACGAAGAGCTGGATAGGAGAGTTTTGTGGTAAAATCATCAAGAATTGATTATTGGTAAAGAAAAGGTTGATAGGTTTGTATAGACAAAAAAAATATGAAAGACAATCATTAGCATTGGGAGATAATGGTGCAGTCTCTAAAGAGAATTTACATACTCCACTTTCTCATCAGAACAATACAACACTGGGGGAGAAGAGAGTAAGTCTCAGAGAGCCAGTGGCTTGCCCAAGGCCACTTATTCTTTCAGAGCCTGAGGCAGGGCCTCTCCCTCTGAGAAAAGCCGGTGAACAGATAAGAGAGCACACAAAAGGTTTTCTCAAGGTAGCTCTACTGTTCCAAAGACAACAACAACAAAAGGATAAAAATGTTAAACCTTTGTCAAAGTATTTTTATATAATTAAACTTATTTTTTATGTATTCCATAAATCCTCAAAGAACTAAAATGTTCGGGACTCAGAACTTGATTCTTTTCTTTTATATATTGATTTTGTGTTTAAACTCAAAGGCAGGAGTCTTCGTTTTTCTTATTTTCTTTTCTTTGAAGAAAAATGGCATTTTATAGTTTGGTGAGCAGGGTTATTTTTCTTGTTGTGGTTTTATGCTCTGTTTCAAAAATGGCATGTAATGCATTTCATAGTGCACTTGTAGCCAGTTTCTGATGACACTGAACTGAGTTTTTACATAACACTGCTCTTCTAAGGGACATGATATTCTTTACCAACACCCAACCCACTAATCACTAAGATGTCCCTGCCATTTCAACAAGCATCGGGAACTTTATTCCCTTTTTGCAAATAGCGAAACTCAGTCAAAGTGGTTACGTCTGTTTCTAAGAGATCAATGCCATTCACTTTTACTTTTAGTCCACTAGACAAGTCAGGCTCTAGCTGAAAAAAAACTGTGTTGTTGCGTGTGTGTTTTTCAGATACAGTTTTATATTCATTTAACCTATATTGAATGCCTACTATGGGCTGAATACTATGTAAGTCGTTTTGTTTAATCCTCAGAAATTTTCCAGTCTTTTATCTACTTAGATAACGATTAATGGCATTAATGTAATAGAAGAGAGGTGAATTAATTAAATTTTTCTCTATCTTGGGGAGAGGAAACAGAACCTTTTATTTTTCACTTTGTATTTAAAGTGAGTTGCATTTACAAAAAAAAAAAAATTACAACAATTGCCCTGGCTAGTTTGGCTTAGTGGATAGAGTGTCGGCCTGCGGACTGAGGGGTCCAGGGTTTGATTCTGGTTAGGGGCACATGCCCCAGTTGTGGGCTCAATCCCCACTCGGGGGGCGTGCAGGAGGTAGCTGCCCAATGATTATCTCTCATCATTGATGTTTCTATCTCTCTCTCCCTCTCCCTTCCTCTCTGAAATCAATAAAAAATATTTTTAAAAAATTAAAAATACAATTAGAAATTGTTCAAAAACATGATCATTAAACCAAATATTAATTTTTGTCAATGAAAAAATAACTTTTAAAAAATATTTTTAGTATGTTTTTGTTGATTTCAGAGAGGAAAGGAGAGGGGGAGAGAGATAAAAACATCAATGATCATGCCGAAACCGGTTTGGCTCAGTGGATAGAGCGGCGGCTTGCGGACTGAAAGGTCCCAGGTTCGATTCCGGTCAAGGGCATGTACCTGGGTTGCGGGCACATCCCCAGTAGGAGATGTGCAGGAGGCAGCTGATCGATGTTTCTCTCTCATCGATGCTTCTAACTCTCTATCTCTCTCCCTTCCTCTCTGTAAAAAATCAATAAAATATATTTAAAAAAAAAAAAAAAACATCAATGATCAGAGAATCATTGATTGGCTGCCTCCTGCACGCCCCTACTGGGGATCTAGCCTGAAACCGAGGCATGTGCCCTAACCAGAATCGAATCATGATCTCCTGGTTCATAGGTCAACACTCAACCACTGAGCCATGCAAGTCGAGTAAGAAAATAACTTTTTATTTAATTGTGTTTTTAAAATTTTCAGTAACTTTACAAAAAACCTCCTTTAATTTTCAGGTTTTAATTACAACACCTAAAATATATTGTGCAGGAAAGTGTTTGAGAGGCAATAACCACCATTTAAAGCTGGTTTCTCTCAATGCAAGGCCAAAGGAACCCACTAGGGGGCAAGCAAAGCTGTCATTTCCAAAAGTATTTTGAAATCACTGACTTAAAATTTTAAGAATGGGAAGTGACCCCAAGGACATTGAATCAAAACTTCATATTTTATGAATATGAAATCTGAGGCCCAATGAGATGACCTGATTTGTCAAAGACCACACAGCCTTCCATAAATAGAGGCAGCTTAGAAGAAGTCAAGCTTTTGGGCTCCTGTGCAGTCCCTGTTCTTTCTGATGGTAGTCAGACTACATTTTTCTTTCTAGATCACTGGGCAAATATTCACCATCACTTGGTAAAAACACTTCATTGAATCTTCCATTCTCTTAGCTCTTGTATCTTATCTGGAAAACCCTGGAGACTTGTATTAGCTTTCTTGGATTTCTTCCTGTAAGATTGGTGATACATGTTTTGAAGCCAGAACTATTGAGCAAAGCATGAACTCTCCCTATTGTTTCATTATTCAGCAAGAAAATCATCATCATCATCATCATCATCATCATCATCAAATATATGTTCTGTGGTTTGGCATTGCTTTTATTACTTAATTGCACTATTTTGATGAATAGTAAACCTCTCCACTTTGAGGTTGATATTCTAGAGAAACTTGTGCACATGCACACCAGGAGATGTGAATAAAAATGTTCACAGCAGCATTGTTCACAAAGAGACAAAAAATGGGCAACAAGTCCAAATATCCATCAGTAGTAGAATGGATAACCAAGTTGTGGTCTGCTTATAAATGGAATACTACAGAGTAGCAAAACTGAAAGAATTACAGTTTGTGTATCAATGGATGATAAATCCCCAAAACATGTTGAACAAAAAAGCAAATTACACAAGCCTGTTATGTATGATTCCATTTACATAAATTACAAAGGCAAGCAAAATTAAACAATATATTGCTTAAGGAAACACATAAATGATAAAGTATTTAATAGAAGCAATAAATAATTTCTTGCAAAGTTTCAATGTATGGATACTTATGGGGTGGTCAGAATGGGGGACATCATCAGGGAGAGGGTACAAAGAAAACTTCTAAGGTCTTGAGAATGATCTATTTCTGAAGATGGATGGTAGGTACATAGCTATTCTATTATTTTTTTAATATATTTTATTGATTTCTTACAGAGAGGAAGGAAGAGGAATAGAGAGCTAGAAACATCAATGAGAGAGAAACATCGATCAGCTGCCTCTTGCACACCCCCTACGGGGGCGGGGCCCGCAACCAAGGTACATGCCCTTGACCGGAATCGAACCCGGGACCCTTCAGTCTGCAGGCCGACACTCTATCCACTGAGCCAAACCAGTCAGGGCTCTATTATTTTTTTTTTAAACAACACATACACATATATACACTCTTGTGGAGGTATGCTATATTTCACAATAAGAAAGTTTAAACAATAAAAAGCTAATATTTTCTGAATTAACTTGAAAAGTCTATATTTCAATTACAAAGATACATTTTAAAAATTGGTTTTTTGTTTTTTCATTTAGAATTAAAACTTGGTTTTAACTTATATCTCAGAACATGTGATAAGGACCATGTTTTAAGAAATACACTTTATAATAAAGATGGTTGGCTAAATATGGCTAAGCCTGATGTTGTTGGGTATATCTATATTTATATTGGGCCAACACATTTGAAAAACCAAACATCCTCTTTCCATTGATGCTTTTAGGAATATGACATTATAGCTGGTGAGCCTTACTTTGAAAACTGAAATCAACTTGATAATGTTTTTCTTTTGTTTTAGGTGTGATATTATAAAAGCTGAGGTTATCGAAAAGAGCTGCAGATATATTCTGTTATCCAATTTAAGACATCCTCAGCTATGTGGATAACTGAAATTTGCTTCTACTGAAATTAACAACAACTATATGTGTGCGTTTTTAGAAACTTTATAAGGGGATTATTCCTTATTACCATGTGTGTATTTATTGTTGTAGATTATTGTATTATATGAATATCTAGTTGTATTGTTAAACTCTGCAAAAAAAAAGTCAAGACCTTTTGGCAGAAGACAGAGCAATTCTCTATTTCAATTCCTAGGGAAAGGGCAGCATCTGTGAATTTTGAAAATACAGGGGCAGAGTTCAGATTTTTATAATAGATAATAATAGCTAACACATATTACGCACTAATTATGAGCCGTGCTAAAATGTTTTACATGCTTATATATTTTAATATTTGCAACTATCATATAAAGTGGGTCTACTAACATAGGGAATTGAGGCTTAGAGCATTTAAGTAACTTTTCCCAAAATATACAGGAAGTATCTGGTAGAGGCTAACTGGAATGTAGGTCTATCTGTCTGATTGTAGAGCCCAAATTCACCATTATGCAATCCAGAGCAGATCTAATCCTTTCATGGACTGAGTCTTGAGATAGATTTATATGAAACCAGTAAAACGTCAGCTTTGGGGCCTCTCACTTGCACACGTCCCTTCCAAGGCCCCAAGCAATGTGCTCATGTGGTGTCATAATATTGAAAATGTAAAGGCTTATTTTTTGTATTTATTTTCTTAAAATACGGCAGGTTCCTCAATAGTGCAAGTTTACAGCTTCACAATGTAGGCGGATGTTAGCCCCATGGAGTCATATTGGACCTGGGTCCAGCAACCTCGGTACTTGAGTTCTGGCTAGGAAAGAATTCAGAGCCAAGACTTCAATTATTAGAGAACATTTATTTATAAAATTACAGAGGTAGCTGGACTGGCATGGCTCTGGTTGAGCATCGACCTATAAAACTAGGAGGTCACGGTTTGATTGTGGTCAGGGCACATGCCTGGGTTTCGGCTCAATCCCCAGTGTGGGGCATGCAGAAGGCAGCTGATCAATGATTCTCTCTTATCATTGATGTTTCTTTCTCTCTCTCCCTCTCCCTTCCTCTCTGAAATCAATAAAAATATATTTATTTAAAAAAATTACAGAGGTAGAATAAGTAATTCGTAGTAGAGATGGATTGAGGAAACAAGTTATGGAGGCAAGGGAAGGGCCCTAGGAAGGTGGGAGTGAGGAAGGTAATGGTAACGTGCCTGGAGGGGAGAGGGGAGATACAGGGAAAGGCGCTAAGGCAGTGGTTCTCAACCTTCCTAATGCCGCAACCCTTTAATACAGTTCCTCATGTTGTGGTGACCCCCAACCATAAAATTATTTTCGTTGCTACTTCATAACTGTAATGTTGCTACTGTTATGAATCGTAATGTAAATATCTGATATGCAGGATGTATTTAGGCGACCCCTGTGAAAGGGTTGTTCGACCCCCAAAGGGGTCGCGACCCACAGGTTGAGAACCGCTGCGCTAAGGGATGTGCTCTTGGGTCCTCAGCTTAAGGTTTTGTTTTTAAACATATTTTTATTGACTTCAGAGAGAAAAGGAGAGGGAAAGAGAGGTAGAGACATCAGTGTTGAGAGAATCATTGATCAGCTGCCTCCTGCACGGCCCCTACTGGGGACCAAGCCTGCAACCCAGCATGTGCCCTGGACTGTGAAACAGAATTTTTGGACTGGAACCCGGATTCTTTGTCTGCTGGAATCAAAGAATGAATCCAGGGACAGAAAGTGCTATAGCAAAGGTGGAGATTTATTGAAGAATAAGTACAGACTCCCACATGGGGAGAGGGAAAGAGTCCCACAGAATGGACTCCCAAGTAGGGAGGGAGAAAGGGTCCCACTGAGTTCCCTTTCCCTATGGCTTATAAAGGCTGCAGATCCTGGTGCCTTGATATCTCCTCTGATTGGCCACTATTCCTTTAGACTGGTTACTATAGTAACTCCTGGGCTCAAAGGTCGAACCTCACATGGGACATGTAAAGTTCTCCCCCACTCCTTCCTTATTGTTTTTCTATTCCCTTTGGGCTTTCTTCCTCTCCTTCTGGATGAAGGGCTTTCTTCTCTTTATTTTGTAAATATAGACCTTTTGCTGTTCCCAGCTCCCTCATTCTATGGAAATGTACCTGTTGCAGCTTTTCAGCTTCCCTATTCTATGGAAATCTACCTTCTGCTGCTCTGCAGCCCTGTGCTTCCTCATGGTCCCCTTAATTTCCAAAATTTCCTAAAATTTCCTGTCTTTTTCACCCTCAAAAATTCCTGTTTCAACTGGAATTGAACCCAGGACCTTTCAGTCCACAGGCCAATGCTCTATCCACTGAGCCAAACTGGCGAGGGTTTAAGGGTTTTAAGGATGGAGATTTTAGGGGAGGTCCCAGGGAAGATCTTAATAAAATATTACCCAGCTTTCCAGGTGTGTACTTCCAGGGTCTAGGTCTCCACGGATGGATTGGTAGGTGCCAGGGTTGGCGGTCATTATTCAGTAATACAGCTGGTCCTGAGGTCAGCCATGGGGTCACTCACTGGTCTGGTTTTGCTGCTTTTCTGGACCCGGAGCTGAAATACAATTGAGGCCTAACTGTTATCCCTAGGGAGGAAAGGTCAGAGGATCAAACTGCTTGACCAGCTATATGCTAGGGGAGGAAAAGTCACCCTGGGGCCAGGTCCTACTCTACAGTTTTTTGTTGCTAGGCACCTGGGGCTTTACATCCTGATGACCTGCTGTACCTGGCTCATCCTTCTTGCTCTGCTCACGTCTGTCTAATTGCCTCCCACAGCAAGACCTGATCAGTCCCTGGCTGCTCCAGCCTCATGGGAATAAGCCGTCTGTTGGTTAGGCCCATCCTAACTGACCCAGTTGTTACTTGTTCAAGGGTTTTGGCAGAGTAATCCTGACCATTTTGAACTGATGTTCGTGCCCCAGTGAATACCTATAGTATGATCATTTATACAACCCACCAGATAATGACTCTTTGAAAGCAGATAGCATGATTTTTTAAAAATCTGTATTTGCCAAGCATTGAACACATTGCTTTCTCCCGCCTCTCTAGTCTATCACCAATGGATTTCATGTAACCCACCTACGTTCCTTCCTTTGATTGCAATGTATAAATACAGATGTAACCCGCCATTCTCTGGAGCACTATCTCAATCCGTCGAGGTTCTGCTTCCCGGCAATTGTCCTCACTTTGGCTCAAATAAACTCACAAAAATTCTTTACAGGTTTGAATGTTTTTATGTTAACACAAATGACCAGAAAGGCTAGGGTCTCTGCCTAATGTTTCATCCAATGATGGAGAGGAATAATTTGATCAAGGAGGTTTGAAACAGCAGTGGAGAAAAAGAGTGAAGGTTTCTTTGTCCCTGATGGAGTCCAGCTTATTCAATGAACTAGTTACATGCAGTTAGCCAAAAAAGAAAAAAGAAATGTTTGGTGTGCCAATTTGTAAAATTTCCTTATGACTACCATTACAATTTTATTCCTAAAAGTATAGTGGAGAGCTGAGGGTTCCCTTGAAATTTAAGCCCCAAGGGGATTCACTCCCTCTCTTTCTTTACTCCAATGACTCTGCAAAAGGTCAGTGAACTCATTTCCTGAATCAATTGGATGATTCAAAGTTTTCCATCTCCAAAGTATGGCCTTACAATCTTTTAAGCAGAGATTGAATATTGTAGCGTTGTATGTATCATTGTAATAATATATGCATCGAAATGACACCAAGACTTAATGAGCCAACAAAGGCTGTGATTAATTCAGGGTGGTAGGAGTCTGTAGAAGAGGAGCGGGTACTTCCCGGCAAGAACCTCAATGCTTTTTTTTTTTAATCAAGGAAAGGTAAAAAAGAGCTGCCGATCATGAAAGTTGTGGGGCTCTAGCTTTCAAACACTGCCCCTATTTCTAAGAACAATACCTTTACCCTTAAGTATTCATAACAATATCTCATTGTTTAGCAACTTACTACTTTTTGCCAGTCAGCAAAGTTCTCTGCTAAAATGTTGTCAGATCATCAGCCCACAATCTATAAACCACCTACTCACTAGCTCTGTTCTTCAGCACTAATTTTCTTTTAATGCCTGTTTGTTTGTCCGGGAGATGGGTGAACAGGGAGCTATTTTGATGATTTATAGCATCTGCTTGATCTCCAAGACTTGGTTAGTTTAAACATGGAGCCTCATATTCAGACAGCACTTGAAAAGTTTTGCAAATAAATGAGTACCCTTTTCTTGAAATTGAACTTGGTTTCTTCTTGTTTGCTTGAAAGGGGAGAATCAGAAAGCATCAAAACCTGCTGTGCCAGCCTTAATTTAAACACTCAGAGTATCAAATCTACTGGATTAATAACCTACTTTTGGTTTTCCAAAGCAGCCCTGGCATTCTCAGGGCCTAACGAATGGGCAGAATTTTAGGACTTCCAGTGTCATCTTGAATTTCCCACGTGACAGGCTACTTTTAGATTTTCACATCCTAAATTACTGTCCTTTAAAGGCTTCTTTCTTCTGGGTCCATTCTTACTTTCCAGGTCTCAGGGAAATTTGCTTCTATAGCTTCTGATGTGCTGATAAAACACGAACATCTTCTGGTTCTTTCTTTTCTCTTTCAAAATGGAAACATGAGAACCTCAGTATTATTAGTCATGATTGAGAACCTCACAAAGAACTCAGTGGGCAACTTTCCCCTGCATGTCAGAAGCTAAAAGCCTGGCTAGGGTATATATGACTATCTCTGTGGGTCACATATTGTACTGCAACATCACTACACATGTTGCAATTCTAGCCCAGGAATTAAAAGAAGCCTTTCTTTCTGTTTGCTTTTACATCAGCTTAGACAAGTAGTCAGTAACCTTGTTGGTCTATGAGGCAACATGAAGCTGTTGAGAGGTAGGCGGAGGAAAAAAGGGGGGGAAAAAGGAAAGCAATGGAATTGAGGGCAAGGGGAAAAGGAATAAGCCTAGAGTAAGAGAAGAAGAGAGAAGAGAAAGAGAGAAATAGATATGGGAGAGGAGTTTACTAGTATGTGGAAGACTGGCATATTAGGAGTATCACCCATGACCTAACACGTATTAAGTAAAAGAGAGAAACATCAATTTGTTGTTCCACTTATTTGTGCATTTATTGGTTGATTCCTTTTTTAAAATATGTGTTTATTGATTTCAAAGAGGAAGAGGGAGGGAGAGAGGAACATCAATGATGACAGAGAATCATTGATCAGCTGCCTCCTGCACACCCCCTACTGGGGACCGAGCCTGTACCCCGGGCACGTGCCCTTACCCGGAATTAAACTGTGACCTCATGGGTCGATACTCAACCACTGAGCCACACTAGCTGAGCTATAATTGATTCTTGTATGTGCTCTGACCGGGATTAAACCAAAACCTTGGTGTACTGGGACGACACTCTAACCAACTGAACTACCCAGCCAGGGCCGTTTGTACTTTCTTGTAATGTGGAAACCATCAGAATATTTCATTTTCCTTGGTATATTTGATATTTTGGGTCTGGATCATTTTATTTTTGAGAGGGGAAGTGACACATACATACTCTGTGTTTTGGACAGAATTGCATTAAATAGGATAAAGTAAATAAAGCATTAGCCTAATGCCTGGCATCACCTAAGTGCTCCATGAAATGTTAGATTTCCTTCTCTTCGAAATAATAGGTAAAAGTTTTCTCATAAAAGAAAATGAGCATGGGAAAAAACAAAACGAAAAAGAAACCACTTGAAATCTAGAAATAATTATATAACCCCTTTATCTGTGGAATGATTCTAAACTCTTCCTCCACAAGTTATTTTACCAGGGCTATCAGCTCTTAATAATATTAGCTGAGATTTTTCTTTTCTGCGTCCTCTGTAAGAAGATGTGATATTTGTCTTGCTTTGGTGGGGGTGTCGGGGGAGAGGAGAGGTGAAGGTTGTTTTCACAGAACTGTTTTATGCTCTGCTAAGGAGAGTGGACTCACTCCACAGGCTGAGGAATCAACAGCATTTTTCAAACTGGGGAGGAGTGTGACAGGATTTGCATTTCGAAAGATCATCTGGTGTAGGAGTGGAGAGTAGCAGACTGGGGCTGTAGGCTGGAAATCATTTATGTACTCAGCCAATATGTACAAAGTGCCTCTTCTCTGTTAGGTGGTGGGGAGACAAGGTCCCTGACCTTTTGGAGATGACCTCATAGAAGGGGAGCAGACCCACAAATAAGTATATAAATACATATTTTGACAAATGCTATGAAGGAAAAAGATGGGCACTATGCACTAAAGGAAATGCTTCTCTGAGGAAGTGATGTGTGAGGATAAAGAAAAGTCAGAGAGGAAAAGGACTGAAGAGAAGATTGTATTCAGGAAAAGGAGACTTGAGCATGCTTCTGTGCCAAAGGGAAGGCTGAGGGGCAGGGGAGGAGTTAGAGAGGAAAACCGGGGTTTATGTATGAAGCAAGAGCCCTCAGAGGGTGGGAGGGGTGGGCCTCGGCCCTGGGGTGGAAGAAGGTTACCACTTGCTCTGGGATAGGATGAAAGAGAGGAAATGGAAGCAGAGCTTGGCAAGTTTATAGATAGAGGGTAGGCTTGGACAGAGGTTCTCCTTGATCTCATTCTCTGTGCAGTAGAAGTGGTTGCTGAATATCTGGGAAGACTTGTGAAGGCGGGGGTGGGGATAGGGGGGGTGGGGGGTGGAGGGGGGGAGGGGGGAGTGGTAAATGGGTGGGAGTGGCTTCCTTGGAAAACCAGGAGGAGCCATGGCAGATGCATCTAGCTCTGTTCCAGAGGCTCCTGGGATTTCTCTGAGGGATGCCCCAGAGTGCTCCCTTTCTCCCACGGTTTTCTTTCTCCCTTTAATTGTTACATTTTCCAAGGGACTCAGTAATGACACACAGCAGCCATGAGGACAAGCATAGGAGAATTCTTCCATTACAGCTGTGCCTTCCAAACAAAAGAAAAATGCATTCATGCAGGCCTGCTTTCACCCAAGCCTTAAATGAGATCCAATAATGAGACTGGCAGAAATGAAAAATCGGACACTACTGAGTGTGGGTGTCAGCGTGGGCACGAAGAAACTCTCAGATGCTGCTGGGGGAGTACATTTTGGTGCAGCTATGATAAAGAGCAAATTTGCAATGTCTTGTAAAGTTTAAACTGCCATAAACGGAATATACCATAGCAGTTGGATATAGACCTAGAAGATTGTTTTTCAAACTGTGGCTGGAGACCCACTAGTGGGTCCAGAAATGAGTTTAGTGGTGCTCAGCTAGCAATGTAAAAGACCATAGATTTAAAATAGGTAATATCAGGTCATTGTTCATAGAAAGGATAGGACTCTTTCTCGTGAAACTTTGGTTTTAGTTACATATATATAACTAACTGGTCACAGTGAGACACAGCCTGGTTACAATAAGAAATTTCACATTGTCACATGGCGTCAAAATCTGTGGAAACACTGCTCTGGAGAGACTCTTGCACATGTGCACAAGGAAGCATGGAAAAGCTACTTCTTGCAGCATTAACTATACTAATGGTTTATAATTTAGGAAATCTCCATCAATAGATGAATTGAAAATGATCTGGTATACAATGTAATATTAAACTAGGTCTAAATATATCAGCAAACATAAATCTCAGAAACAACCTGGAGTGAAAATGTTAAGTTGAAGGATATGCAAGTATGATGCCATCGATGAAAAATTTAAAAATTCACAAAACAATGGTAGACATTGTTTTTTCACTATATTTAAATGTATATAAAAGAATAAAAAAGACTTGGAAGATATGCTCTACAATCTGATAGTTGTTGCCTCTGGGGAGTAGGAAAGGGACGGGAATAAAGACTTTATTTCTAATATTTTTTTAATTAAAAATGTTCTTGTGAAAAATATGATACGGTAATAATGGCCAATTTGGGACAATGCGTATACTATTCTTTGTTATATATTTTCTTTGTACTTCCTGTGGTTTTAAAGATATGTTCTTATATATGTATTTTTATATTCCTCCCCTTAAGAGATGGAATTAATTTCCCTCCTCTTGAGCATGAGCAAGACTTGGTGACTTCTGGTGACTTGCTTCTAGCAAACAGAAGCAAAGTGATATAATGTCACCTCTGAGATGAGGAGAATAGCCAGGAAGAAGCCTCAGCTTCTCTCTTGGGTGTTCTCTCTCTCTCTCTTTCTCTCTCTCTCTTTCTTCCTCCTTTCCTCCTTTTCTCTCTCTCTCTCTCATTTCTCACTCTGGGGGACCAGCAGCCAAGTTATAGGAGCAGCCTTATGAAGAGGCCCATGTGGTGAGGAGCTGAAATCTCCTACCAACAACCATATAACTGAACTCAGAAGTAGATTAGAGTCTCAGCCTCTTCAGATGATGTAGCTCTGGCCAAGAACCTGCCAATCCAGGACCCAGAACACAGCTAAGTCTCTCTTAGATTTGATTTCTGACCCACAGAAATTTGAGATATAATACATGTTTACTATTTAAAGCTGCTAAGTTTTGGGGTAATTTGTTACTCAGCAGTAGAAAACTAAGTTTTTCTTTGTATTTAAATTTTTCTCAAAAAAGGAAAAAGTACCTCTAAATAAATGTAAAACAAAGCAGAAACTATTAGAAAATAAATTTCCTACAAATATCCACATAAATCAAAGAACTCAAGTGTTTGAGGATATAAGTCACTGAATGAAGATTAAGAGCATGAACTCTGGTGCCAGACAACCCAGGCCCAAAGCCCTCACTAGCTTTATGATCTTGGGTGAGTTTCCTAATCTCTCCATCCCTTGGTTTCCTCATCTGTAAAATGGGAATGGTAATAGTAGTACCTGCCTCATGGGTTTGCTCTGAAGATTAAATGAATCAATAAGTACAAGGCAATTAGAAAAGTAAGCACTTTATACATGTCACTGTTACAATTTTTATTAGTGTTTGAAGGAAAAGGACCTTAAAGATAATTTATTTCAATCCCTTTATTTTGTAGGTGAAGGAAATGGTGGTTCTTGGTTCAAGGGCTCAAAGCTCCTCTTATACTGGCCTATTTTAGTTCCACAAATGTTCCAGGTTCTCAGCTTTTGGGCTTTCAATATGCTGTTTCCATTTCCTGAAATGCTTTCTCTCTTTTTCCTCTTTTTCCTAGACATCACTCACATCCCCAGCTACCGCTCCATTCTTTCCTCATCTTCCCTGTGCTCTCAGCATCCCCTTTCTTCTCCCCACCATTCTTTCCCCTTCTCACCCAAGGAGAGAAGAAGGTCTTTTAAAATATGTTTTTGTTTATTTTTAGAGCGAGAGGAAAGGAGAGGGATAGACAGAAACATGGATGAGAGGAACATCATCAATCGGCTGCCTCCTGCACACACCACTACTGGGGATCAAGCCCACAACCCGGGCCCATGCCCTGACCAGGAATCAAATCAGCAGCCTCTTGGTTCCTGGGTGGACGCTTAAAGGCTGAGCCACACCGGTGGAGGGAGAAGAAGGTCTTTTAGCAAAATAATGTACCCAAGTTGTACTATGAAAAAAGAGCAATATTTGCAGAAAAAATTGTTTCTAAAATGTGTTTGTTTTGTAGGTCCTTCACTCTAAATATTCTGAAAGAGCTAAGTCAATTCAATTGAAGGATTGGGAGGTCTTACAGTTGCTCTCCTAGGATTGTGCTGAGGACAGGAATCTCCATAGACTTGATCTCTATGGGCAATTACTGGATGGAGAGGATCCCTAGTGTAGAGCAGGGGAAAAGACAGGGAAAGAGAGAAGCAAGTGAGAGCAAAAAGGGATCCTGGCACCCATCTAATGCTGTCTCTGTATGGGGATAATCTCCTGGGAAAAGTACAGGATTGTTTGGCACCATCCTCTGGCCCCTACTCATGATTGGTTATTTGGAAGACTATTTTTTCTGGGAACAAACTGTATAGAATTACTCTTCCAGATATCTGGGAACAAAAGCAAGGTCACAGGGTCAGAGCTTTGGATGGTCTTATGGCCTGAAGAAATGAGAGGAAGGAGCAGTTACTGGAACCCAGAGACTGAGAGGGCTATAAGGCTATCTGAGACCTTTAGTCATGGACTCAGCAAGCCCACAATGACACCACAAAGAGAAACCTGGGAAATAAATAACCCAATCTCTCTTTTTAGCCCTCCTGATCTTCTCTGAGGCTCTGTCTTGGCCCAACTCAATGTGTTGGGGTCCAGCCCCAGCAGGTCCAGGGGTTCCCAAAGGTGTGGTCGGAGTCGGTGAAGAAGGAATGACATGGAGACAGCGTTCAGTTGATCAGAAGCCTAGCCAGGTTCTCTAGCCAGGTTCTCTCTTTATTGTTCTGTTATATCTGTATTTGTACCATTTGATCCTATAAGCATGCCTCTATAATCACATCATGGTATGTTTTGGGTCCTCCCTTAACCTTCTACAGTTCCTTGTTTCATGTCCATAGTTTCTTATCTGACCTTTGCCAAATCCCATCTCTATCTAGTTCTGTTGATTTTAATTCTATCCATTTTATTCCAAAGGTGTTATCTCCATTCCAAGGTCACTACTCTACTGTTCTGTTAAACTACAAGGAAGTAACTGAAGATTATCCTAAGTAAAGATTATGTAGCTTATGTGTGATTGTTCATAGTTAAGGTGATTAACTACCCGCCTGGCACTTAGTTAAGGGGTTTTACTGATTTATTCCCTTCCTTAATCCTGTTAATCCCTAACTCCAGGGAAAAATCCCCACCTGGGGAAACAACCTTTCTCGGGGAGGTGGTACTGGTTAAAACACATAGCGCTAAGAGGGGGAGCAAACATATGCCATATATGCCAGGTCCCTTGAAACATATGCTGTGCAGATGTTTCTTCTTTACAGCGACTGTGTCAAGCAGCAAGGGTGGACTGGCATCCGGCATCAATGGAAAGCCCAATGGGCAAGAGAGCCAGATGATAGAGTCCATAAAGATCAGCCTTTGGGGCAGAAAGCAGATGGGTGGGTAGAATGGATATGCAGGGCAAATGGCAAATGTCCAGCATAGTGCTGGTAGTTCTGTCCACCCTCTGTGTAGGAAAGCAATATAGGAAATTGAATTATAACCACAAGGTTTGCTCAGAGAACATGGAATCACAGCAAGGAAAATTAGTTGGCCAATATCATTTAAGTCTGATGTTCTAATACATTTCTTAGATAGGCTTCTTGCCTAGGTATTGGAAGTATGAGTTGGTATGTCAAGAGAATTACTGTTCTTAGCACAGTCATACAATAACCTCCTCTATAATTCATTCATTCTTCATTCTTGGGACACATATCTTAGCACCTTCAGAAATTTCAAATTGCAAATTTCACAATAGTATATAATTTTGGGGGGTAAAATTTTTAGTTAGGAATCACTTCTTAATTAGGCTGTTTGTCTTTTTCTACAGTTCCAACCAGAAGCACTAAAAGTTGCCTTTACTGCCCTGGCCGGTATGATTCAGTTGGTTGGAATGTCATCCCATGCACTATACAGTGCACTGGAAGGTTGCTGGTTTGATTGCTGGTTGGGGCACATATCTAGGTTGTGGGTTCGATCTCTAGTCTGGGCAGGTGGGGAGGTGGCCAATCGATGTATCTCCCTCACATCAATGTTTCTTTCTCTCTCTTCTTCCTCCCTCCCTCTAAAAAATAAATCAATAATAGTTGGCTTTATTGTGGAGACTATTTACGCAAAGAAATAATTATTAAAAAATTAGTTCACATGTGTCCTCATGTATAGAAAGATAAAAAGAGAACAATAACGTAAAAGTTTTAGGTATATTCCAAGCAGCCAGCTCATCCTGTGGCCAGAAAGTCTGTAAAACTAGAATTTATGTATACAGAATTCAAATTCTTACCAAAGAAGAATTATAAATAATTTGATTATATTCACAATATTTCAATCCTATAAGGTAATGTTCAGATTTTTTTTTACTGGATTTGGGGTGTTTGTGAAATGTTAAAAATCTCACATTAATTGTAAATCTCCTATGATGTATAAATTCTGATGTGAAATATTTTATAATTATGCATAACATACATAAAATATAAACAAAAGTAGCAATAATAATAAGTGAACCAGGTATCTACCACCCAGTTTAAGAAATAGCCTATTACTCATCTATGTCCCATCTCTGTCCCTTCACTATCTCATCCCTCTCCTTTTCTCTTTTCCCAGGAGTATCTGCTACCCTGAAATTGGTATTTATCATTCCCTTGGTTTTCTTTAGAGTTTTACCACATATGAATGAATCACTAAATAATAAATTGGTTAGTTTTACATGTTTTTGAACTTTATATAAGTGGTATCATGTAGTTTTTTCTCCTACAACTTGCTCTCTTTATTTTTCTTCAACATACAGGTTTATAAAGTTCATCTATGTTGACATATGAAGCTGTAACTTATTTTTGCTGCCATATTGTATTTTATTTATGAATAAACTATAATTTAATCATTCAGTTGCTTGTCCACAGATATTTGAGTTATCAAGTTTCTTTGCTACATAAAATAATATTGGTATTAACATAATTGTACATGTCTTCTGGGTAAGAACTTCTTTAGGGTATACACTTAAGAGCAGAATTGCTGGATCACAGGATATATATGTATTAAATATGCCACAGTATTTTCCAAAGTGGTTTTAAAGAAGATTTAAGATTTTTCACTGTTGCACATCCTTATCAATAGTTGATATTGGGATATATTTATTTTTAAAAATATATATTTTTATTGATTTCAGAGAGGAAAGGAGAGGGAGAGAGAGAGAGATAGAAACAATGATGAGAGAGAATCATTCATTGGCTGCCTCCTGCACTATTGAATCGAGCCAGTCATGTGCCCTGGCCAGGAATTGAACTATGACCTCCTGGATCATCTGAGCCACAACAGCCAGGCTGTATTGGGTATATTTAAATTTTTGCCAGGAATGTCATTCTATAGATGACTGAATGTATTTTTGTATTTCTATCTTTATATTTTTCATGTTTGAGTTCAACTATAACCTCAATTTGAAGATATATTTTTATCACCTCCTTGCAACACTTAAATTTGTCAGCTATCATTTTAAATAAATCTACTTTCCAGATGCTGAATAAATAGCTGAGTGACATTCAGATTGATTTGAGGAATAATATTGATTATTTATTAGAGCTGCACCATGTGGGCATAATTTGATGTATTCAGGAGCCCTTCTATCTCCTTTTTCTCAGTTCCATCTATCCACCTCCCCAAATCATCAAGTTGTGGCCTGGGAGACCAAGCTCATGTGACCTGTATGTTGCCATTCCTAAAAGAAACTGGCCTCTAAAGTAATTTTAAGCCCTAGCCAGTTTGGCTTAGTGGATAGAACGTTGGCCTGCGGACTGAAGGGTCCAGGTTAAGACTCTGGTCAAGGGCACATGCCTGGATTGCGGGCTTAATCCCCAGGAGGGGACGTGCAGGAGGCAGCTGATCAATGATTCTCTCTCATTGATATTTCTCTCTCTCTCTCTCCCTCTCCCTTTCTTTCTGAAATCAGCAAAAACATATTTAAAAAAATAAAGTAATTTTAACATCAAGATATAGATCTCTGTTATGAGATTAGAACTTGGAGCTACCGGCTGAATTCTGTAACTCCTAAAAATAAAAAGTCAATTCATTAAATATTTTTTACAGCCTATTTTATTATTATTAATGCTGAAGTTCTATCCTTATGTAACCAGGTGGTCAGGTACACATTGCAGGATGAATCAGAAAATAATGTTATTCAATGATCCTATGCATATCCTCAGATTCATCTAAAAACAAAGTCTTTGGTTACTTTGGGGGGAGATGGTAATGGGAGGGAAGAAGACCTGGCTATTAGTAGTGGTTGAGGCTAAACATAATGATACTTAGGAAATGATTAAATGGACAGGTATCTGGATTGATGTTTAAACCTTCTTAATAAATACTAAGAATTTAATTTTCACAACAAAGAGGTAGATGCTATTATAATATCCCCATGCAAATAAGGAAACTGAGATGTGATGTTAAAGGAACGTGGCTAATTATCTCATTTTACTGGAAAGATGCAGTTAATATAAAGACAAAATAAACAGGCAAATAGACTTTTTGTAATTGAAGGATGCCAAGACTTTGAAGTTATTTTTCATTAATCACATTTCTACTTTCTGTAAACCAGAAGCCCCACTGCAAAATCTTATTCTTAGATTTCTGGCAGCTTGGACATCTACCCAAATGATGGAATTTCAGTGTGTTTTTTTTTTCCCAAAGTACTTGCTTGTAGGTGGCAGTGTTACTTTCAAACTCTACTTAGCATTTTTTTCCTGGGGAAGATTAGAAAAAGCTATCTGGTTAACATTACCCTGAACATTTCTCTGAGTGGGAACTTCCTAAGAAGAAATTGTTAACAGCAGAAAGTGTGGTCTAAAGAAAGCTAGGCAGAATACCGATAGAAAAATTTAGAAACTAAAGCATTACCTTCTGATACTTATGAGAATTACCTTTTTGTACAATGAGTTCACTTTTTCCCCAGCCCCTTTCTTCCCTTTTCCTTTTGAGGAAATCATTTTAATATATTTTTACTGATTTCAGAGAGGAAGGGAGAGGGAGAGAAAGATAGAAACATCAATGAAGAGAGAAAATCATTGATCGGCTGCCTCCTACAAACCCCTCACTGGAGACTGAGCCCACAACCCAGACACATGCCCTGACCGGGAATCAAACAGTCACCTCCTGGTTCATAGTCTGTGAGAAATGCTCACCTGTCTGGATTCAAATAACTAACTGGGAGACAGAAGTATGGTGAAAACAAGATGTTCTTGAGAGCCGGTGTCAGTCCAGATTGCACAGGCACAGCTGGGCAGTGATCACAGCCCATTTATTCAGTTCCTCCTCTGGTTCCCCATTGGCTGAGTATTATGGGATCACCTGTTTCCTCATATGTCACCTAGGTCTTATTGTCTCCCATTGGGCCATTAAAAAAAATTGGTCTGAGGCCTATTCTAATTGTCTCCATCTTCCCCATCTAGTTGAGGCAGGCACTTTGGGGGTTTTCACCATGATGCTGGCCCACGTCCACAGTTCCTTGCTCTTACATCCTCTTCCCTCCTCCCTACATTCTGTTTGACTTGGAAAAATTCAGCAACCGTTTCCATCAAAAGCTGACTATGCTGGAGATGGATCACAGAGGCCCACTTCCTGCAGGTTGACGCTCAACCACTGAGCCACGCCGGCAGGGCGAGGAAATATTCTTTTAAATGAAATTGTATTTCTTAAAAACACTTTTCCAGCCCATGTTGAGATTTAATATTGTTTACATATTGCTTGCTTGGTTTTGAACTTCTGGCTTCTTTTCTAAGTAGCTGTCTCTTGTATTCAGGTATTCATTACTATCACCCTCCACCTCCCAATGATGACGTTTAAGTTGTAACTATTTGCCTAGAAAAGAATCTGGCAAATAATGGATGCTCAATAAAGGTTTGTTGATTGACTGAATAGCTGATTAAATGAATGAACAAATGAATTAGTGAGAGAAAAGTTTCCCAGGAAGAAAAAAAAATTCAAGGAGTGTAAATGTGAAACAAATTCTTACTGATGAATTTTGTAAAGAAGGGTTTGTGATACTGATTTCATTCTTTTACAGTTCCCTCAAATTTGTTAACCTTTTCATAACCTTGAAAAGCCTATATAGCCATATAATTTCAGAACTCTGCATCAAATGATATTTTAAAAATGACTATTGGATCAATGAAAAAAAATGAGGACTTTTTTTGGGAGGGTTCTAATTGACATATTTAATTGCAGTTATTCTATCTTATAAATTACTTTTCCATTAATAGAGTTTATCTTTTACTTTGAATCTCTGAGAATACTGTCTTACATTGTACATTCTCTAGTTTTCAAAGTAATAAAAGTTAAAGACGCCCTAACTGGTTTGGCTCAGTGGATAGAGCATCGGCCTGCAGACTCAAGGATCCCAGGTTCGATTCCGGTCAAGGGCATGTACCTTGGTTGCGGGCACATCCCCAGTGGCGGGTGTGCAGGAGGCAGCTGATCGATGTTTCTCTCTCATTGATGTTTCTAACTCTCTATCCCTCTCCCTTCTTCTCTGTGAAAAAATCAATAAAATATATTTTAAAAAAGTAAAGACTGTGATATTAATCTGGCTCATATTGAATCGACCTGTTAAACAAATATTCATGATGACAATAATTGAAATATTGGTTGACATTTATTTTTGTCTTATAAAATTAACCTTTTAAAAGGCAACTTTCAGGCTCACAGATGTTAGTTATATTGTACCCTATAAAATTTTATTTCTTTCTTAATACATTTTTGTAGTTTCTAAAATTTCTCCAGTAAGCTTTCATTACTTTTATAATCATAGAAAGCAATACCACCCTCCACCCCACCAACTCAGTAATTTATCACTCTGAGCAAATTCCTACTAAAACTTATATTTTATTATAGCAATTTTTAAAGATATGAGAACTTATGGCAGTAATTTCAACTTGAAATTTTTTTTTTTTTTTTTTTTTTCTGTTAATTCATACTTTCTTTTTTTTTTTTTTTTTTTTTTTAAATAATTTTTATTTCTTAAAGTATTACAAAGAGTATTACATATGTCTCCTTTTTCCCCCCCATGACATTCCCCCGGCCCCTACCCCCCGCCCCCCCCCCCCGCCCCGTGTCTTGTGTCCATTGGTTAATCTTATATGCATGCATATAAGTCCTTCAGTTGGTCTCTTAATCCCCCCCCCCCAACCCTCCCCAGGCTCCCCATTGTAGTTTAACATTCTGTTCAATGTTGCTCTGCTTCTGTATCTACACCTGTTCATCAGTCCATACTGGTCCCCTTTATTTGTCCCAACCTCACTGGAGTAGTCTCAACCTCACCAGGGCCGTCTGAGCCTCACCAGGGCCATTTCAACCTCACCGGGGTCGTCCCTACCTCTCGGGGGCCGTTTCAACCTCACCGGGGTCGTCCCTACCACACCAGGGCCGTTTCAACCTGACTGGGGTTGTCTCTACCACACCGGGGCTGTTTCAACCTGACCGGGGTTGTCCCTACCACGCCGGGGCCGTTTCGACCTGACTGGGGTCGTCCCTACCTCACGGGGGCTGTTTCAACCTCACCGGGGTCGTCCCTACCTCACGGGGGCCGTTTCAACCTGACCGGGGTTGTCCCTACCACGCCGGGGCCGTTTCGACCTGACTGGGGTCGTCCCTACCTCACGGGGGCCGATTCAACCTCACCGGGGTTGTCCCTACCACACCGGGGCTGTTTCAACCTGACTGGAGTTGTCCCTACCACACCGGGGCCGTTTCGACCTGACTGGGGTCGTCCCTACCTCACGGGGGCCGTTTCAACCTCACCGGGGTTGTCCCTACCACGCCGGGGCCGTTTCGACCTCACCGGGGTCGTCCCTACCTCACGGGGGCCGTTTCAACCTGACCGGGGTTGTCCCTACCACGCCGGGGCCGTTTCGACCTGACTGGGGTCGTCCCTACCTCACGGGGGCTGTTTCAACCTCACCGGGGTCGTCCCTACCTCACGGGGGCCGTTTCAACCTGACCGGGGTTGTCCCTACCACGCCGGGGCCGTTTCGACCTGACTGGGGTCGTCCCTACCTTGCGGGGGCTGTTTCAACCTCACCGGGGTCGTCCCTACCTCACGGGGGCCGTTTCAACCTGACCGGGGTTGTCCCTACCACGCCGGGGCCGTTTCGACCTGACTGGGGTCGTCCCTACCTCACGGGGGCCGTTTCAACCTCACTGGGGTCGTCCCTACCACACCGGGGCCGTTTCGACCTGACTGGGGTCGTCCCTACCTCACGGGGGCTGTTTCAACCTCACCGGGGTCGTCCCTACCACACCGGGGCCGTTTCGACCTGGCTGGGGTCGTCCCTACCTCACGGGGGCCGTTCCAACCTCACCGGGGTTGTCCCTACCACACCGGGGCCGTTTCAACCTGACCGGGGTTGTCCCTACCACGCCGGGGCCGTTTCGACCTGACTGGGGTCGTCCCTACCTCACAGGGGCTGTTTCAACCTCACCGGGGTCGTCCCTACCTCACGGGGGCTGTTTCAACCTGACCGGGGTTGTCCCTACCACGCCGGGGCCGTTTCGACCTGACTGGGGTCGTCCCTACCTCACGGGGGCCGTTTCAACCTGACCGGGGTTGTCCCTACCACGCCGGGGCCGTTTCGACCTGACTGGGGTCGTCCCTACCTCACGGGGGCTGTTTCAACCTCACCGGGGTCGTCCCTACCACACCGGGGCCGTTTCGACCTGACTGGGGTCGTCCCTACCTCACGGGGGCCGTTTCAACCTCACTGGGGTCGTCCCTACCACACCGGGGCCGTTTCGACCTGACTGGGGTCGTCCCTATCACACGGGGGCTGTTTCGACCTCACCGGGGTCGTCCCTACCACACCGGGGCCGTTTCGACCTGACTGGGGTCGTCCCTACCTCACGGGGGCCGTTTCAACCTCACCGGGGTTGTCCCTACCACACCGGGGCCGTTTCAACCTGACCGGGGTTGTCCCTACCACGCCGGGGCCGTTTCGACCTGACTGGGGTCGTCCCTACCTCACGGGGGCTGTTTCAACCTCACCGGGGTCGTCCCTACCTCACGGGGGCCGTTTCAACCTGACCGGGGTTGTCCCTACCACGCCGGGGCCGTTTCGACCTGACTGGGGTCGTCCCTACCTCACGGGGCCGTTTCAACCTGACCGGGGTTGTCCCTACCACGCCGGGGCCGTTTCGACCTGACTGGGGTCGTCCCTACCTCACGGGGGCTGTTTCAACCTCACCGGGGTCGTCCCTACCACACCGGGGCCGTTTCGACCTGACTGGGGTCGTCCCTACCTCACGGGGGCTGTTTCAACCTCACCGGGGTTGTCCCTACCACACCGGGGCTGTTTCAACCTGACCGGGGTTGTCCCTACCACGCCGGGGCCGTTTCGACCTGACTGGGGTCGTCCCTACCTCACGGGGGCTGTTTCAACCTCACCGGGGTCGTCCCTACCTCACGGGGGCCGGTTCAACCTGACCGGGGTTGTCCCTACCACGCCGGGGCCGTTTCGACCTGACTGGGGTCGTCCCTACCTCACGGGGGCCGTTTCAACCTCACCGGGGTTGTCCCTACCACGCCGGGGCCGTTTCGACCTGACTGGGGTCGTCCCTACCTCACGGGGGCCGTTTCAACCTCACCGGGGTTGTCCCTACCACACCGGGGCTGTTTCAACCTGACCGGGGTTGTCCCTACCACACCGGGGCCGTTTCAACCTGACCGGGGTTGTCCCTACCACGCCGGGGCCGTTTCGACCTGACTGGGGTCGTCCCTACCTCACGGGGGCCGTTTCAACCTCACCGGGGTTGTCCCTACCACACCGGGGCTGTTTCAACCTGACTGGGGTTGTCCCTACCACACCGGGGCCGTTTCAACCTGACCGGGGTTGTCCCTACCACGCCGGGGCCGTTTCGACCTGACTGGGGTCGTCCCTACCTCACGGGGGCTGTTTCAACCTCACCGGGGTCGTCCCTACCACACCGGGGCCGTTTCGACCTGACTGGGGTCGTCCCTACCTCACGGGGGCCGTTTCAACCTCACCGGGGTTGTCCCTACCACACCAGGGCTGTTTCGACCTGACTGGGGTCGTCCCTACCTCACGGGGGCTGTTTCAACCTCGCCGGGGTCGTCCCTACCACACCGGGACCGTTTCAACCTCACCGGGGCCATCCCAGCCTTACCGGGGAAACAGGATGTTTGGCCCTCTGTCCCCTGCCGGCGGCTCCCCACCAGACAAAATCTCCAGGCGTTCCTGGTGGTTGAACATCCAGCACTCCTGCCCTCCACCAAGTGCACAGACTGCCTGTCTGCTGTCCCGCAGCGCCCCACCAGAGACTGGGACCAGTGGGCATGTTTGTGCGCTTGCTGGTACAGCAGTTCCACAGTGCCGGCCGAGTCAGGCCCAGCCCTGGCCGGCCCCGGACCCGACTCTGCCCCCCCGATTGCATCCCTCCCAGATGCAAGGAGCTGAAATCTGCAGCCTGCTGGGATGGGCTCTGTACTTGGTGCCTCAGCACATCCTACTTAGTCTCAATGCGCTTCTTTCTATGCGAGGAGTTGAAATCTGCAGTTTGTTGGGTTGGGCTCTGTACTTGGTGTCACATCCTACTCAGTCTCAATGTTCTTTCTCTCCTTCCAGTTGTAGAGCTTCCACTGGGCCAAGTTTCCCATGGTTCTGTATGATAGGTGTTTGTCTGATATTTGGTAGTTTCGATGTTGTTGTGCGAGGTAGCACGCACAGGTCTCTTCCTTATGCCGCCATCCTGGTTCTCCTGGGTCTGCTTCTTGAGTGTGTCTCTCATGGCTGCGAGCAGTTGAAGTCTGCAATTTGTTGGGATAGGCTGCAAAAGCGCAGGTGGGTCTTTTTGTGCACCTGGCACAGCTTGGATGGGGATGTAAATTGATTAAGGCTGAGACTCAGGGAGTCGCCATGGCGGAGCAAATAGCACTGGCTGAGTCTCCGCGGCCCCTTGACTCCCTGCCAGGGCTTTGTGTCCCCCAGTGCCGGCGAGCAGCTGTGCAACAGAGTCTCCCTCGCTTTCTGATGGCTGCAAGGCCGTGCTGCCTCTCCCCGTAGGGTCTGGTGCCTCATGATCCCGCCTGAACCAGCTCAGTGGATTTGAAAGTTTGCAGAAGAAAAGGCGCTTCTACTTGTGGGTCTGGCACAGCCCAGATGGGAATGTAAATTGCGTAGGGCGGGGTCACAGGGAGTCGCCGGGGCGGAGACTCAGCGGCCCCTTGCCTATCCAGGACTCCAGGACTTTGTGTCCCCCAGTGCCGGCGAGCAGCCGAGCGCCAGAGCCTCCCTCGCTTCCTGACCGCTGGAAGGCCGTGCCGTCTCTCGCCTTGGGGCCTGGGGCCTCAGAGACCCGCCCGAACCAGCTCAGTGGATTTGAGAGTTTGTAAAAGCACAGTCATTCCCTCCTGTGCCTCTGGCACAGCCCTGAGGGTAGGGCGGGGTCACAGGGAGTCACCAGCGAGGATGAAATAGCGATGGCGGCGTCTCCGCGCCCCTCGCCTCCCCGGGACACCAGGACTTCTTGTCCCTCGGTGCCGGCGAGCAGCCGCGTATCAGAGCTTCCCTCGCTCTCCGACCACTGCAAGGCCGTGGCCGCCTCTCCCTGTGGGATCTGGGGCCTCAGAGACCCGCCCCGAGCAAGCCCAGAGGATTCGAGGGTTCGTAAAAAACCGAGAATCCATTTGCAGCCCGCGTGGCGTGTGACTGCGTACCTCTGGTTTTGGTGCCTCCGTAGCTCCCACTCAGTCTCACTGCGCTTCTTTCTTTTCCTCCAGTTGTAGATCTCCCACTGGGCCAACTTCCCCATGGTTCTGAGTGGCGGTTGTTTACTTCATAGTTGATAGTTTCAATGATGCTGTGAGAGAGCAGCACCCACAGGTCCGCTCCCTACGCCGCCATCTTGGTTCTCTCAACTTGAAATTTATTTCCAAGGGCTCTGTCGAGGTGAACAGAGAACTATATTCATAGTGTATTTGTGTAGAATTTGCAATTGCCTTAATTGATTGTACTGTTTATTCTCACACCATATCTAAGTTGAAATTACATGCTGATCTACTTCAAATGACCTAGCATATGTTAATTTATTTCTTTTTCTATCTTTAATACCTCCATTGTTTTTCTTAGATGTAAAACGAGGAACAGGGATAATTGCTAAACTTTGCTTTGGTTCTAATATTCTAAAACCATTTGTTGGGATTGTTCTATAATAAACTCATTAGAGATAGAATTATAGAATAGGGTATTTTTAATTCCAAGGAATACTGTTCAACTCGTGAGCCAGGATGTTCTCAAATTGCATACCGAAGAATGAACTTTGAAAATGTATCCATGATGTGTGAGGGATCACACTGGAAAGTGCAAAATTGATAAGGTTAAAGAGTTTTAATACTATAGTAATCATCTAACTCTATCCTGTACCTCTGGTTTCAGTCTCTTCCCAATTAGAAAGACATCTGTGTATCTCCATATGGTATGATTTGAAGAAGAGGAACTTCCTAGAATTTCTTTCAAACTTCTGCTTCTCTAACTATAGAACTTTTCTTACAACATAGTCTCCATTAATGAAATCCTTTCCAGTTATCTCATGTCTTTCATATAGGGTGATTCTGCTATTTTTATCAGAGCCAGTGACTTTTGGATGAATTACAAATTTAAAAAAATTCTATTGCAGGCATTTTTTTTCCCCAAAGTCCATTTTTAATTCCTGTGAAGGGAGCCAGTACAACTTGGTGGTTAAGCAGTTAAAAACAGGCTTGGAAACAAACAAATCTAAGTTTGAATTCTAACTGTACTTTTCAACTACTGCCTTACCTTGGACCAGATACATTACAGCTCTGATCCTCAGTTTTGT